>NC_090271.1:41252500-41937500 GCF_040414725.1 Anabrus simplex | reverse complement strand
AGTGGCTCGCATGTTAGTATGCTATGGCTATGGAGCCAAACTCTACATTTGGGAGACTAGTGGGTTCGAAACCCAGAATGCTTTTCTGTGGTTTCTCACTTTCAGGCAAATGCTGGGACAGTTCCTCTTTATAGGCCACATCCAATTCCTTCCACCTCCCAGTTTCATTCACCATTATTTCAGGAAACAGGACTAAGGGGTAGACATACATACAAGATATGTTCCCAAATACAGGGTTTCATTTGGGGAGGGGGATCATAAATTCATGACTACTGTGTTATATATCTGATAATGCTCCTTCAGGGCTAACAACCTAGAGTAGACAAACCGTCACCCGCTAGGGTGGCCTCATCTACATACTCATTGGACTCAACATGAAAGGAAACATTAATACAAAGAAAACCCCAGGTGGTAACAAATCCACTCCCACTTGTGATGGGACAAGCAGGTCATCGGATTCTGGGGAGCCTGCACCTTCGTGTACTCCACCATGCAAACAACAGCAGAAAAGAAAGAGAAATATCACCTACTTGGCTACAGAAAGAATCCCCCAAGCTAGGGCTGAGTCTCAACAGATCGCAGCGTGGCAACTGGTCTACCGAGTACAACACCCCGCCCGGTACCTAAGTCTACAGACGATTCCGAGTCCTGACATCGAACAGAGGTATACCCATGATCGACTGCTAGGAGCAGGCGGATGGAAGGGATAAATCCCGACACGACCGCCAGATTTGCTCCATTCGGCAAAGTCACAGGGCCTGTACCGCGTGCCCCACTGACGAGACGCGCCTAGTAAAGTCACATTGTTTGGAGCCTTTTGACTCATGGGACTCCCGAGAGATATCGTTGCCAACATTGGCTAGAAGGGATTCGGCCTTAGAGGTGTTCAGGCTTAATCCCCCGGAAGGTAGCTTTGCACCACCGGCCGCTCGACCGAGTGCGGGAACCAAATGTCCGAACCTGCGGTTCCTCTCGTACTGAGCAGGATTACTATCGCAACGACCAGTTATCAGTAGGGTAAAACTAACCTGTCTCACGACGGTATAATCCCAGCTCACGTTCCCTATTAGTGGGTGAACAATCCAACGCTTGGCGAATTCTGCTTCGCAATGATAGGAAGAGCCGACAATGAAGGATCAAAAAGCGACGTCGCTATGAACGCTTGGCCGCCACAAGCCAGTTATCGCTGTGGTAACTTTTCTGACATCTCTTGTTGGAAACTCTCCAAGCCAAAAGGATCAGTAGGCCGTGTTTTCGCAGTCCCTATGCATACTGAACATCGGGATGTAACCGTACGAAAGTACGATCCCCAAATTTTAGGTTAGGATATTTCGTAAAATAATTTGTAATCTTAAAGTCATTTAAATCATGTAATTTTGTTTATTTAGAATGTAAAAACGTAATATTATAAGAAGAATGTGTAGTTAGGGAATATTGCATATGTGCATCATTATATTTTGTATATATTTCCGTTTGGGTAAGAGTCTGTAAATATGGCCTAGCCGTAAGGATTGTGCAACCGGGAAAACAGCGACTATATCAGGAAGGACAGTTGAAGTCGGTTGAATGTGTTGCAACAAAGTTGCTTGGAAACATGGGGTACGGCCAGGTAGTATAAGCTGAAGATTGGAGTGGATCAATGTGGATGTACGTGAGTGGAAGTTCGATGTCACATCAGACGCACGATAGCCAATACGAGGGCTTTGTTTTAAGCGAGGTTGGGTTGACTGAGTGACGCGTGAAGAAGTGCCTGTGAGAGCATTGCTACTAGTAAACTTTTCAGGACGCTATCACCACATGCAGCAAGCCTATATAAGTATGTACGCATGTGCCGCACATAGCTCTGTCTTCACAGCCCGGGTTTTGAATAGCCACACATCCCGTTCTGTGTAGGGAAATGGAAGTCGCATGGAATGCGCAAGCCTACGGAGATTCGCAGTAGTACTTTCGCATCCTGACAGAGCTACTACAACGAGGTCCGTAGAATTCTGAAAACGGAGCCCCATTGACAGTGCCACTCAAGGTACAAGATTTTGTAACCTCGGGAAACCTAGTCCCCCATCTTCCCTTCCACAGTATATCACCCCATTACAAATTGACTGTGGAAGGTGCATAAAATGCTTAATGGATCCCCTCAGCTTCTGGTCGATCTCCTTGAGGTGAGAGATCCCTGGTATAGCTATTACCAGCTGATGAAGGAATCTGGGGACTGGGTAAGTCTGCAGCAAGTGCAGTTTCCTGTGTGGCTTAAGGGCGAGGCGTTCGACCCTCTCCGTAATAGCACGGATTTTGATCCTGAGTGCGCTCAGGTCGATGCCGGACCAGATGGAGTACCTTACCCCCAGGTAGGTAAAGCCATCATCCGCTGTGGCCACACGGATGCGTACTCCTTGCTTTTCCATGCCGGGGTCTTCAAGATACCAGGAGTCTCTTGTTCTAATAATCTGGTATGCCCATGACTTATGAGTCGATAAGGACATACCTCGAGCGCCCAAAAAGTCGACTACTTCATCTAAAAGATTTTGTGCCTTTGGGGGGTCCGATGCCACAAGAACAAGGTCATCGGCGAAGGCCAGGCAAGAAACATTTTGCCCTCCCGCAAGTGGTATTCCCGGCATGGTCTCCAACCGTTCGAAAAAAGTTTCCATAATTAGATTGAAAAGCAGGGATGACAAGGTATCCCCTTGCTTAACGCCTCGTTGGAGATTTATCGTGGTGTCGCCCCCAGGGTGGGGTATTGTTGTGCGAACATCACGATAGCTAGCTTCGACCAATGCGACCAGGGGTTCAGGGACCCCTTTTCGTCGAAGTGCACGTCCAATGGCTACGTGTAGAACTGTGTCAAAAGCCTTGGAAATATCCAGTACCAGTCCCACGCTGCCCACCTCAGTCTTCATTAGACGGTTCAGCTGGTTGAAAATTTGGACATTGGCGAAGCACCCCGCCTCTGCCACAAAACCCTTCTGCCTAGGGTTGAACTTGACCACGCTCCTCAGCCTTTGATCAACAATCCCCCAGAAAAGCCTGCTGAGGAGGGAACTGATTGTGATTGGTCGATAGTCAGATACGTTATTAGGGTCTTTGCCCTCTTTGAGGATCAACATGGTCAGATTCTCCCTCCAAGCAGTCGGCAGATGACCGGAGGCTAGCACTAGATTGTACAACCCGGTAATGAGCCATACCTGTGATTTGCCAGACAAGACCACTTTAGTTAACTTGTCTGGTCCTGCGGCTGTGGACCCCTTCACCCTGCCGAGGCATTTATGAACGTCTGCCACCACAATGGGAGGAAAAGTGTCAAACCCCAAGGGTGGCCCATCGGCAGGGTCATTTAGCCTGGTCGGTACACTGGTTCCCCACAGTGCACTGTACATGTCCAAAATGTCAGACCTGGCAATCGGTTGGGCACGTGGGTGAGTATGATCCGTGCCCAACCTGACGTGCTTTGCAAGAAGGCCGGGATCCTTCTTGTAGAGGTCCTGGGTGTGAGCATAATTATATCTTTTAACTCGCACCTTTTTCGTGGTGGATTTCTTTTTCTTCCTGTTACAGGAAGAAGCTCCATCCTGGACGGGATCGTTCTGCTTACTTTCATTTGAGAGGAATTAGACGACCGCGGTGTATACAGTATCAACAGTTTCCTGTGTGATATTCACACCGCTGGCCGCCTCTCTCAGCAGACATGCTGGTTCCTGTGCTCCCAGCAGTCCCGGACCAGATTTAAGGTCCCCTTCCTTAATATGATCTAGAAGCATCTTCCACCAAGATGCCTCTAACCAGGGGCAAGGATCCTCAACGGAGATCTGGGGCTCATCTTCTAGAGGGACACTCGTTGAATCCATGAGGGTGTAGAAGGCTCCCCCATGACAACAATATTGTGAGAACCCTGATTCTCTTCCACCCCAGATACTTCCTCCTGGATGGTAGCTATTACTGGACCCTGCTGAGATGGTCCTCCGCCTAGATCATCCCCAATGGGGACGCCAGGGGGAGTCTTTACATCCCTCCCTCCTGGCGAAGTGATAGGTTGAACGCCCGTCGGGGTGCTAGCGCATGGCGACTGGCTGCGCTCGGGCGTTCCCCCACAAGCAATTGGAGGGATGGCCTGATTCCTAAGAAGGAAATCATCCCTAGCCCTTTAATAAGCAGGCTGACATTGCTCATCACTTATTTGCTTTTTGGTCTTATTTCCCAACGACTCAAATACACTGACTGACAGTGACAATGCAACACCAAGGAGGAGTGGTTCGAAAGGGATGAAAGTTGGGGAAAAAACAGAGACGGCACGGATGAATAATTGATGTTTATTTCAAACCGATATGCAGGTTACACAATGCACACGGCATTGACTCAGTAGGATGTAGGACCACCGCGAGCGGCGATGCACACAGAAACACTTCGAGGTACAGAGTCAATAACAGTGCGGATGGTGTCCTGAGGGATGGTTCTCCATTCTCTGTCAACCATTTGCCACAGTTGGTCGTCCGTACGAGGCTGGGGCAGAGTTTGCAAATGGCGTCCAATGAGATCCCACACGTGTTCGATTGGTGAGAGATCCGGAGAGTACGCTGGCCACGGAAGCATCTGTACACCTCGTAGAGCCTGTTGGGAGATGCGAGCAGTGTGTGGGCAGGCATTATCCTGCTGAAACAGAGCATTGGGCAGCCCCTGAAGGTACGGGAGTGCCACCGGCCGCAGCACATGCTGCACGTAGCGGTGGGCATTTAACGTGCCTTGAATACGCACTAGAGGTGACGTGGAATCATACGCAATAGCGCCCCAAACCATGATGCCGCGTTGTCTAGCGGTAGGGCGCTCCACAGTTACTGCCGGATTTGACCTTTCTCCACGCCGATGCCACACTCGTCTGCGGTGACTATCACTGACAGAACAGAAGCGTGACTCATCGGAGAACACGACGTTCCGCCATTCCCTCATCCAAGTCGCTCTAGCCCGGCACCATGCCAGGCGTGCACATCTATGCTGTGGAGTCAATGGTAGTCTTCTGAGCGGACGCCGGGAGTGCAGGCCTCCTTCAACCAATCGATGGGAAATTGTTCTGGTCGATATTGGAACAGCCAGGGTGTCTTGCACATGCTGAAGAATGGCGGTTGACGTGGCGTTCGGGGCTGCCACCGCTTCGCGGCGGATGCGCCAATCCTCGCGTGCTGACGTCACTCGGGCTGCGCATGGACCCCTCGCACGTGCCACATGTCCCTGCGCCAACCATCTTCGCCACAGGCGCTGCACCGTGGACACATCCCTATGGGTATCGGCTGCGATTTGACGAAGCGACCAACCTGCCCTTCTCAGCCCGATCACCATACCCCTCGTAAAGTCGTCTGTCTGCTGGAAATGCCTCCGTTGAAGGCGGCCTGGCATTCTTAGCTATACACGTGTCCTGTGGCACACGACAACACGTTCTACAATGACTGTCGGCTGAGAAATCACGGTACGAAGTGGGCCATTCGCCAACGCCGTGTCCCATGTATCGTTCGCTACGTGCGCAGCACAGCGGCGCATTTCACATCATGAGCATACCTCAGTGACGTCAGTCTACCCTGCAATTGGCATAAAGTTCTGACCACTCCTTCTTGGTGTTGCATTTGCTCTGTCAGTCAGTGTATTAGTCTATTTAGATCCGGATTCCCTCTTTGATCCTGCTCAAGTGTGTACATTTTTACAAGTTCCTCAGCAGTGAACTTGCTCTCTTTCCCACTACCTGCGGCAAGGCGGGGCTTTGTGCTGGGAACGGGATCCTTATGTCTCAAGTTTCTGAGGGCCGGATGAGTATGGCGCTCGTGTTGGGACAGACCTCTTTGCGTAGCAAATTCCATTTTACACGCTGAGCAAGCGTATAGAAGTGTAACGGGTTTGGGCGGGCCCATGCACTTGGGAATGTGGGTCTGAGCAGCATGCTTACCAACATACGCCTTCAGGCAAGACGTGCAATGATACAAAATCTTCAAGGAAGCATGCTTAGTTTTGAGATGAGCCACATAATCATTGATGCTCAGACCCTTATATGTTCCCTTCGTCCCGCGGGAGATATATGGGACAATCAGTTATCTTGAAGGGAACATCGACGTAGACTGGTTGATCGCCCTGGTTGTCATCGATGGTCCCCTGCCGGCTCAGACAGTGTGCGGGACCTGACGCGACTGAATCTGAGGCCCTTTGAGGACTCATTCGATTGCACGCAATCATTCTCTCCACTCTAAGGAGGGATTAGCCCCAAAGAGCCCTTCCCCATGACTGGGTGTTTACCCTCCTGTTTAGTTCATCCCAAGCAATGATTGGGATTTTATCTGCACCCGGGTGGTCTTGCTCAAGGACCGGACCCACAGGCAGGGACTTGGGACGACTTTCCAGCAGCAGGCTTGTGCAGATGACAAGGCACATTGTGCCTGCCCTGACCATCGACCCCTTTGGCCAACAGGTGCTGAAGAGACACACCCATTGGGGGTAACGGGGAGATACTCGAGCTGCCCCAGAGGCTTCGTCTCGGATACTAGGTCTTATACGCCCAACACCTCAAACGATGAGCAAATAACGTATGCTTCATCTCGGATACTAGGACTTACATGCCCGACACCTCAAATGACGAGCCTCCCCGAGATCTATGACCTATAGAAGAGAGTCATAGTTTCTCCCGCCGTTTACCTGCACTTGCTTGAATTTCTTCACGTTGACATTCAGAGCACTGGGCAGAAATCACATTGCGTCAACAACCGCTTGGGCCATCACAAAACTAGTAAACTTAAACAGACTCTAGACGTGCTGAATAAATATAACATCAAGATTGCAGCACTACAAGAAACATGATTCACGGACGAAGATGCATTTGAATCCCACAGGGTGATGAAGATAGTCCCACATCTTGGCACTGGCTTTGCTGTTCATCATAGCATGATTGATCACGTAATAGGGTTCACTTCACCTAATGGTAGGACCTCCTCAATATCTTTGAGGTTCTGCAATAGGGCATATACCATAATGAACTTCCATGCACCCACAAATGACACAAATAGAAATGACCTGGAAGCAGTTGAACAATACTGGAGCATTCTAGAAGAAGCCCTGGACAAGATCCCACAACATCATACCACCATACTGATGGGTGATTTCAATGCACAGGTAGGAAAGGAGAAAAAATATCGCAGGATATTGGGCCTCTGACCAGCCCATAAGAGGACAAATAAGAATGGATAATGTCTTATAGACCTTTGTGACAAATATGGTCTTGTCCTAAAATCAACTGCCTTCAAACACCTGCCTAGGAAGCGAAGACATGGAAGAGCCCAAATCCACTACTAGGTGAATTCCAGATAGACCATGTGGCCATGGACAAAAAGCATCACAATGAGATTCAGAATGTCAATGTGCTAAGGGGTGCTAACTTAGACTCGGACCATTACCTATCTCTGGTAAAAACCATCCTACAACCACTTAGGTCACTGAATGTCAGCAGAAAGGCTAAAATACCAAAGTTCAACATCCTCCGACTGAGTTATAATATTTAAGGTTATCTTTAATATTCACTAATTGAGTGATGAAGACTGTGATTTCAAAGTCACTCTGAAAGAAAACGCACAGAAGCAAGGGTGGCCCAACCTACAAAAAGCTCTACTGGAAGCTGCTCAGAAGACCATGCCTGCCTCATCCAACAAAGGAAAACATCCGTGGTGGACCACTACATGTGACCATGCTATAGAAGATAGACGCAGAGCCTGGGTCACGTGGAACCAGTGCAAAAATGAGGCTAACTACCAGGCCTTCCTTACTCAAAGGAAAATAACTGTGAGTATAGTACGGCAGGCTAAGAGGAACCATAACAAGGCTCTAATACAACAGGCGGAAGAGGACTTTAAGTGGCACAACTCAAGAGATTTTTACAGGGAACTCAGAAAACAGACAACGAAGTACACAGCTCCCACCCTTCATCTTCGTGGACCTGATGGGAAGCTTCAGTTCAACAACAAGGATTGTACCAATACTCTTGCAGGGTATTTCAAACAGCTCCTCAATGCAGAGGAACCTAAAGAGAGACTCTCATTCTCTGAGCCTCTTTCCAGAAACAGAGACTCCACACCTCCAACCATTGAAGAAATAAGAGAGATTATCAAGAGCCTAAAGAACAACAAGGCCTCAGGTGAAGACGGTATAGTAGCAGAGATGTGGAAACATGCTGACGAACAATCCATGCAAAGCATCCATCAGATCATAGAGGATATTTGTGCAATGGAGACCTTGAGGAATGGATCTCAGCGGTGATCCATCCTCTATACAAGAAAGGTAGTAAGATAGACCTCGACAACTACAGAGGCATCTCTCTAATATCGGTTACGTACAAGAACTTTTCTAAAGCCCTGCAAACCAGAGTGGTCAGTCAACTGGATTCCCAATTAGGTGAATATCAGGCCGGTGTTTGCACAAATAGATCTTGCACAGAGCAGATACAGAACCACAAGACAATCCTGAGGTACAAGAATCGTGGCGGACACCAATGGGTAGTCAAACTAGTGGACTTCCAGAAGGCATATGATTCAATAGATAGGCAGACCCTCTTCTCCACCTTATGGGAATTAGGCCTGGATGAGAAGACCACCAGACTAATCCAGGCTACACTGAAGAACACCGCCTCCAAAATTAAGTTTAGAGATGAGCTTTCAGAGAGTTTCTCTATCCAAACGGGAGTTAGACAAGGTGATGGAATGTCTTGCATTCTCTTTAATTGCATTCTAGAGAAGATTATCAGGGAATGGACTGCCACATTACCTCTAGGAAGTGGACTGAAAATTGGCTACAAGAAAGATAATCTCAGTGTACCTTGCCTGGCCTTTGCCGACGACCTTACCTTATTAGCCAACAACATAGAAGAAGCTACTCACCACAAGACAAGAAAGGTAGTAAGATAGACCTTGACAACTACAGAGGCATCTCTCTAATATCGGTTACGTACAAGATCTTTTCTAAAGCCCTGCATACCATAGCCTCTATACCATAGCAGCTAAAACCGGCTTGAGGGTCAATATAAAGAAAACTGAGTTCATGACTAACATAAAGGGAGTCCTACCTACTACACCATTGGAAAACACCACCATTCGTAAGGTTCCTGCAGTGAAGTACCTAGGGGAGTGGATTTCAGCAACCGAGAATGAGACCTTAGTAATAGACACCAGATGCACCAAGTTGGAAAGGATCTACCATACCTGTAAGAGCATCTATACATCCCAGTGCCTCTCTAAGAACCTTAAACTCTAACATTACAATTCAGTAGTAAGACCGTCCATACTGTACACCTCTGAGTGTCTTCTGATGAAGAGAAAAGGTCCACTGAGCAAGCTAGAGCTCAAGGAATGAAAAATACTAAGGAGGATTTGAGGACCAATAAGAGAAGGTGATGGTACTTACAGGATAAGGCACAACAATGAGATCTATGACCATCAAGAAGACATAGTTACATCCATGACGGGGAGGCGATTGACTTTCTATGGGCATTTGACTCGTATGAGTACTTAGACTTACCAGCAAGATCTTTACCACTACAGGCAGAGGGAAAGCATCCAAAAATTAATGGATCACCACAATGAAGTCCGACTTAGAACAGCTGGGGATTTCAGAACAAACTATACAGGATCGTGTATTATTCCGGCAGTTGACCTTTCAAGGTGTCTTTCCAGAGTCTCTCACCAGCAGACAGAGTACAGCCACCACCCGACCGAAGTGGACCGAGGAAAGGAAACAAGCACACAGCCAGAAGATGAAAACTTTCTGGGCGAAGAAAAAAAAACAGAATTTCCATACAAGGAGTCAAAACGAGCTCTGAGGTCTTCAATAGGCGCAAACAACAAGAAGAAGAAGATCTAATAATGCTGCAGCATGGGAGATTCATTATATGCTTTAGAAGGCCAAGGCAATGTGTATCTCAATGCTAGTATCAAATGGATTACTGAGCAAGTTGGCCATACTGTTACGGTTACGTAGCTGTGAGCTTTCATTTGGGAGGTTGTGGGTTTGAATCCCACTGTTGGCAGCCTTGAAGATGTTTTTTCCATTGTTTCCGATTTTCACACCAGGCAAATGCTGTGGCTGTACCTGAATTAAGGGCGCTGCTGCTGCCTTGCCATCCTCGTTTTGCCAAAAACCTTTGGTATGTTAGTGCATGATAAAATCACTCATAGGTAATATTATTCCATATTGAAGAGCAATATAATGTAAAAACAGGAGCTAAACGGTTTTCACCTATTCAATACTCATTTATTGTAACCTAAAATAGTTATATATTTGAAACTGGTTTTGGTCTTGCTATAGACCAACATCAATAAAATTCATAAAGTTAACATACATACATACATTATCATTATAGACTGTTATGCCTTTCAGCGTTCAGTCTGCAAGCCTCTGTGAATTTATTAAACGTCGCCACAATCCTCGATTTGCAACTAGTGTTGTGGCCTCATTTAGTTCTATACCTCTTATCTTTAAATCATTAGAAACCGAGTCTAACCATCGTCGTCTTGGTCTACCTCTACTTCTCTTACCCTCCATAGCAGAGTCCATTATTCTCCTAGGTAACCTATCCTCCTCCATTCGCCTCACATGACCCCACCACCGAAGCCGGTTTATGCGTACAGCTTCATCATAAAGTTAAGGCAAGACAAAAATTATAATAGATAAAATTTATAAAATAAGAGTGTGTTGTTGATATTTGGTGCAAGACAAGTAAAGAGTTGAATGTTAATCACTCGGTATGATCATATTTGTTTTAGTGTAAGTTCAGATTATTCTCAACATTTTCTTCTAATTTGAAGAATGCACTTCTTAAAAAGACTAGGTAAAACACAATATTAACAATTGGAGAAGCTTCATGAATTCAGTTCAGTTGAAATAAGTGTGAACAGAATAATGTTGATGGGAAAATGTTGAGGTCTTTGTTTTCAATATGAATTTTTGAAAAAACTTGAAAGAGCAAAAGCGAGGAAATAGAATAGAGCTGAGTTGTAGATGGGAGGAGGAAGAGAGGGGAGATATGGCACCCACCCCTTACCTATAGAACCTCCGATGATACATCTACAGGGTTGAATTCAGATGGGCATCCAATGTCTGTCTATATAAATAACTTAATGGCATAAAGGGTAGGAGAATATGGATGTCATAACAACTAATGAATGAGAATACTTTTAAATTTTAAAAATCAAAGGGGTTTATTATAAGCTTGATGATGATGAAAAATGACGCAAATATACAAGGTGAATACATACATTGAATTTCAAACAATTTTGGATTGTTGATCATTATTTACATTTGAGGGATAAGACCGAGTACTGCCATTCACTAAAGAGCTATTTCATGACTTCATGTCTATGGAATATTAAGTATTAATCACTGAAGCTATTCCCAATTTTACTGTGCAAAAAATCATAATACTCAAATGTAAACAAATCCGAGTCACCTAATCTAACATAAATCGATTTCTCACTGGAATAACCTTAGATAATATAATACAAACAACACAAGCTTCAAAGGTTGTGGGTTCGGATCGAACCCCCACCTATATATACACACACTCGCCGCACCAATGGTAGACACCATTGTCGACACTGAATGACATCACAACACAATTAAACACACAAACACTCACGAGAAATACAAAATTTATATACACAATACAGGTAAAAGACTAGTCATCTCTCCCAACATTGTGGGACTGCTGTTCACACACCCCGAGCCAAACCTGGGTCCACAATGTCTGCAGTTTTAACCTGAAATCCCTACTAATGATTTTATATACATAAAAACAATAAAGAAAGAGAAAACCGAATCATTGATTTCTGAAGTATATCTAAATCGGCTAAGGAATTAAATCAGTTAGCACTGCCGGCAGGGACAAATACAAGATGGACTATAATTTTACAGTGCGAGTTCTAAAGGACCAAAAATAGAAGAGAGGCTCTCTCATAAATATGGGTTCTCCCAGTCTACCATCCTCTTGGCTGGAGGCATGGCAGCGGGACAACTTACTGCTGTCAAAGGGAGAACAATTTCATCCGTTTAAAATCACTTTTACATCAAATCGCAACATAAAATAACACCCTTATTACAGTGAGGTGAATTATAATTCATCTCTTAATTCATAAGCCTCCACATGTGTACTACCACCATCTGACTTCAAAAATTCACACCGTGAGTCCTGACATAAATTCCATCATAATATCATCGCCTGACACATTTTTCAGCAAACTATTTCCTTGTGTACGCACACAGTCTTTCAACAGCTGGTCCGATAGTAATCCAGCAAACACAGAAGTCTAAATACCAAAAAACTGGCTTCTATTATTACTATTATTATTAGGGATCTTTTAAAACGGGCCTTATCTCTACTTGATGAGCCTATGTGACTTACATGATCATTAATTCGGCAATTTACACTTATTTTATTTATTTATTTAGCTTATGGCTAGTAAATAACTCTACATACAAATATTCAAAAATATAACAAACAATATAACACCTTAAACAATCAACCAATCTCTAAAACAGTTCATAAACTTAAATCCAAGCTGTCCAACCATTGTACAGCCCCGTCAGAAGCACACACAAACTCCTTTAGCTGACCGGAGTATGACCTCCTAGGACATTCAGTGACAATATGACGGATGGTCTGTTTCTTCTCACTGCAGTCGCACTCAGGGGAGGAGCGCATACTGCACATATGCAACAATGACCCACATCGTCCATGATTGGTATGGACTCTGTTGAGAAGAACCCAAGTTCTTCTGGGGAGATTAAAACCAGGTGGTGGGTGTTGGAGACTAAAGAGGGTCTGCCATTCATCTGGAGCTGAGTTGGTCCACTCCAATTGCCATTCATCAGAACCGTTCAAGTTCCTATTGTGAGTTCCCTTGCAGTCTGAATGGGTGGAGATCTTGACTTCAGACGTCCATACCTAACAACCATGTCTTCATGAATGGGAAGACTTGGGTTCATTGTTATTTTCCTGAACTCGCGAATTAGGTTATTTTGTCTGCGAATCCTTGGAGGTGTTATGTGACTCAAGACTAGCAACCAGAAAAGAGGAGTAGATCTGACTGCGCCGCTGACAATGCGCATCGTCTGATTCAGAACAACATCAATATTCTTAACATAAGGGCTATTCAACCAAACAGAAGAACAATACTCGCCTGTAGAGTATACCAGACCCAGTGCTGACGACCTAAGAGTGGATGCTGATGCTCCCCATGTAGAACCTGCGAGTTTCTGAATGATATTGTTCCTGGTCTTCAGTTTAGCAGCGGTATTCATTAAATGTTTCCTGAAGGATAGCGTCCGATCAAGAGTTACTCCAAGGTACTTGGGGTTAGAATTGTGTGGTAGGGGAGAGTTGTCGAGGGAAACATTCAAAGTAACGTTCGCCTGCCTGTTATTAAGGTGAAAGAGACAGGTTTCCGTTTTGCTGGTGCTAGGTATCAAACACCACTTATCAAAGTACTCGCTCAAAATGACAAGGTCTCTGTTCAGAATTGCTTCTATTTCATTCACATTGGATTGCTGAGTAACTATTGCTAGGTCATCCACGTAAGCGAATTGGCATGATGTAGTACAGGGTATATCGGCAATGTACATATTAAACAGCAATGGAGAGAGCACAGATCCTTGAGGGAGACCATTGTTGAGCTTTTTAACTTTACTATGTTTGTTATCCATAACTACCTGGATCAATCTATCTGATAGCATGTTGTTTATGAGTTGTGACATTAGGCCTACTCTGCATCCAACAAGTTTAAAAAACTTATACACAACTCCCTCTCTCCAAACCGTATCATAAGCGCCTGTAAGGTCTATGAACACTGCACCACTCTTCAGTCGTTTTTCAAAACCTGCTTCAATGTAGGTTGTTAACGCAAGAACTTGGTCTTCACAACTACAGTTAGGTCTAAAACCGGCTTGTTCTGCTGGGAGCGATCGTAAAATTAGAGGGCTTATTCTATTGTAGATGAGCCGTTCCAGAAGTTTGTAACACACACTCATTAGAGCAATTGGACGATAACTTTCAGGACAATCGGAAGGTTTACCTGGTTTCAGAATAGCCAGAATCTTGGTTCGTTTGAACTCTGGAGGAAGTTTGCCTGTAATCAGAATATTTGAGAAAAACCGTAACAACTTTTTCCTTGTGTTCTTCCCACAATGCTTGAGGAATTCAGGATGAATGCCATCAAAACCAGGTGCTTTGCAGTTTTTTGTTGTCTTCAGAGCAGACAGGAGCTCTTCTTCGGTGAAAGGGGCAGAAATATTTGATGAACCAATATTATGTCTTTTCATGAAGGTTAGTTCTTTTCTTATTAACCGATTGAGTTCTTTCTTGGGTTTCACTTTAGACAATCCAGCAATCCGTTTGACAACTTGATCAGGTGATACAGCAGATTTGGGCTGTGGAATGTGAGGTGATCTCCCCAACTTCTTTAAGAGGCTCCAAGCCTTTCTGCTAGAATGTTTGAAATCCATAGTCTCCACAGTTTCTGTCCACTTGTTCCGTCTGGCTTCATCTAAGTTGTTCATGAGTTCATCAGCAACATCTGTTTCTCCATTCTCTTGAAAATTACTGTAGAGTTTTTCACATGTTTCATTCCATCCAGGTATGTACTCCTTTCTGACCCCTCTAGGAATGTGTCTTTTTGCAGCGGCAAGTATTGCTTTAACAAATCTACAGTAGTTGTTGACAACAGGAGGAATCCATCTTATGCTGCTATCAAGATCAGGAGAGAAACTAATTTACACTTACATCATGACAACAGAAACACACATGTTAATTAGAAAATGAGCACAGTAGTAACTTCACATGATTCAAAGTGTAATTAGGGTCCTACAGTTATCGAAACACACGTTAAAAACAAACACAATAAAAAATTAAAATGGGCCCCAGCTAAATATTTCATTGGAGGTCATGGTTCGGCTCTCTGGGCAATTTCTCAGCGACATTTCTTCTTTCACCCAGCTTAATATACACAAATATTACTTGACATGTGTGATAGGTCTGCCAGTTGAACACAAGCCCCTCTTACACAATCTGTCCCAAAAACTAATGGAACTATGCATTATATTCGAAACAACTACACAGAAAGGTAACCTCAAATAAAATGAAAAGAAAAGCAAACCTCTCCACGAACAAATTTACTCATATATACAAGTTAAGTCACTCAGACTTGTTACTAAAATAAACTCTGTGCCATGCCTTTGCACATTTACAAATTAATAAACTAAAATCCCTATCAATTAATAGCTACAGCATTATAAAAGAAATTTTCCATACGTCTTATGTCATGCATAATAGAATGGTATTACTCAGCCTTATTGTCCCTGGGTAACACCCCAGTCAGCTACGGGATGTCCATCTCGAGGGTTTTGTTGTAATTCATTTCCATGTTGATAACCGTTGATTCCTTCTGCTGGCTGCGACTGCTAATCTCCATCGTCCTTGGCACTGGAATCCTTCAGTATCTAGGCACAGATACACATGCAGTTAATACCCGATCCATTCGCCTGCGTCACCACACACTAACCGACCCGATCTTTGATTTAGTGTCCCAGAATCAAATAAATTAATACAGGGTATTTCAACACGTATCATACAGCTTTTGTTCGACTTTGAATTAAACCCTATATCATTGCTCATACTATTACATGTCTCCCTTCTTTGTCTCGGGCTGTGGGCATAATAATAATAACAACAACAACAACAACAACAACAACAACAATAATAATAATAATAATAATAATAATAATAATAATAATAATAATAATAATAATAATAATAATAATAATAATAATAATTCTACGAGTCAAAATTTTAACTGCATTCTTAATTGTATCCCGCATCTTAATTCACTTCATATTCCACTCAAATTAAGCCATTTTACCTATTCTCTGCTTTAACAGTAATCAAGATAAGAGAATTTTTAGCTCGATTTGGACACACATCTGCCGCTCGCAAGAAGAAAACGCGACTGATCTCGGGTGTTGCTTCTAAAGCCTTATATTAACTGTGAAGCTTCCCCCTCTCAAAATTCCTATACACCCTGTTCTCGGTGTATTGAGGCACAATAGTGTGATAACCTGGTGACCAGTAATCTTATAGATAAGACGCACCCATGCAAAATCCGATTGCAGAATCTCCTGTAATAAATAAATATCTTTCTTCAACTTTCCCCTCACTCACAAGATTCCGTTTGTCAAGAGAGTGTGAAGACATATAACACATGGCCTCTGTAACTTTCCGCTGTTACGTAACCATCTATTCCTTCTTTTAACAGAGCATTATTACCAAAAAGGACGTCACACACTCTAAACAAATTCTCAAATCATGGACAGCTCTTTTGGATCATTGTACAGCACATTATTATTAAATTCATTAATTCTTTTATTACAGAGGACGAAGTTGCTGATTTAAAGATGGCTCCCATATTCTGATGCTAGGAAGTGTACCTCTCCCACTCAGCAACAATATGTGGTGGGGACAACTTCTCCCATGTTTTCAGGCAAGGATTCCCTAGCTCGGTCACACCCATGGCGTTCCAAGCTTTGAGTTCCGGCAAGCTTACTACCAGACAAAGAAATGCACATCCCCTTGATTACCAGTCCTTGGTTCATGTCCCTGTCAGGTACAGTACAGCGTAGCCTAAGGTGGAGCTGAGGGATGTGAAATGATGAGTGATTGCTGGAGGGAATTTGGAGAAAAATAAAAAAGGGTCTTTAGATTATTTAATTTATTTTTATTGAAAATAGGAATAGGATCAAATAAAGGGTTTAGGTTTTCTGATATCTCATTAAGGTTGAAATATCTTGTTAAGGTTGAAATATATAGTTTGAGTATTGAATAGGTGGAAACCTTTTAGCAATTGTTTTTATATTATAAAGTCACTAGCAAAAAAATAATAACATCAAATGGGGTTGGGGTACTGGATCTAACAGCAGGAAGATAATTGTAAGATTCACATATAGGACATAGTCTTGTAGTATTCTGTTATGCACAAACTGAACAGAAACATGCATTACTAACAGATAACATTGTTCAAAGTATTTCCCTAAGGTTTCAACAAATCATTGCTAATGTTGGAGAAGGCATTCAACACCATTGGGGGTTTTGGTTGCATCAGTGTGTGCCACTTGTCACTGATATGCTGTTATAGCAGCCAGCCTGTCTGCAAAGCACATCCCACACAATGGCTTCAGATCAAGGGCGCCCATACACAGGGGCAAGGTGGGGCCGCGGTTTCCCCCCTGGCTCTCAGGGAGAGGCAAAAATGTAATGTAGTCAGGTGTTTTCCTTTCATGAAAATGATTTAAAAGTCAGTATTATGTAGAAGTTGTAGTACTGTCTCCCACCAACAGGCAGGGTAAATCGTGGGTTATTCTACTGCAGAATACAAGTCGCCATTTATCTTCCAAAATATAAAAAATGCTACATACCTCCAGGTCTAGGCCCCCCTACAAACTGTCATATGGGTGCCCATGCTTCAGATTCATAATGGTATGCAATAGTTTGATATGGCAGTGCCCTATTACCCACAGCTTCTTGTAGTTCTGGATGACACTGATGGTTATTTCTGCCACAGAGAACTGTAATTTTTGTGTGTGACTGCTGTTCCTCTTCACTCACATTCATCTTGCAGTGTGGCTCGATGTACACTGACTGTGTCAGATACTGGTATCTAGCCACTTGTGTTCTACAGTGATCAGCAGGTGACCATTGGTAGCATGTGCCACATGTTTGGATGATATAATGCCATTGCCATGACTTGTGAAATGACCTACATATACAGTAGAAGTCCATTATAGCGAGAATTCATAATAGCGAAAACTTTACTCGCTATAACGGATTGTCGTTATATCCGATTTTTGTATAAAAGTCGGAAAAACCCCCATGCACATTAAAATCGGTATGAAACAGCAAACACATAGTTCAAAACTTGCGTTTCCGCAGATGATATCCACATTACGGCTTACTTGTTTGTTATTTTTCGTAATCCGATACTACGTGAAAGTGTATGTTTAATTTCATTCTGAAAAACATATAGTACCATATTTCTCCGAAGCCAAGATGAACCCCACTATTTCCTTCAAAAAATTTAAATCAGGCTCGAAAAGAACTTCGTAAAATCATATGAATGCCTTGTTGTACAGTAAGCCTACGCATTTTTAGACTATTTTTAGACGCCGAACATTTGACTTTCGTCATGCCGTATTTCTTCTTTTTGCGGCTGCAAAATTATTCTTTATTTCCGCGGGTTTAAGGACCATTAACTTAACATTGGCATCATAATACCGTAGAGAACCCGTTGAAAATTTGCCTGCAATACCTAGGCTATTTCGAATTCTCCGAGTCCAAGATGAACCCCACTTTTTCCTTCAAAAAATACACATGTAGAGAAATAACCTCGCGAAAAATTTACAATTAAATAGCATTTCCGAAATTTAACTAGACGCGAGAAGATATGAAATATCCTCTGAGATCAGTGATGTACTCTGCCATATCTCGAGGTGTATCACATTCTTACTTAATTTCCGTATATAAAACATTAAAATTAAGATATCGTTTACTTCATCTTTATTTGTAACGAGTTAACAACTGCTATAGGCTACGCTCTTTACGCATCTACAATACGACGATCCATCAGGAAATTATTCTTACTGTCTATAAAACTCTTAATTAATTTTACTCAGCGTCAGATATAACTGGCTACCGCTACACGCACGTTTCGCTTGCCGGGTTCGGCCAAATTCAACGGCTAGCGATGTATAGGCCTAATCGCGGACGTTGAAAGTCAACGAACGAGTTTATTGCGCCACGATATGGCCATTCCGCCCTTGCGTTTGTCGTGCACATATTTCACAATTTCATCTTCGACTTCTTTAAAGCGTCCTTGTTGCGGACCACTGAATGCATTTTTTGTACAGTACGTATTATTTTAGCTCTTCGTCTTCACGCTAACGCCAAATATTGGCCTTAATGAGGCCTATGCCGTATTTTCTTGCGGCTGCACAATTATTCTACATTTTCGAATGTTTAATAACTTTTAATAACCATTAACTTAAAATTGGCATCATAATATCGACTAGAACCCGTTGAAAATTTGGCGGCAATATGTTTCCACGTATCTTTACAATACGACTATCCATCACGAAAATATTCCTGCTTAATTTTACTAAGCGTGAAGTACAATAGAAGTGTTATAACTCTGCCACTGAATAGCCGCGGCTTTTCTAATAATTCGAAGGGTCGCATGTTTGGATGCCATCTGCAGATTTGAGAAACACACAGGCACTGTACAACCGGTTGTCGCGGCTAGCGATGTATAGTAAAGAGGCGGTCGTTTATTGTCAAGGAATTCTGTACGCGTGAGAAAAGAAGCAGCGTGGTTACCGCGGTAGTTGCCAGTGGTATCCATTAACTTTCTGTTAGGCCGCGAACGCAACAACCCTTGAGTTTTCGCATGAGATTGTGAGAAAGAGAAGTCTTGGATTCGGAGAAATACGGTATCACTCCAGGGATTTCTGTAGCAAACATCTCAGGTTTCTTCTTCAAACAGCGTTACCTAACCTAACCGTATATGTATCATGAAAACATATTTGAAACGCATACAGAGAAATAACCTTCTCGTGAAAAATTTACATGTAAATAGCATTTCCGAAATTTAACTAGACGCGAGGAGATATGAAATATCGAAATATTACGAAAACGTGTCATCTTCTTTCATTTCGAATTTTCTTTAGAGAACAGCAGTCGACGGGTATTATTAATCAACTTCAACACCGCCTTGGAATGCCAAGGAGAGAGCTCGCAAATGCACAAAGTGATAAATGTATACCGTACCGAAGATGATCGATCGCATTTTGTTGCAAACTCAGTTTTCTTATTCAAACAGCGTCACGTATCCTAACTTAACCGTACTATGCGTATGATGAAAACACACTTCCAGCGCCAGTAGAGAAATGATAACCTCGCTATAAATGTTCATAATAGCCTTTCCGTAATTTAACCAGATGCTACAAAACATAAACTAACCTCTGAAATCAATTAAGCACCCTGCCATATCTCGAAGTGTATCCCATTCTCACTTAATTGCAGTATTTAGCCTCAAAATTCAGTGGTTGTTTAGTCAGCCTTAAATTTTAACGAGTTAACAACCGTTATCGGATACGTTATTTACGCATTTATTACGAAAATACATTCTCTTTCATTTCTAATTTTCTTACAGAACAGCTGTCGGCGGGCATTACTAATCAACTCCGACATCGCCTTCGAATGTCAACGAGAGAACTCGCTAGTGCACATAGCGAGGAAACGATGCCGAAAGTAATCGATCGCATGCAATATCATCGCTGGGGTGCATAAATATCGGTAACAGAAAAAATCGCGCGCGCTTAATCGCTCGTAATAACGGATGCGTCAGTGATAGGGTTCTCGCTGTAACCGAAGGACGATACACAGTTTATATGAATTTTGAAGGGGCAGAACAAAGACGTCGCTATAACGGAGTTCTCGCTATATGCAGTACTCGCTATAGCGGACTTCTACTGTAATTAACAACTTACCAGTCAAGTAGTGAAACAAACAAACTGACTGACTGACTGACTGACTAGCTGACTGACTATTAGTATGTTTGTGTAGCTTAAATTGTCTTCTTTTTATTGCAGATAAGTATACAAGATATAAGTTGGTGTCAGACATTATTAGCTTGCAGCATAGATATACTCTACTTGAAATCCTTCCCATCTTTATTAATGTTGACCGTGAATCTGATTCCCTCAGGGTAAGAGAAATTTAGTTTATTTATTGTACCTGTGGCTATGATCACTATATCAACAGTCATGTTTGCTTTTCATTATATTTATTACCATTTTGTAGGAGGTATATGTTGTTGGTTGTAACTAACCTTGACTCTAGTTTATCAGTTTGATGACATCCTCGTACAGTTGATTCAGATTATTTGAGGCTCTTAGATTTGCTCCTCATTCTTTCTTAAATGATGTTCATTATACATTTTAAAATTCTTTGAGTTTTAGGTTTTTATTCTTTGTAGGAAATGTCAAGATATTCAATGTTAGCAGAAGCTAACAGCAACGAGCTAGAAAGAGGACTATAAAGTGGCTATTGGATCACCATATTTGAATCTACTTCAACACTGCGTCCACCATATTTTAAGCGATCAAAACAAGTGGGTGTTGTGATGAAGCAAGCACACAGGCTGCGGGAATACATACAGTTTCTCAGTTTTCTTAATTAGGAAAGCATTCAAAGATGCATAATGTCTTTTTAAAAGGGTTTTACAAATACAAGATACAGGCTACATACTTACATATTGTATAAAGAATAAAAATTAACACATTTCTAGTAATTATAAAATAAATCACAGTACATTGCCATTAAACAAATTTAGCCTTACTTACAGAGAATGTATAGAACGGAAAACCTTGATCAAAATAATATATGGAGAAATAATTCATATCACTTGAATAATAATAATAATAATAATAATAATAATAATAATAATAATAACATCAATAATGGGTTGAGTGGCTCAGATGTTTGAGGCCCAGGCATTCTAGCCCCATCTTGGCAGGTTCGATCCTGGCTCAGTCTGATGGTATTTGAAGGTGTTCAAATCCGTCAGCCTCCTGTTGGTAGATTTACTGGCACGTAAAATAACTCCTGAGGGACTACATTCCAGTACCTCGTCATCTCCAAAAAAGTAGTTAATGGGGCGTAAAACCAATAATAATAATATAATTTACAAAAAATAAATATTCTAGAACCGTGGAGTTCAAGGTTTGAGGTGAACAATGGTGTAATAAAGTATCCCATAATAATAATAATAATAATAATAATAATAATAATAATAATAATAATAATAATAATAATAATAATAATAATAATAATAATCTCATTGCTCAAGGCCTGAAAGGGCAGAAGAACTCAGTGGAGTCAACAACGAAAAGGAAATCATTTCAGACTAACAATATGATCTTACTTTGGAATGTTATTCCTACCCTCGAAACACACAATTTCAATTGCAGAATGGAAAAGACGCTGAAAGAAAGCACTAACCCAGATGGCAGCTCATAAGAGAAATCCACCATTGCATTATGCAATGCATCGGGACCTAGGGTTCTGGAGAGTCCCAACCTCTGCAATAAGGTTGAGTCGGAGCATTCTTGGAATCCGTCCAGACTTAAGTTTAAACAGAAGATTTTTTGCAGGCACTTTGAATGTAAATTCTTTGTTGAAGGTTGATAAACAGAATGAACTAGAACCACTTCTAGATAGAAATGAAATTCAAATTTTACCAGTACAAGAGATGAGATTTTTGGATGAGATGTGACAGAAACGAAAGATTCTCGAATCTTTAAACATAAACCTGTGATTAAAATTATGAAAGGAATGCCACTCATGGGAACAGCCTTTTCTATAAAAGATTATTAGACAATGTAACTGTATTCAAATCCCACTCAGAAAGGATATCTCTTTTAACAATGAACTGCAAAAACTAAAAAATATACTTTTATTAACTGTCATGCAACAAAAAATGAAGACAACAAAAATAACCCAAATTCTGGACAGTCCTGGATGATGAATCATCTCAAATACATGTGGTGATATTACTTGTAGATTTCAATGCCCAAGTAGGAAGAGCAGAATTCATAGATCAATAGTGGGAGAATATGCTGCTCACCAAAGGACAAATATCAATGGAATAAGATTAATTACTATCTGTAAAAACTTTCAACTAAAGTTAATGTCAACTTTCTTCGAGAAATTACCAAGAAAAGCTAAAAACATAGATTTCTCCAAATCCATTGCTAGGTGAATTTCAACTGGATCATGTAGCTATATCCATAAGAAACATGAAAGAAATTATGAATGTTAAGGTAGTAAGGAGGAGAGAATCCAATTTACAAAAAGAAATAACTAAATCAAAAACCTACTCGACCTTCACTTTTAATCCTAACATCTACAGAATTACAAAAATATTTAAGAAGAAAAATATCAATATTTCCTTTAGAACTAATAACAGAAATCTCGACATTCCATAACTCTAAGCTAGTTAACGCTTCTAACCCCTTTGATAAGTTAGGTGTATACAAATTTCACTCTAACAACTATGCCAGTACATATATTGGGCAAACAGGGAGATCCATTAAGATTAGATATAATGAACATGTCAATGCCATTAAATGTAGGAGATTCTCAGCAATAGGACAACACATATGTGACTATAAACATAGTTTTCATGATATCAATTAGGATATAGACGTCATCAAAATAATGAGGAAAGATCCTTTACTTGACTTAACGGAGCAATGTTTCATCTTACTAGATCAATGCTATAACCTTAACTACAATCTGAAAGATTTATCCGAAAAACCTACAATATTGTTTGATACACTCATTTCAGTAATTAACAATCTTAAAATACCAATAAATTAACCAGTATACAAATTGATACGTAACACGCTTGCCTACTAACCCCACCATAATCCACGCCCTCCCAACCAATGGCCACAAATTACCACGGTCACCCCTTTCCCGCTAGTGCTCGCGGTCTATTGACTGTCATTTCCGAAGGCAGTTCCTCTCCGACTTTACTCTCGACAACTTGGTGCTCGAGGTGAGTTTCTACTGACAAACAAAAGTGTTTTCCTTATCTCAGTTTCTGTTACGCTGATACGTAATATATTCCTTCTTTTAGGTCTGCCTTGGTTCGAGATATTTCTAGAATCTCAGAATCCTTTGAACACAATGTTTTGCAAAAAATCCGGTCCACCAGTCTACTTTTATCAAGTCTATCCATAATTAAGGACACTACAATCAAAATATAGACTATAAACGCACATTAATATTATTAAAAGCCATTGTATTCACAAAGGATTGTCATTTAACTTCATATATTACCAAGGCAGAGTGAACCTCTTTTTATAGTTCGCTAACATTCATTTTATGAGGAACTGTTTTTCACTAAAGACCTGTACTACAATGGACCTCCATAAGAAACATAAAAATGTTGATTGTTTCAAAATGACATCAGCCGAATTTATTTCAGTGTATGTCAATAACTAAATTGTGTAATTGGCTAAGAATGACTGAATGCCCTTAAAGTCTAAGCACCTGTAATTTTAAAGAGAGGGATTTTACCAAAGACTTATACTGCAATGAACCTCCATACCAAGCACAAATATGTTTAATGTTCCAAAATTATATTAGCCGAATGTATTTTAATGTATGTTAGTAACTAGAATGTATAATTGGCCAAGAAAAACTGTATGTCCTTAAGGTCTAAGCAGCTGTAAAAAGTTTTTTAAGAGATTGATTTTAACTGAACTAGATGCTTAATTAGCATTTTGCAACAACTACAAGGACTTGACAACATTTTAACTACTTATATCCAAAGGATCATACAGAATTAACAAATTATATCGCATAGGAAATATGCTAATAATTTCAATAAAATGTTGTATGGTGTACGCTTAATACACAGAATAGTTTAAGAGTATGGTTCAATTTGTATATACATATATTTTAAAATTATGTTAATATAGAATTGTATAACACCTTGTAGCAATTTTTCCTCTTGGCTGATGATGGCAAATACAGTTGCCGAAACCGGTCCCTATGTTGAAATGTAATAAATATATGATGTTCACACTGTTGTAGTATTGAATAGGTGGAAACAATTACCCTCACTCCTTAATGGAAATCTGGATTCAATACGGACTAAAAATTAAGTTTTTGATATTTCGATATTAAATGCGGAGGGAGAGTCAGAGCTCCCCAATACCTCAATGTCCTCAATACGCCGGACACAAAAGATCAGACCCAAGAGAACCTTTAAATTAGGAACCATCAACATGCAGACCATGATCAGAGTGGGGAAACTGATACAAGTCCTAGATGCAATGAGAGAACATGGAATCGGCATACTGGCTCTACAGGAAACGAGATTCAGAGATGAAGATACGGTGGAATCAGAAGGGTATGTAATATTGAAGGGAAAACCAGGTATCAGGATGAATCAACAGCCGCTTATGTTTGGTACGGTGTTTATAGTAGACGGAAGCTTCTTGAGTAGTATCATTGACTGGAGGGGTGTGAAGGAGAGACTGTCATACTTGATGATGAAAATTGGCAATAAAACTTATACACTTGTCAATACACATGCTCCCACAAATGATAAGAACAAAAAGACAAGGCAGGGACAGAGAACTTCTGGAACACACTGGATAAGGTAGTAACAGAAGTAAACAAGAGAGGTGTCATGATCTTGCTGGGGGATTTCAATGCACAGCTAGGCACTGAAAGGAGATTCAAAGGCTCTGTAGGGGATTACCCTCCACAAAAGAGAACAAATAAGAATGGAGAAAGGCTTGCGAACTTGTGCAAAAGACACAAGATGAGAATCATGCCCACACGCTATAGAGCCAAGGCAAGTAAAACGATAACCTGGGTAAGTCTGGGCAATAGAATTGGAGAAAGGCAGATAGACCACGTAGCAATCCGAGACAAAAACCATGCGGAGATCATGAACACGAAAGTCAGGAAAAACAGCAGAATGGAGTCTGACCACTATCTCACTGAAATCAAATGTAGATGAATACCAAACAGAACTAGGAGAAATATGAACACAAACTCGCACCAGATTGACAGAGAACTGCTGGACAAACACAGAGATGAAGACATGAAGAACCTAACAGTGGAGAGTAAATGGGAAAACTTAAAGGACAAGGTTAGAGAAGAATCGAAACGATTGGCCACTAATCATCATCATCATCATAGGCATTTATTCATCAACAAATATGTAGTATATAAATACAATGTCATTTGGACACATTAATTGCGTCGTCTCAGATGGCTGAACAGATCAGAGTGGGGAAACTGATACAAGTGCTAGATGCAATGAGAGAACATGGAATCGGCATACTGGCTCTACAGGAAACTAGATTCAGAGATGAAGATATGGTGGAATCAGAAGGGTATGTAATATTGAAGAGAAAACCGGGTATCAGGATGAAGCAACAGCCGCTTATGTTTGGTACGGTGTTTATAGTAGACGGAAGCTTCTTGAGTAGTATCATTGACTGGAGGGGTGTGAAGGAGAGACTGTCATACTTGATGATGAAAATTGGCAATAAAACTTATACACTTGTCAATACACATGCTCCCACAAATGATAAGAACAAAAAGACAAGGCAGGGACAGAAGGAAGCATGAGTGGTGGACAGAAGAATGTGAAGAGGTGGTAGAATACAGGAGGAAGATGTGGATAAGGTGGTAGACTACTAAGAAGGAAGAGGACCTGTCAACATTCGAGACAGTGAGAAAGATGGCTGCCAAGACAATCAGAAATGCCGGAAAGAAAAGGTGGAATGAGAGGCTGGAAGAAGCTGATCATGCGTTTAAGAAAAACAAATCACGATCCTTCTTTAAGGAGATGAAGAGCAGGATAAAGTGTTATGAGGTGAAAGAACCTTATGTGAAAGGACAAGATGGCGAGTTGAAAATAGGTGAAAAAGATGTATGCAAGGAAATGGCAAGATATTTCAAAGATCTACTGAACACAGAAGCACCCACAGGGAGTATGACTACATTACAGCAGAGACATCAACAAAGGACGAGCACCCACCAGAACAGAAGTTGTGAAGGCAATCAAGCATCTCAAGAACAACAAAGCGGCAGGTAATGATGGTATATGCACCAAGGAGATCAAATGGGGTGGTCCTGCAATGGAAGAAAGCATGTACAGAATAATAATGGACATCTGAATAAATAAGAAGATACCTAGTGACTGGAAAGAAGCCATAATTATACCAGTACATAAGAAAGGAGACAAAAGAATACTGGATAACTACAGAGGTAGCTCACTGATAAACATTGGGTACAAGATACTCTCGAAATTATTGCTGAATAGAGTGGAAACACAGCTTGAATTGATTATAGGAGAATACCAGGCTGGTTTCCAGAAAGGGAGAAACTGCATAGAACAGA
Source organism: Anabrus simplex (assembly GCF_040414725.1). Lineage (NCBI taxonomy): Eukaryota > Metazoa > Arthropoda > Insecta > Orthoptera > Tettigoniidae > Anabrus > Anabrus simplex. The sequence goes on along the minus strand of NC_090271.1, from coordinate 41,910,463 downwards.
TCTTTGGACTCAAGAGAATCATAGAACACGGACACAGGAAAGGAAAGGACACAATAGTGACATTTGTAGACTTCGCAAAAGCCTATGACTCAATAGATAGGAACACACTACTGAACCTACGCGACAGAGGATTGGATTTTACGACACATGCATTGGTGAGGGAAACATTGAAGGCTACAACCGCTAGAGTAAGATACCGGAGTATATTGTCAGACAGCTTTGAAATTAAGACAGGCGTCTGACAAGGGGATGGTCTGTCGCCAATATTATTTTGTAACCGTTACTTCAGCGGCTACAACAAACACAGTAAAGGGAGGAAAGTGCAATTACATGGTACCTAAGACACTACACACACAAGAAAACAGCTGATGAACTACGTGGAACTCTGCCGATAACAACACTGGTAAATATCAGTAGGGGCAACTTGACGATAAAAACCCAGGAACGTGAAAGGAGCTGGGAACCTACCAATGGCATGGAGATGGCTTAGGTTGCTGATTCCGGAAAATCAACCCCTGATCCTTGATTTTCAAAATATATTATTTACCAAAATATTGTTTACAAAGGACTTTACAAATGAATTCTGAACAAGTTCAGTCATACCAAACTTGTGAACTACAAATTACATGTTCCTTGAGACACACAAATTGCACGTTCCTTGACAATAGCTTCCTATAAGTTCAAAGAGTCAAGCAAATACCATACATCTAATTACAACCCAAGTTGTACAATAAATTTAGAGCAAAGCTAAACGTACCTTTCAAAATATCTGAACAACATAATTGAAAAAAGGGTAAAATCAGAAATATCAAAACTTGGCGTAGAGGCCAGTTCAACTTGGTCCTACACCCTAAAACACTTCTGATGCCGGACAGAGGAAAACTAGCGTACGTCAAGTGATACGGAACTACTAGAGGCAAAACCCCAAGGTAAATACATAAAACTACAATTTACATGTTTAGTGAAACAAGGAAAGGGGAATGCCTCGGAAACAAACAGACAGATCCAGCTGAAAAGCTAAGGCATCCGAAATAATTGAGTGGCGAGTCTGGGTGAGGTTACAGCAAACTCCTATATGAAAAAGCAAGCAAACATTAAGTGAAATTTAAGGTGGAACAGAAATCTAGAGTGCTTACCCCAAAGTGACCCATCCCGGTAGCGAGACGACATCAAAACTTTGGACAGTCAAGAGATAGAAGACGGACAGCCAGGCAGACCACGAAATGCTGCCTCACTCTCTTTAAAAAGGAAACCCTGGCCTTGGAGTAGCCATTCAGAACGCATGAGCCCTTCTATCACCACCCAGATTCACCAGTCACAACTCCTACGTCAGTCGCGAAGTTTCAATAATTTTCTCGAATACGCACGATCACGAATCTTCAATTTCCAGAGAAAGGCAGAACATCCTTTCTAGAATACATAACTAACAAAGGCCAATACACCCTGTTCAAAAATTCAAGTTACAACTTTGTGGATAGTTCCAGTAAATATAGAAATGAAATCTAGTTGTTACAAATACCATATGTTACCAAAATATTTACACTGTACAGGGTAGGTAGTTACATGGAATACAAATAAAATATTTTATCACCACACTTCAGATCATACAGTAAGTACTACTTAACATGGTTTACAAAGAAAATCTTCAATAAACACTTTCCACTTCCAATACATTTTACACCTGTGACATATTTAACCTAGTTTTGGATGAAGTGGTGAAGCAGTGGAGACAGTTGAATAGAACCATAGGAATTGAAGGTGTACAGACTGGATATAAGATCAAAAACAATGTCATAGTGGATTGCCTTGCCTTCGCAGATGATATGGTGTTGTTACATGAGATGGAAGAAGACGCGAAGTTGGCACTAGCAAATCTAGCTGAGACTGCAGCAAGGGTTGGTCTAAAAATAGCCTACAACAAGATGAAGGTACTGAATATGAAGACTGATTGGAATGTAAAAGGCCAAGTGGTAGAGAGAGTCGACAGCTTCCAGTACCTAGGTGAGAACATCACGGGTAAAGTACAAAGCAACAAAAGTACCACAGAGAGAGCTCAACTGCTGTTACATAATGCAGCAATGACTACATATGGAAAGAAGAACCCCTCGAGAAACACCAAACTGTGACACTACATAATAACCATCAGGAATGCTGCATTATATGCAATTGAAACTCTGACTTGGGCAAGAGAGCATGCATATAATTGGAGAAGGAGGAAAGAAAAATCTTGAGACATATATGGAGCACCAAAAAGCAAGGTGAAATCTGGGTACACAGATCAAGACAGGAACTATATGCGAGTATAGAACCAATCTCGAGTGTGATAAGAAAGAGAAGGTTAGGATTTGTTTGACATCTCATGAGGATGGATGACAGTAGGCTGACGAAGATATGGAATGCAACCTGCTTAACTGGAAATAAGTGGATGAAGGAAGTCCGAGAAGATTGGGAGACTATTGGCATAAAGGAAAAATATCCACTGATGACAGTACAGGTTAGGTCCAAATACAAAAAGCTCGTGGAAGGTCACACATGGACGGACACCACGATCCAGATTCAGATCACGGAAGCAGAGAGAAAGAGGAAGAGTGAGAGAATGAAGAGGCACGAACATGTAACTCGTGATCCTCAGGGGTCATAACGAACTGAATATAATAATAATAATAATAATAATGATAATAATAAATAATACTAATAATAATAATAATAATAATAATAATAATAATAATAATAATAATAATAATAATAACCCGTGTGGGGATTTACCGGTTACCTCCATCGGGCGCGTCCCATTGGAATTGGGGAAGCTCGTTGGCTCTGCCGCCAGCAGAGTCAGAGGGTAGTAGGAAAATAAAATACCACCGTGAAAAAAAAACTGGTCCCTTGCCAGGGTTACGGCGAAGACTGGTAAATGACCAGAAGCCAGAAAACATCTTGAGGCAACCCCTAGGGCTAACAACCCTAGTTGTAAAAGGATGGGTACCCGTCCAAAGCAAAGTCAAGTCAAAAAGCATGATGGCACAACATTTCAAGAAACATACCCCAGGGGGTAAATCTTCGGATAAATCCCTCGTCGTGAACACCACGGCGCACGAGTCTCGTTCGGATTCTGGGGGAGACTCGACATCATGCAAGAGACGAGTCGGAGCATCTCGGTGTAGCCCGAAGAGTCAAAAACTCAGGCCAAAATCTAAAACCTTTCTAGCAACTTTCAACATAAATTCACTTACACAAACTGGCAAGCTGAAAACCCTCACCAAAGCTCTTCACGAAAATCAGATATCCATAGTGGCCCTACAGGAAACAAGGTACCCAGATGAAGAGATTTTTTAATCTGAAGGCTACCGATTTTTCAAGAGCAAAGCGCAAAGAGGAATCCTCAATGGAGCTGTGATGTTTGGAACCGCGTTTGCTGTTAGAACCAAGATCCTTAAATTGGTTGCAAATTTCGAACCTGTGAATGACAGATTGTCTATACTCACAATTAAATGCGCGAACAAAACCTACGCCCTAGTTAACGCACATGCTCCTACAAATGATAAGAACAAGTCTGATCCAGACGAAGTTGATAATTTCTGGGACCTACTGGATGAAAAATTGAACAAAATCCCCAAACACCATGTCAGGCTTCTTTTGGGTGACTTCAATGCCCAACTAGGTCGTGAGCAGAAGTACAAGAAAGTTATAGGAAATTACCCTGCTCACAAAAGAACCAATCCCAACGGCAAAAGACTGGTGTCCATTTGCGAAAATCACAACCTGCAGGTCATGTCGACCCACTTTCGCCATCTACCCAGAAAGCAAATGACTTGGCGTTCTCCCGTCCAAGCTCTCGGAGAGTTCCAAATTGATCATGTTGCGATCTCCAGGAGAAACAGCTCTGAGATTATGAATGTCAAGGTAAAGAAAGGCATCAATGTGGCCTCAGATCATTATATGTCTCTTATCAAATTCAAACCAATTCCCGCAAACACAAGGAAGACAACCAAACAGATCACACGCTTCGACAATGATAAACTTCGGCAAAGGGTCGAGGAGTTCCAGGAGAAGGCTAGACCAAATTACTGTGACTTTAACAACGCCAAAAGTCTCCTTGTTGAGGCCACCAAAGATGTTGCAGAAATCAAGAGAAGCAAAAAGCATGCCTGGTGGAATAGTACCTGCGAATCAGTCCTCCAAGAAAGACTCAATGCGTGGAAACAGTACAACTCTACGAAATCAGAAAATGATTGGGAAACCTACAAAACCTAACGTGCCCAAGCAGCTAGGGTGTTCAGAACTGAGAAACGTAAATACGAAAAATCTCTCATTGAAAAGATAGAACAAAACTTTAGGAAGAATGAAAGCAGAGAGTACTACAGAGCCTTCAAACGCAAACTCACTGGCTATAAACCACCATCTCTATGCTTTGAGCGAACGGACGGCACACTGGCGACGTCAAATGAAGAAAATTGCAGCATTCTGGCAGATTACTTCAAGAATTTACTTAATTGCTCTAAACCGCAAAGCGCCATTGAGACCAAGGAACCCTTACTCAGGTACCCAGATTCCAGACCACCCGACAGAGATGAAATCAAGTGCCACATTGCCCGTCTCAAAAATTACAAAGCGCCGGGGGAAGACTCAGTAGTCGCAGAACTATGGAAATATGCCCCAGAGGAATCACTTGATATGTTGCAAAAGCAAATAGAAGAAATTTGGAACAAGGAGACCCTACCCGAAGATTGGAAAATAGCTTTAATCCATCCATTACACAAAAAAGGCAGCATGAAGAACATCAACAACTACAGAGGAATATCTTTGCTACCCGTGACCTACAAAATTCTATCACTTGCCATCCTGGAGCGTTTGGAAGCACAAGTCGAACATCAAATAGGTGAATACCAAGGAGGGTTCAGAAAAGGTCGCTCAACAGCTGAACAGATCCAAAATCTCAAAACGATCATCAGATATTGTAACTAAGGTCCAAGCAGTATGTGTCTGTCTTTGTGGACTTTAAGAAAGCATACAACTCCATTGACCGGGAAGTCCTGCTAAACATCTTAAATGAATTTGGAGTTGATTTGAAACTGCTGGCATTAATTAGAGCCACCCTGACTGATACAAAATCCAAGGTGAAGTTCCACGGATGTCTCTCGCATTCCTTTGACATCAAAACAGGAGTCCGACAAGGTGATGGGCTATCCCCGATACTCTTCAACTGTGTTCTTGAAAAGATCATCAGAACCTGGCGGGTGAGATTACAGGAAACCAACTACAGTCCATTGATAATAGGAACCAAATCCAAGGGGATCGCAACAGACTGCTTAGCATTTGCTGATGATATTGCTGTTCTCTCAAACGACATAGAAACCGCTAGAGCTCAAGTTGAAATTTTAAAGGAAATTGCCGAACAAACTGGTTTGCAGATATCGTTTGAGAAAACAGAAGTAATGACTAACATCAAAGAGGCTCCACCAAAACTCCATACAAAATATGGGGACATCACCCGAGTAGACAAATTCAAATACCTGGGTGAGATCATCATAAAAAAATGGACTGCACAAAGAAGCACTTCAGGAGCGAGTACGCAAACTTGAAATAGCCTACCAAACATCCCGCACAATCTACAACAAAAAATGCCTTTCCCAAAACACCAAGATAGGTCACTATGAAACAGTTCTGAAGCCAGTAGTTCTATATGCAGCCGAAACTCTGTCTCTAAGTACCAACAAAGGACTCCTTGAAGAACTGGAGAAAAGAGAACGCAAAATTGTGAGAGGAATCTTGGGATCGAAGTACAGAAATGGAATCCATCAAAAGAGATCCAACAAGGAAGTCTACAGCAAAATAGAGAAAATTACCAACACAATCAGAAAAAGACGGGCACGATTTTACGGTCATCTGAAAAGAATGGACGGAAGAAAGTTATCTAAAGAAATCTTTCACTTTTTTGTTTCAAACCCCAAAACTACAATTCCCTGGTTTAGAAATACCAAAGATGAGCTGCAAATGCTAGATATCTCAGCTGAAGACGCCCTTAACAGAGATCTCTTCCGCAAGAAAATATTGACGAACGGGCTAAACCGAGACGAGCAACCGAAGAGAAGACACGGTGCCCCTTGGACAGAGGAGCGTAAGCAGGCCCACTCACAAAGAATGAGGGAAATTTGGGCTCTAAAGAAGGCCAAGTTCAGTGTCAAATGCAACAAGACTTAACGTGGTCCTTGATGGCCCCAGCGAATTATATAATAATAATAATAATAATAATAATAATAATAATAATAATAATAATAATAATAATAATAATAATAATAATAATAATAATAATAATAATAATAATAATAATAATAATAATAATATTATGGCTTTGTTGGCAAGATGTAGTATTTACAGTGCACTATGTGTTCTGGTATGGGCTATATCAAATTTGTTACTTTCATTGACCTGTCACAGTCTCATCCTTGGCTTTGACAATATGAAAGTGACTGAGGTATGAGGATGCTAGTAATACCATTCCTTATGCAGCCAGTCCCTGTTATGAATGGTGTGAAAATATCGCTCATAGAATAGGTTGTTGCATGCATTTCAGTGGGCTCGGCAGACTGATATGTCATAGCAACGACTGGTTCGGTGAGGAAAGCAACGGGAAACTACCTCACTCCTCATTTCCCTAGTACGCCTCTTCAGTGATGCCTAGGCTATTTATGACAGCTGTTGGTGGATTTGCAGAGGATCAAACCAGCCTTCTGGCTGAATACCCAACATACAAGAGTAATAAAAATAATCAGAACAACAAGTTGTAGGATAAACAATTTAAAATAAGTGTTTAAAAAGAGGACAGTCCTTCTTGTGTTAATGATATTAAATCACATACTTCCCTGAATAATTCACTTCCATATTTTTGGACAAGGATTCTGGTAATATCAATTATTTTTATTTGCCTTATGTTGTACCCACCCAGGCACATCTTATGACTAGTATGGGATAGGACAAGGCTAGGACTGTATGGGATGGGTCAAGGCTAGGACTGCGAAGGAAGTGGCAGTAGCCTTGATTAAGGTATAGCAGCCCCCGCATTTGCCTGATGTGAAAATGGGAACTGTGGAAAACCATCTACCAGGGCTGTTGACAGTGGGATGCAAACTCACTATATCCCAAATGCAAGCTAAGAGCTACAGTATATGCTGCAAACCATGAAGCTAACTCGCTCAGTAGTAGTAATATAGGAATGAAAGTCCTCATATTGCTCCATATCGTAGGCAGAGGGGTTGAGGGGACTAGGAAATTCAAAACATTGTAGGTGTGGCATTGGACAACAAGTGTCCTGTATCATTGTTGTTCTCTTTATATTTATTTTCAAAATGCTGGGGAACCTTGTTCTGTAGGATACCATTTAATAGTAAATAGTGTTAATGGTTATCCGACCTACCAACTACTTTTTATGGTTTTCGGAGAAGCTGAGGTGCCAGAGATTTGTCCCGTCAGTTCCTTTACGGGCCAATAAATCTACTGGGTGACGAATTTGAGCACCTTCAAATACCAAATATGCCAACTTGCGCTCTACCATCTGAACCACTCAGCCAGGCAGGATACTGTTTATCGTGTTTTGCTGTTTGGTCATTTCCTACAAGAAAATAAAAGTAGGCATCATAAACTGTGTACTTTACTAAAAATATGTATTTTAAATATGATATATAATTTTTGTTTTCTCTTCATTTTAGGCAATTGCATGTCGCACAAGTAGAGAACATAATTTATTCAATCTGTAAAAGGTAACGCACTGTAAGTGGAGGAAACTATATGGATTGCGCTTAAACTGCGGTGTCGCTATTTCGGCTTGGCACCACCCAGAGCGCTGTAGCAGCCATGTTAACCACTCTATTGTCTTCTTTCTAGCTCGTTGCTAACAAGAAACTTTTGACTTGTTTCTTCTTTAGTCCGTCATTATTGTTAAAAGTTTCTTTTTCAGCATACTTAGTAAGTAATTCGTTGTTTTTTTTTTTCTTACACAGTTTTTAAGATGGTTTTTACTGTTATATTTTAAGATATGTAGAACTGTTTACCTTGAGCAATAGTTTGGTGCTTTTCTTTGCAAAGAACTGCAGCTTTAACTTCAGAGATTTCAGTATATGAAAGGATCCATTTTTGCATTTTTTTTCTTTCTAATGGCAGATTTCGGATGTATTCCATTAATTTTTCAGGCAACGCAATACACCTTCAGCAGGTTGTTGACCCATTAACAGGTGCGGTCCAATTTTGGGCATATCAGGAGATTATCCTTGTCTGTTGTACCATATATTTGCTAAGTTTCTGCATGTCTTTCTACAGCAGTTTTATTTGCTAGTGATATGTTTGATAAATATACAGTGAATTGGGTTGCTGTTTTCAAATATGTTCATTATTTTTAAAAGGCATGGTTGTGATTTAGTACATTCAGTCATATTTAACAACTTCCATTTCAGGATCATAATTTGTTTTTATTCTAAAGTCAACAAGCTGAAAATATGACCACAATCAGGACAAGTACCTTAACTGATGCTGATAGGATGGCCAGTGCACAAGACAAGAATTCTTTGATATTGAATTGACTGTCACTGGAGACATCTACAGTATATTGCAAGGACTGGATTACTATGAAACCACCTAACAATACACCAAGTTCTCTCCATTAATCTTACCAGCAACTGATTATTTATTTCAAATTTATCAATGACATTAGGTGCTAACTTCTCTTAACATGTTCACTGCGTATTAGTAGAGCATGACATACCCACCAACCTGAGCAAAATACTTGCGTGGAACTCTTTAAAAGTTGTAATAACTGGAGTTTTGAATGTTGGTAGGATTCATGCGCCTGGTGCGTGACTTGCACGGTGGTTGAAATTGAGAGGTAATACTGGTCATCTGGCGAATCACATGCCAGGTGTGTGGGTTGATTGTTGTGCATTATTTACTATCGATAACAAATAAATGTATGAAGTATAATTACAAACATGAATGTATTCATATTTACAATTCTCTATTATAGAATTTTATGTCATAATGTCCTTATCATTGCAAAACTTGTTGAGGCGGTATTTCTTCTGTTGAAGTGCGCCTTTTATTGGGTGGGCCTTGTGATGTTGAAGGAACTGCATTGTCAGCCATCTGAACAGAATATAAATAAATGATAACACAAGCATTATGACACAGTCAAAAATGATTACTACAAGTTCTTTCATGTTACTCATAAATATGATGCAAGAATAAATTACAAGTTCAGTCCTTTCACTAAACTTACTGCGGTAGTGGAACTTATTTCAAAAGCAGAATCACTCATAATTCTCATGAAGCAATAATAAACAGAAAGTTAATTGTCTTACCTCCCACCGAAGTTGTCTTGCTGCTCAAAGATCCCAAAAAGAATGACGACGTATGATGAAAACTTTGGAAAGAAAATACGTGGGAAACAGAATACGCATGCACAAATCTGGCTATGGATAATCCTGCTAGTACATCGGACTTACATGATGTGCAGAATGATGAGGAGAGTCTTCCTTACCATGTGGGAAACCTGTGATTCTCATTTTCTAGCACCAATTCCATGGTGCACTTGGAGTGTGCTCTGCACATGCTTGTAAACTAGTGTCACGCGCCCAGTGCATGATCCGCACTGAACATGTTAAAGCAGTTATGAACCTTGTTAGTTTCTGGTGATACCAACACCAAAATCTTGCTACCTGTGGTCTGTAGCATGCACACTGCTGAGCATTTCTCCATCTTAGAAGTTTTGCCATTTGCACGGAGGCACGAGTGAGGCCACTTTGTAAATTTTACGGATTCTTTAAGCTCATTGCAGGTCATAGATTCATGTTTCCTGAAACATCTGCTGGTGCAGTCGATCAATAACCTTCTAGTCAAATTGTGTGACGCTGACACCAGTATCCCCTTCGTGTGGCTTCCTAGCCTCATGGGGATTGTGGGAAATATACTAGCAGATCAGGCTGCAAAAGAACCAGTATTGCTACCATCTAGACCTGTGAGCATACCTAGTAGAGATATTTGTTCTCAGCTACGCTAAACCATCTGGTGTCTTGGGAGCCAGACTGGCTAGTTATTCAAACTTCCAATGGGCTGAGGACAATTAAGAAGACAGGTTGTGTGTGGGGAGAAGGGGGTGGCAGTCCTCTTTCCAGCCTTCAAGGAGAGTGACCCCTTGTTGGTGAAGGACTCAGATGAAGAATACACCCATGGTATCCCCTACTTGTCGTAAGAGGTGACTAAAAGGGGCCCCAGGGGCTCTCAACTTGGGAGCATGGGTTGGCGATCTCGGGGCCTTTAGCTGAGTCCTGGCATTGCTTCCACTTACGTGTGCCAGGCTCCTCACTTTCATCTATCCTGTCCGACCCCCTTTGGTCAACTCTTGTTCTTTTACGACCCCGGCAGTTTGTTTTTAATTTTCACACCCTTCATGGCCCTTGTTTTTCTTTGTCCGGTATTTCATTTTTTGAAATGTCAGATCCTCCTTTTCTCTCTCTCTCTCTCTCCCCCACCCCTTGTGGGGGGAGGACAAAGACGAAGAGTACACCCGTGGTATCCACTGCCTGTCGTAAGAGGTGACTAAAATGGGCAACCAAGGGATGATGACATTAGAACCATGAGATTACTTGTGATTAGTATCATTATGTGCAGAACACCATGGGTGGACGATACTTTTAACTAGTAGCATCTTGTGAGGAAAACCATGGGTCTGCATTACATAGGAACACTACCATTATATGAGGAACAGTACGGGTCTGGGCGTTGCTTGTGACAAGTATCATCGTGTACATTCCACCAGTCGGTTCCACTGTGTTCAGAATGGGTCTGTATTACCTATGAGTAGTACCACTTTATGAGAAACACCATGGGTCTATGTTGCCTGTGATTAGAATGTGAGAAAAACCACAGGTTGGCTGGCGCCCATGATAAGTATCACTATGTGATGAAAACCATGGGTCTGCGTTGCCTGAGAGTAATACCATTACATGCGGAACACCATAGGTTTCTGTTACCTGTGAGTGGTGCCATTGTGTGTGACATACCATGGGTCTACATTACTTGTGATTAGTACCACCAAGCGAGAAACACCATGAGTCTACATTGTCTGTGATTAGTACCACTATAGGAGGAACACCATGGTTCTGCTTTCTCAGTGATTAGTACCATTATGAGAGGCTAGTGCCCTGGATTTTAGACCCCTTTAGATAAGTACCTTTAGATAAATACCTGGATTTTCCGTGACAGCTGATGGTGAAACTAATCAGCTTTTGGGCTGAGAGCCTCCCCCCCCCCACACACACACACAACCCCTCTTCTTGGTTCCTCATTCGTGTGAATGTCGGCGATCCTCATGGTGATATCTTTTGATACGTCAGGCCTGAAGGGCTCCTCGGATATCATGTTGCACCGTTTGCGAGTGTTATTCAACCAAGAAGTCCCTCCTCCTTCCAGGTCCTCTTTTCCCATGAATCTTTCCTTGCAAAAAGGGTTGCAGGAGGCAGTACCTAGACTTGTTTCACATTATATAGCCTAGATACTGCAGTTTCCCCTCCTTAATGATAAACATGAGTTCAGGCTGACAACCCATATATCGAAGGACATCTTCATTGGACACATGTTGGACCCACGTAATCTTGAGCAGGTGCCTGTAAATCCATATTTCAGAGGCTTGGATTTTCTTCTTCATGGCATCGGTTAATGTTCAAGTTTTGTCACCATAAAAACGTGTAGAGTAGACGTAACACCTCAATATTCACCTCTTCAAGTTAGGCTGAGTTCATGACTGCATAGCATTTTTTCCAATTTAATGGAAGTGTTTCTGTCTTGTTATAAACTTCTGCTACTATATATACCATACTCTATTTGGTCCTGTCAAGGGCATCATCAGGTTTGACACCCATGATCTTCATGTTTTCCTTCAGACGATCAAGCCACCATTTTTGTGACTGTCATGGGGTCTATTTCTGTGTAGGTTGTATTGAACAGCTGCCGTAGTAATTGATTGATCATCTGTTCTCATGAAATGTCCATACCATCCGAGACGAGCTTCTCGCATCTTGTCCAAAATTGGTGCTACTCCTATCCATTGCCTGGTATGGTCATTTCTGACATGGTCTAGTTTTGTATGTTCAGAAGGCCAAAAGAGCATTCATATTTTTAATTCCATTCCATGGGGGACTTGCTCATTGCTCATGTCTTATTGAGGCTGGCCAGCATTCTGAATCATAGAATGCCACAGGTCTAACCATGGATTTATACATTTTCCCCTTGAGATGATTGGGCAGTTTCTTGTTGCAAAGAACTTCTGTGACTTGCTGCTTTTTCAACCACACTGAGTTTACTTATGTTTCTATCAGCAGGAAGTGCTTCACCATCTGAGCTGATGTAGGAATCAAAATATTTAAATTAGGTTGTTTTAACGAGATCTTGACCATTAATCCTTATGGTACCATCTGTTTGTGGGTCATGTTCAAGGTAGTCCATTTTCTTAATGTTGAGCTGAAGACCATTTTCTCTGTATCCTTTCTTCTAAGCTCTGATGGGATTTATTCACAAGAAACATGTCGTCAACATATAAGATAGTCCATGGATGAGCCATTTGGATATCTGACATTACTGTGTCCATGCACAGGATGAAAAGCAGAGGCAAAAGTGCTGACCCTTGGTGGACTCCAACAGTAATTGGAAATGAAGGCAAAGTTCCTGCTGGGTAACGAACTGTACTTGTGACATTCTGGTACAGAATTTAGATCTATTGGATATAGACTTCTGGGACTTTGTGTGCTCAGAATGCCATCCGAATAAGTTCTTACCAGACAAGTTGGCTGTGCGGTTTGGGGTGCACAGCTGTGAGCTTGCATCTGGGAGATAGAGGGTTTGAACTCCACTGTCGGCAGCCCTGAAGATGACTTTTCATTGTTTCCCATTTTCACACCAGGCAAGGCCATGGCCACTTCCTTCCCACTCCTAGGCCTTTCCTATCCCATTGCCGCCATAAGACCTATCTGTGTTGGTGTGATGTAAATGCAAGTTGTAAAAAAAAAAATTCTTGTATGCACCCTATCAAAAGCATTATTCAGGTTAAAAAACACCAGATATATAGGTTTGGTCTTATGTATAAACTTCTCTAGGTGGGCAGCATGGAGTGCATTCATTGTACTAAGCACTTTAACGAAGCTGCATAGGTTTGGACAGATCTGGACAATGTTACGCAGTCTACTGTCTATAACTTACTCAAAGATTTTTAGCGAGTGACAGAGTAGATGGATTGGGCAGTAGTTTGAACATTCACCAACGTCACTTTTACCCTTCCAGATAGGTATAGGAATGCTTGACAGCCAGAGTTTGTCCATAATGCGATTGATAATGGCCACAAGGACTTCAGCTGCACTTTGGCCAACTATCTTCCAGACATCAGATGGTATGTTGTCTGGTCCAGTTATTTTGCCATTTATCATCTTGCTTACAGCTTGTGATACGTTAGGTTGTTAATAGGTAGAACATGTCCAGCAACTGCATCACCACAATGAATTAATTGGTGTGGAAGTTCTTCATTACACATAATCTTGTAGTAGTCCCTCCATTGGTCCAAGAGAAGATGATTGTTGGAATCATTAATTTGCAAGACATGGCCAATATTTTCAGTTGCTTGATGTTGCGATTTTGCTGGCCTTGTTTGCACCCTCTGCCATATTGAGTGTCTTATACAGGCCTTATACGTGCACCGTTACAATGGATGGACAAGATCAAAAGCTTGACCAGGATGAGCTTACACCAAGCAAGTCACCATGCCCAAAACAGAGACTCCTGGAGGCAGATCACCAAAAGACTTGTTGTGTGATGCTACTACAGTCATACAAAAGGTTGGATTCAAAGAGAGAGATACAGGCCTTGGTAGTGCATGAATAATGTGGTCTGAATGAAGTGGTGGCAAACTACTGGTGTTCTCTGTGATCGTTGGATACCAATCCACCTGAAGTCCAACGTTTACAGGACTTTTGTTTGCCAGTCGCTCTTTATGGCTATGGATGCTGGCCAGTAACAGTCAAGCACGAGCAAGCACTTCATGTTATGGAGATGCGCATGCTTCGCTGGTCACTTGGAGTGAGCCGGCAAGATCATGTCACCAACCTAGAAATCTGTATAATAATGGAAGGGAAGAAATTGCACAGCAGATCTTACAATACCAGCCCAGAGGAAGTCGCTCTATTGGACACCCAGTTAAGAGATAGATCGGGACCATAACAGGTCATTTGGCCTCATACCTGTTTGGCTGCTGATGATTTTCTAATGAAAATATTTTTCTTAATTAGATCCATATAGCCATTATAGTCCCTGTGCAACTTTGTGGTTATAGATATGAGGCATGTATTTTTAAGTAAGTACAGCATACTCTCGATTATCCGGGCGTAGATTGTCTGGTTTGTGGATTAACCGTGCACGTTTTTGCCTTATTAAAAATACTGTAATTGAAATTTAATATGTTTGAATTTACAGTATTTTTCATACATATTTTTGCGGTTAGTTCCAGTATTTTGTGACAGGTCAATGACGTCTTGCATTGTCCTGCCTTGTTTTGTAATAGCAAAGTGTAAGTTCCATAACAAGGTGAGGGTAGGTGCATTTTAATGTTGCTGGAAGGCAAGTGCTGTCTGCATTCCATTGAGGGATCTGCTCAAATGGTCAACAGCTGTTAACAAATTGTCATCCAGTAAGATATGGTACGTTGTGTATGAAAAATGTCTGGTATAAAACATAAACAAGTAGTGCTACAAATCAAACAATAATTAAATATCATTCAGAAATGAGATAATTAGCAAATTAGGCAGTGATTACAGAGTTCAAACAGTGCTAGCCTTAAATAATCAGTAAAAGTTCATAGCCTTTACAAGGGAGAGTGATAATGATTTTGATCCTACAAAACAGAAAAGAGCTTGATTCTGCGCTGCTGGAATAGTTTAACCCATAAAGAGCAGAAGGAATACTGATTTCGGGTGTCATATGCTCCTAGAAAGCCAGTTTTTTCATACAGCACTAGGCTTAGAGGGTGATTTTAACACTTCAGTAGGGTGGCTAACTAGATCTAAATAGTGACATGGTATCTGTCAATTATGGGTGGAAGGAGAGTGTTTTAGTGCAAATACAGAAGCATCTGCATCATTTTGCTGAAGCTGTAAGGAATTTATAGAAGAGGAAAATTTTCTTCCTGATCAAATTTATAATGCTGATGAGTCAGGGCTAATGTGTAAATGTCTTCCAACAAAAACTCTTGCTTCACAAAAGGAAAAGTCTGCTCCTGTACACAAATCTTTAAAAGAATTTGTTACAATCACGTGGTGTGGAAATGCCTCTGGAAACCACAAAATAAAGCTTGTAATGATTGGGAAAGCCATGAAGCCCCATTCACTCAAGAGGACTGAAGCCAAAACTGGATTGATTATTTTAATAAATTGCTAGGAGGACAGGATACTTGGATAAATAATAGAACATGTATGGATATCTTGAGGGGTTTGGAGATTTGTATCCCCTGCTTAGATGAAGAAATATCAGAATGTGAGGTTTTAGAAATGATTAGAAAGGTCAAATGTAGGAAAGCGGGGGGGCTTCAGTGGTATAACTAATGAATTTTGGAAAGAAGCAGTAAAAAGTCAACAAATGCTGGAAATATTAGTAAAATTGTTCAATAGGATATTCGATTCTTTGGAGTTTCCTAAGGCATGGCAGACAGGCATAATATGTCCAATCTACAAGAAGCATGGGGAGAGAAGTAATCCAAATAACTACAAAGGTATAACACTATTGGACTCCCTAAGTAAATTATATACAGGAATTCTGGCAAATAGACTGATGAAATGGGCGGAAGAATTCTCCATCCTCTCGAAATATCAAAGTGGTTTCAGAAAACGCAGAAGAATAGATAACATCATAATTGTAAAAACAATAATAGATAAGTATACAAAACCGAAAGCAGGAAAATTATATATATCGGCTATAGATTTTGAAAAGGCTTTTGACACAGTCAGCAGGGGTGCATTATACACGAAATTACGCCTATTAGGGGTATCTAGTAAGATGGTACAAGCATTGGAGGCGGTTTATCGAAGGGTGCAATGCAGTATAAGGGTAGGTGATGGGGTAGCATGTGGTCAAATAGAATCTTTATTGGGTTTGAAACAAGGATGTAAGCTATCTCCTATTTTATTTTTGTTATTTATAAACGATATATTAAATGGACATGGAGGTGATAATTGGATGAGCCCAGTTTTAGTAAATCAAGAAATACCAGGCCTAATTTTCGCGGACGATGTCCTGGTGATGACGTTAATGGCCGGAGGCATGCAAAAGAGCTGTGACAAAGTTTGCTAAAAAGTGGTCATTAAAAATTAACATTTCCAAGACGAAAGTTCTGATCTGTAAGAAAGGCTGTAAACGAGCGAAGAATGAACAATGGACGAAAGATGGATGTCAAGTGGAGGTCACAAATAAATTAGAGTACCTGGGAATATATATAGCAAACAACGGGAAGTGGATCCGTCAAATAAAACAAGCCAAATGGAAAGGTCTTGCAGCATTATCAGTAATTAGAATTCTTGAAAATAAATTCCCAAATATAGACTATAAGAGTCAGAAAAATGTCCTGCAAGCCGTAGTTAAAAATCGAATGCTATATGGAGCTGAGCTATGGGGTGTAGAGAAGGAGTGTGAGATGCTGAATCAGGTTATAAGTAAGTTCTGCAAAATTGTAATGGGGTTACCAAATTGTACAGCAAATTGTGGAGTAAGATTAATATGTGAAGAAAATATCCAAGTAGATATTCTTAAGAGAATTCTGAAATATCTGTTGAGACTGAAAGGAAGAGAGGGTGGCGAGCTTCTGCAGATCGCATATCAACATCAGAGAGATAATATCCAGGGAGAGTATTGGTTAACAAAAATCAGAAGTATATTAGATAGGTTGGGATATGGAAGTTATTGGGAGAGGTTGGAAAGATCAACGAATAAACTAATCATTAGACGACTCAGAGATATTCAAAGACAGTGGTTGGTAGTGTAGAAGCAAGGTGACCCTCTCAGAGTTTAATAGGATAAGGCAGGATATGAACATAAATATTGTGAGTGTAAATAGAAGAGAAATCAGGGGTTTGATATGGTGGTTAATGGGAATTTACAAGAACAGGGGATGGATTAGGATGAATGATGCAACAAGGTGCCTTCTCTGTGGTGAAAACAGAGAGAATTTCACATGTTGAAATCATGTAAAGAAACCATAGCGGTGAGAAGGAAATTTTTGAATAACAAGGAACAATATATGATAAATGAGGATGAGAATGGCTATAGGATTATTAAGATAAGCAAAGAATGGTATAAACCTGGTAATCTCAGTAAACTGTTAATTGTAATTAGAAATTCATGTAGAAGAGTGTTGAAAGAGCCTACAATGAGGGTAGGTCATATTACAGATGGACGATTGTGTTACGAACCGGTTAGTTAAGAAATTAGGCAAAGATATCAAGGATAATTTAATAAAAGACCACCTATTCAATACTTTCCACGTTTAATGTGGTTATTATCTACATGATTTTATGTAGACTTATTTGGTCAGGTACATGTTTCACCCATTATTTTGGGCATCTTCAGCCTGTAAACAACCTTTAGGTCAAGGTTTGGGACCTTGTTTAACCAATATAAACATACCAATATATACACTATATACAATATATACATTATATACAATATATACAAACATTAATGAACTCTTAAGATGGGTAACATAAGTAAATACAGTTAAGTTTTTTGGTCCTAATCTATCTAATATAAAAAATGTCCAAAACTAAAATGGATCTTCTTTTTGGTAAAGAGGATTACATATCGGGATTTATGTGACCCCGATATCATATTAAGTTCTTGTCTGGTGACAGGATGTGTCGTCAACAATAAGTGGAGATTTGAACTGATTGTTGCTTGTAGGTTGGTCAAGATTGAAAATATAAATTTAAATTAAATGTGTTTTGACTTGGCAGTTCTATTCTGGTTAACTTAAAATGTTCAAAGATTAAAATAAAATGAAACGGATCTTCTTTTTTTAAATCATAAGTCTTGAGAAAGGGTGATATTAAAACTGGGGCTTATTTGACCCACGATTTTCATTTTCATGTTCTTGACGTAACTAATATTTAAATGTGTTGTCATGCACAAGTGGAGATTTAAAAGCCGATTGTTGTAGGTAGACTGGTCAAGAACGTTGTGAATGAAACTGTTAGCGTCTTGACTTTGGGTCTCATGTAACGTCAAGGAATTGACAAGAGTACAATATTAAGCTGTTTCATAGTTTTAGGCTGCTGCTTAATTGAGAAGAAACTCCTAGACATTTGATACAGTCTTGTGTGAAAATTGTTCCCGTTGATGTGTTGCTTGGTCTTTGGGAGGGATCTTAAGAATATCTGTAATGAAGTAGAAAAATAATTTTGAATTAAAAATTTTTAGAGCACGCGTTGTGATAAAATGTATTAAATTAACACCTCTTAACTGTAAAATGACTTACTTGTTCAATTAATACTAGATGGACCTGTCTGTTCCGGTAGCGCCTGTCTTATCACCATTTCTACTCCTGGTGTTGTACTGGTGCGGTAATGGAGGGGCGGGGCATGGAGGGAGAGTGGGGGTAGGCTGGTCTATGGGCGTGTGTGCTGTTGCTGGAGGGGAGTTTCTAGAAGCTATATGGGCGGGTTTAACTTTTGGCATGGTGGATGAAGCATTTGAGTGTGGAGATTTAAATAATTGAGGGATTTTGTTTTGATCTGAATTCACGATATTAATTAATCTAGGTGTTAATTCGTACAAAGGATTTTTAATTTCATTGACGTCATTGAGATTTTTATTTTTATTGTAGGTTTGGTCTAAAAAGATGTGTAGGTTTTCCAGTTCATTCATTAATTTCCCTTTACCTATGCTTCTAATGATGGTAAGATCTTTCTCTATGGATGTAAAGTGATGGCCCGTTTCTCTCATATGCTGGCTCATCGCTGAGTACTTATTGTGTTTTTGAGCGTTATAATGTTCCAGATATCTCGTGTTAAAGCTCCGGCCAGTCTGTCCGATATAAGAAGAATCACATTGTGTGCATGTTAGTTTATATATGCCGGACCTTGAATAATGGTTGCTATTGTGATTGACCTTGTTGTGGTTAAAAAATATGTTTCGATTGGTGTTAACTGTCCTGAAGGCTATATTGATATTGTGCTTCTTTAAAGTATTTGCGATCTGATGGGCGGCTGGGTTGTTATATGTAAATGTGGCGAAACAAGTTCTTTTAGGTTTTTCTGGGACGAGGTTAGTGGACAATTTAATTTTTATTTTATTAATCAAACGGTTGACCATATCTATTTTAAACGCGTGCTCTAAAAATTTTAAATTCATAATTATTTTTCTACTTCATTACAGATATTCTTAAGATCCCTCCCAAAGACCAAGCAACACATCAACGGGAACAATTTTCACACAAGACTGTATCGAGTGTCTAAGAGTTTCTTCTCAATTAAGCAGCAGCCTAAAACTATGAAACAGCTTAATATTGTACTCTTGTCAATTCCTTGACGTTGCATGAGACCCAAAGTCAAGACGCTAACAGTTTCATTCACAACGTTCTTGACCAGTCTACCTACAACAATCGGCTTTTAAATCTCCACTTGTGCATGACAACACATTTAAATATTAGTTATGTCAAGAACATGAAAATACCGAGCTCGATAGCTGCAGTCGCTTAAGTGCGGCCAGTATCCAGTATTCGGGAGATAGTAGGTTCGAATCCCACTGTCGGCAGCCCTGAAAATGGTTTTCCGTGGTTTCCCATTTTCACACCAGGCAAATGCTGGGGCTGTACCTTAATTAAGGCCATGGCCGCTTCCTTCCCACCCCTAGCCCTTTCCTGTCCCATCGTCGCCATAAGACCTATCTGTGTCGGTGCGACGTAAAGCAACTAGCAAAAAAAAAAAAAAAAAAAAAAAAAAAAAAAAAAAAAAAAAAAAAAAAAAAGACTTATGATTTAAAAAAAGAAGATCCGTTTCATTTTATTTTAATCTTTGAACATTTTAAGTTAACCAGAATAGAACTGCCAAGTTAAAACACATTTAATTTAAATTTATATTTTCAATCTTGACCAACCTACAAGCAACAATCAGTTCAAATCTCCACTTATTGTTGACGACACATCCTGTCACCAGACACGGTACGTCAAGAACTTAATATGATATAGGGGTCACATAAACCCCGATATGCAATCCTCTTTACCGAAAAGAAGATCCATTTTAGTTTTGGACATTTTTCATATTAGATAGATTAGGACCAAAAAACTTAACTGTTTTAACTTATGTTTGTATATATTGTATATAATGTATATATTGTATATAGTGTATATATTGGTATGTTTATATTGGTTAAAAAGGTCCCAAACCTTGACCTAAAGGTTGTTTACAGGCTGAAGATGCCCAAAATAATGGGTGAAACATGTACCTGACCAAATAAGTCTACATAAAATCATGTAGATAATAACCACATTAAACGTGGAAAGTATTGAATAGGTGGTTTTTTATTAAATTATCCTTGATATCTATGCCTAACGTCATCTTCAATACGGAACAATAACGAGAGTTGTTACTTGTAATAATGTTGTTGTTGTCTATTTTCTTTTTTAGGTTCTGGATCAATTTTTTGTGGTCGAAATTTGAATTTGCGTTTATTTCTTCTGCTAATTTTGGTAGTTTCTTTTTTACCTCAAATCTGGTATCATTTTGTGTTTCTAAAGGGAGTTTAGAAATGTTATGTTATGTAAAATAGTTAAGAAATTGCCAATAGTGATATGTAGTAAAAGGAATATTAGTATATGTAGCACTATAAAGTCGATATGTTAGTAAGTCATAATGTTATTAACTGTTAAACTGTTTGTAATGAGACAGGGCCCAATGGATATAATGTTTCATCCTCAGCTGCTGGTGATCCATAGCTGTAGGTTGATAACATTCACTCATACATTCACTACTCATTCCACATATATTATTCATTCAATCATTTATTTAATTCATAATAAGGGCTCTCTCCCCAGTTACTGGTTATCCGTACTGGGAGGGATGAGGTTTTTTTTTCCCCTATCATGCATGCTTGAATATTCATATACCCATTCATAAATCCATCCATACATGTTTTCTCAATACAGTTAGGGAATTAGTAATTAATTAATTCATTCATTTATTCATACATTCATGTAGATAATCGTAGGCGTGGCCCTTGCATGTGGAATGGTGATCCGCCTGTGCAAAGGGTACTATTTTAGGCAAGGAATCATAGCCAATTAATTAATTCATTAATTCATACACTTATGTAAGGCTATAACCGAAGTAGGACGGGATAGGACGGGCCTATCCCAATCGAATATGTAGAGTGACCTAAATGCAACAGAGAAAGAAGAATAGGGAGGGGGGCACATGGGGAGCGGGATTTCCGCTTACGTGTGCCTCGCAGAAATTAGGGAATGGTGAGAAATTAGTGTTTGACAGCTACTAGATCAGGTGGGGTCTTCCGTTTGGGCCTCAAGAGAAAGGGCCGGACGTGTTATCCTTGGGAAGGTGGCTCCTTTTCTCACCAGGGGTGGATAACACGACCGGGCAGTAGTTATGCATAATCCCATCCATGCATTTATCCTGCGAACCGAATGCTCTCTCCTCAGTTGGTGGCTATCCGTGACTGGGAGAGAAGTGTTCATTCATTTATTCATGCATGCATGACAATTTAATTCGGTCATGGAATCATTCATAAAAAAAAAAAAAAAAAAAAAAAAAAAAACAACTCATTCAGGCATTTATGTACACCTATGTATAGTGTCTGTGAAAATGGAGGAGAACTCTGCACAGACTTATGACTGAAGCCAAAACCATACCTGTTGTTTATTATGGTCAGGAGGGGGCCTGGATAACTAGGGAAATATTCCTCAATTGGTTTCAAGAACTTTTTGTACCGGAAGTAAGAACATTTCTTAAAAACAAAGAATTACCACAGAAAGCAATTCTGCTTTTGCATAACACACCTTCACATCCAAACGAAAGTTCTTTAACTTCAGATGATGAACTCGTCAAATTTCTTCCTCCGAATGTGACAGCACTGATGATGCCTATGGATCAGGGCGTTATTGCATTTGTGAAGCAACACTAAATTTGATGGAAGAAAGTGTTGTTGCTCTATCAAATTTCTGGAAACAATATTCGTTATTGGATGCAGTAAATGGAGTTGCAACAGCCATGGGAAAAGTAAAACCGTGCACCCTATCATGATCATGGAGAAAAATTCTACCACAAATAGAAGAACAGGGTATCTGCAAAGAAGACCCTTCCCAAGAAATTCTTGATCATGCTAAGAAAGCTGAAGGGTTGAAGGAAATTGATGAGGATAACTTAACTGAATGGCTTTTTAGTGACTCGTTTCAACAAGGCTTGCAATAGTTAAGTGATGAAGACTTTGCTGATGTCTGTGCTGGAAATGGTAGTGGCATTGACAGTTTAAGTGAGGTTGAAGAAAAAAGGAGATGATGAAATTGTTTCTCATTCAGTGGTCTACAGTGTACAAACACCCTGTTGGATTATATGGGACAAGGGGTGTGTGTGTGTGTGTGTGTATGTGTGTTTGAATATGGTGACATTATTGCTGCACGCATAATACATCTCAAGGTAAGGAAGCAGATGAATGACCAAAAGTAGAGAATCATTACAGACTTTTTCAGAACACAATAATGTGGGTTAGTTATATTTATAAATGTATTATAGCCTACTTTATATGGTACTGTGTTTTAAAAAGTTATAGAAGGTATTTTTCTTGCAATAAACACATGCTTTTCGATTATCCGTGCAATTCAACCTGGTCATTAGCCCTGATAATCAAGAGTATACTGTACCAAATTTCTTTTTCAAAGAAACAAAATTATTTTGATTACATTTTCTTTGTATTCTACACACCTTAAAGTATTTTTCCACATAGTCACCACCATTATCAAGGCACTTGTCATAATGGGGCACCAATTTTTGTATGCCTTCATCATAGAACGACACTGCCTGTGATGAAAGCCATATCTGCACTCCTTTGAGATCATCATCATCATCATCATCATCATCATCATCATCATCATCATCATCACACTTGCCACCAAGGAACTTCTTCAGGTGAAGGAAGAGATGGAAATCACTTGGTGCTGGATCAAGACTCTAGTGCTGTGTTGTGCGTGCACCGCTGTTCCCAGTCAAATTATGTGATGAAGTCGTGGGAGTGATTGGCTGTGTTCAATATGGCATTGTCATGAAGCAAGATGATTCCATGCCTTTTGTTCTGAATCACATGATGCAGATTTCATAGCAATGCATGGTAGCCATATTTATTGATTGTTGCATTCCAAGGGAAGAATCCAATAAGCAAAATGCCTTGTTTGTCCCAGGAAAGCATGCATATAACCTTTCAGGTAGAAATTGCTTGTTTGAAATACTTCTTCATTGGTGACTTTGAATGCTTCTACTCCAAGGATTGCTGTTTTGATTCAGGAGTGATGTGGGATACCCATGTCTCATCTGCTGGAACAACAACCTTCTTCAGCATATCACGTGAGAAAGCACAATACACTGCCCATTTGTTTGGTCTTGTGTTTCTTCAGCGAGATGTTTTGGCACCCATTGAGCACACAATTTCTGAAATCCTATGCAATCTGTCACAGTATGTTAGAGACCTTAAACACTGTGGGGAAAATTAGATAGAGTAATGAAATTGTGTGCCGTTTGTCCTCGCAAATTTTTGCTTCAACTTCACACACCAAATCACCTATGACAATAGACAGTTGGCTGCTCTATGGGATGTCATGCATATGTTGATGAAATTTATTGAACATTCAAACCATTTCCTCACCATTCTATGTATAATTATACTTTCACTATACACCTCACATTATTTGATGATGAATTTCAGCTGATTTAATATTTTGTACATTCAAGAAATAAAACACGGACCGCATCTCACAGTTGGCGGGTTGCTCTACAGTTTTGAACATTTTAAACACTCACTACGAGATGTCCACGCTATGTGAATGCCTTCAACTTTGCATGTGGGATGTCAGCAGAAATCCATTGTGCATGCTTAACACCGCAACCGTGGCACTGCATTGTGAATATATGGAAACGGTACTTACTTTTATAAGCTGACATTCTTAGCTTCTTGAGTTCATGGGCAGATTTTGTAACACATTATAACTGAATGGAAGGAAAACGTGATGCTGTTACATTGTTGATTTAAATTTGTTGATTTGATTCTCTACAGTTGTTCACGATTTTGGCTGTCAACTTCCATGTAACTTGATGCTTAATATAGCATTAGCAGCACCAAACAAATCTTAATTTTCATTTTAATGAAGTTTTTCCCTCAAACATATTTTGTATCCCCAATTTTAGAAAACATATCTGTGTTTGCAGCAATGTTTAGGACAGAAATAATTGAAAATTACTAAATGACATTAGGGTTAATTAATATTATTTTCATTTGTTTTTTTGTAGGTTAGTCCTTCTGTATATAACTATCAGATGTCTTATACTACTAAAAGAAGACTTGATGAACTTATGCAACAGTCTCGGAAATGTGATGTTCTGGAAGGCCGGCAGACAAAACCACCTAAGTATTACCAACCTACACCTCGAATTGTCATTTTCCAAAACTTCACACCTGGAGAAGTTTATAATGCAACCTTGTATGTTCGAAATTCTCTTGAGGTGAGACTATTAATTTTAATAATTAATTAATTAATTCATTCATTCATTACTGAGAATGTTAAAGTTGCAAAATCAATTGTACTAAATAGCCATATTTTTTAATGAGTTAGTTACTCTGTTGGAGTATTCCACACCCATACATCTTCATTATACACTGTTATGCTTTTTCAGTCTGTGCATTAATCAAGTGCTTCCACAATCTTCTATTTGCAACTAACTGTATGTCACATTCAGTTACACTCCTCTTGTCTTTAAATCAGTAAAAACTGAATCTAACTATATTTGCCTTGGTCTCCCTCTGCTTCTCTTACCTGCCATGATGAAGTCCATTATTCTGCTAGGTAACTTTTGTATTCCTAACCCGACATTTAGTCCTCTTAGTTTTTCTCTATATGGTACCATCAAACGGGGTTACTTGGGACTACAGTCCAACTTGGGACAGTTTGAACCCATATTTTGGGAGCTCTATGTCGACACTTACTTAAGTGAGTATGCACCAAAATTCAACAGATGAGTGAACAACATTGTTTACCAGCAATATATATATATATATTTCGAGGCAATATTAAGGTAGGGGATTTACTGAGGTTGACTTTATATATTGTAGATCTTTTTCAAAGAAAGTAACCATAAAACATTTGTGTGTATAAGCTGACACAGGAGGAAAAGTTGTTTGTAGAGCAAATTCTTTCAATAGAAAATGATGGAACCCACCAGTGCAAATTCCTGCGAAGTTATGAAGGAAAGAAAAACAAAATATTTGTGTTTCCTACAGTTGATGACATAGACAATGTTAAGAAAAAGCATATCTTGAAGATTATTGTGCCAGTTAAGGTAATGAGTAGAGGTAGATATGTTTTCAATGTACCTAACCTTCTTTGAATCAACTAGACTACAGTACCTATGTCCTATTAAGAAATTAAATAATAATTAGAAGATAAATGCATTTATTTTGACAGTTCATTAATTATTTCCCTTTTACTTTGTCACTGTAGTGTCCCACTTAAGCTAGATAGTGTTTAACATGGGACAGAGACATCAAAACAGAAGAGTATTATGAAAATTAAGTTACTGTCCCAAGTTACACCATCTCGAGGGTAACTTAGGACAGTAACAAAATTGTACTTTTTGGGTAAATTCAAAAGCTGTATATTAATTAATTGATGAAAATGGACATTAAGATACAGTTACTGTGGTTTATGTAAAATAAAAAAAAGTGACAGTTAATTTCCAGGTTGTAGAGGCCATTGAAAAGTAAAACTTCCAAGAATGCAGTTTGACGGTACTTATGAAAAAGTTTGGTTTCAAAATGTGGTGCATGTTAATCCTAAACTGTTATTTAGATCATTCTTCTCAACTAAACTTCAAACTCATGGTGTTTTGAGTACATCATGAAGGTTTACCTCTTTGTTATGGAGGACCTTCAGTTAATGCTTGTCTTTGTTATCCCTAATCTCCTTGTTTTCCTGTAAGTTCTTACACTGTATTTTGTTCTAAATTATTTCTGAAGGTAATAAAAGGAAAAGGGCTGTTTCTTCATTTGTTCTTATGGTTTATAATATTTAAAAAACCCAGATAAAGCAAAGGAGAGACAAGAACATGAAAGGCAGCATGTAGTAGTGTAATGGACTTGCCATGTCTGCCAGTTATCATCGTACTTTCTTCACATCTTCTCATATTGAACACCAGCGGTGATTACCACCTTCCTTCTTCGCTGGCTGATGTATCATTGAACCTCGTGGTCATACGTCAAGAGTCCGCTGACGTCATTGTTATCAGCTTTACCTCATGCCTTGAATGTTCCAGAATCTTCGATTTTGTTCTATGCTGCGTATGACATAACCTCCCCTTGTGCCCCTCCCCTCTCTGACTTGGCAATATATACTGCCTCATACGGCCTTCTGATCGAGACATGTTTTGACTATTGGGGAGAGAGACATTGTAACTGGTGTAAAACCTTCAATTATTATGTTTAATATATTTTAATTCTATTTTATTAAATGCTAAATTATCTTTTATTAAATCCATG
Organism: Anabrus simplex; assembly: GCF_040414725.1. Lineage (NCBI taxonomy): Eukaryota > Metazoa > Arthropoda > Insecta > Orthoptera > Tettigoniidae > Anabrus > Anabrus simplex. The sequence goes on along the minus strand of NC_090271.1, from coordinate 41,883,646 downwards.
AACCTGCTACGGCAGGCGTAGCAGGGGAAGAGGTGCTACTCCCATGGGGCGCGTCCCAGGTGGCGGATAGGAGGGTCCTACCCGGCTTGCCGGCGGACTTGAGGGAAATAAAATACCTCTCACCGACCAAACACACACCCCCTGTGGGTGGGGGAGGCAGACGAAGAATTCACCCACGGTATCCCCTGCCTGTCGTAAGAGGCGACTGAAAGGGGCGACCAAGGGATGAATGAATTAGAACCATGAAACTACTCTTGATTTGTACCATCATGCGCGGAACACCATGGGTTGCATGTACTTGCGAGTAGTATCACTAACTTGGTACGAATTAGGATTGTGATTCGAAGCAGTAAAAAGCCTGGCTGGGTGGATTCCAGTACCCGTGCGTTGTACCCATGTGGGCAACACCGCGGGTCTGGGCGTAGCTTGTGAGTTGTACCACTATATGAGCGACACCGTGGGTCTGCATTGCCTGTAATTAGTACTCACTATGTGAGGAACACCACGGGACCCTTGGGACCGGCACCCGTGACTAGTACACCTAGGTGAGGAAATTCATCGGTTTGCGTTGGCTGTAAGTGGCGCCATTGTGTGCGAAACACCATAGGTCTGCGTTACCTGTACGAAGTACAATACTTGTGAGTAGTACCATCTTTTGTGGAACACCGTGAGTCTTCGCTACTTCTGATTAATACCCCAACATGACACATACCATGGTTCTATGTTACTCATGACATGTACCATTCTGTGGGGCCTTAGACTTGGATTTTGCACCCCCTTTAGACTCCAAGCATCATTGTGCTTTATAAGTGGTTCCTTGGTCGGTAATAATGTTATTTTCGATCTCTATTGAGTCCGATCCACTGGTTTTTGTTTGTTTGTTTTGTGTTTTGTTGGGTTCCTGTCCATCCATTCATTCTTCATGACATATTTTATTTTTATTTTGGTCAGTGGATGCCTTTGAAATTTTTGTTCTTTCATTTCGTATCATTAGGGGCCGATGACCTCGATGTTAGGCCCCTTTAAACAACAAGCATCATCATCATCATCTTTTATTAAATGTTAATTATGACTAATACATGGTTTCCCTGTAAATATGTTTTATAAATTTGTATAACTTCAAATACGTTTTGTGTGTAAGTTTAACCTCAAAATCTATATAGTTGAAAGCAGTAGAAAACTCTATAATATTCGTATATTAGATTTATTGTACTATAATTTGGTATATATGAAGGGTTCTGGAAACTTACTGTAAGGTTTATTATCCATATACATGTAGAGACTAGCAAGATACCCGTGCTTCGCTACGGTATTATACTGAAATTTATAATTGAATGCTTATTGTTTTAGATATATAATCCGCCGAAATTCGCGATCTGACTCGTTTTCGGCGAGAATCCACCAAAATTCCCGATCTGACTCGTTTTCTATTAGATTACGGCAGGTTTCCTCCCATTTTTCAATCTTCCTTTCCAGCAATCGATTTCGTACTTCCCGGGCTAGGCTCAGGTATTCCTCCCGGTCAGGTGGGTCCCTAAATCTTTGCCATATTTTCCTATAATCATTTTTAATATGGATAAAATCCTTCAGGAGAACCGGCATGGTGTCATATTGGTGCCTTGGCGACACTAAACCCGCGGCCGGACTGCATTCTTAGTCATTACCAGTCCAGGAGCCGTTTCCAGCGCAGTCCGCACAACTGACGACAGTCCGGAACATTATTATTATTATTATTAATATTATTATTATTATTGTTACTATTATGTGTTGCTGTAATGGCTGATGACAGGGAAAACCGGAGTATCCGGAGAAAAACCTGTCCCGCCTCCGTTTTGTCCAGCACGAATGACGCATGTAGTGACCGGGATTTGAACCACGGAACCCAGCTGTGAGAGGCCGGCGTGCTGCCGCCTGAGCAACGGAGGATCCTTATAAGTACATTAATAACAGTAAAATCAATTGGTCTCACCTCCTTCTACACCCCACCACCGTTAAGTTAATTTACCGCCACCCACTCCCCCCCCCAAAAAAAATTAAAAGAAGGCTTGTTTCTTTAAGTTTAAAGGAGATTCCAAACACCAATATTCACGTCTATTACCTTCAGTTTTGAGATATAAGTATCCCCATAAGAATAATTTATTTTTTCACTTCATTTCACACTACTCCCCCCCCCCCCCCCCTCACTAAGTGAATATTCCCGCAAAAATTACTTGTTTCTTTAATAGTAAAGGATCTTCTAAATACCAATTATCACGACTCTAACTTCTTCAGTTTTTTATTTATGTGTCCTTATGAAAGGAATTCAACTCCTTTACACTCCCGCCCTCCAAGATGGTTTCCTCCCAAAAACGCGTTTTTCTTTGTTTTTAAAGGAGATCCAAATACGAATTTTCACGTCTGTAACATCTTTAGTTTTTATTAGATGTATGTATTCTCATACAATTAAGTCAACTAAATTTTCAATTATTTCACCCTCCCCCCCCCACTTCATTGAATTTTCCGAGAATACGTGTTCCTTTACTTTTAAAGCAGATTGCAAATATCAAATTTCACGTCTGTAACATCTTCATTTTTGAGATATCAGTAGCTTAATTAAAAGAATTCAACACCATTTTCAGTCACATTTACCCCCCTCCACCCATGTGGCATTTCCGAAAACTAAAAATACACGTTTCTTTATGTTTAATAGAGATAAAAAATACCATTTTTAACTTCTGTAACAGGCTAAGTTTTTTTAGATATACTGTAAAAATTCTCATTTTAAAATTTCTCCCCTTTTGAGTTCCCCTTAAGTGGAGTTTCCAAAAACAAATCACCTATGTTTCTTTACATTTACAGGAGATTCCAAACACCCACTTTTTACGTCTGTAACATTTTACGTTTCCAAGATATTCTGTAGATATAGTCTTTCAAAAAATTCACCCCAATTTGTCACTCCTGTTTAGCCGCCATTAATTGGATTTTCCAAAAATTAAAAAATACGTGCTTCTTTTTTTATAAAGGAGATCCCATATACAGATTTTCAGTTCTGTAATATCTTTCGTTTCTGAGATATATGTATCCTCATTAAAGGCATTCAACCCATTTTTCACCCTTTTACACCCCACCTATTGCGATTTACAGCAAACCAAAAAATACGTGTTCCTTTATTTTTAGAGGAGATTCTAACTACCAATTTTTACATCTGTAACTTTTTAAGTTCTAAGATGTAGACACACTCATTTTAAAAAATTCACCCCCCCTTTTCACCCTCCAATATTTGGAATTTTCAAAAACGAAAAAATACGTGTTTCTTTACTTTTAAAGTAGATCCCAAATACCAATTTTCAGGTCTGTAATATCTTCAGGTTCTGAAATATAAGTAGCCTCATTTAAGGCATTCAACCCATTATTCACCCTTTTACACCCTTCCTATTGGGATTTTCCGAAAACAAAAGAATACGTGTTTCTTTATTTTTAAAAGAGATTCTAAATACCAATTTTCACATCTATAACCTTTAAAAGTTTTGAGATATAGATACACTCATTTTAAAATATTACCCCCTTTTTACCCCCCCTTAATTGGATTTTCCAGAAACAAAAAAATACGTGTTTCTTTATTTTTAAAGGAGATCCCAAACACCAATTTTCAGGTCTGTAATATCTTCAGTTTCTGGGATATAAGTAGCCTCATTAAAGGCATTTAACCCTTTTTCACCCCTTTTCACTCCTATTGCGATTTTTCGAAAACGAAAAAATACGTGTTTCTTTATTTTGAATGAAGATTCTAAATGCCAATTTTTACATCTGCAAACTTTAAAAGTTTGGAGATATAGATTCAGTCATTTTAAAAATTCACCCCCATTTTCACCCTCCCATTAATTGGATTTCCCAAAAACAAAAAATACGTGTTTCTTTATTTTTAAAAGAGATCAAAAGTACCAATTTTCAGGTCTGTAATATCTTCAGTTTCTGAGATATAAGTACCGGTATCCTGATTAAGGGCATTCAACCCATTTTTCCCCATTTTCACCAATTTTCACCCCTCCTATTGGGATTTTCTGAAAACAAAAAAATACATGTTTCCTTATTTTTAAAGAAGGTTCTAAATACCAATTTTTACATCTGTAAACTTTTAAAGTTTTGAGATATAGAGACACTCATTTAAAAATTTAACCCCCCTTTTCACCCCCTTAGCGAAGGAATATCCAAAAATCCTCTCTTAGCGAGCACCTACATCTTAATATGAACATACCCCCAAAATTTCATTTCTTTATGTTCAGTAGTTTTGGCTCGGCGATGATGAATCAGTCAGTCAGTCAGTCAGGACAAGTAATTTTATATATATAGATTAGGAATGTTGGAGAAATTTCTGTGTGTATTGGTAAACAGTAAACGAAAGTTCGAGCTGGATCCATTACTGGAGTACTCCATTCGACTAGCTGGTCAATCGATGTCTTGAGTGTGTTCCATTAGAGTGTTGTAAGAACCCTTCCAGAAATCGATAATTCTAGATGGTTGATCGAACAGTATATATATCGAGCCGTCAGTCAGTGAGGCAGTGTGTTCAAGACAGTGTATGTTATAATGCACGAGTCAGTGTTGTTGATATCTGTACTTGTCAGAATCGACTTCAGGGTACTCCACTATTAAGTGTTGTAGTATCACTTGTTTGTGTGTTGTGACTTCAGTGACAATAAAGTAATTTATACAAGGAAGTGAATGTGTTCTCGTGTGATATTTATTTATGTCAAATTAAATTGCATTTGAGAACTATAAGATTGTCTTTTTTGATGTTGCTGTAAATTTCTAATCAAGTTTAGGACTTCTCCATACCAGCATACACCATGAGGTAGAGTAACTTGAACTTATATTTTTTACATTTTGATGTTTAATATTATCAAGTGTTTCAACTCGATCTTCAAATCGATATGGCAGCTAACGGATTCTTAATTCCTGTAACTTAGTAGTTGGTTTGTTGTGGTTTTTTGAGAAACCAGACATAATTTTAGTCTATACTTCAGAATTCTTGTACTACAATGCAGTTTGTATAAATTTACTATGAAGATAGGTTGCTTCATTAAAGATTGTAGACTGGTCATTCTTCGTATTTGTGGACTGTTTTACAAGTAGTCTCTTAATCAGACTTCATCCCCTCAGTGTTTTCTAGTTAGCTTACGCCATCGAATTGGATTTATAAATTTCATTTGAGGATATTCTGGAGTTTCTATGTCATTTTAACTTGGCAATTGCAATACCAACAAGGAGGAACGCCACGGACTGTTCAGATTATCAAACTATCACTCTCCTGTCTCATGCTTCAAAAATACTGCTCAACATTATCAAGAATAGAATATTGAAGGGAAGTTAGAAAACCAGTTTGGATTTTGATCAGGGAGGGGTACTAGGGAAGCAATTCTGGCATTACATTTAATTCTGGAGAGAAGACTTGAGAAAAATAGGAAAGTATATGTCACCTTCATCAACTTACAGAAAGCTTTTGACCAAGTAAACTACTTTTCCTTACCATGAAAAGAGCAGGAATTGATTGGAAGGATGGACGCCTCCTAATAAATTTATACAGAATGCAGAACATTAATTTAGAAATAAATGGGACAAAGAAAAATGCCAAAATAAGAAAAGGAGTTAGGCAAGGATGTCCACTCTCTCCTCTCTTCAATATCTTCATCAAGAAGCCATCACTGTCATGAAGGAGAAAACAGCTGGGATCAAAATTAATGGTAAACAAGTACACCCTATAAGATTTGCTGATGATATTGGTACACTAGCAGAAACAGGCAAAAGTATGCAGAGAATGATGAACATATTAGCAGAAACTTTAGGCAAATGGAACTTCAAAATTAATACAAGGAGAACAAAAATCATGACAAGTAAATGCAAGAAAACACCTATAACATGCTTCAAAATTGGCCCTGGTAAAATTGAACAAGTGAAACAGTTTTACTACCTAGGAACCCTGATCACGAGTGATAATCAGAGCATATCAGAAGTCGTGAAAAGGACAGCAATGGCGAAGAGAGCCTTCCATGATAAAAAGCATCTGCTAGCCAACAAGCATATAGATATTCAAACTCTTTTGTCATTGGTTGGGCTTCTCAACCAATGAAGTTTCGACCAGGAATCACACGTCATTGTTCCAACGGACACGAAGGATCACCCACGAAGTCAAAAGACAGAACTGAGGCATGCGGCGATATTGCTCTGAAGTGTGGTCACAAACAGCTAACATTTCTACGACGACGCAATTTCCCTGTAGCGGCCTAGAGCATAACTACAGTTCGAACGATATTCACACATGTGCGCTATGTATTTCTGAACCCAGACAACCACGTAACTCCGTTTGATCAAATTGTGCAGTTGTGTCACTGTTCTTCCGGAGCGACGATATAATTGCATCATTAGATGGCATAATCAAATTCAAACATGTTTCGACTCATTTGAGCCATCTTCAGTGAAACAACGGGGGGGGGGGGGGTTAAAGTAATTTACATAATACAAGCTGAAAATGAGCCAAAAAAGATAATAAAGGAACAAATGAAAAAACAAAAGAGAGACATGACGGAAATAAAAACAGCACAATGTACAATATTTACATCATCATATGGAGCAATAAACAATTTGCTGTGACAAAATTCAGTGAAAAAAAGGTTAAAACAAAACATAATTGAATCTAAAAACTGTGTTAACCTACGAAGAAAACAAAATGTTATAGATGGAAACGAACAATACCTAGCAAGGTTGCGGACCTCTTAGTCTAAAAAATGTTAGTGTTATAACAATTCAAAACCAAGCCTAAGACAATGTGCAGGCAAAACGCATGTGACAAGTGATGGAAAAACGCCAATGAAATTTAAAACTTTAGAACAGCAGCATCAGCAGCATCCTCAATTTCTTCTCAATCTAGCGGTTCTGTTCTCGATTAATGTTTCACAATGTTGGCTGGTTTGTTTGCCTTATTTTAAAAGGTCGGGAGGGCCGCGACAAAAAATGAGAAGCTGTGTTAGAGAAGATGACAGATGCATGGTAAACTGTAAGTGACCATAGTGGAAACTGTCAATGAAATTCTAATCTGTAGTGAAAAAAATGAGGTTGTGTGAGAAACTAGGGCTGGTAAGTAAAAGTGTAAAATGGGTGTGAAGAAAGCTTTAAACTTATGTTGTTTAAAAGGTGGTTGTCCTCTCGAAGCGGCCTGGCCTTCTCAAAGTTAATGGTCCTATACGTACGATTGAGTCTATTATTGGCTTAGCTGTGTTTGCGAGGATGGAAGGAGCAGAGGGGGAAGGGGCGGTGCAGAGCTGGTGGGGATAGCGTGGGGAGCGGGGAGTGGTGGTGAGTTGGAGAGATGGAGGCGGAGTTTGTTTATATTATGGAAGTTCTGACAAATATATGGAATGAATGTTTTAAGTAGATTGTTCTTTTCTTTTCTTTTCTTTTTTTTTTTTGTTGATTCCATTTAAATTGTGAAAGGAGTTCATAAACTGATCTAAATTGATGTGGATGCTCTTGAGAACATTGAGCAAGGTGCCTTTTTGCTCATAATTTTAATCTCTTAAGATCTTTATCTATTGAAGTGTATTCCTGGCTGAATGCTTTATGATGTTCACTCAGAGCTGAAAAACTATTATATTTGAGAACGTTGCGATGTTCGGAGTATCTTATGACAAAATTGCGGCCTGTATGGTTGCAAAAGCTGGACATTAGGAATGCAAGAAAAGAAAAACCCAACCGAGCTCGATAGCTGCAGTCGCTTAAGTGCGGCCAGTATCCAGTATTCGGGAGATAGTAGGTTCGAACCCCACTGTCGGCAGCCCTGAAAATGGTTTTCCGTGGTTTCCCATTTTCACACCAGGCAAATGCTGGGGCTGTACCTTAATTAAGGCCACGGCCGCTTCCTTCCCACTCCTAGCCCTTCCCTGTCTCATCGTCACCATAAGACCTATCTGTGTCGGTGCGACGTAAAGCAATTAGCAAAAAAAAGAAAAACCTAAAGTCATTTGAAATGTGGATCTGGAGAAGAATGCAGAGGATAAGTTGGACTGAAATGAAGAGCAATACCAAAGTCCTTAGAGAGGTAGGAGAAGAACGATATCTAATAACTGAAATTGAAAAACGGAAAATAAAATTTAGTGGTCACATTCTGCGGCATGAGGAGTTCCTTTGTAACATCATTGAAGGAAGAATTGCTAGAAAAAGAGGAAGAGGATGACCCAGAGTGTCTTACTTCAAGAACCTGCTTCTGAGGATGAACTGCAAGACTGGCTCAAGATCGACATCTATGGCTGTGGCAGCAAGGCTTAGCCTTTAGAATATGATGATGATGATGATGATGATGATGATCATGATCATGAATGTCCTATTGATTTAACTCACCTGTGTTTCCTTAAAATGTATTCTCTATCTCTGTTCAAACTTACCTGGGAAAGATCATTTCTGTGTATTTCAATCTGTACTCGACAAAATCTCACACAGATTATATGTAACTTATAAAAAATTGTTACACTTTATCTGTAATTTTGTAAAAGTTTACCCATCATTTGTCATGATCAGAAATGTAATGTTCTATACTTTTGCTTGTGTCTCAATACATCTATTTGTTAAACTGATTTTCTTTGATTTTCTTGGGAACCCTTTTATCTCCTTGTAATTTTTATATGTACCATCCATGTTTCTCCTCTAGTTGCCCAGCTTTTGGTTGTTGTTATTATGCTTCCACTGTGAGCCCAGTCCACTGCTAATATTCTCTGTGAGCTCTTTTCTTATTATTTTTCATAAACTGTAACCAAATATGCCACAGTAGGATAAGCACAATGACAGATCAGTGTGGGAAGGAGAAAGAATAGTAAAACCTAAATAAAATAAAATAATATATATATATATATATCACCTTGCCAGATCACATCTGGCATTGTAAGCCCTGACTTCAGTCAGAAATGTATTGATCATTGATCAGACAATCAGCCTGTTATGATTAGTCTTCTAATGAAATATCCACCGGTTTGGATACACACGATCATCAGATCCAAACAAAGACACCATTCGGATACGGTGGGGTGTCACATGGAAGACCAAGGCGAGTTGGAGCGCCTGCAACCCATTAAACAACATGCAGACCCATCCGATCAAGAGGAAACTTAAATTTAATAAATCAGGACAGTTCTCATATTTCGCTACAGTGAACATAAATTCATTAATGAAAGTGGGCAAATTAAAACATCTCACAGACGTCTTAGATCAACATAAGATACTGATAACTGCTCTTCAAGAATTGCGTAATACGGATCAAGACCCCCTTGAGTCAGGGGGATATCGCCTATACAAGGGTCCCCCAGGTGAAAGAGTACTAAAGAGTGTTCCTCAGTTTGGAGTCGGCTTTTTGGTTCATACTAGTGTCTTAGATTCAATTGAAGATTTTTCTTCCACCTCCCCCCGAACGGCATTGATGACAATCAAAGTAGAGAATAAAACGTACACATTGATAAACGTCCATGCTCCAACGAATGAAAAAAGCAGGACCAACAGGGAAGACACAGACAAATTTTGGGAAGAACTAGACCAACTATTATCATCCATTTCCGATAACCATATTAAAATCATGCTTGGCGATTTCAATGCTAAAATAGGCCGTGAGAAGAGGTTTCGTGATGTTGTAGGTAAGTGGCCAGCTCATCATCTAACTAACAGGAATGGTCAGAGATTGATCGATCTTTGTATTGATCATGGGCTACTTTTGGAAACCACACGATTCAAACGACGACCACATAAACTGATGACTTGGAAGTGCCCTAATGTTAAATTAGGGGAGTTCCAAATTGATCATGTAGCTATGGATAAGAACTATCATAAGGAAATTTACAATGTGAGGGTCCTCCGTGGAGTGGACATAGATTCAGATCATTATTTGTCCAAAATTAAAATAAAATTAACTCCAAAAAAGAAACTCTTTCTCTCCAAATGTAATAGGAAGAAAACATATGACCCTAGCTATCTCATTAATAATAAATTATATTATGAACAATCTAAAACCAATCTAAGTGATGATTTGGGAACGGTAATTAACAAGCTAAAAACCATTGCTGAGGAAAACGCTCCCGTTAAAAAGAGGAAAAAGCATGCTTGGTGGAATGAGGAGTGCGATGCAGCGATTCAACACTGACACAAGGCATGGTTGATTGATCAACAACGGAAAAGAGAACAGTCACGCGAAGAACTTGTTACTGCTAGACGACATACGGCTAAAATCATCCGAAGGGTTAAGAGAAATTATCACACAGAGATGTTACTGTACACTCCATTGATGAAGCATTTACTCAACATAAGACAAGAGATTACTATAAAACATTTCGGCAATACCAAACAAATTATACTCCCCCAACACTCCTAATGAAAGATACTAATGGAAAACAGGCACATACTAATCAAGATAATGCGGAAATTTTAGCTAGATACTTTGAGAACTTACTTAACAGTGAGGAACCTTCAGAATATCTGCAATATGACACACATCCAAAAAATAGGATACCTTCAGAAAAGGTTACACCGCCCGTTTATAATGAAGTACGAGCAGCAATGATTCCCTTAAAAATTATAAAGCACCAGGAGAGAACCAAATCATCGCAGAGGTATGGAAGAATGCTAATGACCAAACCATTCATAATCTACATAAACATCTTATAGATATTTGGAATACTGCTACAATGCCTGAAGGCCGGGCTGAGTGGCTCAGACGGTTGAGGCACTGGCCTTCTGACCCCAACTTGGCAGGTTCGATCCTGGCTCAGTCCAGTGATATTTGAAGGTGCTCAAATATGTCAGCCTCGTGTCGGTAGATTTACTGGCACGTAAAAAGAACTCCTGCGGGACAAAATTCCGGCACCTCGGCGTCTACGAAAACCGTAAAAGTAGTTAGTGGGACGTTAAGCAAGTAGCATTATTATTTACAATGCCTGAAGAGTGGAATATGGCAATAATTCAACCATAGGGCAATAGATCTGATCCAAATAATTATCGGGGAGTATCATTATTGGATATTACATACAAGATTTTATCTAAGATTATCTATAACAGAATACAGGGACATCTTGACTGTGAACTAGGGGAATATCAAGGTGGATTTCATCCAGGAAGAAGCTGCCCTGACCAAATCATCAGTTTAAAATGGATTATGAAACATCATAGATCTAGAAACAAAAATTTAGTTATTACGTTTGTTGATTTTCAAAAGGCATATGATAGTATACATCGTGAATCACTGTTGAATGTCCTTCAGGAATTTGGTTTACATTCCAAACTTATTAGCCTGATTGGTATGACTCTTAAGAATACTCAATCTAAAGTTAGATTCAGAAATGAGTTATCTAAATCATTTGCAATTACAACAGGCCTCCGCCAGGGAGATGGACTTTCGCCATTATTGTTCAATTGTGTATTGGAAAAGGTCATGCGAGAGTGGACTAAGGTATGTCCTCCAAAAAGTCAAAATTGGAAAAAATATCAAACTAAATTGCTTGGCATTCGCGGATGATCTTGCAATACTGGCAAATGGTTTCAAAGAGGCTAAAGTTCAGTTGGAAGAACTTGCCAATGTAGCAAAAAAAGTTGGATTGAAAATTTCGTATGATAAAACAAAAATAATGCCTACTTTCAGAACTCTAAATTCAGAGCTATTATTAAATAATAATAAACGAATTGAAATTGTAAGTACATTTAAATATTTGGGTGAAAATCTCACTTGGAATTGCAATGAAAAACCATCAATAGAGAGCAGAACATATAAACTGAAGCAGGCACAATGGATAACTTGGCCTACATACCAAAAGAAATGTCTTTTGATTAATGCTAAATTTAGACATTATAACTCTGTTATTAAACCAGAAGCAACTTATGCTTGTGAAACATTATTTAAACTCAATACTAGATCAACAACAGAACGCTTACAACGAGTTGATCGAAGGATACTATGGACGATTATAAACAAGAAACATCAGGTGGATGGACAGTGGAGATTGTTGTCGAATGAGGTTATCTATCGGGAAAGTGAGTCCATCACAGACACGATGAGAAAAAGAAGAATTGCCTTTTTTTGTCATATATTTCGACTAAGTGATAACAGAGTTTTAAAACAATTATTTAATTACTTTTGGAATAGTAAATCAAAAAACAATTGGTTTAAAGAAGTTCAAAGTGATTTGGAGGAGTTGAATATTACCATGCAAACCATAGAAAACAGAGGCGAGAAAAGTATTTTGAAGAATAAATGCATCAGGCTTCCTCTGACCACTGTACAGAGGAAACAATATGTTATAACGGATGAGGAGAGGGCAGCCAGGTCAACCAGACTCAAGACTTTTTGGGAGAAGAAAAGGAAGACAAATTTGTTGTAGTCTGATTTAAGTGCTCCAATGTGGGTGTAAACTCTGTAAATAAATAAATTTATATAAATCCTCATAACTCCCTATTTCTCCACCTCCTCCATCACCATTATTCAGGGAGCTTCTGGACCAGGCTGTGGATCATTGACATCCATCCACTTCTCACATCTATGTGGAGACGCAAGAAATGCACGTTGCTTGTGGGGTACTATCTTTGTGCATTGCCGTTTTCAAACAGATAGGCACTCTTCTCATAAGAACCAGCTCTTCTGAATCCTTTTCTTCTCAGTGCCCAATGAGCTCTTTTCTGTTCTCCAACTTTATCAACATTCATTGAGGGAGCATCTTGATAGACCTTCAGTCTAATCAATCTACAATGAGGTAAGAACAGATAGAGAGAAAGGAAGGTCAGTTCATACTTAGCACCGTCACACAACATTAGAACATTTATCTTCCTGTACCCATTCGTACTTAGTAGCCCGCCTGGTGGCCATGATCATTGAGGCATTGAAATCTAAACAGTCTGACACCGTGGTTAGACGTTTTAAGTCCCATCGGTCAAAGAAATTTCACCATCAGAATGATGGCCAGCAGGGTAGAGGAGGTGGTGGTATAAAATTTCTAATCAATAGATTATGTGCCAAAAGCCTGGATTCAATTCCAAACCTCTTCGGAGTGCTCATGTGGAGTGAGGGCATATGACGCTGTTGATGGTGATTCGTCTGTCAGATGGTGACATTAAGCATTGAGCAGACCCCTTGGTGCTATTTCACAGGAGTAGGCTATGTGCCGGCACCAGGTTTCTCCCTCTCCCTTTCTACTATCATATAGCACGTCATTGATTTCATCTCATTAACTCCTCTGATGAGGTTGATGTCAGGAAGGGCTAAAAACCTGCCACGACAGATTCATTTCACCCCATACCCAACCCCTTAGAGAAACGGGTCAAGGGTTGGACAAACAAACAATAGCACCATCAAACTACATTTGATGATTGTTTCACAATTAAAGTCCTTAAACATTTACGCCACAATTTCCACGCTCTTTCTGTAAGCGATTCTAAAATTAGACGTCGTCTGTGCTCAGGTCAAACGAATCATCCAGCCGTACAATTAGATAACTGCTCCTTTCTTTCTGTTCTCTTGTCTTTCTTATTTTCCCCTCCCTTTATCTCATAAGAACATCTAATAGTCAACAATGACCACCACTATTCTTCTTTTATCCTCCACTGACGAAGACCGCAGCTGAAAATTTTGGATCTGTGCCTTTATTTTATTCACATGTGCTTATAACAAAATACTATCTAATAAATCATATCAGCATGGAATATGAAAAATCAATTACATATAATACAAAAAGCAACTAAGAAGTAAAGAGTAAGCAGCATATGATACTATTGCCCTTCGAAATGGTTTTTCCAATATTAATATTGAACTGCTGATAGCAGCTCTCACGGTGTTTGTCAACAGATATTTTACTGTGCCTAATGAAGTCCAAAACTGGTATAAGAATTTAGGAATTATTGTTCCCTGGGCTCCCACCATTAAGCCTGTGACTGATCTTAAATGAGAATGACAACTAGTTCTTTTATTTAAGAAAAATAAGGTCAAAATCCACAACTAGTACTGCTATCATCTAACAGATTTGTGTTCTGGAGAAATGGGCTCCATATGTGATTTAAAAAGAGCCATGTGCATTGGGCTGTGTTGTGTATTATTATCACTAATCTTATGCATGGTGTCTGTATCTCATTTTTCCTGCCTGACTTTGCTCTTGTTCTGTATGACTTGGTATTAGAATAATAGGTCTAGAGTATGTTTTGGTCATAACCATACCTCTGTCATGGTGGCACTTAAAGTGACAATACTCCTGAGGGGAAAAGCAGTATTTATCCTGTAATAGCATAATTTTTGCTAAGGAATCTTCAAATTGTAAGGTATTTAAGTGATTTTTATTGTATTAGTGGAATATAATTCTATTTTCTTTGTTTGCATGCTTTTAGACATTGAAACCTCTGAGGATGAACTGTGAAAAAAATAGATATTTTTTAGTAAGGAATACAGAAAGAGAATTTAAAATAGCACTGGGTATGACTGCAACATTCCATATTGAATTCAGACCTCCAGTGGATAGGGATTTTACATACAAGATAGAATTCTGGTCTGGGGATGAAATGTTTGTTGTACCAGTCATTGGTAAGTAACATTTTAAGAAGAAATATTGCATTTAAATGTAGTATTTCTTAATTTTACAATATAAGAACTACATACCGATTTTATTATCTATCAAATTATTATGTAATTTTTTTTGTTTAGGTATTGGTAATCGACCTATGATTGATATTCCAGATGAAATATATATTCCTGCTGGACCTGTAAAAGTAGAAAATTCCAATGTTTTCACAGTCAAAAATATTGGAAAAGTGCGTGCCGCCTTCAGCATCTTTGCAGAAAGGTACATTAATGAGTCCTTTACATGTCAGTAAGTTTATGGTCCATTGTGGTTCTCTAGAACTAGATTGCACTGTTCACCATGATCTGTTTGATTCACTTTTTCCTTATAACTTACCAAGAATTTTCTACAATTAGACAGTTCCTAAACAATATGATCATTGAAACTGACTTTTATAGGTTTCATTGAACTAAACACACTCAGCTGGTACATAAGCAAGAATCATGGCAACACTAACACCTGACTAAAAAATATCAGGCAGAATAACCATATATCATTCATCTCCACCAAAATAATAGTCCTTAAGGCAGGGAGGAGAGAGACGGATTCTGTTTCCCCATCTTGGTTGCTGGTCAAGAGTGGGAGGGGTGGTTGGATCCCTTTCTTCTGACTTTGATGATTCTGGATATTCCAGTTTGCAGGCAGCTGGAATTAAAGATCCAGGCAATGTGGCTGGGGTGTGGTGATGTTCTGGACTTCCATGGGAATGATGTTAATCTATCACACCTCTGTTAAGTTCTCCCCATTCTTTAGAAATGCCTACTGGAGAAGGCAATGGTGCCAGGTCTCTAGTTGAAACAGTAATCTCCTTTCCATTTTGGTGTTGTACATGACCATACTCATGATTTGCTTCAAGAAGAATAACTTCTTCCATGAGTGGCTCATACTTCATTTGCCAGACATGTTTCCATAGTAGTACTGGACCTGGAGGCAGAAGCCATGAGGAGATTGTCTGTCCATAAGTAGATCTTCGCAGGTACTTAAACATCCACTCATGGGGTAGTTTCATTAGTGGCAGTACATAGCAGTGATCAAGGTGTACGACTTCTTCCCACTGTAAGATATTCATTCCTTTTGACGTCAAGGAGAGTTCTACAGTTTTCCACATGACTGCAACATATTTTTCTGCCTGGTCGTTACCTCTTGGAGTCATCCTGCGTGTTGCCATACCAGCAGTCATGAGGAATATCTTCAATTCTTGAACTGTGAAAATCAGACTTGTGGGAAATCAGTCGCATACCTTTCTTCACAGAATTCTTGAGAACTCTCTCCGTAAAAAGTTGTTACAATAGGAGTCGCTTACTTTTGACTGTGTTTGTGAAATTGCTGTTGCCCAAGAAGCATCTTAACTAGGAAATAAAGAGATTTCTAACTCTTCTTCTGCAAGTTCAGTCAAATTGGGTTATCAGTTTCAACTTAAACTATCTAATTCAGATGAAAGTTAATGCAAACCAGTCTCAACCCCATATTGATTTCAGCAAACTAGTTAGTGATAATCTGTGTCAATGCTATGGAGAAAGCAGTCACCTAGCAGTCAACTATTGGCAAAACCAAACTATACTGAAATGCTATTCTTGTGGTCATTTGGGGCATATTGCTAAGGTGTGCACAATAAGGCTAACCATAGCTTTCACTAGGAACCGGAGAAGGCAAGTGCAGAATGTTAGTGAGGACATCAAAATAACAGGTGATTTAAATGATGATAACTTATACGTTAATGAAATAGTATGGTGATAAATGCACTGTTAAGGTCAATATATGTTTAAAACAACAAGAGTTCAAATAGATTTTGGTACCGGTAATCCTATTAGCATGACAGGTATATCAGAAATTAAGAAATTACAATTTGAGTTGAAGCTAGTAACCAGTACAGTGAAATAAAATCAATAGAAAATTTGTACATTGTAAAAACACATTCTGCTCTTATATTAGGTTGCCTTGGTTACATCACCAAAATATTGGCATAAATCTGGTACTCAGACATGACATTTAGACTGAAAGGAAGAACATTTTTGAAAATTTTGGTTGACTTTTTCAGTTTAAAATTGGGACTATACCAAATTATTAAGTACTCACTAACTACCAGACCAAGTGTGAAATATGTTTTCTTCAAAGTAAGACTTGTGCCTTTGAGAGAAGGTAGAAACTGAGCGAACTAATCTCGAAAATCAAGGTGTAATCTCTGAAGTTCAACATTCGGACTGGGATTCCCCCTCTTTTTGTAGTTCCAGAAAAAAAAAGGGTCTGTTACAAATTAACTTAAAACACACAATTGATAAACGTTCGTTATCCTCTTCCAAAGGTCGAAGAAGTCTACATATAAATGGAACTCGGTTTGGTGTGATCTCTCTCTTCTGTTTATACAGGTATAAAAATGAAAATAGATGTGAAATAATGATGTACTTCTGGGCATGTTAGACACCTAAAACTTGGTACCAGAGAAGCTGAAGACCTCAGGATCCCTAGAAAAATAAAAAAAATCCAAAATTTCCCCGAGGGGGCCACGCTGGGGATTTCAGAATTGGGACACAAGTATAAGCATTTTTTTCACCCAGTTGGATATATTTTTCCAAATCAATGACCTATAGTTTACCTGGGCTTAAAAGTTTCCTGAAAGTCATCTCTGAAGTTCAACATTCAGACTGGGATTCCCCTCTATTTGTAGTTCCAAAACAAGATGGGTTTTAACATCAAACCCTGAGAAAATGTTCAGAGAAATGTTTGAGATCTTAAGGATACTATTAAATGGAACTTGATGTGAAGCAATCTGTATAGAATTATAAAAATTGAAAATAGACATTAAAATTTGATACCAGAGAAGTTGATACTCTTGGTATCCCTACAAAAATTGAAAATTCCCAGAATTGCCCAAGTGGGCCAGGCTAAGTGGGATTTCATAATTGGGGCTCAGCATAAGAACACATGCGTAAGCATTTCTTTCACCCAGTTTGATATATTTTTCCAAAGCTCTGATCTATAGTTTTCTTGGGCTTAAAAGTTTCCTGAAACTCCAAATTAAATTTTAAGTATCCTTAAATCATTGACTGTCAGCAGAAAAGTGGGCCTGCCATTGCAACTTGACTGTTACTGGCATTATAATGAAAACTCCCCAAGTTGATTGTGACTGGAAGTAGGCAAGGGGGCATGCCATGATAATGAAAACAGTCTAACTTGATTAATACTGGCAGTAGGCAAGGGGGTCTGCCATTTTAACCCTCTTGGAGCCAAGAGCCGATCTAGTCGGCCGCTCCCCATCAGCTGGAAGAGGCCAGAGCTCCGCCTCCACTCTACTACTGTAAAGTGCCAGGCCGTTTTCAGTGGAAATACACGTATTTTAAAATTCGCGTATATCTACCGGTGTATACCAAATACCGGCAGGAAATTTTCTACATATCGACTACGTAGAATAAGAAACTGGTTTGGAGTGATATAAAGAGTCAAAAACGTTTTATTGTTGATTTATAGTTGTCGATAACGTTTATTTTTAGGATGAGAAAAATATCTTCGCACTTTCTCTCTCAATATCTACTTTGAAAAAATAATTTACGATACAAAAAATATACGTAATTATGTATAATGTATTTCTAAATACAATTCTATAGAATAACTAATTTGAACGAGAAAAATAAAAACGTAAAAAATAAAAATTCAAACATATGTCACTAATAAAAACAAGACAATTTTACTCACCGATAAAATTCGCGTGTATGTATCGATGTTTGGCAAATACTGACAACAAATTTTCTACGTGTGGACAACACAGTATTAAAATAATTCTGAATTATTAAATAAGTAAAAAATAGTAGTTGATATTATAGTTTTTTTGTTTTCAGAAAAAGTAGTTTCTCGTTTTCGGTTGTAGTATATATTAGAAAAATAATTTTACCATACAACAGAATTTACGAAATTAAGAAATGTATGGCACTAAAGCCGTGATTTGCTTTGAACTACTAAGCGACCGCTGCTCAGTTCGGTACCTGCACTTTACGAGGTGAATCATGGTCAGTGAGACAGATCCTCTCAGTAATTATTCTTAGTTTTCCAGACCGGGGTCCCCTACCCTCAGATATCTCCTCAATTGCAATCACCTAGGGTCACTTAGATTGAGTGAACCTCGAACCAACCCTCAGGACCAGGCGAAAATTCTTGACCTGGGCGGGAATCGAACCCATGACCTCCGGGTGAGAGGCAGGCACGCTACACTTCGCCCGTGGAGTCCGGCATTTAGGTAATGATAGAGGACTATATGTGACTATAAGGTTTAGCAGAGAGTAAGTGAAAAGTAAATAGAAGTGTGATACGGGCGGAGAATCAGACGGTAGGGCATGTTTAGGTCCAAGAACTTTCTTTAAGGAGACAGGAGGTTGAGGAATGTTGTCGGGTTCATTGGGACAAATTTCCACAAAATGTTCTCCAGAGACATCATCATCATCATCATATTCGTTATCACTAGTTTCATCTACCACCATATTCAGAGCAGCTTTAGTGCTGTTAGACATAATTAAACGTCTCTCCTTTAGCTGCGGTGATTCCGCGGACGTGTCCGGTATAATTTCGTCGCTGCTCTCTGAACTAAATTCCCTTTCGCTATCCGATAAATCATCAGCGTTAACTTCGCACTGTTCTAAATACTGCATTAATTTATTGTCATCAATACCTGCTGAAAAATTATCACGTGATTAACATGCCATTTTCCTGTCACAAAACCACTCACTGCAAGGAGCAATCTCTTACTGACCGGTTAGCGGTATTTGTAAACACAGGAAACGACTCTTGTGAAAGGTATAACACCCTCTTAGAACTGCCAAAGCAAGGCCAGGCACACAATGACGTGTAGCCCCTTTACTAAAGGTTGTAACAAAAGTATGCACTTCACTATAGGTTGCCTCAAAATTACGTATATCACAGAATTTTAAGCCGGCCGATGTAATCGGCTCTGGCAACTTCCGACTGGATTGTTAACGGCCGACCAGATCGGCTCTGGCAATTTAAAGGGTGGATGCTCGCACTACCGCCTGGCACCAAGAGAGTTAATGAAAACCTCCAAACTTCTTTGTGACTGGAAATAAGAAAATGGCTTGCCATGGTAGTGAAAACTTCCCAGCTGCTGTGTGACTGACAATATCAAGCAGGGGTCTGCTATTATAATGAAAATGTTCCAACTCAATTGTGACTGGCAGTAGAAAAGATGATCTGTCATTATAATGAGAACTCCCTAAGTCAGTTGTGACTGCCAGTAGGAGAGGGGACCTTCCAGAAAACTCCTCACCTCAACTGTGACTGGTAGTAGGAAAAGGGGCCTGCCATTGTCATAAAAACTTCCCAATTCGATTTGATTCACATTGGGCAAAGGGCCTGCTGTTGTCATGAAAAATTCCCAACTCAATTTGACTGGCAATGTGCAAGGAGCCTACCAATACAGCAGAAACTCCCCTATTCAATTTTGATAGGCAGTAGGCAAAAGGGCCTGGCATTATAATCAAAACTTCTCAACTTGATTATGACCAACATCCCTCTGTGGGTGGGGGTGGTAGAATTAACACCCACACTATCCCCTGCCTGTTGTAAGAGATGACTAAAAGGGCTCCAGGGGCTCTCAAATTGAGAGCGTGTGTTGGCGACCATGGGGCCCTCAGCTGAGTCCTGGCATTACTTCCACTTGTGACAGGCTCCTCACTTTCATTTATCACTAGGCAAGTTGGCCGTGCGCGTAGAGGCGCGCGGCTGTGAGCTTGCATCCGGGAGATAGTAGGTTCGAATCCCACTATCGGCAGCCCTGAAGATGGTTTTCCGTGGTTTCCCATTTTCACACCAGGCAAATGCTGGGGCTGTACCTTAATTAAGGCCACGGCTGCTTCCTTCCAACTCCTAGGCCTTGCCTGTCCCATCGTCGCCATAAGACCTATCTGTGTCGGTGCGACGTAAAGCCCCTTGCAAAAAAAAAAACTTTCATTTATCCTGTCCAACCTTGATCAACCATTGTTCTTTTCTGATGCCAATGGTATTAGGACGCTCGAGGTTTAGGGAGTCTTTCATTTTCACGCCCTTCATGGCCCTCGTCTTCCTTTGACCAATACCTTTATTTTTCGAAGTATCGGATGCCTTCCATTTTTTCTCTCTGATTAGTGTTATATAGAGGATGGTTGCCTAGTTGTATTTCCTCTTAAAACAGTAATCACCACCACCACCTATGACTGACAGTAGGAAAGATATCCTGCCATTATAATGAGAAGTCCCAACTTCATTGTGATTGGCAGTAGGAAAGGGTGCCTCTCATCATAACGAAGACACCCTAATTTGATTGTGACTGGCAGTAGGCAAGGGGGCCTACTATTATAATGAAAGCACCTCAATATGATTGCGACTGGGAGTAGGCAAGGAGGCCTGCCATTATAATCAAAACTCGCCATCTTGGTTGTGACTGCTAGAAGGCAAGGGGTCCTGCTGTTATTATCAAAACTCCCCAACCAGATTGTGACTGGCATTAGGCAGTATAGTATAGTAGAGGTATCTGTAGAAATTCTCTTACTAAAATTCTGCTGTTGGAATTAGGGGAGTCTTAACTGCAGTGTAGAACTGTGTAATTTTTGTATTCCTTTTGGTATTCAGTAATTAACAGTAGTTTTTATCTGTTAGGGTGTTGTAGGATAAAAATAGAATACATCTAAGTAGTATTATAGTGTAGTAGTATATTAATTACCTAATTGTCGTGTGATATTTGAGTACTATCCTAGACATTTCTTTTCGTTTTTCTTTTTTTTTTGCACAAAGCAAGTTATTTTACTTTTCCTTTTCTTTTCATTTTGTCCGTAAGGAATGACTAAAGAGTGCAAGTGTAGGAACTGTGGGTGTGGCAAGTCATTGAGGGGTATGAGTACAGAGTTGGAGAGTTTGAGGGAGATAATTAGAATTCTCACTGAAGACAGGAATGAAGGTAGGTAGGAGAGGGGGAGGAACTATAGAAGACAGGTGGGCTAATGTTGTAAGGGGAAGGAGATTGCAGGCTAAGAGCTCTATTCAGGTTTAGAATTCAGGACAGGTGTCTGTGAGAAATCGGTACGAGCCAGAGCCAGGTAGAGCAACAGAGGGAAGATGAGGAACAGGGAATTGTTGCTGAGATGTGTGGAAGTAGGAGGAAGGGAAAAAGTAGGAAAGGGAAATATAGAGTAGAGGATAGGAAAAGACAGGTGGAACACGGTCATGGGAGGGAGAAAAGGGAGAAGGAAGTAGCTTCTGCAGCTATCAGGAAAGATAGGGCTGACCAGGAGGGGAGGGGATCAAAGGAGTTGGGTAGGGTTGAGGCTCTGGTCATGGGGGATTCCATCGTTAGACACGTGGGGAAAGTGTGTGGAGGAAAGGGAACCTGGGTAGAGTGTTATCCAGGAATTAGGTTGAGGCAGATGCTGAGAAAAGTAGAAGAGAAGGAGGAGGGGAAGGAGAATGTGGTAGTGTTTCACATTGGCACCAACAACGTAAGGCAAGCTAATATAAGTACCAACATAGTTGGGGATGTGTGGGATCTGGTAAGTGCAGCACGGATGAAGTTTAAGAAAGCAGAGATTGTTACCACTGGAATACTGTGTAGGAGGGATACTGACTGGAGGGTGATTGGGGATTTAAATAAGACTATGGAGTAGGTAGGTGGGAAACTGGGAGTGAAATTTCTAGACACCAATGGGTGGGTAGGAGATAGGGATCTGCGCTCAGATGGCCTTCACTTAAACTGCAGTGGTACGTACAAGTTAGGAAATTTGTTTAGAAGGGTAATAGGGAGGTACATTCAGGGATACGGTGTTGTCTAGGGAGCGGTGATGAGGGTCCAGAGATCTGGAAGTCAAGTAGGGATGACATAAAAATGTTAGTGTTGAACTGTAGAAGTATTGTAAAGAAAGGAATAGAATTAAGTAATTTCATAGATATATATTTACCAGATATTGTAATAGGAGTTGAATCATGGCTGAGAAATGATATAATGGATGCAGAAATTTTCTCACAGAACTGGAGTGTGTATCATAGAGATAGGATAGGAATGGTGGGAGGGGGTGTATTCATTCTGGTGAAAGAAGAATTTGTAAGCTACGAAAATGTTAAAGATGAGAAACATGAAATTCTAGGTGTAAGGCTCATTTCTAAAGGCAACTTGATGTCTTTGGAGTGTACAGACCGGGAAAGGGTAGCGCTGAGATGGATTCAGAATTAGTTGATAAGATAATCAGCTATGTGGGAAACAACATGGAAAGGAATGTGATTGTAGGGGGAGATCTTAATTTACCAAATGTCAATTGGGAAGGAAATGCAAACGACAGAAAGCATGACCAACAAATCGCAAATAAGCTAACATGGGAAGGACAGCTGATTCAGAAAGTGACGGAACCAACTAGAGGGAAAAATATCCTGGACGTGGTGCTGATAAAACCAGATGAGTTCTATAGAGAAATCGAAGTAATAGATGGTATTAGTGATCATGAAGCTTTTTGTTGTAGTTTAAATGTGATAGAAAGGAAGGTTTTAAAAGTAGGACTATTAGGCAGCACCATCTATATATATAAAATAAGAGTTTTGTCTGTACATTGCTCAGAATTTGAAAATAATGGTATTTCTGTATCGGTCATGTCCATAGTAACAAGAAAATGCACTTTTTACTTTTCCGTAATTTCTGTGTGTCTGTCTGTCTGTCTGTCTGTCTGTCTGTCTGTCTGTCTGTCTGTCTGTATGTATGTATGTACACGCATCACGAGAAAACGGTTGAAGAGAATTTAATGAAAATCGGTGTGTGAAGTCGGGGGATGAGCCTCTACAATCTAGACTATAAATCATTTTGCTCACGCTCAGTGAAATGGTAGTTTAGGGGAAGGCCTAAAATTGAATTCTAAACTATTTATGTTATTAGTGGTCTAATGAAAATCGGTATGTGAAGTCGGGGGATGAGCTTCTACAATCTAGGCTATAAATCATTTTACTCATGTTGAGTGAAATGGTAGTTTAGGGGAAGGCCTAAAATTGAATTCTCAACTATTTATGTTATTAGTGGTCGTTTTTTTAAAGAAAATGGGTATGCAAAGCTGGGGAATAAGTTGCTACAATCTAGGCTGTCAATAATTGTATTCACGCTGAGAAAAATGATAGTTTAGGGGAAGGCCTAAAATTTAATTCTCAAATATCGTTATTAGTAGTCCTTTCTTGATGAAAATCAGTATACAAACTCAGAAAATAAGTCGCTATAGTCTAGGCTGTAAGTTATTTTATTCACGCTGAGTGAAATGGTAGTTTAAGGGAAGGCCTAAAATGTAATTCTCGAATATTTCTTATTAGAGGTGTAATCGATGAATGCTACATAACTAAGGTTATATAGTATAAAATTCCTATTATTCATGTCTTATACATTGTTACCGTACTGGCTATGATCACAAAGATATTCATGAATTTGGATTTTTGTTACTAAGTCCATATCAGCGCCGAGTAACGAGAAAATGGGTAAACAGTATTTAATGAAAATCGGTATGTAAAGTCGGAGAATAAGAAACTACAGTTTATGGTATAAAATATTTTACAAATCACAGAGTCGAAAGAAAACTAAATGTGAAGGCCTACAATATAGAAAGCTCATAACATTGATCAACAATAACATTACATTGACCATTGTTTGTCGTGATATGCTTTGTGTCTTCTGTTGCCCCTCATCTCCGGTAGATAGGATTACTGCTGCGTACAGAGTACTTTTTATTTGATTTACGTTGCACCGACATAGATAGGTTTTTATGGCGACGATGGGATAGGAAAGGGCTAGGAGTGCCTTAGGCCTTAATTAAGGTACAGGCCCTGCATTTGACTGGTGTGAAAGTGGGAAACTACGGAATACCATTTTCAGCGCTGCCGACAATGGGGTTCGAATCCACTATCTCTCAGATGCAAGCTCACAGCTGCGCACCACTAACCACACAGTCAACTCGCCCAGTCGTACAGAGTGTATAAGCCTGTCTGAATATTGATAGGAAGTAGCTGGGGAGTTAGATAACTTTCTTCTGTAGCATGCCATTCCCCTGGTTTATAAATTTGCTGATACTACTGGTACGTAACACACTGGATCATCGTAGCATTCGGGCTATTCAATCCCTACTCTGAGGCACTGATTGGAATGAACAGTGTGCATATTTAGCGGAATAATGGCAGATGAGTGTTCATGGCAATCTGCGGCCTGGTCATCCCAGCTCTGGAACTTTGGACTATTAGATTGGCACCGCAATCTAACCGCAGCACTGTTCGTTAAATGTGATAAAACGTGCGGCTTTCCATTTGATCGAGTATTTTATATGATAGCATTGCTTTAAATCGCTACATTCATACTTACATTTTTGTAATGACCTACGTTGATTTCAGGTTAGGAAAACCACAAAGTCAGTCTTTCTGAGAATCCCGTAGCGAAGCACGGGTACATCAGCTAGTATGGCTGATAAAACAGGTATGAGGCAGTTTTAAAAAAGTAATTATGATTGGTGGAAAACGGTAAATAAGAATGTAAACAGACTCTGGGATGGGTTTAAACAAATAGTTGAGGAATGTGAAAACAGGTTTGTACCTTTAAAGGTGGTAAGGAATGATAAAGACCCACCTTATTATAATAGAGAAATTAAGAGCCTAAGAAGGAGGTGCAGATTGGAAAGAAATATCATTGGAAATAGCTGTGGAAGTAAGGAGTAATTGAAGGAACTTACTAGGAAATTGAATCTAGCAACGAAGGCAGTTAAGGATAACATGATGGCAAGCATAATTGGCAGTCATACAAACTTTAGTGAAAAATGGGAGGGTATGTATAAGTATTTTAAGGCAGAAACAGGTTCCAAGAAGGACATTCCAGGAATAATTAATGAACAAGGAGAGTGTGTATGTGAGGATCTTCAAAAGGCAGAAGTATTCAGTCAGCAGTATTTAAAGATTGTTTGTTACAAGGAAAATGTCCAGATAGAGGAGGTAACTAATGCTAAATTAGTATTAAAATTTACATATGATAAAAAAGATATTTACAATAAGATGCAAAAGTTGAAACCAAGAAAAGCAGCTGGAATTGATCAGATTTCTGGCGATATACTAAAGACAATGGGTTGGGATATAGTACCATATTTGAAGTACTTATTTGATTATTGTTTGGTTGAAAGAGCTATACCAAATGAATGGAGAGTTGCTATAGTAGCCCCTGTGTATAAAGGAAGGGGTGATAGATATAAAGCTGAAAATTACAGGCCAGAAAGTTTGACATGCGTTGCATGTAAGCTTTGGGAAGGCATTCTTTCTGATTACATTAGACATGTTTGCGAAATTAATAACTGGTTCAATAGAAGACAATTTGGTTTTAGGAAAGGTTAATCCACTGAAGCTCAACTTGTAGGATTCCAGCAAGATATAGCAGATATTTTGGATTCTGGAGGTCAAGTGGACTGTATCGTGATTGACCTGTCTAAAGCATTTGATAGGGTGGATCGTGGGAGACTACTGGCAAAAATGAGTGCAATTGGACTAGACAAAAGAGTGACTGAATGGGTTACTATGTTTCTAGAAATTAGATCTCAGAGAATTCGAGTAGGCAAAACTTTATCTGACCCTGTAATAATTAAGTGGGGAATTTCTCAAGGCAGTATTATTGGACCTTGTTGTTTTCTTATATATATATAAATGATTTGAGTAAAGGAGTGGAATTAGAGGTAAGGCTTTTTGCAGGTGATGTTATTCTCTATAGAGTAATACGTAAGTTACAAGATTGTGAGCAACTGCAAAATGACCTCGATAATGTTGTGAGATGGACAGTAGGCAATGGTATGAAGATAAACGGGGTTAAAAGTCAGGTTGTGAGTTTCACAAATAGGAAATGTCCTCTGAGTTTTAATTGCTGTGTTGATGGTGTGAAAGTTCCTTTTGAGGTTCATTGTAAGTATCTTCGTCTTAATATAAGGAAAGATTTTCATTGGGGTAATCACACAAATGGGATTGTAAATAAAGGATACAGATAGATCTCTGCACATGGTTAAGAGGGTGTTTAGGGGTTGTAGCAAGGATGTAAAGGAGAGGGCTTATAAGTCTCTGGTAAGACCCCAACTAGAGTATGGTTCCAGTGTACGGGACCCTCACCAGGATTACTTGATTCAAGAACTGGAAAAAATGCAAAGAAAAGCAGCTCGATTTGTTCTGGGTGATTTCTGACAAAAGAGTAGCGTTACAAAAATGTTGCAAATTTTGGGCTGATAAGAACTGGGAGAAAGGAGACAAGCTGCTTGACTGAGTGGTATGTAGGGATGGGCCACTCGATCGCCTGCTCGAGCAGGCTCGAGTGCTGACGTCACGAACTGGTGTGTCGAGCGTGGTCGAGCCAGATCGAGCAACACGGAATCCCCTCATGACGTAGGCTTGCATGTGCGCTAAGCAGGAGTGTGTGTTAGGGTTCGAGCCACAATTCCGTCTGCACTCATTCTCGTTGATATTCACCTTCCGGCACTACGCGTAGAGTAGAAGTAGAGTCATTAGCGATAGCGTCCATTCTACAGAAATACATACGTACCGTAAGTCATAGTGGACGCATCAGTTTATTAAATCCATATATGCCCAGAATTACTTTTTTTTAGCAAATGGAAGTGACTGCTCGACATGGCGATGAGCTCTGCATAGTGATAGTATTTGTGTGGTTTTCCTTTCGTTACTTGGTCGCTACTTTCATTTTTGGTTCTTCTGAACATTGTATGTATCATTTTAATGATATATTCTGTTCAGTTTTATTATAATGCTATATTTACTATTTCTCCTACATAATAAAAAATGTGAACAGACCTGAAGTCCTGCGTCCGATATAATATAACTGGGTTTTTTGCTATTGGTTTTACGTCACAGCGACACAGATAGGTGTTATGGCGACGATGGGATAGGAAAGGTGTTAGGAGTGGGAAGGAAGCGGCCGTAGCCTTAATTAAGCTACAGCCCCAGCATTTGTCTGGTGTGAAAATGGGAAACCACGGAAAACCACTTCGAGGATGGCTGAGGTGGGAATCGAACCCACCTCTACTCAGTTGACCTCCAGAGGCTGAGTGGACCCCGTTCCAGCCCTCGTACCACTTTTCAAATTGCGTGGCAGAGCCGGGAATCGAACCCGGACCTCCGGGGGTGGCGGCTAATCACGTTAACCACTACACCACAGAGGCGGACTTACTTACATATTACGCCGTATCATTTCTCAGGCGATAATATTACTCTAGGATAACAACCATATAATCCATATACTCCTATGTTGTGTAAGGGATTCAATGTATTCCGTTAATAATGTTAAGGCGTTATCATTATAAATATTATTTTCATGGTACGAAATGTAATAAGCTATTTCTGAAATTGCCGGGTAGGATATAGTTTGTTCAGTTGTGTTCCTGTACACACACTGGTTTCATTTCATTAGCATTAAAAGAGCAAAGAAGATTGCCACTCATCTGATTTAGTACAAGGTAATCACTCATAGATGGCAGGCCATACTCCTGCTCGAGTACTGCTCGACCTAGATCGAGCAGTGACGTCATCAGCTCGAGCCGCTCGAGCTGCGCTCATGCCCATCCCTAGTGGTATGTTATAGATGTTTCTTCCCATAGGGAATTTGAAATATTTGTCCTGAATGAGTAAATTTATAATACCAATATAAATGGTCCGTTATTGGACATTATACATTTTTCAGGTAACTCATTTCTGGTTACCAGTGTTTCGCCCTCATGTGCTAGGTTGGGCTCATCAGTTGGTACCTAGCACACCCACCAAGATGCTGGCTAGTGCACACCATGGAGGCCACTACGTAGGCTACTTGGAGCCACTGGCAGTGCCAATGCACTATGAGAGAATTTGTCTCTTTACCAAAAATTGATGCCTGCTTGGCCATCAGATGATATAGATGTTGATTCCCATAGGGAATCTGAAATATTTGTCCCGAATGAGTAAATTTATAATACCAATATAAATGGTCCGTTATTGGACATTATAAATTTTCCAGTTAACTCATTCTTGGTTGCCATCATTTCAACCTGGAAAATTTATAAAATTAATAATGTCCAATAATGGATCATTTATATCAGTATTATAAATTTACTCATTCGGGACAAATATTTCAGATTCCCTATGGGAATCAACTATATCATCTGATGGCCAAGCAGGCATCAATTTTTGGTAGAGGCAAAGTCTCTCATAGTGCATTGGCACTGCCAGTGGCTCCAAGTAGCCTACGCAGTGGCCCTCACGATGTGCACTAGTCAGCGTCTTGTTGGGTGTGCTAGGTACCAACTGATGAGCCCAACCTAGCACATGAAAGCAAAATGCTGGCAACCAGGAATGAGTTAGCTGGAAAATTTATAATGTCCAATAACTGACAATTTATACTGGTATTACGAGTGGTATGTTCTGAGCTGTCAGTGGAGAAATGGTGTGGAATGACATTAGTAGATGAATAAGTTTGAGTGGCATCTTTAAAAGTAGGAAAGATCACAATATGAAGATTGTTATTATTAAGCATATGGAATTTACCAAATGGACAAG
This sequence comes from Anabrus simplex, assembly GCF_040414725.1. Taxonomy (NCBI): domain Eukaryota; kingdom Metazoa; phylum Arthropoda; class Insecta; order Orthoptera; family Tettigoniidae; genus Anabrus; species Anabrus simplex. The sequence goes on along the minus strand of NC_090271.1, from coordinate 41,854,499 downwards.
TATATACAATATTATACAAAAGAAAAACCTGCAAAGAATATATGGTAAGTAGGGAACAATTACACATGGATATCTAAATTGTTTATCCACTGCACTAGGGATACTGAGACATCAGCAAAGTCGTTTCGGTCTCCACCATAAGCACGCAGAGGGCATTCGTCCATTATATGATAAATGGTCTGGACTAAAGCACCACAATCACACGCTGGAGAGTCCCTGAAGCCCCACTGGTGAAGAGAGAATGCAGATCTTCCACAATTAGTGCGAAACCTGTTTAGTGATGCTCACATTCTTCTTGGCAAACTGAAACCAGCTGGTGCGTGGTTTGGATTAAAGAGGCTTGGCCACTCCAGAGCTGTACGAAACCATTGCTCTATCCATTCCTCTTTTAAACTGAAACCAGCATCCATTAGATTCTTAGCTGTTTTCATTGGTGGCTTACGGGATTTCAGCCTTTGTCTCCAGAGATCTGCAACATCTCTGTGGATGGGCAGAGTTGGATTGGACATGATCTTGTCATATTCTTCAACAAGGGCTCTTGAACGTCGCAGGCTTGGTGGAGCAATGTGGGATAGGACTGGCAGCCAGTGCGTTGCAGTAGGCTTCAGAGACAAAGTTGGAATACAAGAGGATAAATTGGGGCAAATATTCATTTATAGGAAGGGGAGTTAGGGGTTGGAATAACATACCAAGGGAGATGTTCAATAAATTTCCAATGTCATTGAAATCATTTAAGAAAAGGCTAGGAAAACAACAGATAGGGGAAGCTGCCACTTGGGCGACTGCCCTAAATGCAGATCAGTATTGATTGATTTGAGAGGGCCAGCCATTGTAACCAAAACTCCCCAACTCATTAAGAATGGCTGTAGACAAGATGGTCTGGCACTAGAATCAAAACTCCCCAACTCAACTGTTACTGACAATAGGAAAGGGGGCCTGCCATTATGAGCAAAACTTCCCAACCCAGATTTTACATGGGAAACAATGTGTGGAGACCTCGTCATGGAGTTTTTTGGGTAACACGAAGAGACATGTAATTTAATAAAATCCTACTCACATGTACAGTAATTTCCCTAGATATCTATATATATAAAATTACTTGTCCTGACTGACTGACTGACTGACTGATTCATCATCGCCGAGCCAAAACTACTGGACATAAAGAAATGAAATTTTGGGGGTATGTTCATATTAAGATGTAGGTGCTCGCTAAGAGAGGATTTTTGGATATTCCTTCGCTAAGGGGGTGAAAAGGGGGGTTAAATTTTAAAATGAGTGTCTCTATATCTCAAAACTTTAAAAGTTTACAGATGTAAAAATTGGTAGTTAGAATCTCCTCTAAAAATAAAGTAACACATATTTTTTGGTTTGCTGTAAATCGCAATAGGTGGGGTGTAAAAGGGTGAAAAATGGGTTGAATGCCTTTAATGAGGATACATATATCTCAGAAACGAAAGATATTACAGAACTGAAAATCTGTATATGGGATCTCCTTTATAGAAAGACTATATCTACAGAATATCTTGGAAACGTAAAATGTTTCAGACGTAAAAAGTGGGTGTTTGGAATCTCCTGTAAATGTAAAGAAACATAGGTGATTTGTTTTTGGAAACTCCACTTAAGGGGAACTCAAAAGGGGAGAAATTTTAAAATGAGAATTTTTACAGTATATCTAAAAAAACTTAGCATGTTACAGAAGTTAAAAATGGTATTTTTTATCTCTATTAAACATAAAGAAACGTGTATTTTTAGTTTTCGGAAATGCCACATGGGTGGAGGGGCGTAAATGTGACTGAAAATGGTGTTGAATTCTTTTAATTAAGCTACTGATATCTCAAAAATGAAGATGTTACAGACGTGAAATTTGATATTTGCAATCTGCTTTAAAAGTAAAGGAACACGTATTCTCGGAAAATTCAATGAAGTGGGGGGGGGGGGGGTGAAATAATTGAAAATTTAGTTGACTTAATTGTATGAGAATACATACATCTAATAAAAACTAAAGATGTTACAGACGTGAAAATTCGTATTTGGATCTCCTTTAAAAACAAAGAAAAACGCGTTTTTGGGAGGAAACCATCTTGGAGGGCGGGAGTGTAAAGGAGTTGAATTCCTTTCATAAGGACACACAAATAAAAAACTGAAGAAGTTAGAGTCATGATAATTGGTATTTAGAAGATCCTTTACTATTAAAGAAACAAGTAATTTTTGCGGGAAAATTCACTTAGTGAGGGGGGGGGGGGTGAGTAGTGTGAAATGAAGTGAAAAAATAAATTATTCTTATGGGGATACTTATATCTCAAAACTGAAGGTAATAGACGTGAATATTGGTGTTTGGAATCTCCTTTAAACTTAAAGAAACAAGCCTTCTTTTAATTTTTTTTGGGGGGGGGAGTGGGTGGCGGTAAATAAACTTAACGGTGGTGGGGTGTAGAAGGAGGTGAGACCAATTGATTTTACTGTTATTAATGTACTTATAAGGATCCTCCGTTGCTCAGGCGGCAGCACGCCGGCCTCTCACAGCTGGGTTCCGTGGTTCAAATCCCGGTCACTACATGCGTCATTCGTGCTGGACAAAACGGAGGCGGGACAGGTTTTTCTCCGGATACTCCGGTTTTCCCTGTCATCAGCCATTACAGCAACACATAATAGTAACAATAATAATAATAATAATATTAAGAATAATAATAATGTTCCGGACTGTCGCCAGTTGTGCGGACTGCGCTGGAAACGGCTCCTGGACTGGTAATGACTAAGAATGCAGTCCGGCCGCGGGTTTAGTGCCGCCAAGGCACCAATATGACACCACGCCGGTTCTCCTGAAGGATTTTATCCATATTAAAAATGATTATAGGAAAATATGGCAAAGTTTTAGGGACCCAACTGACCGGGAGGAATACCTGAGCCTAACCCGGGAAGTACGAAATCGATTGCTGGAAAGGAAGATTGAAAAATGGGAGGAAACCTGCCGTAATCTAATAGAAAACGAGTCAGATCGGGAATTTTGGTGGATTCTCGCCGAAAACGAGTCAGATCGCGAATTTCGGCGGATTATATATCTAAAACAATAAGCATTCAATTATAAATTTCAGTATAATACCGTAGCGAAGCACGGGTATCTTGCTAGTCTATCTATATATATAAAATTACTTGTCCTGACTGACTGACTGACTGACTGATTCATCATCGCCGAGCCAAAACTAGTGGACATAAAAAAATGAAATTTTGGGGGTATGTTCATATTAAGATGTAGGTGCTCGCTAAGAGAGGATTTTTGGATATTCCTTTGCTAAGGGGGTGAAAAGGGGGGTTAAATTTTAAAATGAGTGTCTCTATATCTCAAAACTTTAAAAGTTTACAGATGCAAAAATTGGTATTTGGAATCGTCTTTAAAAATAAGGAAACACGTATTTTTTTGTTTTCAGAAAATCCCAATAGGAGGGGTGAAAATCGGTGGAAATGGGGAAAAATGGGTTGAATGTCTTTAATCAGGATACCGGTACTTATATCTCAGAAACTGAAGATATTACAGACCTGAAAATTGGTACTTTGATCTCTTTTAAAAATAAAGAAACACGTATTTTTTGTTTTTGGGAAATCCAATTAATGGGAGGGTGAAAAGGGCGGTGAATTTTTAAAATGACTGAATCTATATCTCCAAACTTTTAAAGTTTGCAGATGTAAAAATTGGCATTTAGAATCTTCATTCAAAATAAAGAAACACGTATTTTTTCGTTTTCGAAAAATCGCAATAGGAGGAGTGAAAAGGGGTGAAAAAGGGTTAAATGCCTTTAATGAGGCTACTTATATCCCAGAAACTGAAGATATTACAGACCTGAAAATTGGTGTTTGGGCTCTCCTTTAAAAATAAAGAAACACGTATTTTTTTGTTTCTGGAAAATCCAATTAAGGGGGGTAAAAAGGGGGTTATATTTTAAAATGAGTGTATCTATATCTCAAAACTTTTAAAGGTTATAGATGTGAAAATTGGTATTTAGAATCTCTTTTAAAAATAAAGAAACACGTATTCTTTTGTTTTCGGAAAATCCCAATAGGAAGGGTGTAAAAGGGTGAATAATGGGTTGAATGCCTTAAATGAGGCTACTTATATTTCAGAACCTGAAGATATTACAGACCTGAAAATTGGTATTTGGGATCTACTTTAAAAGTAAAGAAACACGTACTTTTTCGTTTTTGAAAATTCCAAATATTGGAGGGTGAAAAGGGGGGGGGGGTGAATTTTTTAAAATGAGTGTGTCTACATCTTAGAACTTAAAAATTTACAGATGTAAAAATTGGTAGTTAGAATCTCCTCTAAAAATAAAGGAACACATATTTTTGGGTTGAATACCTTTAATGAGGATACATATATCTCAGAAACGAAAGATATTACGGAACTGAAAATTTGTATATGGGATCTCCTTTATAAATAAAGAAACACGCATTTTTTAATTTTTGGAAAATCCAATTAATGGCGGCTAAACAGGAGTGACAAATTGGGGTGAATTTTTTTAAAGACTATATCTACAGAATATCTTGGAAACTTAAAATGTTACAGACGTAAAAGGTGGGTGTTTGGAATCTCCTGTAAATGTAAAGAAACATATGTGATTTGTTTTTGGAAACTCCACTTAAGGGGAACTCAAAAGGGGAGAAATTTTAAAATGAGAATTTTTACAGTATATCTAAAAAAAGTAGCATGTTACAGAAGTTAAAAATGGTATTTTTTATCTCTATTAAACATAAAGAAACGTGTATTTTTAGTTTTCGAAAATGCCACATGGGTGGAGGGGGGTAAATGTGACTGAAAATGGTGTTGAATTCTTTTAATTAAGCTACTGATATCTCAAAAATGAAGATGTTACAGACGTGAAATTTGATATTTGCAATCTGCTTTAAAAGTAAAGGAACACGTATTCTCGGAAAATTCAATGAAGTGGGGGGGGGGGGGGTGAAATAATTGAAAATTTAGTTGATTTAATTGTATGAGAATACATACATCTAATAAAAACTAAAGATGTTACAGACGTGAAAATTCGTATTTGGATCTCCTTTAAAAACAAAGAAAAACGCGTTTTTGGGAGGAAACCATCTTGGAGGGCAGGAGTGTAAAGGAGTTGAATTCCTTTCATAAGGACACACAAATAAAAAACTGAAGAAATTAGAGTCGTGATAATTGGTATTTAGAAGATCCTTTACTATTAAAGAAACAAGTAATTTTTGCGGGAATATTCACTTAGTGGGGGGGGGGGGGAGAGTATTGTGAAATGAAGTGAAATAATAAATTATTCTTATGGGGATACTTATTGTTACCGCGTTTTTGTGGTAGTTATGCGTGAAAGAAGGTGCGGGTGTGAACGGGTCTCAAACTACGAAAGTAAAATTAATTTAAAATTTAACAAGGTTATATTTTCTTTTCAAAAACAAAGAAATAACAAGCATGGCAGCTACAAAGTAGCAAGTCAAAGGGTAGTTACAATATTTACAGGATTTGGGCTTCGAGCCCTGAAAACACAATGCTTGGGCAATCAGCTCAGTTTTACCCCAAACACAAGTTTCAACAGAGGGGCAGAAAACCCCATTCATGCCTAGGAGCCCTAGCTCCAAATTACACTAAAAAGCCTCCACGAGGCATACAACACTCAATTTACAAAAAGAGCCACTCGCTCTCAACTTTAAGCCTCTCAAAGGCCACACCGAACTCCACCGTCAAGTTGTCCTCACTGGACATAGACACAGGGGTAAAATACCCAACCTACTGAGGTCTATTAAATGAAAAGGGGTAATTACATGACCTCTAAAATAACAATTTGAGAGGAGGCGAACTGCACTCCTAATACACTTGTTTTTAAAACCTAATCCGGCTCTAGGCCACTAATGCAAGGGCTAATCCCATACTACAGAGGTGACTTTAGAAAAGAACAATTTGTTTTACGTTAACGAAGAATAGGTTGAGAAAATAAGTTCACCTCAAAACAATATGATTGGGAGCTCGAGAGGGTTAAGCACTCTCTATCCCGATATGCAGTTTAAAAGATAGGATAGATACCAGTTTCTTTACATTTTACGGAAGGTTACATAATGGAAAAACTTCGGACCCGCCCCGAGAGTTAAACTGCTGAGCTAGCAAAGAAAGAAGTTATTAATTGGCCATTACCTTGTTGTTGACCGCTGCCGAAGAAAGAGGCGCTTCCCGCCCCCTGCTATGTACTTTACACACAGAAAGATGGAACAGAAGTGGCGCAGAGACCCTAAAATCAGCAGTTTATATACTCTCGCGGAAGGTTCTAGGTGTTAGGGGAATGAAAACACCCTCCCACAAACTTTTTATTGGGTAGGATACAGCAACATATTCAAGTTGGGGGAAGATACCTATGATTGGTCAGAAATTAATAACGGAAATTCGGGATTGGTTAAATGCAAAACAAGGGGAAAGAGAGGGGTATACAGCCAACTTAAACAATAACAGAAAGAAATTTAACAAAGAACAAACTTTTGAAATAAAATTTTCTCCAAAGAACAGTTATTTTTCTTCGCACTAGGGTGCACTATTGTAGTTCTTCAGTAGTGTCCTCTATAAGAGAAAGTTCACACTTCTTACTTCAAGCAAAACAAAAACACATCAAAAATGACACAGTTCTAAAACTCCGAAATTTACAGGTAGTGACATCTTCTGTGAAAGTAGAAAATTAATACCGTCAATAAAGTTCAGACTTCCTCCAGCAGAGGAGTTTCAACTGGCGCACATTTTAAATTAGCGGCGTGGAGGTGTACCGCCCGGTACAGACCTCCCCCCCCAAAAGTTCCTCCAGGGGTTACACATGAAATCTGTTTGAGACAAGGTCCATGTTATGATGTGGATATGAAGATTAATTGCTGAAGAATTTATAAGATTTTCGTAATGAGGTTTATTTCAGTTTCAAAATTTTTGTTGTAACTGGAGAAGTACAGTTTTTATGTTTGTAGAAGTTGAATTCAGAAGGAAAACTTTAGTTTTTAAAGTTGTGGAAAATTTTCTAAGTCCACCAAAAATTGCCGTATAATACCCAAGAAAGGGTAGTAAAGTTGATCTGGAATGTCCATATAGTTGATGTTGATTAAGTTGGATGGCCAGACCGGCCATTGCAGCTTGCGTCCAGAGGAGGCCGCCCGGACCCCTCAAGTACCCTGAGATACCGCTCGCCCGCACTATGAGGGGAGCAGTGGTGTTGAAACACGCCGCGCCCGCGGTGAACATATACAGGCTGCGGGCAAGTAGCAGGTCGTGCGCCGCACATCAGCCTTGGCCGGGAGGAGAGCTCCGGCTCGCCGTGCACAAGTCGTCCTCGCTGGGGTCGAGGGGGCCCTTCCTCGAGCCCAGGCGCGGCACGGCGCCACGCGGCTGCGGGGGCACTGAAACATTAAAACTAGGCAGCAGAATTGTTGGACCATCATCATTTTTTTGAGGGCACAGGCTTGGTGGAGAAGTTGAGGGGCCAGCGGCGTGCAGATATCCATGGCATTTAATATACGCAAGCCACAGTGTGTATAGCAGGAGACGGGAGCGTGGTAATGGCCGTGGTAAGGACAGAAGGGCAGTTTAACGGATCGGGGAAGGTCTTACAAAAGCTTACATATAAAACAAAATATAATAGGAGGAGCAGAATGCCTTAAAAGTGAAACTAAAAAAAAATATATAACCTTCATATTCCTTTCAAATTATATGAAGCAAGTTAACACAGAAATTACACTGGTTTCACCTGGGACAGGTGAACCCTAAATATCCTCTCGGTGGCTGGATTGCTTACTAACAATGTAACCGGCGTAAGAAAATCGAGAATGATACAAGGCCCATGAAATCTGGGGGCAAGCTTGCCCGCGGGAACAAAGTTCTTGACCATAACTTGGTCACCTACCTTCAAAGGGGTGGGTCTCCGTCCACGATCATACCTTTCCCTAACCTTTTCATGAGACACTTCAAGATTGGCTTTAGCCTTCTTCCAAAGATCTTTAATGTTGTCCGGATCTATTGTCTCGGGTAGAATGTCACTCAGAGACCAGAGGTTAGAGAGCGCCGTGTTGGGAACAAACTTGAACATCAACGAGGCTGGAGTAAATTTATGTGATTCATGAACCGCCGAATTCAAAGCAAAAGCTAACCAATGCAAGGACGTGTCCCACCTGGAATGATCTTCATGATGATAGGCAATAAGCGCGGACCTGAGATTACGGTTAACCCGTTCAGCCAGCGATGGTTGAGGGTAATAAGCAGAAGTAGTTACATGAGAAATAGACAAGTCAAAACAGAATTTACGAAAAATGTTTGATGTGAACGCCTTAGCATTATCAGACACAACATATTGGCACGGACCAAAAGAAGCAAAAATAGAATTTAGGCAAGTAATGGTGGACTGAGCGGTAGCCAGCTTAGTCGGAAATAACCAGGAAAATCTTGTAAAACCATCTACACATACAAAGATGAATTTGTTGGCATTTCCCTTCGACTGGGGGAAGGGTCCTACATAATCGATATACAGGCGTTCCATGGGGCGCGACGCTTGATGCGAAGACAGAAGGCCTACCTTGGCGGACATGGTGGGTTTACTAAGCAAACAAGATTTACATACTTTTACAAGTTCACGGATTTCACCGTCCATACCCTTCCACATGAACATTTCACGAATCTTTTCACGAGTTTTAAATATTCCCAGATGCCCCCCCAATGGGATCTCATGATAGTATTTGAAGATCATAGGCACAAGAACAGCTGGAACGACAACCTTCATCATCTTGTCATGCCTTGAAGGGCAACATAAAACACCATTCCTCAGAACATAAGGGACGACATGTTCCCCAGAAGAAAGGGTTTCCATTATCGGAGCCAGCGTCGGATCTTCACGTTGGTATTTCTCAATATCCCTAAAAAGCATGGGAGCATCTGTTAAGATGGCATTAACACCAGATAGTATGGACTCGGGAGGTGATGAACTGTCGACCGGTTCCTGGGTCTCGACGTCGTTAGAAAACATACGGCTGAGTCCATCAGCAACAACATTTTCGGTACCTCTGATATGCCTGACATCGAATTGGAAGGCAGAAATACGGATGGCCCAACGGGCTATACGACCAGTACGACGCGGCCTACCTAAGACCCAGCTTAAAGCTTGATTATCTGTCTCCAGGTCGAATTTGACGTGTTCCAGATAGAGACGGAACTTTTCTAAGGCGAATAAGACTGCGAAACCTTCGAGCTCATAGATGGAATACTTGGCTTCTTGAGCCGATAGAGTCCTAGATGCATAGGCGATGGGTCGCCTCCCTAGTTCAGTCTCTTGAAGAAGGACTGCCGCAACAGCTGACGACGACGCGTCGGTTTGGACGATGAATTTCTTCGAGAAATCAGGCATAGCAAGTACAGGGGCATTACAGAGAGCTAATTTAAGATCTTCAAAAGCGGCTTGTTGAGAAGGTCCCCACTCGAATTTGATGCCTTTCCTACGAAGAAGGTTTAAGGGCGCCGCTCTATTAGCGAAGTTAGGAATAAACTTCCTGAAGATATTCACCATACCAATGAACCTGGCGATACCTTTAATGTCCTTGGGAGGTTTAAAATCACGGATGGCCTGTGTTCTAGAATGATCGACTGCTACACCATCAGGTGACACAATATGCCCTAGGAATGACATAGAGGGCTTAGCAAAGGCGACCTTGGACAACTTAACGGTTAACCCAGCCTTACGAGGGCGATTGAGAACTTCTCGCAGATGATCTAGATGTTCTTCAAAAGTCTCTGAAAATACGACGACATCATCCAAGTAGTGATATAAGTACTCAAATTTGATGTCGGAGAAGACCCTATCTAGTAGCCTAGTGAGTACAGCTGCTCCCGTGGGGAGCCCGAAAGGCACGCGGTTGTATTCGTATAAGTTCCAGTCCGTGGCAAACGCTGTAAGATGTTTAGACTCTTCGGCAAGGGGAATTTGATTATAGGCCTGATTCAAGTCCAAGATAGTAAAGAACTTGGCCTTACGAAACCATGAAAAGCAAGAATGAAGGTCAGGAAGGGGCACAGATTGCAACACCACCTTCCGATTGAGAGCCCTATAATCAATGACAGGCCTGAAGCCTCCTTGGGGTTTCGGGACTAGAAAAATAGGCGAAGAATACGCCGACTTAGAGGGCCTAATAATACCATCCTTCAACATTTGATCGATGATTTCTTTCAATGCCTTCATTTTAGGTGGAGATAGCCTATATGGTGGAAAACGGACAGGAATCGAATCCGTGACCTCAATTTTGTATTCAATAAGGTCAGTAACACCAAGAGTATCAGAAAACACCTCTGGAAATGACTGACATAATTTACGAATACTATCAGCCTGCTCCTCAGGTAGATGTCTAAGGTCTAACAACATCTCATCCTGGGTAGGCGAAATAGATGAACATGACACAGAATTACACTTTAACAAGGGAATTTTACATTTGGACGCAAATTTGAATGTGCACGACTTACTCTGAAGATCGAGCACAAGACCAGTGTGAGAAATGAAGTCCGCTCCCAGTATGATGGGGCAAGACAAGTGCTTAGCCACAAACAGTTTGGTTTTCCATGTAAATTTAAAAATACGAATTTTGACCAGTAAGGAACCTAGAATTTCTAATGGGGATGAATTAGCCGAAACATATTGAACAGGAGAGGAGACATAGTCAGGTAGTTTACAAACAGACTTAAATTTTGAATACCATTGGTCCGAAATAATTGAACAAACACTACCTGAATCTAATAGAGCGGTTATAGGCTCGTTATTTAACTCAATCTTAAGAAAAGGAATAGGTGCGGGGGTATCCGCCGCAATCCTAAGACATTCTTTAGGGCATTCAAAAGATGAATTTGAAGACTGCTCGTTCCCTGAATTTACAACCTGTTTACCAGGGGCTGAGTCCCGGGAAGATTGATTAGTCGACTCAGCCGAAGCCACTAGTCACTTTTTATTATTGGCATAGGTGGAATTTGCACCAGAAGTTGAGCAGGAGGGGGTGCTATTTGAGTTTGGGCAATTCTTGGCGATATGTGAGAAAGCCCCACATTTAAAACAGTCTTGTGATGAACCAGCCCCATTCCTTGTCCCACTCGACTTGATCAGTGGACACTTATTGCGCAGGTGGTCAGGCGACCCACAAGCATAACATTTACGAGGGGTGACTGATCGGCGAGGTGGAGGCCGAGCATTACTAAAGGAAGGCGGGGGTTCTTTCGCTACACGCAAAGAATCGGCGTATCTAACTCCTTCTGCTGAGACGGCCAATGCTTCAAGTTCAGAGAAAGTTTGCGGGCACGCCGCGAAACACAAATATGACCTATAGGGAGGTGAAATTCCCTCTACAATAGCCTGTACAATCTGATCCTCCGGAAAGTGAAGAGCAAACACCCTAGTATAGAATTTAATATCTTGGATGAAGTCAGCCAGGTTTTCATCCAAACGCTGTACACGATAATAGTACTTCTGAATCAGAGATGACCTTGCGCGGGCGGGAATAAAATTTGCAAGCAGATGTGCATGAAAATCTTCAATAGATGACTGTTCGGCTATGGCTCTTACTATTTTGTCAGAGAGAATACCAATTGCATAAGGATAGATAATTTGCAAAATTTGACATGGAGAAAGAGAAAACACAAGGGCATGATCCTGAAATTCAACTAGAAATCTTAAAAATGAAATTACGTCACTGGTGGTGTTAACGGAAAATTTAGAGATACCTCTGAGCAACATTGCCAATGGATGAGGCAAGCTACTGAACCCGGGTGACATAGTAGGCAAAGGTTTCAATGGCAAGGAAGTTAATTCCGAACGGATGTTACTCTTACATAAAATCAGCTTCATGGTCCGTATCGCACTTCAATAGATTCACAATGAAGTATTTATTTATTTTCCACCTAGTCGATACAATGATTGCCTAAGGCAATTTTTATTGGTCAAAAGTGGTACATGTTTCGTATATTATCAACATCTTCAGCCACATAACACAGTTTAGATGAAAAATATAAAATTGACAAAGTAATGCTTTAGAGGAAGTGTCCTTGAAATTAACATAAGATTGACAAGATTAAAACAAACAAATAACTCAAGAGAAAATATATAAATTATTTCTACAATAGAAAGCAGTCGTCAAGGAAACACTTGTACAATATTCCATAGAGAAATTGTCCTAATAAATATTCTTTTCTTAATAATCCATGAAAAAAGATCAATTTATAAATTAAAAATTATACATTTTATAAGTAATTATCTAAATGAAGAAATCCTGATATCACAGTGCGGCTCTTATTATTAATGTAGATGAAAATATAACTAATTCCTAGTTGTCAAATCTTATTAAGCCTGCTTTCCTTTGGAACAGTAACTCCTGTCATTCTTTCACAGTTTTGCGCCGGGTGTAATATTGATGATGCGTTCTTCCTTGTTCTTGCACCTGAGGAGGAGGAGGAGGAGCGGGGGATATAGGTGTGTCAAGAACTTCCTTGCTGTCACCTATAGCTTCAACTGAGGAGGAACAAGTTGTAGGGCTATCTGTAGGTGGAGAAATTCCAATTCTTTTTTCTTGATCCTTCTCAAGCATTTTCAAATATACTAGAATTTGATAATATAATGGATTCTTATATTCTACAGCCTCATTAAGGTTATCATTTTTCTTTACAAGTTGGTCTAGATGAATGTACAGGTCTTCATATGTGTTCATTAAGCTGCCCTTTTTTAACTTTTTTATGATGGTCAGGTCTTGTTCTATGTTTGTAAATTTATGACCTGTGGCAGTCATGTGTGATCCCATTGCTGAGAATCTTCTATGTTTTTCAGCATTCACATGTTCCAAATATCTAACTTTAAAATTGCGGCCAGATTGTCCTATGTATGTGTTCTTACATTCAAAGCATGTGAGTTTATATATACCGGAATCAAAAAATTTATCTTTTTCCGAGAGATTTATTAATAGAGAAATGTACACTCAAGTTTGAGCATTAAATAAATTTCACATTTTAGTCTTTGCTATAGTCTGTAATTGTCCTGGTTCTTTTCGTGCATGTTATGATGTGATATCTTCTACACTTCTGTCCACACAAAATGCACTTACAATCTTCGTCTGGCTCATGGAACTTCTGGTTTACGCATACCTTGTGGTGAAACCCATGTATGGAGAGTCGTGTTATCACGTGGCGCTGTGTGTTGCACTCTCTAGTCCATCTATCGTCCGTCATCGCTGGTGAGGCGTAGAAGTCGAGGTCGATTTCACTTTTCTTCCTTTCCCTGATATTTACTAGTGCCCTGCTTGCTTCCGTTGATTGTAGGTAGAACTGTGATCGTATGTCTTCTATGAAATACGTCTCCCGCAGCATTTCGTATACCATCTGGGATGGCGCTGTCTTTCCGACTCGGGTAATCCTCTTCATGAACATTGCTTTTATTCTTTCTATTCTCATCAGGTCTCCGATCTTCAGCTTTTCCCACACGATCTCAATTCCATATGTTATCACTGGCGCTACTGTCGTCTTGAAAAGTCTCATCGCCGTGCTGATTGAAAGGTTTGAAATGTTTTGGATGCTGTATGAGGCTCTGATTGCTGCTGCCGTTCTTTCTTGAATATGTATACCAAAGGACGCCGCCGTTGTCTGTAGTGTTATTCCCAAATATTTGTAATTTCGTACCTTTTGTAATGGCTTTTGGTGTAATGTTATGTTGTCTTTGGGCGTTGATTTCCCACCTTTTCTGAAGGTCATTTGTACTGTCTTTTCTTCATTTATCTGTAGGCTGTTTTCCTCCACCCAGGTCTCTAGTCTGCGGACTGCCCTTTGCACATCCTCCTTTTCTTTCGCTCCGATCAGCATGTCATCTGCGTATAGGATCAGCTCTGCTTTTGATCCTTCCTCTACTATGCGGTTCACATCTGCTGTATAAATGTTGAAAAGTGTGGGACTCATGGGATCCCCTTGCATAACTCCGTTCGTCTGTATTATGTCTTCAGAAGATTTATTGTATCATGGTTGAAAATACTATGTTTCATGTTGTTATTGGTGGAAAATGCAATTTTGAAATTTTTTCTTTTAAATAAATTTGTTATTACATGAATGTTTGGATTATTATATGTGAACTTGATATATTTTTCAGTTTTACTAGGTTCGACTGCTAATTTAGATTGTTGCTTCTTCGAAAATTTATTAATTATTTTATCAATCATGTTATTGTTGAAACCATTCAAGAGGGCTTGTTGTCGGATAAACCACAGTTCTTTATTCCTTTCAGATTTGGATAAAGGAATACTAAACGCTCTGTTAATGTAACTATAATATGCTGATCTTTTCTGTGCCTCAGGGTGTAACGAGTTGTTCTTGATAGTGGTCAGTGTGAAAGTGGATTTTCTGTGTATTTTGAAAGAAAATCCTTTTTCTTCTCTTGTTGTGACTATGTCCAGAAAATTCAGTGATTTTTCAACTTCTTCTTCTAAAGTGAATTTTATATTGGAATCCAAATTATTCAATATATTTAAAACTTTATTGCTATCGGTGAGTCTGTTATCTATTATAGCGTAAACATCGTCCACATAACGTGTCCAAAAATCCAAACCCTCTATTTGATTAATAATTTTCGTGTGTTCCAAATAGTCTAAGTATATATTAGCCAATATTCCAATAGAAGACACTATCAGAATCATTAAGAAGAATTTAACGAAGAACAAATTAGTAAGCATACCGGAAATTGAAGATTTTATTAATGTTTTAAAATTCGTGTTAAATCAAAATTATTTTACGTTTAATAATAAAATTTACCAACAAAAAGGACTTTCAATGGGAGCCCCAGCATCAGGAATATTGGCTAATATATACTTAGACTATTTGGAACACACGAAAATTATTAATCAAATAGAGGGTTTGGATTTTTGGACACGTTATGTGGACGATGTTTACGCTATAATAGATAACAGACTCACCGATAGCAATAAAGTTTTAAATATATTGAATAATTTGGATTCCAATATAAAATTCACTTTAGAAGAAGAAGTTGAAAAATCACTGAATTTTCTGGACATAGTCACAACAAGAGAAGAAAAAGGATTTTCTTTCAAAATACACAGAAAATCCACTTTCACACTGACCACTATCAAGAACAACTCGTTACACCCTGAGGCACAGAAAAGATCAGCATATTATAGTTACATTAACAGAGCGTTTAGTATTCCTTTATCCAAATCTGAAAGGAATAAAGAACTGTTGTTTATCCGACAACAAGCCCTCTTGAATGGTTTCAACAATAACATGATTGATAAAATAATTAATAAATTTTCGAAGAAGCAACAATCTAAATTAGCAGTCGAACCTAGTAAAACTGAAAAATATATCAAGTTCACATATAATAATCCAAACATTCATGTAATAACAAATTTATTTAAAAGAAAAAATTTCAAAATTGCATTTTCCACCAATAACAACATGAAACATAGTATTTTCAACCATGATACAATAAATCTCTCGGAAAAAGATAAATTTTTTGATTCCGGTATATATAAACTCACATGCTTTGAATGTAAGAACACATACATAGGACAATCTGGCCGCAATTTTAAAGTTAGATATTTGGAACATGTGAATGCTGAAAAACATAGAAGATTCTCAGCAATGGGATCACACATGACTGCCACAGGTCATAAATTTACAAACATAGAACAAGACCTGACCATCATAAAAAAGTTAAAAAAGGGCAGCTTAATGAACACATATGAAGACCTGTACATTCATCTAGACCAACTTGTAAAGAAAAATGATAACCTTAATGAGGCTGTAGAATATAAGAATCCATTATATTATCAAATTCTAGTATATTTGAAAATGCTTGAGAAGGATCAAGAAAAAAGAATTGGAATTTCTCCACCTACAGATAGCCCTACAACTTGTTCCTCCTCAGTTGAAGCTATAGGTGACAGCAAGGAAGTTCTTGACACACCTATATCCCCCGCTCCTCCTCCTCCTCCTCAGGTGCAAGAACAAGGAAGAACGCATCATCAATATTACACCCGGCGCAAAACTGTGAAAGAATGACAGGAGTTACTGTTCCAAAGGAAAGCAGGCTTAATAAGATTTGACAACTAGGAATTAGTTATATTTTCATCTACATTAATAATAAGAGCCGCACTGTGATATCAGGATTTCTTCATTTAGATAATTACTTATAAAATGTATAATTTTTAATTTATAAATTGATCTTTTTTCATGGATTATTAAGAAAAGAATATTTATTAGGACAATTTCTCTATGGAATATTGTACAAGTGTTTCCTTGACGACTGCTTTCTATTGTAGAAATAATTTATATATTTTCTCTTGAGTTATTTGTTTGTTTTAATCTTGTCAATCTTATGTTAATTTCAAGGACACTTCCTCTAAAGCATTACTTTGTCAATTTTATATTTTTCATCTAAACTGTGTTATGTGGCTGAAGATGTTGATAATATACGAAACATGTACCACTTTTGACCAATAAAAATTGCCTTAGGCAATCATTGTATCGACTAGGTGGAAAATAAATAAATACTTCATTGTGAATCGGATGTTACTCAACGATGCACGGCGTTCAGATTCGTTGTCCAATGGGGCAGGGATAGTTTGAGCAGCAACGGTTATCCTATTGACTTCTCCCTTGGGAGGCGCTTCCTCACTACCTGCATTCACTGTGGTGGGTAGGTCGCTTTTGGGAGGAACTTCCCCATTTAACAATTGAGTGACCTTGCTAGATAATTCAGACATATTTTCAAGCAGCGTACTAGCTTCCTTCTTCTGAACGTCATTCAACTTTAGAGACAACAGATCGTTAACTCTATTTGAAAAATGAAACAGCCTAGCTTGCACACGCTTAATTTGATTGGGAGAAGGATAATTTTCATCAAAAAAACTAACTACAGAAGCTAGCCCAGTAATATTCTCCGTGATCGTGGAAAGAGAGTCGTCAATTTCTTTCTCTCCCAAATTGGGGATGGAAATGGGCAAATCTAGGGACTCTCTAAGCTTGTTTGTGTCTACTGCAACCGTGCCTCCAGATTGTACATTTCTGATAGTTAACTCATAGATCAACTCCTCCTTGCGCAAATAGTTAAGATGGAGAACATCGCGAGGTCCGGGCATGATACAGAACAATTTTGAAAAACTCAAATAAAAATTCCAGCAACTGAGAAAATTGTTAGAGTTCGGAACAAAACAATGTTTAGCCGTCAAAAGGGGCTAAATTGAGACCCATTCAACCACGCTCTGCTACCACTTGTTACCGCGTTTTTGTGGTAGTTATTCGTGAAAGAAGGTGCGGGTGTGAACGGGTCTCAAACTACGAAAGTAAAATTAATTTAAAATTTAACAAGGTTATATTTTCTTTTCAAAAACAAAGAAATAACAAGCATGGCAGCTACAAAGTAGCAAGTCAAAGGGTAGTTACAATATTTACAGGATTTGGGCTTCGAGCCCTGAAAACACAATGCTTGGGCAATCAGCTCAGTTTTACCCCAAACACAAGTTTCAACAGAGGGGCAGAAAACCCCATTCATGCCTAGGAGCCCTAGCTCCAAATTACACTGAAAAGCCTCCACGAGGCATACAACACTCAATTTACAAAAAGAGCCACTCGCTCTCAACTTTAAGCCTCTCAAAGGCCACACCGAACTCCACCGTCAAGTTGTCCTCACTGGACATAGACACAGGGGTAAAATACCCAACCTACTGAGGTCTATTAAATGAAAAGGGGTAATTACATGACCTCTAAAATAACAATTTGAGAGGAGGCGAACTGCACTCCTAATACACTTGTTTTTAAAACCTAATCCGGCTCTAGGCCACTAATGCAAGGGCTAATCCCATACTACAGAGGTGACTTTAGAAAAGAACAATTTGTTTTACGTTAACGAAGAATAGGTTGAGAAAATAAGTTCACCTCAAAACAATATGATTGGGAGCTCGAGAGGGTTAAGCACTCTCTATCCCGATATGCAGTTTAAAAGATAGGATAGATACCAGTTTCTTTACATTTTACGGAAGGTTACATAATGGAAAAACTTCGGACCCGCCCCGAGAGTTAAACTGCTGAGCTAGCAAAGAAAGAAGTTATTAATTGGCCATTACCTTGTTGTTGACCGCTGCCGAAGAAAGAGGCGCTTCCCGCCCCCTGCTATGTACTTTACACACAGAAAGATGGAACAGAAGTGGCGCAGAGACCCTAAAATCAGCAGTTTATATACTCTCGCGGAAGGTTCTAGGTGTTAGGGGAATGAAAACACCCTCCCACAAACTTTTTATTGGGTAGGATACAGCAACATATTCAAGTTGGGGGAAGATACCTATGATTGGTCAGAAATTAATAACGGAAATTCGGGATTGGTTAAATGCAAAACAAGGGGAAAGAGAGGGGTATACAGCCAACTTAAACAATAACAGAAAGAAATTTAACAAAGAACAAACTTTTGAAATAAAATTTTCTCCAAAGAACAGTTATTTTTCTTCGCACTAGGGTGCACTATTGTAGTTCTTCAGTAGTGTCCTCTATAAGAGAAAGTTCACACTTCTTACTTCAAGCAAAACAAAAACACATCAAAAATGACACAGTTCTAAAACTCCGAAATTTACAGGTAGTGACATCTTCTGTGAAAGTAGAAAATTAATACCGTCAATAAAGTTCAGACTTCCTCCAGCAGAGGAGTTTCAACTGGCGCACATTTTAAATTAGCGGCGTGGAGGTGTACCGCCCGGTACACTTATATCTCAAAACTGAAGGTAATAGACGTGAATATTGGTGTTTGGAATCTCCTTTAAACTTAAAGAAACAAGCCTTCTTTTATTTTATTTTTTTTGGGGGGGGGGAATGGGTGGTGGTAAATAAACTTAACGGTGGTGGGGTGTAGAAGGAGGTGAGACCAATTTATTTTACTGTTATTAATGTACTTATAAGGATCCTCCGTTGCTCAGGCGGCAGCGCGCCGGCCTCTCACAGCTGGGTTCCGTGGTTCAAATCCCGGTCACTACATGCGTCATTCGTGCTGGACAAAACGGAGGCGGGACAGATTTTTCTCCGGATACTCCGGTTTTCCCTGTCATCAGCCATTACAGCAACACATAATAGTAACAATAATAATAATAATATTAAGAATAATAATAATGTTCCGGACTGTCGTCAGTTGTGCGGACTGCGCTGGAAACGGCTCCTGGACTGGTAATGACTAAGAATGCAGTCCGGCCGCGGGTTTAGTGCCGCCAAGGCACTAATATGACACCACGCCGGTTCTCCTGAAGGATTTTATCCATATTAAAAATGATTATAGGAAAATATGGCAAAGATTTAGGGACCCAACTGACCGGGAGGAATACCTGAGCCTAGCCCGGGAAGTACGAAATCGATTGCTGGAAAGGAAGATTGAAAAATGGGAGGAAACCTGCCGTAATCTAATAGAAAACGAGTCAGATCGGGAATTTTGGTGGATTCTCGCCGAAAACGAGTCAGATCGCGAATTTCGGCGGATTATATATCTAAAACAATAAGCATTCAATTATAAATTTCAGTATAATACCGTAGCGAATCACGGGTATCTTGCTAGTATATATATAAAAGAGCTTGTCGTGACTGACTGACTGACTGATTCATCATCGTCGAGCCAAAACTACTGGACATAATGAAATGAAATTTTGGGAATACATTCATATTAAGATGTAGGTGCTCGCTAAGAGAGGATTTTTCGATATTCCTTCGCTAAGGGAGTGAAAATGGGGGTGAAATTTTAAAATGAGTGTATCTATATCTCAAAACTTTAAAAGTTTACAAATGTAAAAATTGGTATTTAGAATCTTCTTTAAAAATAAGGAAACACGTATTTTTTTGTTTTCAGAATATCCCAATAAGACGGGTGAAAAAGGGTGAAAAAGGGGTTGAATACTTTTAATCAGGATACCGGTACTTATATCTCAGAAACTGAAGGTATTACAGACCTGAAAATTGGTACTTTTGATCTATTTTACAAATAAAGAAATACGTATTATTTATTTTTGGAAAATCCAATTAATGGGAGGGTGAAAAGGGGGGTTAATTTTTAAAATGAGTGTATCTATATCTCAAAACTTTGGAAGTTTACAGATGTAAAAATTGGTATTTAGAATCTTCATTAAAAATAAAGAAACAAGTATTTTTTGGTTTTCGGAAAATCCCAATAGGAGGGGTGGAAAGGGGTGAAAAAAGGCTCGAATGCATTTAATGAGGATACTTATATCTCAGGAACTGAAGATATTACAGACCTGAAAATTGGTGTTTTGGATCTCCTTTAAAAAATGAAGAAACGCATTTATTTGTTTTTGGAAAATGCAATTCATGGGGGGATAAAAAGGGGTGAATTTTTAAAAAGAGTGTATCTATATCACAAAACTTTTAAAGTTTATAGATGTAAAAATTAGTATTTAGAATCTTCTTTAAAAATAAAGAAACACGTATATTTTTGTTTTCGGAAAATCCCAATAGGAAGGGTGGAAAAGGGTAAAAATTTGTTGAAAGCCTTTAATTAGGCTAAGTATATTTCAGAACCTGAAGATATTACAGACCTGAAAATTGGTGTTTGGGATCTACTTTAAAAATAATAAAGAAACAAGTATTTTTCGTTTTTGGAAAATCCAAATAATGGGGTGGGGGGTGGTGAAAAGGGGGTGAATTTTTAAAATGACCGTATCTACATCTTAAAATTTTAAAAGTTTACAGATGTGAAAATTGGTATTTTGAATCTTCTTTAAAAATAAAGAAACATGTATTTTTTGTTTTCGGAAAATCCCAATAGGAAGGGTGTAAAAGGATGAATAATGGGTTGAATGCCTTTAATGAGGATACATATATCTCAGAAACTGAAGATATTACAGAACTGAAAATTTGTATATTTTTGTTTTCGGAAAATGCCAATAGGAAGGGTGGAAAAGGGTGAAAATTTGTTGAAAGCCATTAATTAGGCTAATTATATTTCAGAACCTGAAGATATTACAGACCTGAAAATTGGTATTTTGGATCTACTTTAAAAATAATAAAGAAACAAGTATTTTTCGTCTTTGGAAAATGCAAATAATGGGGGGTGAAAAGGGGGGTTAATTTTTAAAATGAGTGTATCTATATCTCAAAACTTTGAAAGTTTACAGATGTAAAAATTGGTATTTAGAATCTCCTTTAAAAATAAAGAAACACGTATTTTTTTGTTTTTGGAAAATCCAATTAATGGCGGTTAAACAGGAGTGACATATTGGGGTGAATTTTTTGAAAGACTATATCTACAGAATATCTGAGAAACGTAGAATGTTACAGAAGTAAAAAGTGATATTTGGAATCTCCTATAAATGTAAAGAAACGTCGATGATTTGTTTTTGGAAACTCCTCTTAAGGGGAACTAAAAAGGGGTGAATTTTTAAAATGAGAATTTATACAGTACATCTAAAAAAACTTAGCATGTTACAGAAGTGAAAAATGGTATTTTTATCTCTATTAAAAATAAGGAAACGTGTATTTTTAGTTTTCGGAAATACCACTTGGGTGGAAGGTGGGGGGAAATGTGACTGAAAACGGTGTTGAATTTTTTTAAATAGGCTACTGTTATCTCAAACATGAAGATGTTACAGACGTGAAATTCGATATTTGGAATCTGTTTTACAAGCAAAGAAACACGAATTCTCGGAAAATCCAATAAATGGGGAGGGGGAGGTGAAAGAATTGAAAAATTATTTGACTTAATTGTATGAGAATACTTATATCTAATAAAACTAAAGTTGTTAGGGTCTACAGACGTGAAAATTGGTATTTGGATCTCCTTTAAAAACAAAGAAAAGCCCGTTTGGGGGGTGGGGGGAGAATCATCTTGGGGGGCGGGAGTGAAAAGGAGTTGAATTCCTTTCATGAGGACACATAAATAAAAAATTGAAGAAGTTACAGTCGTGATAATTGGTATTTAGAAGATCCTTTACTATTAAAGAAACAAGTATTTTTGCTGGAAAATTCACTGGGGGGGGGGGAGAGGAATGTGAAATTGAAAAAAAGTTAATTATTTTAATCTCGAAACTGAAGGTAATAGACGTAAACAGTGGTGTTTGGAGTCTTCTTTAAAAATAAAGAAAGGCGCTTTCTTTTAAATTTTTGTGGGGGGAGGGGGGTTGTAAATAAACTTAACGGCGGTGGGGTGTAAAAGGAGGTGAGACCAATTGATTTTACTGTTCATAATGTATTTATAAGGAGCCTTCGTTGCTCAGGCGGCAGTGCGCCGGCCTCTCACAGCTGGGTTCCGTGGTTCAAATCCCTTTCTCTCCATGTGACATTCGTGCTGGACAAAACGGAGGCGGGACAGCTTTTTCTCCGGGTACTCCGATTTTCCCTGTCATCATTCATTCTAGTGACACTGTCCAATATAATTTCATTTCATTTGTCATCCATTAATCATTGCCCCAGATGAGTGCGACTGGTTTCGGCTGCCGGCACAATTCCTATTGTCGCCGTTAGATGGGGTCTTTATTCATTCCATTCCTGACCCTGTCGAATGACTGGAATCAGGCTGTAGATTTTCGATGTACTTATTCTCATCATAAACCGGTCACTTTTAATCTTTCCTGGGTTCGTTTCCAAGAGCCATCTTTTCCTTCGGAGGGCGTTCTTAGATTACAGTGGATTCTCCTGGCATATAAATACAAATTTAAACACATTTGAAATAAACGATGAGATTGACCATCCAATGTTTCACCTCTATAATAAGGTCAATAATGCACAGAAGTATGTCATTCGAATGGCCCGAAATCCCCCACACTTGCCTACGCGCGACAATGGTGCTGGTCACATTCTCAACAATTACAATGGCAGCAGATGTAATTTACCGCCAAGTAGCGGTCTTGCATCTTGCTGTTGGATCCAGAACATCTATAATGATGATGATAATAATAATAATAATAATAATAATAATAATAATAATAATAATAATAATAATAATAATAATAATAATAATAATAATAATAATAAGTTAATAATAATAATAATAATAATATGGACCGTCGTCAAATGTGCGGAACGCGCTGGAAACGGGTCCTGGATGGGTAATGACTAAGAATGCAGTCCAGTCGCGGGTTCAGTACCGCCCAGGCACCCAAGACGACACCACGCCGGATCTCCTGAAGGATTTGTTCCATATTAAAAATGCTTATAGGAAAAGATGGCAAAGATTTAGGGACCCAAGCGACCGGGTGGAATACCTGGACCTAGCACGGGAAGTACGAAATCGATTGCTGGAAAGAAAGATTGAAAAATGGGAGGAAACTTGCCGTAATCTATTAGAAAATGAGTCAGATCGCGAATTTTGGCGAATTCTCGCAGAAAAAGTCAGATTGCGAATTTCGGCGGATTATATATAAAACAATAAGCATTCAAATATAAATATCAGTATAATACCGTAGCGAAGCACGGGTATCTTGCTAGTCTATATATATAAAATAACTTGTCCTGACTGACTGACTGACTGACTGATTCATCATCGCCGAGCCAAAACTACTGGACATAAAGTAATGAAATTTGGGGGATATATTCATATTAAGATGTAGGTGCTCGCTAAGAGAGGATTTTTGGATATTCCGTCGCTAAGAGGGTGAAAAGGGGGGTGAAATTTTAAAATGAGTGTATCTATATCTCAAAACTTTAAAAGTGTACAGATGTGAAAATTGGTATTTAGAATCTTCTTTAAAAATAAGGAAACACGTATTTTTTTGTTTTCAGAAAATCCCAATAGGAGGGGTGAAAAAGGGTGAAAATGGAGGAAAATGGGTTGAATGCCTTTAATCAGGATACCGGTACTTATATCTCAGAAACTGAAGATATTACAGACTTGAAAATTGGTACTTTTGATCTCTTTAAAAAAAAAAAGAAACACGTATTTTTTTGTTTTTGGAAAATCCAGTTAATGGGAGGGTGAAAATGGGGTGGGGGTGAATTTTTAAATTGAGTGAATCTATATCTCCAAACTTTTAAAGTTTGCAGATGTAGAAATTGGTATTTAGAATCTTCATTAAAAATAAAGAAACACGTATTTTTTTGTTTTCGGAAAATCGCAATAGGAGGAGTGAAAAAGGGTGAAAAGGGGTTGAATGCCTTTAATGAGGTTACTTATATATCAGAAACCGAAGATATTACAGACCTGAAAATTGGTGTTTGGGATCTCCTTTAAGAATAAAGAAACACGTATTTTTTTGTTTCTGGAAAACCCAATTAAGGGGGGGGGGTGAAAAGGGGGTAATATTTTAAAATGAGTGTATCTATATCTCAAAACTTTTAAAGGTTATAGATGTAAAAATTGGTATTTAGAATCTCCTTTAAAAATAAAGAAACATGTATATTTCATTTTCGGAAAATCCTAATAGGAATGGTGGAAAAGGTTGAAAAAGTGGTCGAATGCATTTCATGAGTCTACTTATATTTCAGAACCTGAAGATATTACAGACCTGAAAATTGGTGTTTGGGATCTCCTTTAAAAATAAAGAAACACGTATTTTTTTGTTTGTGGAAAATCCAATTGATGGGGGGGGGGGGTTGAAAAGCGTGGTGATTTTTTTAAAATGGGTGTATCTATATCTCAAAACATTTAAAGTTTATAGATGTAAAAATTGGTATTTAGAATTTCCTTTAAAAATAAAGAAACACGTATTCTTTTGTTTTCGGAAAATCCCAATAGGAAGAGTGTAAAAGGGTTAATAATGGGTTGAATGCCTTTAATGAGGCTACTTATATTTCAGAACCTGAAGATATTACAGACCTGAAAATTGGTATTTTGGATCTACTTTAAAAGTAAAGAAACACGTATTTTTTCGTTTTTGGAAAATCCAAATATTAGGGGGTGAAAAGGGGGGTGAATTTTTTAAAATGAGTGTGTCTACATCTTAAAACTTTAAAATTTACAGATGTAAAAATTGGTAGTTAGAATATCCTCTAAAAATAAAGGAACACGTATTTTTTTGTTTCCTTTAAATCCTGATAGGAGGGGTATAAAAGGGTGAAAAATGGGTTGAATGCCTTTAATGAGGATACATATATCTCAGAAACGAAAGATATTACAGAACTGAAAATTTGTATATGGGATCTCCTTTAAAAATAAAGAAACACGTATTTTTTTTTTTTTTGGAAAATCCAATTAATGGAGATTAAACAGGAGTGACAATTTGGGGTGAATTTTTTGAAAGACTATATCTACAGAATATCTTGGAAACGTAAAATGTTACAGACGTAAAAAGTGGGTGTTTGGAATCTCCTGTAAATGTAAAGAAACATAGGTAATTTGTTTTTGGAAAATCCACTTAAGGAGAACTCAAAAGGGGTGACATTTTAAAATGAGAAGTTTTACAGTATATCTAAAAGAACTTAACATGTTACAGAAGTGAAAAATGGTATTTTTTATCTCTATTAAACATAAGGAAACGTGTATTTTTAGTTTCCGGAAATACCACTTGGACGGAGGTGGGGGGGGGGGGGTGGTGGTGGTAAAAGTGACTGAAAATGGTGTTGAATTCCTTTAATTAGGCTACTGATATCTCAAAAATGAAGATGTTACAGACGTGAAATTTGATATTTGGAATCTGCTTTAAAAGTAAAGAAACACGTATTCTCGGAAAATCCAATGAAGGGGGAGGGGGGTGAAAGAATTGAAAAATTAATTGACTTAATTGTATGAGAATACATACATCTAATAAAAACTAAAGTTGTTACAGACATGAAAATTGGTATTTGGTTCTCCTTTAAAAACAAAGAAAAACGCGTTTCGAGGGGGAAAGTATCTTGGGGGCGGGAGTGAAAAGGAGTTGAATTCCTTTCATGAGGACACATAAATCAAAAGCTGAAGAAGTTAGAGTCTTGATAATTGGTACTTAGAAGATCCTTTACTATTAAAGAAACAAGTATGTTTTGCGGGAAAATTCACTTGTGAAATGAAGTGAAAAAAGTAAATTATTTTTATGGGGATACTTATATCTCAAAACTGAAGGTAATAGACGTGAACATTGGTGTTTGGAATCTCCCTTAAACATAAAGAAACAAGCATTCTTTTAATTTTTTTTTGGGTGGGGGGGAGGTGGCGGTAAATAAACTTAACGGCGGTGGGGTGTAGAAGGAGGTGAGACCAATTGATTTTACTGTTATTAATGTACTTATAAGGATCCTCTGTTGCTCAGGCGGCAGCGCGCTGGCCTCTCACAGCTGGGTTCCGTGGTTCAAATCCCAGTCACTCCATGTGACATTCGTGCTGGACAAAACGGAGGCGGGACAGGTTTTTCTCCTGATACTCTGGTTTTCCCTGTCATCAGCCATTCCAGCAACACATAATAATAATAATAATAATTATAATAATAATAATAATAATAATAATAATAATAATAATAATAATAATAATAATAATCCGGACCGTCGTCAAATGTGCGGACAGCGCTGGAAACGGCTCCTGGACGGGTAATGACTAAGAATGCAGTCCGGCCGTGGGTTCAGTGCCGCCAAGGCACCCAATATGACATCACGCCGGATCTCCGGAAGGATTTTATCCATATTAAAAATGATTATAGGAAAAGATGGCAAAGATTTACGTACCCAACTGACCGGGAGGAATACCTGAGCCTAGCTCGGGAAGTACGAAATCGATTGCTGGAAAGGAAGATTGAAAAATGGGAGGAACGTGCCGTAAAATAATAGAAAACCAGTCAGATCGGGAATTTTGGTGGATTCTCGCAGAAAACGAGTCAGATCGCGAATTTCGGCGGATTATATATCTAAAACAATAAGCATTCATTTATAAATTTCAGTATAATACCGTAGCGAGGTATCTTGCTAGTCCATATATATAATGTAAAATTCTATACCGAAGCATGGGTACATTAGCTAGTTTTTAATAAAATGAGAAGAGGGAGATGTTGCTGCTCACTAGATATCCACAAAGCATTTCATCAGCTGGTAGCAAGGGACTTCAACCAATCTCTAGACATACAGGAACTTACCTCATGAACTGACTTGCATTTGGGATTAAAACAGCTCCCAATGAATTCCAGAGAATCATTGATGGTTTTATTCATGGATTAGAAGGTACAGCTGTATTTCAGTGATGTTCTTTGTTTGAGTGTAAAACTAGACATTAAATTTCTCCAATGAACGAGAGAATTGAACTTACATTTGAACAAGAAAACGTCAGTTTTTCACTCTAAAGTTAAATACCTTGGATATGTCATAAGCTCTAAAGGTCTGATTGGTCTAAACAAGTCACCAAAAGTGGATAAAAGTCATCTTAAACGTCCCCTGACCAACTAACGATGAACTGAGAAGTTTCATGGCCCTTGCAACGTACTGGGTATGTGAAATTGATCCCTCACCGAACAAGTGGCTGAGCAGTTTGGACAAGGAAAAGGTTAGGGCGTCCCCTGCTAAAAGCGACGCGCAGCTCTTCAGGTGCTGGGGGAACTGTGAAAAATGGGCAACCAGCACCAAACTACATCAAAATTGCAACAGTTAATGTACTGACACTGACGGGAAAGACAGAAGAACTGGTTGACTTCATGATAGAAAAAGATATAGCCATACTTGGACTGTGCGAGACCAAGAAGAGGGGTACAGGGGAGATCCCTCTGAGAGAAGGATACAGGCTGTATTACAGCGGAGGACCTGAAGCAAAAAATAGAGTGGCCATCATACTTAGAAGAGAAATCCAAGAATACCTGGAATATACAAAGTACGTCAGCGATAGGATGATGATGATGAGACTCCAGTTTGAAAATGGCGTGAAAGATCTATTTCAGTTGTATGCCCCACAAACTGGTTGCATAGGTGAACATCTAGAGGACTTCTTAGAGGAAGTGGAGAGACAGATAGAAGATAAGGAAGTACTATTGATGGGAGATCTAAATGCACAAGTTGGAATGGAAAGACAAGGAAAGGAAGATGTTGTAGGGCCCTTTGGATATGGAAATATAAATCCAGAAGGCGAGTTGTTGGTGGATTTTTGCATGAGGAATCAAATGATTGTTGGAAACACCTGGTTTAGGAAGAAGAACAGTCAGAAGATTACCAGGTATGGCTGGGGAGACAGACGAACCAAGACCATGATTGATTATATAATCATAGAGAAAGAACACCGGAAGAACCTTGTAGATGTAACAGCCATGCCTGAAGAAGCCTTTGGTGGAGATCATAGAGTTGTGATAGGAAAATTGAAAGTTGGAAAGATTAAAAAACCCCAATTAAGAAGAGAGAAAAGAATTAAAGTATGGAAGTTGAAGGAGAAAAGCATACAAGAATTTCAAAGGGAAATAATACCCTTGGTACCCAGGACAGAGGTGGGGAATGTTGAAGAGGAATGGAAAAGATTTAAGGAAGCACTGGTTGGATGTGCAGAAAAGGTGTGTGGTAGAACATCAGGAAATGTGAAAGACAAAGAAACACACTGGTGGAAAGATAGGGTAAAGATTAAAGTGAAGTAAAAGAAAATGGCATGGAAAGCATGGAAAACATCTAAGACTGAAGAAAGTAGAAGAAAATATGTGGAGGCAAAGAATTTGGCCAAGAAAGTAGTGGAGGAAGAAAAGAGGAAAAGCTGGGCCTTATTCACACAGACATTGAGAGGTGATATGCAGGGCAGCAAGAAATTACTGTATGGTATCTTAAGAAACAAAAAGAGAGATCAAGTAAACACCAGATTTGTGAAGGATGAAGGTGGCATAATTTTAACAAAGCCAGAAGAAATAAGAAATAGATGGAGAGAGTATTTTCAGAAGCTGCTGAACATAAGAACAGATGACAGTCATTCAATGGACGACCAGGAAAGGCAATTAGGTGATGAAGAAATGGATAAAGAAATTACAATGAATGAAATTGAAATGGCAGTAAGAAAGATGAAGAATGGAAAAACTGCTGGAATAGATGAAATTTCAGTAGAGATGATAAAGGCAGCTGGAGCTTTAGGCCTGCAGTGGACATATCAGGTTCTCAGGAATGTCTGGGAGAATAAGGAGGTCGCTGAGGATTGGCAAAAAGGAATAATCATCCCAATTTTCAAGAAAGGTGATAAGAAAGTTTTGAAGAACTACAGGGGAATTACTCTAATATCCCATGTTGCTAAGATAATGGAAAGGATACTGGAAAGTAGAATAAGGTTGAGGGTTGAGAAGCAGATACAGGAAAATCAGTTTGGTTTCAGAAGTGGAAGGTCAACAATAGAGCCCATTTTCATTATGAGACAACTAATGGAAAAGCATTGGGAGTACGGGAATGATATGGTGATGACATTCATTGATATTAAAAAGGCATATGACGGTGTCCCTAGGACAAAAGTTTGGGACAGTCTGGTGCAAAAAGGAATTGGACAGGGATTAATAAAAGTGATCATGGCATTGTATAAGGAATGTTGTAGTTGCGTGCAAACACAAGTTGACAGGACAAGTTGGTTCAAAATAACTAGTGGACTGAGACAGGGAAGTGTTCTATCACCAATCCTGTTTACAATAGTAATGGATGACATCATGAGAACAGCAAAAGCAGCATATGGAGGAAGAGAAATGAACATGATGTTATTTGCAGATGATATTGTGATTTGAGGAGAAGACGACAGGAAGGTTCAAGAACAGTTGAATGTGGTGAATGGGAAGATTGAAGAATGTGGATTGAAAATAAGTGTAGAAAAGAGTAAAACTCTTGTTATGACTAGAGGGGAAAAAGAAGGGAAAGGTCAGATTAGACTTGCAGACAAGCCCCTGGAAGTAGTGGAAACGTTTAAATACCTGGGGAGTGAATTAATGGAGAATGCTCGA
The DNA here is from genome assembly GCF_040414725.1 of Anabrus simplex. Classification (NCBI taxonomy): domain Eukaryota; kingdom Metazoa; phylum Arthropoda; class Insecta; order Orthoptera; family Tettigoniidae; genus Anabrus; species Anabrus simplex. The sequence continues at coordinate 41,824,682 of NC_090271.1, read as the reverse complement.
CTGGATGCTGAGATTAGTAAAAGGATTCAAGCTGGAAGTTGTTTCTATCATAGTGTAAGAAATATGTTATGGGACAAAGATGTGCCAATGGAAGCAAAGGATACTATGTACAAGATGTATTACGTACCCATAACAACTTACGGAACAGAAACTTGGACAATGACAAAGAAGGATGAGAGTCGAATACAGGCAGCCGAAATGAAATTCTTGAGGAGTATGATACAGAAGAGTAGAAGAGACAAAATAAGGAATGAGAAAATCTGGGAAGAAATTGGAGTGGAAAAAATGAATGATAGAATAAAGAAGAGCCGACTAAGATGGTTTGGGCACATAAAGCGAATGAGCGACGAAAGAATGCCAAAAAAGGTGATGGAAATGCAAATCCAAGGAAGGAGAGGCCGTGGACAACCACGATTGAGATGGAAGGATACCATCCAACGCAGCATTATAGAAAGAAACCTGGACTGGGACACAGTGTTGGAGGAGGAGTGGTGGAAAGACCGAAGCAAGTGGAGAGGAACCATATTTGCCCCTACCCGGCTACAGCTGGATAAAGGGAAATGATGATGATGATGATGATGATGATGATGATGATGATGATGATGATGATGAGCTGTCAGCTTGTATTCAGGAGATAGTGAGTTTGAACCCCAATGCCGGCAGTCCTGAAGATGGTTTTCTGTGGTTTCACATTTTTATACCAGCCAAATGGTTGGGCTGTACCTTAATTAAGGCCACAGTCACTTCCTTCCCACTCTTAGCCCTTTCGTTTCCCATCTTTGCCATAAAAACCTATCTGTGTTAGTGCAATATAAAACAAATTGAAAAGTAAATAAAAAATGATTTTTCATGTCTTAGTACTCATTCCAATTTGTCAACTCTTATAAAGTAATAATTCCAGATTCAAGAAGACTAAAAAATCTGTCACAGCCTTTAGGAAGAGCAGACAGGAAATTCCTACTAACAGAACTCTGAAAACGTTTGATCCCAAACCATGGGTACCCATATGACAGTTTGTTGGGGGGACCTAGACCTGGGGGTATGTAATATTTTTAATATTTTGGAAGATGGATGGCGACTTGTACTCGGCGGTAGAATGACACCCACAGGATCCCCTGCCTGTTGGTGGGGACGGTACTACCTGCCTGTTGATGGGGATGGTACTACCACTTCTACGTAATACCAACTTTAAAAACATTTTCTTGAAAGAAAAACATTTGACTACATTAGATTTTTCCCTTTTTATCGGCGCCCTTGTCCCAAACTCCCTCTTACATTTGCAAATTGCCACAGTTTATTCTCACAACATCCAATAGCATTAAACCTTTGCTGGCAGGACCTAGTGTTTACAGTGCACTATGTCTTCTGGTATAGGCTAGAGCAATTTTGTTACTTTCATAGATCTGTCTCTGTCTTATCCTTGGCTTTGACAATATGAAAGTGACTGAGGTATGAGCGATGCTAGTAATGCCAATCCTTATGCAGCCAGTCCCTGCTATGAATGGTGTGAAAATGTTGCTTATAGGGTCGGTAGGTGTATGCATTTCAGTGGGCTTGGCAGACTGATATGTAATAGCAACTCTGGCTTGGTGAGGAAAGCAACAGGAAACTACCTTGCTCCTCATTTCCCTAGTACGCCTCTTCAGTGATGCCTAGGCCATCTATGACAGCTGATGGCAGAGCTGTTGAGGATCCCACCAGCGGCATCGCTGGCGGACTGAACATGCATACAATAGCATTGCAATCAAGAACCTTGATATAAGCAGAGAAAATGTACTCACAACTTGACAAGGAAGCAACAGCAATATATTGGGCACTCACAGATTTCAGGTGTACTTATTTGATAGAACATTTCAATTGATAATGGACAGCAAACCACATCAGACAATTTTTCATCCAAATAAGAATCTTCCCTCCATGATTGTAAACAGTTTACAATTTGCAACTTTTTTTGAGTGGTTTCCACTAGAGTGTCGAAATGGTCATAACTCTACAGAAATGTTGATTACTTATCTGGAGCTCCAATATCAATTGTTGGCTAGTTGTATTTCCTCTTAAAACAATAATCACAACCACCACTCCAGTTTGGGAACCACAGATTGAAGACCATCTTAATGACATTATACTGATACATGCAATCACATTAGAAAGAGTACATTAAAAATATTCTCCAAAACCAAAGATTCTGTGTGGAATTTCAGGGGAAAAGAAGTAGATGGAAAACACAGAAGAATGGGTTAGCGCAAGGCAGTGTGCTCGCTCCACTGTTATTCAACATCTGTACTAACGATCAGCCTCTACCTGAAGGTACCCAGAGTTTTGTCTATGCTGATGATTGTGCAGACACTGCTCAGGCCGACTGTTTTGAAAAGGTAGAACAGACTTTATTCAAAGCTCTGGAAGAATTTACCAAATACTACAGTGAAAATCACTTGAAGCCAAATCCTGCCAAAACTCAGAGCTGTGTATTTCATCTCAATAACAAAATAGGAGCTAAAACCCTAGAAATAATCACCTGGGAAGGAATTCCTCTTCAACACTGTTCGACTCCAAAATATCTGGGAGTGACTCTGGACCATACGCTTATGTATAAGAAACATTGCCTAAACGTGAAACAAAAAGTGTCTGCCAGAAGCAACATCATGCGGAAACTGAGAGGCACCACCTGGGGAGCTCACCCTTGCACTGTGAGAACAAGCGCGCCAGCACTATGCTACTCCACTGCTGAATATGCATGCTCCATGTGGCACAAGTCCAGCCATGCCAGAAACATAGATGTGGCACTAAATGACACTTACCATATTATCACAGATAGATAAACTCCACTTCTCACTGATATAGCACCACCTGAAATCCGATGTGAGATTGCTGCTAGGTATGAGAAAAGCAAGGCTATGACTATGGTAGCCCACCCTTTGTATGTCTGTCAACCAGCACATCCTAGGCTGAAATCAAGAATGAGCTTCTTGATAACCACTGAAGCTCTTAAAGGAACACCACAGCATGCAAGAATCTCAATATGGCAGGGAAAATGTCAACATTTGAGAGAATGGATAGTTCCAAAGGAAGAACTTCCCACTGGACATTCTGAACAGTGGACAACGTGGAAGGCTCTCAATCGATAACACTCCAGTACCACGAGATGCAAGACCAACCTACAGAAATGAGGCCTTCCTGTGGAGACAGTTTACTGTAAGTGTGGTACTAAGCAGACTAACAATCATCCTCTAGTGTGTTGTTCTTCTCCAGCCATTTGTACCATTAAAGACCTAATGAGGGCAACTCCAAATGCGCTTGTCGTGGCCAATTTTTGGTCAACCAGTGTTTAAAATTTCTTCTGTTTAATTTGTCTTGTTTACTTTGTACTTCTGACATGATAAATAATAAATAAATATTAGAAACAGTAACTTACAAATCTATCCTGGAAGAAACCAATTGAGGTACAGAACTTGCACAATTAAAAAGGAATTTAAGTTTGGGAAAGAAGCAAATTCTGGAGGACAACTTTCCAAAGGAATAATATTTTGTGGTCTTCAAATAGTAATTCCTAAGAAACTATAGTCTAGCATTATTTTGTGGTCTTCAAATAGTAATTCCTAAGAAACTACAGTCTAGCATGTTGCTAGAACTTCATGAAACTCATACTGTTGTAGAGAAGATGAACGCTTTAGCCTACTGGTATTGTTATTGGAAGAAAATTGACAAGGATATTGAACTTACTGTGAAAAGCTATAAATTGTGTTGTGATATAAAGGCAAACCCAGCAAAAAGTCCTTCGCACATATGGAAAAAAGCCTGAAATGAGCTGTCAGCAAGGCTACATAGACTATCCTAGACTATGCTGACCCCTTCAAAGGGCTCAGACTGTGGGTATGGGTGGTAGAATAACGTCTGCAGCGTCCCCTGCTTGTTGTAAAAGGTGACTAAAAGGGGCCCTAAGCACTCTTAATTTGGGAGCATGGGTTGTCAACCACAGGGCCCTTAGCTGAGTCTTGACATTGCTTCTACTTTCATTTATCCTATCCAACCTCTCTTGATCAACTCTTGTTCCTTACTGACCCCAGTGGCATTTTCGAGGCCTAGGGAGTTTTTTATTTTCACGCCCTTCATGGCCTTTGGCTTTCTTTGGCTGATACCTTCATTTTTTGAAGTGTTGGACCCATTCCAAATTTTCCCTCTGATTAGTGTTAATAGAGGATGATTGCCCAGTTGTATTTCCTCTTAAAACAATAATCACCATCACCACCTTTCGAGACTACGGAGTCTTTCATTTTCACTTCCTTTTTTGTCCCTGGATTTCTTTGGCCGATAACTTCATTTTTCAGTGTTGGATCCCTTCCATTTTTCTCGCCCAATTAATATTAACAGAAGATGGTTGCCCAGTTGTACTTCCTCTTGTATTCAGGAGATAGAGGGTTCGAACCACACTGTCGGGAGCCCTGAAGGTGGTTTTCCATTTTCACACCAGGCAGATGCTAGGACTGTACCTTAATTAAGGCCATAGCCACTTCCTTCCCACTCCTAGACCTTTCCTATCCCACTGTTGCCATAAGACCTATATGTGTCAGTGTGACGTAAATCAAATTGTAAATTGTACTTCCTTTTAAAACAATAATTACCACCACTATTTGATTGCTGTTGATTCTAAATAGAAGTGGCCGGAAGAAATCATATCCAGCTCTTCACAAACAACCACCTCTACAATCCATCATCCCCATGAAATCTTTTGTCAGTATGGTCCACCAGATCTTGTGGTTAGTGATAATGCTTTTGTGTTTTCCTCAGACTACTTTTAAGCATTTTGTGAAAGGGATGGAATCAAGCACAGATTCATTACACCTGAACACTCAGTGATAAGTAGACAAGCCTAGCAATGTGTTCAGATAATAAATCAAAAACCAAAGGCCAAGGTGAATGAAGAATGATCATTTCATTCGAAACTGCTAACAGCATTGTTTTGATTTTGTGTCTCTTCTCTAACATCAAGGAAAACTCCTTTTGAGCTGTTTCTGAACTGCAGTCTTCAGATAAACTTCGATTTAATAAAATATTTTTTCTTCAGATAAAAACACAGTATTTCAACCCAGTACTGCAATTTCCTTAAGCGTGGGAGAAAATATTCAATTGTGAAAATATTCTGCTCTGAAAAGTGATTATATGGAATTTTACTAGGAAAACTGAGTCATCTGCTCTACATCATTGAACTTGACAAAGGATACACTGTCAAGGGCACATCGATCAGTAGTGTAAATCTGAAGTTACCCTGCCATGAGACAACCTGCAACCTCCTCCTCATGTGTCCTTAGAGTCTGTTCTTGCTGTTTCACAAGTGCCCCTGGGTCACAGCAATGTTCATGGATCTCAGAAATATAATACAACCAGCAAGGGTTATAATCAGCCAGAATACCATGATGAGCCAATTTTACCACTTTCACCTGAGTACAGCAACAGTAACCATGCAATTATGCCACCACCAAGTCCTGGGAGTGTGCTACCTTGAAGTAAAAATGCAGTTCAGCACAGCATAAACTCACCTTGAGCAAACATCTGGAACACATCACCCTGCAAAAACACACGTGGGAGAAATTGTCATATTTCTTTTATTCTTTCACCTTGATAAGAAACTAGTTTTTTTTTTAATCTTTGACAAATTGAAATTAGATGTATGGTTGTTTGTTGTTCTTGCTATGAAAAGAAGAGAATAATGAGCTTTGATATGAATAAATCTCTCTCTTTATAATAAAACTACCTGCTTAAGGAAAAGGTTCCTGCATAACAGATAATACATCTTTGCTTTTTTCTAATTCATTGTATTTATGTATTTTACATTAGATACTGTGTTGTATTTATTTTACATTAGTTACTATGTGCACTTTTTCAACTGAAATGCATTCTGTTTTCTTCACAGTCCTATCTCCATAACACCTAGTAAAGGAATAATTGAGCCAGATGAAATGATGATCTTAACTGCATCAGTACAAACCAGTAAACTTGATATTATTTCCCAAGAAATTGTTATACATTTTGATACTGGTATGTAGGAAATTGTATAATTTCTTATCTTAGTGTGTATAACTTGTTTAATTGAAATTAACTTTAGTTGGAGAGTTGTTAAATTCATAGTATTATAACATTTTAGCTGGCATGAATTCAAGATTCGTAAGATATGAATTTCATTATGATCATGTAGATAAATATTACAGTTATAAGAATTAAAGGAAGGTCCAGCTGGTCAATACAAAGAAATATAACCTAAATCCTATATTAATTTGTATTGAACAGGTGGACCTTCCTTCAGTCCATAATTGTGAATTCAATATTACAAACAATATGTATAAACAAACTTTCTGTGATATTTTTTTAAACTTGAGAATTTTATTTATGAAGAGAGAGAGAGAGAGAGAGAGAGAGAGTGAGAGTGTTCTTTAATGTCTTTTTTTTTTTTTTTTTTTTTTGTAATGCTCAGGTACTTGGATATGAGTCCACTGGCTATAATCATGGTTGGTTTTTAATTTTCATATATTTGCATACACCATCTTGCCTTGTTTCTGTGCTTGGTGTGATGACTGTATGTCATATGTTGTGTTTTTATGAATATCTTCCCATAATGAGTGGTGGTGGTGGTGATTGAGCTAGGGAGAGGGTGAAATAATGTTGATGCAGAATATACTCTTGCTGAATAATATGAAGGAATCTACTCTAGGCTTAATGTCTCCATTCAACATACGAATCATCAAGATGTCATATGCTCTTACTTCATATGAGCTCTGCAGAAATGTTTGGAATTGAACTGAGGCTTGTGGAATGCAATATAGTGATTAAAAAATGTATACTACTACTCTATTGGCCAACATTCTGATGATGGTGATGATGATGATGATGATGATGATGATGATGGTGATGATAGTGTTGAGATCCTCTTTGAAGTATCTGTGTTGGAGAAGGTGGGCTTCGGTATGAGATAGGTGATAACAAGGAGCTCATATAATAAGGAGACATATGAGCATCATATCACAGATTAAAGATATATCTTATGCAGCTATTCAGGCTTCATTCCAGTTTCTTGTTACTGCCATAGGTTATTTTAGTCAACACAGTGTTAGAATAGTCAAATATAGGTAGCATCAGAGTGTGAATTAGTTGTACTTTAAATTGAACTGAGAATACATTTCAGAACTTTATTAGTGCTTTCATTTCAGCAACATTCTCCAATATTATTTCATCAGTCAGTTATTAATCATTGTCCCAGAGTGCAACAGTCTTCGGAAGCCAGCACAATTGCTATCCTCACCGCTAGATAGGAGCTTCATTCATTCCATTTCTGACCTGGTCACATGACTGGTGGTGGTGATTATTGTTTTAAGAGGAATTACAACTGGGCAACCATCTTCTATATAACACTAATCAGAGAGAAAAAATGGAAGGGATCCGACACTTAGAAAAATGAAGATATCGGCCAAAGAAAGACAGGGGCCACAAAGGGCGTGGAAATTAAAGACTTCCTAGGCCTTGACACTTAATACCGTTGAGGTTGAATGAATGGAAATAGGCTGTGAATATTCAGTTTCATTACAAGTGCTTAACTCCTATTAAGACTGGATCTCGGTCATAATAATTCCTAAGTTAGTCACTGAAGTAGAGTATGGTATGATATTATTGTTTAAAATGATTGGAGTGATGTCCCTTTGCTTGCTAGCAGTAAAGGTGTGCTCGGTTCACCTGGAAGGACATGGGTTCGATTCCCTGTATTTTCACTGTTGAGATTATTAGACAAAAGTTTTAAACTGTTCTTATTTGCATAGTCACTAAGATGTTGTAGGTTAGAATTTAATCTAATTTAATCTAATACATACATACAGGCATTGCATCCCTGGACCGTACTATTTGCCCAACAAACACGCCTTGGACTCCAACGCCAGACACAACTTGGAGTGGCAAATTAGCTGAGAATGGTCTGCGCCTCAATACCCAGAAAACCAAATACCTAGAATGTGGCTCCCAAAACTATTGGAACCATAAGGGTCAATAATCAAGACTTGCAGAAAACCATGCATTTTAAATAGCTAGGGTCGGTTGTCACTTTGAACTGTGATGCCACTTTTGATACCCGAGTGCGGGTAAATGCAGCTTGGCTCAAGTAGAGACTAGTCACCAGAGTCCTCTGCGATAAAAAGATGCCTCACCATCTACAAGCAAAAATTTACAAGACCGTGATATGCCCAGAAGCTATTTATGGGGCAGAATGTCGTCCAGTGACCAAAAAGCATGGGCAGACTCTTCATACAATGGAAATGAAGATACTTTGCTGGACTCTTGGACTGACTCGATGTGACCACATAAGAAATGCAGATGTTTGACAAAGGCGGTGTCGCTCCAATTGTGGAGAAAGCGAGTGAAGCGCGTCTCCACTGGTACAGTCACATTTTGAGAAGGCAGGACGGCTCAGTGGCTAAAACAACTCTCCAAGTTGATCCAGGAGGAATACGACCACGTGGAAGGCCTTTAAAGCAGTGGAATGAAGATATCAAGGCCAACATGCACGACGTTGATTTAAAACCTGAAGATGTCAGCAATAGGACGAAATCGAGGAGATGTAGCAAAACAGCGGACCCCATATTTTGGGATGAACGCTGGGAAAGGGAGAGAGCTGTATTTGTATCACTCTGTTTTGAATGATAGTAAATCTGTATATCACCTGCATACTCTTCAAATTTGCAAAATTTAAGAGCTTTTCCATGTTGCTGATTATTTTCAAGATAAGAAATAACTGAAGTGACACTCTATTAAAGTTCATTTTTTGAAGTTTCTGCAGTAGTAAGTGAGGTTTGACAGTACTGAAGGCATTACTGAGAGCTGGTAATCTCAGTCTAGTCACATCCCATTGGTACATTGCATATTGTCTAATATCATCTGTCAGTAGTAATAAAGCTATCACAGTGCTATGTCATTTTCTGAAGTCGGATTGAAAGCAGTTTTAGGAGAGAGTGCTTGGTAAGGGACATCAGAATGTGATCAAATTCATGAAGAAATATACCAGGCATAGTCAAGTTTCAAACCAACAAAACAGAAGAAAATGCCAGTAACCTCAAAAATATCAAAAAATTTTCACCCAAATTATCAGGAAAATTGACAATCTCATAAATATCTAATCAATTCAATAGAATAAAATTACCTCATAACCAATTCCAGAGACTGTTACAAAATATTTTAAAGACAACTACAAAAGTATGACACCTGTACGCTAATGTTGAAAAGTGAGTATGGAAAAATGGTACATAATAAGGAAAATACAGAAACCATGGCTAAATCATTCAATAAACTTTTAAACTATGAAGAACCCAAGGAACTTTTAAAAATTAACTGGACACCCCAATAAAGACCATAGCTGATCATTAGGAATGGGATTTATATGCACTAAAAACAGTTAAAATAGGCAGGCATACAGGCAGTAAAAATTGCCAAAATAGGCACATAACTAGACACCATAGTATAAAATAGGCAACCAGATAGGCTTGAAAAGTTACTTATAATTTAATGTACAGTCAATGACTATGGAAGGAATTTGCTACTTGCAAGTTTTCAATGTTTTCAGGTACCAATCATGTTCTAATATCATGAAGAATATTTATATAAATCTGGTCTCTCAACATCACATGGAGTAATGGTACAAAACTTCAATGAAGGCAGTTCATCTGGCTTCATTGGCTTCATCTTGCTCTACCTACATCACCTCGTAGCACATTGGCTACTTTTGCTCTCTCTTTCCACCCTGAATTTCATTGTAGGACCCTATGTCCCTGACTGCGGCTGCCTTTCCAGATATTTGCTCAAGACTTCCCCTAACTTCTTCTACAATCCTAATATACTAAAAAAGAGGCAGGCCACTCTTCACCAACTCTGTCCCACAAACTACGAGAAGCCCAGGTGCCGAAATTTTGTTCCGTGGGAGTTCTCCAGCAGCTTGATGAAGTTTGCCTTCAAGAACACCGAATCTGATTGAACTGATGATTTTTGGAGCATTGATGCACCTGGTATGGTTTTGTTTGTGTATTTTCTAAAAAAATCTTTAAATGCTGGATGCTCCAGTGTTTGCAGTGGGATACTGTCTCCCACAATAGCAGTGGGATATTGCCCCCAACCACTGCAAGACACAGATCTGAAGTAAATTGTTGCTGGTTGCTGTTCACAGGATGTGACAGAAAGGCTGCATTGATACAATCTTCTGCACTCAGTCTAAGCAACAGAAACTGGCAATTACAATAGACCTGCAAATAGTGATGGACAAAGGTAGAAAAAGAAGAAGTATATGGAAAAGCAGTGTCTATTAAATCGCAGAAAATTCACTCATATGTATTTGTTGCAAGAACTGAAATCTACGGTACCAACAGACTTCCAGAACTATTTAAGAATGGACGATAATACGTTTGCCACTTTCTTAGAGCTAGTGAGACACAGCACAAATTACTTGCAGTCGTCTTCTACAGATTTCGAAGATATCAACAGCGGTGAAATCAGAGAGGGTAACTGGTGTCGAGAAGTAACTAAACGTTTGGGTCTTCAATGCTTACGAGGAAGAAAACAAACATTATTATGACAGACAGGAATTAGACACTTATACAAAACTTATTACAGTAGCAATGCTGGATGTGTACCTTTTCAAGAAACAATGATCAGTCATTGAACTCACTAGTGGACGTTAACAGTTGGATATTGTGTACCTTGTGCTAAGAAAACTAGAATGTGATACAAATAATTAGTATTAATAATGACAGTTACTTACCGGCGTATGACCTGCCCCCATCTTCACTATTGCTAGAAACGTGGATCATAGATGACATGCCATCTCGAACAATTTCACAATCGGCAGTGAATAAATGCAGGCCATAATACCATAGAGACGGCTCATAAATGTCATCGGAAGATGCATCAGTACTCTTCGATGTTAACACTTTCCTGATTTCTCTTCAGAACAATGCTCTTAGACTCTCTATTTTTTTAAATTTTGCGAACTCCTTGTCCACATTAGGATAAACACTTTGGCATTTTTCCGTTAATATCTGCATTGCTTCATTGAATATTCTTTTCTGTAACATCCCACAAGCATGTAAAGATTCATATAGTTCAATTAATTCTTTCCAAAACTCTTTGTTATCACTGAAAGGCATCATGTACGCTGTATATTGTAAGCAGACCATTATCTAACTGGTTGTCAACTCATTGCAACATGTTACAATTTGTTTTTTACGTCGCACCGACACAGGTCTTATGGCAGTGATGGGATAGGAAAGGCCTAGGAGTGGGAAAGAAGCAGCCGTAGCCTTAATTAAGGTACATTCCAGCATTTGCCTGGTGTGAAAATGGGAAATCATGGAAAACCATCTTCAGGGCTGCTGACAGTGGGGTTCGAACCCACTATTTCCTGGATGCAAGCTCACAGCTGCGCACCCCTGACTGCATGGCCAACTCGCCTGGTTGCAACATGCTGAGGCAGCGCCACACACGGAGCTTGGCTCGTGTTGAGGCTTTTAGTATTTCTTCGCAAGCCTGCAACTTGCTAGCAACTTGGCAGAATGTTGACTGTAATATGTAGTGGGACGGAGAACTACAGCAATGGGAAATATAATTTTAAAGTTTTTTTATTTAAAGTGTCTGAAAGATTTTATTTTCGGTTGGAACTCTGGACTCTACTGGAATTATTTTATGTAATGGCAAGAAATATTAATTTAAATATGTGTATAATAATTTCTTTTTAGGCAATAGGCAAGATATATTCAACAGTATGAGCATTGCAAGATGCAAACAGTGATTTTGTTTTGTATGTAAATTTTATGTAATTGATAATTTAAATTAATGTCAGCAAGCAAAGACACTTGGGACGTTTTAACTTGAAGAATTAATTGAAAATTATTATTTGTAATTATACATGTCAAAATTGTAATATGATGAAAATGTATATGTAAAGGTGCTTTAGTTGTGAAACATCCTATACTGCATGTGCGGTTATGGGTGTTGAAATAGATGTCACAATAGGAAATCTCGAAGTTGCTAACTAACTATCTTAATATGACCATATATGGTCATGCAATTTCATTCGCTAGAATAACGAGATTTCCTATTGGCGAAAATAAGGCTCTATAAGATGGGTATGCTTAGCCGCCATTTTGGTTCATACATGCGCAAGGGGCCATGTGATCAAACTCCAGTTTCTCCTACGAGCGCACGCTTGGTCGCATTGAACATACAGTATCGCTTTAATCACCGCGTGCAGGGACAGAATAGTGCTACAGTATATTTGTGTGGATATTTATTACATAATGATGGGTTGTTCTGCACCTAATTGAAGTAATGTCTCTACTACAGGATGCAGTTTGTTTAGATTCCCTTCTGGTCTGCGTTATGCCTCCACTGCCTCTGCTACACCTTCTACTTCAACTGCTGACTTAAACCTGCATCCAGCTCCCACTGACACTACTACACCCCTTAATTCAGTCACAACGATCATTCAATATTCAGTTCTGCCCCAAAAGTCCGGCAACATGAGTTCAACATCCAAACACCACAATTACAATATTTGTCAAAACTAACTGCATGTGACAGAATTAATTTGTTTAACGTTGGTGGTATTACGACAAATGCGTTATTGAAAACCAAGATCTGTGGTAGGCCTATATGCAGACAGGTTTTAAACTATGAGCTTTCTAACTCAAGCTCTGAAACTTTCGTACTTTTTTTAATTTGGGTGGTCTAAAGAAACCAAATTGTGAAGTTATGAAATTAATTTGTAACTGTGAGGACTTCTATAGGGACTATAAGTATTATATAATGCAAAATGGTGCAAATTTGTAACGGAGAAAAGTTTGAATGATAAATGTACCAATAAATGTTCTCCAATGTGCTGTAATTTAAAAGAAAACATTGTTGGGCACATCTTCAAAATTCGATCCTATGCTGTTGTGGACTTTAACAAGAATGTACGGAAACGAGGTAAAATGTATGGGTCTGCATCAGAAAAGAAGAGAAATATGTAAACAAGGCATGGAATACTATTATTTTGTAAATACTGTAAAACAAGGAGACAGTAAATTTGTAAAATATTATTAAATATAATTTTTTAATGTGCTACCTGAGCAAGTTAACCAATGTTGCAACCCTTTGAAGTTTAATGAGGTGAGTCGTGTTGAGAAATCATGCTACTTCTCCTTAAACCAGAGAAATTTGCTTAAAAAAATAAAGTACCTACTGTTAACTTTGCCAAAGTCAAATATTTTCAATATTTACCACAGTTCGTGGGTCACTCCCCTTACAGTTCACTGGTAACTGATTATCAGTGCAATACTTCAGGTTGGGAGAGAATATTCAGCTATAGAAGTAGTTAGGCCTACTCTATTCCTATTTTCTTCCCGAATCCAATTTATAATAAAATTTGTTTTATGAATGTTCGGTTGAATAAACGAAAATCCTCTATCCATTACAACTGCATAAGCTGATGAGGTACATAACACTCACCAAAAATTATTTTACACATCGAATGTATGTTTTTAAATACTGGTAAATTAAAAAGGGAGTCTATTTTAGAAGAAAGAAATAAACTTAAAGAAATCAGTTACTTGGGTGTGTTCGTATTCATAAATCACATTTCAGCATTATGTTTGTTCAAAGAATGTTTTCCTTATAATTTCTACAAGATTGAAAATAGCGCTGAATCAATTTCACGCAAGTATGAAATACCGACTGAGATCATATGGTATCAAAATCTTCTATCACAATTTATATATCTTTGACACTGACCAATTACCACGTCAAATTCCACGATTTAAGAATGACAGTAGCCTATGTCAATACCATGGTGTCCCTCATTTCATTTGACGGTACCATGGTGCATAGCTTACGAACAACCTATTCTACTTATCAATAATATAATAATAATAAAACAATTTATCTGTAAGCTACTTTTTCTAATATTTCTCCAGTGGGAGTAAATGCCTAGTTTGTTTGTTTATTAAAAGGCTAATTATCAATGACCTCGCTTTTACAATCACCATCTCAAGTAAAATTTACACAATAATTTACGAAATATACTAATATTTATGTTGAGTAACCGTTTGAGTAATACTGAGAATGAGTATTCTTACAGTATTTTAATTTAGCATTATTTCCTAGCGTGGAGAACAGTAAAAAAAAGGGGGCTATACAAGCCTGGGACGGTCACCTGCCTTACAAACGTAGTGCAGGAATGAACCATAATGGCGGGCGAGCATACCTAGTCTTTAGAGAGCCCTAGGTGAAAATATAGGGAATCTAGTGGAAATTGTTTCCCATTGGTCGGTTGTGATCGGACCATTTCCGGACTTTCTGCTGACTTCAAAAAAATCATGCATGTGCTCGGCGTCTTTTACATCCGACCGCCCTAGCGAGCGCAAGCTCGAGGGTTCCCCTCGCGAACCCCTGCCTTTCTGCGGTAAGTGTTATTTCAATGTTATTCTCTATGTTTTCGGGTTTCGTTTAATTTAATTTAATTACTTTGGTATTTTGGTATTTCCTTGCTTAATGTCATTTTTAAAGTTTTAAATTTAATGTGTCCAAGTTTGCCCTAGATTCCCGCTGTTTATAATTTCAAGTCTTTCACTTTTTTTAAATTCAACAATCCATTCATTTGTGTTTTTGGATTCGTAATTGTATCGGTTTGTCAAAAGCGTTAAGTATCAGCTGCTTTGTGATTTAACTTCATTTCTTGTAATTTTTCATTTGTTATTTTTAATATAGTTGAGCTAGAGGGTGTTTCTTGCAAGTCTTTTCTCCCCCATAACGTCATATGTTCCATGGACCTCATAGGGCTTCCAACACCTCTCACTCTCCTCTCTTGGTTGTCATTTTTAGGTCTGTAAGTGTTCCCTGGTACTTGATTTAATTTTGCGTATTTAAAAGTTACTCGTCACGTTTCCTTGTTTTGATATGAATTCACCGCCACTGTGTCATTGTACTATTTCCTTATTCATATTATTAAGAGTTTCTATTATTTACTATTTCTGTATTCACATTTATTATTATTATTATTATTTATATTATTCTTCTTCTTCTTATTATTTTTTTGTGTAGGCGTGGTCATGAATCATTGCTACATTGTTACCAGAGCGTGTGTTATGAAAGGAGCGAAGATTTACAATGATTATTCTCGGCTAACTTTTCTAAAATTAATTTTGAATCTTAAGTTTGAATATAGGTTGTAAGTGTTACATGTGTATTTTTAATCCCTATTTATTTCTTTTTCCACGATTCTTGCGCGAGTTCATCTCACCGCGTGTTTTTTGTGCGGCATTGTGCAGTTTGTGTTGCTGTGTTAATTAATGGTTGGAGGAAATGGTGCGTCACTATTTGTAACAATTTTTTTTGGTTTTGTTAATTTTAATAAGTTTTCTTGTGTGGCAAGGTTTCGCTTGACCACATGTTTTGTAGTAAAGTGATATCTTCACATTTCGTGTGCGGTGTTAGCGTTCCAAAACTCTTCTTTGATAAATTTCAATATGTTTGATTATGTCAAAATTTTTTTTTCAATACGTGTGCTTTGATTACATAAAATCAGCTTCATGGTCCGTATCGCACTTCAATAGATTCACAATTAAGTATTTATTTTCCACCTAGTCGATACAATGATTGCTTAAGGCAATTTTTAATGGTCAAAAGTGGTACATGTTTCGTATATTATCAATTATATTATATTATATATTATATTATATTATATTATATTATATTATATTATATTATATTATATTATATTATATTATATTATATTATATTATATTATTATCAAGACAATCTTATATTAATTTTAAGGACACTTCCTCTAAAGCATTACTTTGTCAATTTTATACATTTTTCATCTAAACAGTGTTATGTGGCTGAAGATGTTGATAATATACGAAACATGTACCACTTTTGACCATTAAAAATTGCCTTAAGCAATCATTGTATCGACTAGGTGGAAAATAAATACTTAATTGTGAACGTGTGCTTTGATCGTAACACTTGTGGGATTACTTGTTGCTTTAGGCTATGTCATTAATGTATGCTAAGTGCTGTACTTCACTGCATGACCTAATGTTATCACCCAAACAGCCGAGTTGCGTATGTGTTGAAAACAGATGATTGCTTGACTTACTCCGAGATTATGAGCGCTCAGTTCAGTCTTATAAAAGTTTCTCGTGTTGTAATCTTCTTTTTCTTCTTCCAGATACTAAATTGTAGTGTGTGCTTTCGTCAAGTTTTAGCATGGAGTCTCTATTTCTTCGAGTGTTTTTCTGTTCATAAATCTTGTGTTTCAACAAATTATTTTCTAAATTTTGTCTCTTGTCACCTGGTGTGTTATATTTGGCAGTATTCCACGTGTGTGATCTTTTGAAATTATTTTGGTGTCGCGTTTTAGCTCAGTATGTACTTAAATTTTCGGTCATGTTGTGTTGTTTTTGGTCTTTTGCTGGGTCTGGGTTCATTTCTGAGTAGGTATGGGGCTATTTTGGGGACAGTTCCCAGACCAGCTGCTAAATTTCGAAGGTTTACTAGTTTGTGTTGTGCTTTTCCATCGTGTAAGCGTCTGTTTCCTTGTAACGTATATTTATTTACCCGTGTGTTCCTATACTTGCTAGGAGGGTCTACGTTGACTGCGATAGTCTCGTAGGGTGAATCGTGCTCATCATATTATTAGACCAGCTAGGCTGCGGCCCATTTTGGGCAAATTTGACGGGTTACGGATCTGCACTTGTGCTCATGACATGTTTGAAATCTAGTGTATCTGTTATGAGATTCTTCTGTGATCTTTTGGCCCAGTATTAGGTGCCTGGATGGAAAATGATGTTCCTTGTTATTGTATGAAGGCTAGGAAGATTTTCTGCCAATGCTCATTTCGGTGTCCTTGTGCTGAGCTATAAATGGTTGTAAAATTCATTGTAGGTCTCCAGGTTGTCAGGATTTTCATTTCTGTTATTTTTAAATTTGTCACTGGTGAAATTTCGAAGGTATCACGATTTAGCTAGCCAATCAATTAATTTTCCTGCTTGTCTGGTCTTGTTCGATTTTCTCGATGGTAAATTTTCTTGCATTACAGGTTTGTATCTTCAAAATTTATGTACTCAATTTGTAGAAGTATGGGATTCTCTAGACTAAGTATGGGTCAAAATTTGGGTAGCCAGGCTGCATCTGTCCTACCATTTTGTAAATAATTGTATGTCTGGATTGGGTGCCTTGGGGAAGGCACATGTGTGTGTACTGAGACTTAGGGCTTTAGGTGCTGGGAGGCAATTCATTTCCTGGGAGTACGATATTGGTCCTAAGAGTGTCATTGTCGTGTGATAAGTTCAAGGGTACTTGAGGTCATGTTCTGTCCTTTTTCTATTGTGGGTACTACTTGATGTGTCATCGCACGGGTATTTTTTGTGTGTGTACTGTGTTTTGTGGTGATGTGAGATGGAGTCAGTATTGAGGTCGTCCGTGCCTTTTACCATTGGTTGGTTATGCAGATTCAGGGATCGTCGCACTTGTTTTGGTGGTTTGGTGCTGTCTGTGTGTATGTCAAAGGACATATAAGATGGCAGTCTTGTGTGTCGTGCAGTTGTCTGGTGGTCTCTGGTATGAGGGTTGTACTTGTACCTTTTTATTTCTTATATCAGTGAGTTGGATGTCTGCATGCGCACTCTTGTATCGCTTTCGTTTTTCATTTTTTAGTTCCTGTTGGTAAAGTAATTGATTTTGATCTGGTATTCCTGACTTAATTTTGCTTTAATTTGACTGATGTGGCACGTAATATGTAATGTGAGTATATCTATGCAAAACATTTTATGAGTACATGACATGGTAAATGAATAGTGACTTACTAACCTCAGTTCATTGAAAATGGTTGCAATCTAACGTAATTAAGTATTTATTTCTTTGTTTTGAGTTCCCTTGCAACATTCTAAATTCTTCCTTTTATTTGTTTGGTTCTTAATGTTGGGGGATTAAGAATGCACATGGTAAATTAATTTAGTAGTTATAAGGGATTTTGTTATAAAAAAATTTTGTTTTGAGGGTAAAAAAAAACAAACAAAAAACAATGTAGCGGTGATTCATGACCACGTGTACACAAATAAATAATAAATAGAATCATAATAATAATAATAATAATAATAATAATAATAATAATAATAATAATAAATGTGAATACAGAAATAGTAAATAATAGAAACACTTAATAATATGAATAAGGAAATAGTACAATGACACAGTGTCGGTGAATTCATATCAAAACAAGGAAACGTGACGAGTCACTTTTAAATACGCAAAATTAAATCAAATACCAGGGAACACTTACAGGCCTAAAAATGACAACTAAGAGAGGAGAGCGGAAGGTGTTGGAAGCCCTATGAGGTCCATGGAAACATATGACGTTATGGGGGAGAAAAGACTTGCAAGAAACACCTCTAGCTCAACTATATTAAAAATAACAAACGAAAAATTACAAGAAACAAAGTTAAATCACAAAGCAGCTGATACTTAACGCTTTTGACAAACTGATACAATTACGAATACAAAAACACAAATGAATGGATTGTTGAATTTAAAAAAAGTGAAAGACTTGAAATTATAAACAGCGGGAATCTAGGGCAAACTCGGACACGTTAAATTTAAAACTTTAAAAATGACATTAAGCAAGGAAATACTGAAATACCAAAGTAATTAAATTAAATTAAACGAAACCCGAAAACATAGAGAATAACATTGAAATAACACCGCGGAAAGGCAGGGGTTCCCGTGGGAACCCTCGAGCTTGCGCTCGCTAGGGCGGTCGGATGTAAAAGACGCCGAGCATGTGCATGATTTTTTTGAAGTCGGCAGAAAGTCCGGAAATGGCCCGATCACAACCGACTAATGGGAAACAATTTCCACTAGATTACCTATATTTTCGCCAATAGGAAATCTCGTTATTCTAGCAAATGAAATTGCATGACCATATATGGTCATATTAAGATAGTTAGCAACTTCTCAAGATTTCCTATTGCGACACCTTTTTCAACACCCATAACCACAGATGCCTCCTCTGCGAACCATGTGACCTTGCCCCGGTGGGGAGGCTTGCATGTCCCAATGATGCAGATAGCCGAGCCGCAGGTGCAACCATATCGGATGGGTATCTGTTGAGAGACCAGACTAAGGAATGGTTCATCGAAAGGGGGGTAGCAGCCTTTCGGTAGTTGCAAGGGCGGCAGTCTAGATGATTGACTGGTACGGCCTTGTAATAATACTCAACATGGCTTACCTGTGTTGATACTGCTACACGGCGGAAAGCAACGGGAAACTACAGCCGTAACTAACTCCCGAGGACATGCAGCTCTCTCTGTATGAGTGATGTACTGATGATGGCTTCCTCCCGGGTAAAATATTCCGGAGGTAAACTAGTCCTCAATTCGGATCTCCGGGTGGGGACTACACGAGAGGGGGCGATCATCAGGAAGATGGATACTGACATTCTGCGAGTCGGAGCATGGAATGTTAGAAGTTTGAATCGTTGTGGTAGGTTAGAGAATCTGAAAAGGGAGATGGATAGGCTAAAGTTAGATGTAGTTGGTATAAGTGAAGTATGTTGGCAGGAAGAACAAGATTCTTGGTCAGGCGACTACCGAATTATCGACACAAAATCAAACAGGGAAAATGCAGGAGTTGGTTTAATAATGAATAAGAAAATAGGGCAGCGGGTAAGCTACTACGACCAGCATAGTGAAAGAATTATTGTCATCATGATAGACACCAAACCAATGCCCACCACAATAGTGCAGGTCTATATGCCTACTAGTTCAGCGGATGATGAAGAAATCGAAAGAATATATGAAGAGATAGAAGATTTAATACAATATGTAAAAGGTGACGAGAATCTAATTGTGATGGGAGACTGGAATGCAGTGGTACGCCAAGGAAGAGAAGGTAGTACAGTAGGAGAATTTGGATTGGGACAAAGGAACGAAAGAGGTAGTTGCTGGTTGAATTCTGCACTGATCATAATTTAGTCCTTGCCAATACTTGGTTCAAACACCACAAACGACGGCTTTGTACGTGGACGAGACCTGGAGACACTGGAAGGTATCAAATAGACTTCATTATGATTAGGCAGAGATTCAGAAACCAGGTGTTGGATTGCAAAACTTTCCCAGGAGCAGACGTGGACTCTGACCACAACTTGTTGGTCATGAAATGCCATCTGAAGTTGAAGAAATTGAAGAAAGGAAAGAATGGATCTAGAGAAGTTGAAAGAAAAGAGTGTGAGGGATTGCTTCAAGGAACATGTTGCACAAGGACTAAATGAAAAGGCTGAAGGAAACACTATAGAGGAAGAGTGGAGAGTCATGAAAAATGAAGTCAGTAGGGCTGCTGAAGAAATGTTAGGAAGGAAGAAAAGATCAACTAAGAATCAGTGGATAACTCAGGAGATACTAGACCTGATTGATGAACGATGAAAATACAAGAATGCTAGGATTGAAGAGGGCAGAAAATAATACAGGCAATTAAAGAATGTTGATAGAAAGTGCAAGGTAGCTAAGGAAGAATGGCTGAAGGAGAAGTGCAAGGATTTTGAGGGCTGTATGGTCCTGGGAAAGGTAGATGCTGCATACAGGAAAATCAAGGAAACCTTTGGAGAAAGGAAATGTAGGTGTATGAATATTAAGAGCTCAGATGGAAAGCCACTTCTAGGGAAAGAAGACAAAGCAGAAAGATGGCAGGAGCATATCCAACAGTTGTATGAAGGTAAAGATGTAGATAATTTGGTTCTGGAACATGAAGAGGCTGTTAATGCTGATGAAATGGGAGCCCAATTTTGAGGTCAGAGTTTGACAGAGCTGTGAGTGACCTCAATAGGAACAAGGCACCTGGAAATGACGATATTCCCTCTGAATTACTGACTGCCTTAGGAGAAACCAGCATGGCAAGGTTATTCCATTTAGTGTGCAAGATATATGAGACAGGAGAAGTCCCATCCGATTTTCGTGAGAATGTTGTTGTACCTATTCCCAAGAAAGCCGGTGCTGACAGGTGTGAAAACTACCGTACCATTAGTTTAGTATCTCATGCCTGCAAAATTTTAACACGTATTATTTACAGAAGAATGGAAAAACAAGTTGAAGCTGAGTTGGGAGAAGATCAATTTGGCTTCAGAAGAAATGTAGGAACACGTGAAGCAATCCTGACTTTACGTCTGATCTTAGAGGATGGAATCAAGAAGGACAAGCCCACATACATGGCATTCGTAGATCTAGAAAAGGTATTTGATAATGTTGATTGGACCAAGCTATTTAAGATAATGAAGGTGATTGGAATCAGATACCGAGAACGAAGAATTATCTACAATCTGTATAAAAATCAGTCTGCAGTGATAATAATTGAGGGCTTTGAAAAAGAGGCAGCAATCCAGAAAGGAGTGAGGCAAGGCTGCAGTTTGTCCCCTCTCCTTTTCAATGTTTACATAGGACAGGCAGTAAGGGAAATCAAAGAGAAATTTGGAAAGGGAATCACAGTCCAAGGAGAGGAAATCAAAACCTTGAGATTTGGCGATGATATTGCTATTTTATCTGAGACTGCAGAAGATCTCGAAATTGCTGAATGGTATGGAGGAAGTCTTGGGTAAGGAGTACAAGATGAAAATAAATAAGTCCAAAACAAAAGTAATGGAGTGCAGTTGAACGAAGGCAGGTGATGCAGGAAATATTAGATTAGGAAATGAAGTCTTAAAGTAGATGAATATTGTTACTTGGGTAGTAAAATAACTAACGATGGCAGAAGTAAGGAGGACATAAAATGCAGACTAGCACAAGCAAGGAAGAGCTTTCTTAAGAAAAGAAATTTGCTCACTTCAAACATTGATATCGGAATTAGAAAGATGTTTTTGAAGACTTTCGTGTGGAGCGTGGCATTGTATGGAAGTGAAACATGGACGATAACTAGCTCAGAAAGAAAGAGAATAGAAGCTTTTGAAATGTGGTGTTACAGAAGAATGCTGAAGGTGAGATGGATAGATCAAATCACGAATGAAGAGATACTGAATCGAATTGGTGAGAGGAGATCGATTTGGCTAAATTTGACGAGAAGAAGAGATAGACTGATAGGACACATCTTAAGACACCCAGGACTTGTTCAGTTGGTTTTTGAAGGAAGTGTAGGTGGTAAGAACGGTAGGGGTAGACCAAGGTATGAATATGACAAGCAGATGAGAGCAGATGTAGGATGCAATAGTTACGTAGAAATGAAAAGGTTAGCACAGGATAGGGTGGCATGGAGAGCTGCATCAAACCAGTCTATGGACTGATGACTCAAACAACACAACCACAGATGCAGTATAGGATGTTTCACAACTAAAGCACCTTTACATTTACATTTTCATCATATTACAATTTTGACATCTTTAATTACAAAAAGTAATTTTCCAATAATTCTTCAAGTTAAAACATCCCAAGTGTCTTTGCTTGCTGACATTAATTTAAATTATCAGTTACATAAAATTTACATACAAAACAAAATCACTGTTTGCATCTTGCAATGCTCATACTGTTGAATATATCTTGCCTATTGCCTAAAAAAAATATTATTACACACATATTTAAATTAATATTTCTTGCCATTACATAAAATAATTCCAGTAGAGTCCAGAGTTCCAACCAAAAATGAAATATTTCAGACACTTTAAATAAAAAAACTTTAAAATTATATTTCCCATTGTTGTAGTCCTCTGTTCCATCACATATTACATTAACCAACCAGTCCACACACGAGTGAACTTGGTGTAGCAACCCTTGTTGATGAGCATGTTGGCCAACATGTTTGCTCGTGATTGGCCTGCTTTAGGTTACTCCTTTTCGATAGTTGATTTAGTGAACGTCAAGCCTTAAGTGTTTTGAGCCACTGGAGAACCTTGCTGTATTGTTGATGCTGTTTAAAAACTTGCTACCCTGGCCTCTGCAAATGCCAATACTCAACACCTGATCAGTGGAAATGGTAGCTTTGGGTTTAGCAAATTATGGCTTAATGGCTAAATGGGTAGAATGTTTGCCTTTGGTCTGATGGCCTCGGTTCAATTCTCGGAATCAACCTCCTTGTACTCTTAACTCCTCTGACTTCAGAACTGGGTGTTTATGACGTCTTTGCCATTCATTTCATCTTCATTGGGTCGCCACCAAGCCTTTCCCGAGGCTATGCACCACATCATCATCATCATCATCATCATTATTATTGAGTATGACAAGGTGAAAGGACGTGTTTGTATACAGTGTTGTGAGAGTTTCATTTTTCAAGTGGAAAGTGACACTATTGAGGTACAGTTCAGTTTCATTACTTAATACTAAGTGAAGTTCTTCGAACTGACATCATTAACATTTCACTCGAAACCCGTATAAGAGTATAAACTGTGTTTTCTCTCTTGTTGAGTTCGTTAAAATTTAAGTCGCCATTTAGTTAACGTATGACATCAGAGATCCTAGTGGCGGAGCAAGGAATGAGAAACAAAACATAATAGTTATGCCAACTGCTGCATACACCATGGAATACTGTAAAGCGTGCGAGTGCGAACTGCCTAATGACAAAGGCTATGTGGAGTGCAAGGGGTGCGGAAATGCATGGCATTATGATTGCTCCGCCCTGAAAGAAAATTCGTACTGTGTGATGAGCTAGGACAAAAAGACAATATGGCGATGTGCTGAATGCAGAAAGTGGACACTAGCAGTATTGCTAAAAAAAACTTTGACTTGACGGACATCAGCAAAAAATTTACAATAGTTGTGGACTTGAAAGATGCAGTGAATGAAATGAAGGAAGAACTGAGGGAAAGTGTTAAAAGTCAGAGGCTCATTTGTGAACAGTATGAAGACATTAGGACAGGAATGCAGAGCATGATTAAACAGATAAAGGAGTTTGAAAAGAAAGTGGAGTGTTTAACAGATGCATGCAGAGGAAAGGATGATATAATTCATGAACAGGAAATTAGAATGCAAGAACTTGAACAATATTCCAGAAATAGAAACCTTTTGCTACATGGTATTCCAGAGAAAGACGAGGAAGATGTTGAAGAAATAGCATGCAGAATTGCAGCAGAGCTGGATGTTCCTTTGTGTATAACTGAAATAGATGCAGCACACAGAGTTCCAACCAGGAAAGAAGGAGTACCAAAAGCCATCATAATTCAACTACCGAGGAAGAAGAGAGACTTAATGCTCTCAAGAAGGAAAAGCAAGACCATCCTTAACTCCAAAGTTATTGGACCAAATGAAGGAGGGAAGGTACTTGTCATGGAGCAACTATCTCCTTACATGGCTAATCTTCACTTGGAGGTATGGAGACAGGCGTACATCAAAGGATAGAAGTAAATATGGGTGAAGCAGGGAAAGCTGTTTGCAAGAAAGGAAGAGAAAACTATTCCGGTAAGAATTCTTAAAAAAAAAAAGACATTGAAAAAATCCAGTAACTGGCTGAAAGTATCAATATTTAATTCTACTCTAGCATATCTAAAAGTTAGTTATGGATGTTAGTTACAATGATAGTTGTAGTTTACTACTAGACTCTAAGGTATACAATAATTGTGATGAATGGCTACAGATGACAAAGAAACAAGAAAGTAAAATGTGTGTACTTCATATGAATATAAGATCAATTAGAAAATATTGGGATCAGATGGTTATAATATTAAGACCATTAAGACACAGCAGGCCACTGGTAGATGTGTTTATATTCAGTGAAATAAATGTAAATAACGAAATAGAAATTGAGCAGTATGAGTTAGGATATAGCATACATTATTCAATGTTTCTAGGGGGGTGGAGGAATAGTCATTTTTGTAAAGGAAGGGATATTTAAAGAAAATAAATTTATAAAAAATCAGTTTGAAAATTTATCAGGGGAAGTTTGGATTAATGGAACACTATATGGGATCATTATGGCAGTATACAGACCAAAGGATTTTATGGAGGAGTTAGATCTTCATTTACGAAATATGAATGCCAGAAACTTAATAATTATTGGGGACATGAACATAGATGTTCTGAAAGACAGCAGAGTCACATCCTTGTTCAATAATGTGTTAGCAGATCATCAGTTAGTTCATTGCATTAGCAAGTTCACAAGGGAAGAGTATGTAAATGGTAAACTAACACTATCCTGCATTGACCATGCATTGATTAGGAATGGGAAAAATGTAAAGGGATTCTGCTGTAATTCAGACTAAAGTTTCTGATCATTATATAATAACTGTACAGATATCACGTGATACCAGGTGTAATAAATATGTTCCAAGTGAAAAAGTAATAGATAACACACAGGAAAGGGTGAGTAAATCCATGTTAAGAACAGAAATAGAAATTATTGGAAAAGAAATAAATGAGAATATGAGTTCAGATGATATATACTGTGGTGAAAAGAAATAGTATGTGGTATCAATAAATGATATATTCATAGGAATGATGAAAACGATGTAAATCACAGCACAGGCAATGAAAAAAAATGATCGACCCATGACACAAAGGATGATCAAACTGTATACATTTTGAACTGCTCAGCATCGAAGGCAGGCAGGTATAATTTCACTGGTGGGAACTTGTCAAAAGGGGGTGGTATTAATACAATTTGACAATAGTGATTAAAGGCCACACTTACAATCAAGGGCCAGTCCACTGGGGGGAGAGCTTAGCAGATACATTTTGAGAAGTAGAACAAATGGGGTGATTCTTTAATAATACAAGATCAGAAAGTTGAAAAGATGGAGTATGGACTCGGGAATCACAGGCTTTGCGATGAAGATCTCTGGCCTGAAGGAGTTGTTGAAGGGCATGATTCAGTTGAGTATCAGTAAGAAGATGGGAGGGGGTATCCAATAATGAGGATAAATGCCAAGATAAAGAGAGGGGTGTGTGTAACTCTCTGCCAAGAAACAATTTAGCAGGGGTAAAAGAAGTAGAAGAGTTAATAGTAGCATTTAATGCCAAAACAAAATGGGGAAGTTCAGAATCCCAAGACTTACGATCAGTAGAATGAAAAATAGAAAGAAAGGTTTTGAGATTTCAATGGTAACGTTCAACAATATTAGCCTGAGGATGATATGGGGAGGTAAAAACTTTCTTGATCCCATGAGAGAAACAAAAATTGTAAAAGGCTTTGGAAGTAAAGATAGAGGCATTATCAGAAACTAATACTTTAGGAAGACCAATAATAGGAAAAATCTGATTGGATAATAAATTAATAATTATTTGGGAAGAAATATTGCATAACGGATGAACAATAAGAAATTTTGAAAAACCGTTGAGTAAGGTGAATATATAAGCATTTGCTTTTGAAGATTTAATTAATGGGCCAACAATGTCAATATAGAATTTCTCAGTGGGATAAGAAGCAGGAGAAGCAGCATAGCTACCATAGGGTTGGTGGTTGAGGGGCTTATGTTTCTGACAAGAATCACATAAACAAACCCAAGAATACATGTCTTTTTTCATCTGTGGCCAATAAAATAAAGAAGCAAGACGAGCGTAAGTTATAGCCATTCCAAAGTGGCCCCAACAGGGGAACCATGAAAATACTGAAAGATCATAGGACGTAAATTTGAAGGGAGAATGAGGCGAGAAGTAGCACGTGGAGTAGGTTTAAAGACGAGTAGATGATTCTGCAAACGAAAAGGACCAGAGTAATTTGGAAGAGAAAGGTCATGAATCAGCTGTTGGCAATACGGATCTTGTTTCTGATGGTCTACACAAGAGTGAAAAGAAAGAGGGAAGTTGGTAAGGGAAGAAATAGAAGTAATAGCATTAACAGGCAAATAATCAATTTCAGGTTCATGGGATTGATTGTCTTCAAAAAGGCGGGATAAAGCATCAGCAACTGAATTGTGAAAGCCCGATACAAACTTGAGCGAAAATTTAAAGCGAGATAAACGCAGGAGCCAATGACCAGTACAACCTATTTTTGGAGCATTATGAAGCAACCAGGATAAAGCTTGATTGTCGGTATTTACTACAAATTCCCGATGGTCCAAGTACTCGGCAAAATGTTCAATAGCCAGAAGCAGCCCCAGAGCTTCTTTTTCGTTTGACAGGAGATAGAAGATGGCTGAAATAGGTAATGGATAAGGTCTGGCCATTTCAAGTTTGTTGTAATACAGCACCAAGAGGCATCAGTTAAAAGTTCAAAGGGCAGGGAAAAATCTGGAATTTTCAGGAGAGGGGCATGAGAGAGTTTAGATTTTAAGGTATCAAAAGCAGTTTGTTGAGGATCAGCCCAGTTAAATTTAATGACTTTTCTTTTAAGGAGATTTAAAGGTTCCAAAATTTGAGAGAAATTACGAATGTATTTGGCATAAAAGCCAACCATACCTAAAAAGGAGCGCAACTGTTTCAAATTCTGAAGAGGGGAAATTTTGTGAATGGCGGAAATGCGGTCAGGATCAACAGCAACACCCTGTGAACTTAGGATATGGCCAAGAAATATGATAGATGTTTGAGCTACAAGAACCTTGGAAGGGTTAACAGTCAAACCAACTGAACGAAGACGTGTAAGAACTTCATGGACATGCATTAGATGAGATTCAAAATCAGGAGAATAAACAAGGATATCGTCAATAAAAGGAAATAAATATTTGTACTTAATATCGGAAAATAAAGAATCAACAAAACGCTGCATGATCTGGGAACCAAGTTTTAAACCAAAAGGAACTTTTTTGAACTGATATAAACCATTAGGCGTAATAAACGCAGTGTAGCGAGAGCTAATATCATCAAGAGGAATCTGATTGTAAGGTGAATTAAAATCAAAAGTAGTAAAAAAATGAGAATTGTAAAAATGTTGAAAAGCAGATTGTACTTTGGGCATCGGATAGGCATCATACAATATACGAGAGTTCAATTTTCTATAATCCACGATAAATCTAAAAGATCCATCAGGTTTATTCACAATGAAGGCAGGAGAAGCATAATTGGAGGATGAGGGAATGATACTGCCATCACGAAGCATCTTATCAATTAACTGGTTAAGAATTTTCATCCTAGGAGGGCTGAGAAAGTATGGAGAAGAACAAACCGGAGTAGTGTCAGTCAGATCGATATGAGCAGTGAAGTTCTTAACAGTACCTAAGTTGGCGGTGATCACATCAGAAAATTAATTGAGCAGAGACTGTACCTGATCAGAATAAAGGGAATTAATTGTGAGAGAAGTAGATTGATGGTAAAAAGGATAATCAAACAGGTTTATCAATGGAACAAATTTAGATGAAAAGAGAAAAGAAACCTGGGAGTTAACTGAATCAAGAATGAGCCCAGTGTGAGAAAAAAATCAAAACCTAAAATAAGTGGAGACGATAAATGTTCAACCACAAGAAAGGTAAAAGGCCAGGAAAGATATTGCATTTTAATGTTTAAAGAAATAGTTCCAAGGACATGAAGGGGTTGATTAGATGCAGAAATACATTGCTGGGAAGATGGAACATACCGCAGATGAGGAAAATTGGCTTTTAATGATTAAAAAAATGATAAACTAATAAGGGATACAGCCACACCCAAATCTAAAAGAGCAATCGATGGCAAATTATTCACAGTTATCAAAACATGAGAAGTACGTGGAAGAAAGGAAGCATTATTTATACTGGAAGAAAATTGAGGGACATTTTGAGCAGCAGAAAAGGTAGATGAAGGCAGGTTTTCCCCAATAATACGACGACTGCCTAACGACGCAGGTGGAAGGTGTTTCTCGAAAGTGAGGCAGTGCAATACTTAGAAATGTGTCCCTGACCTTTACAGCGGAAACATGATATAGTTGAATGACTTGTTGATGAAGAAGGGAAGACGGAAAGGGAAGGTAGCGAAGTATGTGGTGAGGGGGTACGATACCAGGTGGGGGAATAGATGAATAATATGAGAGTTCTCCTAAAGAATTGATGACATGAGACTGAGCCAAGTTATATAATTGAAGCATGGTAGTAGGGGCGTTAAGTGCATCAAGGAGCTGACGAAAGGAAGGATTAGCATAGAATTGAACAATTGAAATTAATTCAGAAGTATTGTAAGCAATGTTTAATACATCACTATAGGTGGTAATAGAATCAAGGTAGTCATATGTAGGTTCAGTGGGTAGTTGGTGGCGACAGACAAACTCAGAACTTAGTTTATAACGAATCTCATATGGCAAAAAATAATTATGTATTGTAGTCCGTAAGTGAAACCATGAAGAGAAATTAGACATATTATTGAGCCAAAATTTTGAAAAGAAACCTTTAGTTTTAACCGACAAGAGACCAATTAATTGAGGAAAGGAAGCTAGTGTAATATTTAAAAATTTTCTAACTGAGAAAAGCCAAATGGTCAAGCTTCGAGGATCAGTATCCTGTAATTGAGGTACAAGAAGCAATGACTGCTTAACTATCTGAATATTAAGTGCACTGTCAACAGAAGTAAGGTGAGGGGAAGAAGAAAAATGGGGTAGTAGAGACGAAGACATTGCGTGTTGAGAAAAGACTGGAGGAGGTTTTGTGTCATCTTTGAATGGATCAGTTAAAGGAGAATGCATTGATGAACTAGAAGGAGGAGAGAAAGAAATCAAGTCCCCGACAGGAGGGTTGGGCAAGGACAAATTATGATATGGAGGAAGTGTGAAGAATTGGAACTTTCACCCAGAGGAAAATTATCAGAAAAACATGCCATATCTACAAGTGAAAAAATAACAGGGCATATAATTAGTACAAAGGATTGCCTGCTACCATTTGTGGTGAAAAGAAATAGTACGTGGTAACAATAAATTATATATTCATAGGAATGATGAAAACGATGTAAATCACAGCACAGGTAATGAAAAAAAAAAATGATCGACCCACAACACAAAGGATGATCAAACAGTATACATTTTGAACTCCTCAGCGCTGAAGGCAGGCAGGTATCATTTCACTGGTGGGAACTTGTCAGATCACGGAAGGGCATATGTTTGATACCCCAAACTATAAATCTCGTTAGGTTATGGCAACACAAAAACTGGTGTGTTAAACATGACATTTATCAATCAGCAGAGTCAGTGGAACTTTGGCGGGCTGACCAAGAGGGCCGTCCGTGGTAAGTGCAGAGTAAAAAAAAAAAAAAAAAAAAAAAAAAAAAAAAAAAAAGAGTGAACAGAGGGGAGGGAGCATACAACAAACAAAATTAAAGGAAAGGGAATCAATTTAAAGAAGTTATATTTCAACCATAAATGACTAGAACAGGCAAAGTGCAACAATCCAAGAATAGGAATCACAAAGATTTTAGTAAGGGCTCGGTCCTTTTAACAACAAAATGCAGTCAAAACAGATCTTGATTTTTTTTTAAATTCTTGCGAATAACACCAATAAGTTTCTGCAAAAGCCCAAGACCCGTATTCGGCAGAAAACCACAATTAGTATATATTTTATTTAAATATTTTTTTCTTTTAAAAATGACACTGATGAAGAAAGAAGGGGGAGGTATTAATACAATTTCACAATAGAGATTAAAGGCCACACTTACAATCAAATATCAAACCCAAAAAGGGGATAAGAGAGATAGAGCACGTTACAAGACAGAAATATACGACTTACCGAGCTCGATAGCTGCAGTCGCTTAAGTGCGGCCAGTATCCAGTAATCGGGAGATAGTGGGTTCGAGCCCCACTGTCGGCAGCCCTGAAGATGGTTTTCCGTGGTTTCCCATTTTCACACCAGGCAAATGCCGGGGCTGTACCTTAATTAAGGCCACGGCCACTTCCTTCCACTTCCTTCCACTTCCTAGGCCGTTCCTATCCCATCGTCGCCATAAGATCTATCTGTGTCGGTGCGACGTAAAGCAAGTAGTAGAAATATACGACTTAATACCATGAAAAAAAAAAAAAGGAAAAAAGGAGACAGACTGAGAAGGGAAGGAAAGGGAGGGGGATTTTTCCAGGCTGCTTAAACCCTAAGTTGGCAGTGTGAGCGACCGCTCCGGCCTCAAGAAAGGGTCAGGAAGTGGCAACACTTCTAACATTTGTCCAGATACAGTTTATCATGTAAAGTAGAAGATTAATTAAGATATCATTCTGAAAGACTCTGTTAGAATGAAAGCCATAAAGGCACAGAAAAATCAATCGTTCAGTGTTCAAGTCTTGATGGAAAACACAAAAGATGAAAAAGTTATGACATTTGCTCACCCAGGCTGAAGATTTTCAATGCAGCTTTTCACAGAATAAAAATGTAAAACATCGCAACGAGCCAGCCGCCTGCAAAATATTCCGCTCTCTCCACTCAGGGATGTTTTCACTCGATGTCTGACCCGAGAAACAAAGTAATAGCACGCTTATATAGGTGGTGAAGTGAGTCCAGAAATTACTCAGAGAAAAATACGTAGCGTGACGTCACAGCGGAGCAGCAGCAGCAGCAGAGGAGTGGAACAGGCCAGTTTGTGAACAGCTGAGTGAGCAAGCAGATGGAGAGAATATGGCAGCAGTAGAATGCGACGGATGGCAGACGGTAAGAAGAAGAAAATCTTGATGTAGTAGAGAGGCTGTAACAATATATGAAGATTTGCAATGCAGTTAACAAGGCAAGTAATGAGACAAAGAATACCAAAAAACCAGAAACCAAAAAAAACAACCAGGAAAGGCAGAATGAGGAATGATATAATAGCTGATATTAATAATGCAAAAATAAATTATTACAGATTACAGTTTGAAAGTTGTAGAGGGGTCATGAAGAAAACTTGGGAAGTATTAAATGATGTGCTAAAGACTAAAAAGAAATGGACAATAGAAGAAACGGTAAGACATTATTTAGGAAGGCAAGACTCACTAGAAAATATGGTTGATAACTCTTCAAAAACATTTTCATAACAGCTAGAAAAGGTAGTACATGAAGTAGGGTACAATGAAGACCATTACCTAATACAGAGACTTTCATCATTTTACCTACCACTAGCAAGTATAGCAGATATAGCAAACATAATTGAAGAAATGGACATAAATAAATCACCAGACATGGATAAATTAACAGTTAAACATCTGAAAGATAACATAGACATAATAACACCAGTAAGCTAATCAATAAAATACTAGAGACAGGTGTTTCCCCAAAGGATCTGAAGATTGCCATAGTGAGACCTATTTACAAGCAAGGTTCACATTTACAGTATGAAAACTATAGACAGATATCTATTCTTCAAACTATAGGTAAAGTAGTTGAAAGATACATTGCTGATCACCTAATCTCATATTTAGAAAAATTTAAAATTAATGATGAACATCAATTTGCTTATCGAAAACACAAGGGTACAAGTAATCTTCTTGAGGAATTCTCAAATTTTATCATTGGGAAGATAAATCAAGGTATGCACATTTTAGCTTATGTTTATTGATTTCTCAAAGGCATTTGATTTAATTTCCCATGAAAAAATTATTGCAGCCTTAAGCAAAATTGGGGTATGAGGAACACCACTTAAAGTTTTTGAAAGTTATCTGACTGGCCAAACATATAGGGTAAAAATTGATAATATATATGGAGAGATAACTTCTATTAAAAGAGGTGTTCCACAAGGATGTATCCTAGGACCCATTTTGTATATTTTTTTGTCAATGATGTAAGCTCATGTTTTAAAAACTGTAAATATTTCATGTATGCAGATGATCAACTAATTGTATCAGTACATAAAAACCCAAAAGTGGCAGAGAAGCATTTACAAATGGATTACAACTACTTTCAAGAATGGTGCCATGATAAGGGTCTAATAATTAACACTTCAAAAACAAAAGTCTTGTACATTACTATCCCAAAAATGCAGAGAGAAAACATTAAAATAACAGGCCATTCAGTTCAGTGCATTCATGATGGTGAACAAGAATCATTCAATTTGTAACTATGTAATAGAGGAAGTTGATAACATGAAATATCTAGGTATAATAATAGATAGATATTTTTCTTGGAAGCAACATATTAATAAGTTGTGTGAAAGACTGAGGCTAAGCTTGTTCAAAATGCATATAAGTATATAATACCTCATAATAGCTTGAAAATGGTTTATCATTCCCTTGTTGAGTCACTTATATCATATGATGTAAGTGTATGGGGATCGGCTTCTGTTACAGACATAAACATGGTACAAATGTTACAAAATCGTATTGTCAAAGCATTGTTTTGGTACGAAAACAGTGGAATACTTAGCTTAAGTGAGGATATGTTAACAGGGATGTACCAGAAAGAAAGGTTCTTGAACCGGGCGAGTTGGCCGTGCGTGTAGAGGCGCGCGGCTGTGAGCTTGCATCCGGGAGATAGTAGGTTCGAATCCCACTATCGGCAGCCCTGAAGATGGTTTTCCGTGGTTCCCCATTTTCACGCCAGGCAAATGCTGGGGCTGTACCTTAATTAAGGCCACGGCCGCTTCCTTCCAACTCCTAGGCCTTTCCTATCCCATCGTCGCCATAAGACCTATCTGTGTCGGTGCGACGTAAAGCCCCTAGAAAAAAAAAAAGTTCTTGAGAGTTAAACAACTTTATATGTACAACATAATTAAAGAGAATTACTGGAAGCCACAATATAGAATTGTAAATGAACATAGGCTACACATGGAACAAGACTGAGGCATATAAGTTATTTTCAGGTCATCAGGTACTCCAACAAATATGGATCCAGAACACTAAGTTGTAGTTCCTAAATTTTTGAACAAGTTACCCTCAGAATACATGAAAACAAAATATCAACTAAAAAAACATGTGAAACTATGGATCATCGATAATGAAATTACAGTTTAAATATTTGTTCATGAATGAAAAATGTACCAAAGACTTACCTATTTTGAATGATACTTTCAGGGATGGAGAAAAACTCACACCATAGGACAAAATTACAATGCTAATGTAAATATACAAACCTTATTAATGTTGTAAACAGCAAGGATTGCAACAATGTATACAAATGTGAAACAACTACACCAGCAGATAAGCACGTCATAAGTTATAAATAAATAAAATAAAAATTATTATTATTATTATTATTATTATTATTATTATTATTATTATTATTATTATTATTATTATTATTATTATTTTTATTATTATTATTTTTATTATTATTATTATTATCAAATGAACATGTGGAATTTTACAGCTTACAAGCGGTCGTACACATCGTTTAATAGCTTTCTCGGTAGATCAGTGGTGGTGTTCGATCCATGAACACGGGTTCGATTCCAAAAAACAAAAGAGAATACTAAACCTGAAAGATTACATTTCATTTTAGCAGATCTACGTATAAAAAGAAAATTATATTACTCCTATAACAGCAGATATTGCAGTGTCTTCCTACAAGGATGTAGAAGTAGACGGGAATGAAATACTAGCACTCTGTTATCTATATAATTAAGTCAGAAGTATGAGGTGAGGAAGTATATGTGATAAGGAACTCATGGTTAGTCTCTCTCTCCCTGGTTAGCAGTGGCAATCTGACGGACCAAAGCTTTGCACACCTATCCCCTCGGTCCCCTCACCAATCTGATATACAGCTGCAAGCCGCCCAAGGTGAGTCGAGGGGAGAGGGACGTACCGCCAGGGCTGCAATGTCGGTCTCCGATGCCTTGCACTCAGAATTACGAGTGACGTTTTTCCCTCATAGCTTTCAAGTCCAGTAAATGGAACTATGTGCCAGATGTTTAAATTGTAATGTGCTTTAAGATTTCCATTGTCTCATTTGATGTTTGGGCTTCACTGATAGTTTTAGTAGCCCTCAGTATACGCCACTGCAAACACTAGACCTTATTCTTCAAGAATAGACCTTATTCTTCAAGAAAGAGACTAGCTTTTAAAGAAACAGTCTACAAGGAAATGGAACTGCTTTATAGGTTCTCCTTTCAATTCTTGCATAATAGCTCTGCATCTTTGGTGCAGTCTAATTGGTGACTGTTTTTTTTTCCTCAACACCTTTTAGCCGTGTGGCACAACTTCACATCATGAGCTGGGTAAAACGAAGACTATGTTTTATATTTTTCAAGGCAATAAGGTAAGGCCTTTCTTCTCTTCAGAGTTCTGAGCAAACTTAACCTTCAGACAGTCTTGCCATTTAATTTTTTTCCCCACCTTACTGGTGACATTTCCTGCTATGTACTCAACAACATTTTCAGAGTACTTGGTGAGTAACTTGTAATCTGTAGCACAGTAATCATGATGAGTAGAGGTGCTTTCTTGAGAGGGATCCACTGTAGATAAGAGAAGCAATCACTTCCTGGCGG
This sequence comes from Anabrus simplex, assembly GCF_040414725.1. Classification (NCBI taxonomy): domain Eukaryota; kingdom Metazoa; phylum Arthropoda; class Insecta; order Orthoptera; family Tettigoniidae; genus Anabrus; species Anabrus simplex. Next base: position 41,789,457 of record NC_090271.1, on the reverse strand, counting down.
TTTACAATTTGCAGTGGTCGATGGGTCAGTATGTCCCTGTAAACATTTCTTGTATGTCATTGATCTGAATTTCTTTGGATAGGGAATATTTATCTTTCCTACCCTATTATGTATGGATGAGAAGAGCAATTCTAATAAATGATAAATCCACATATTGAAACTCTTTTCTTTGACTTGTGTACAGGAGTACCATCCTGAAGTTTCAATTTCTTCAGATAACTGATGTACAGACATATCTGTCTCATAATTAGCTGCTTATTTTTTCTAGATAGAGGAGACATTGTCTCTTTCCCCAGGGATGGAATGAATGAAGCCCCCATCTAGTGGTGAGGATAGGAATTGTGACAGCTGCCAAAGCCTGTCATACTCCTCTGGGGCAATGATTAATGACTGACAGATGAAATGAATTTACAGTATATTATACTGGGGAGTGTTGCTGGAAAGAATAATAGCAGGGAAAATCGGAGTACTCGGAGATAAACCTATCTCACCTCCACTTTGTCCAGTACAGATCTCACATGGAGTGACCAGGATTTGAACCATGGAGTCCAGCAGTGAGAGGCTGGCATGCTGCTGCCTGAGCTACGGAGGCTCTAAAATGTTGAATATTAATTCAAAAAATTTTATTAACTCCATAGTCACTTCACAGCCTTGAAATTCTTCTGTTCCTAAATATCAGCAGAATTCTAAAGCCTTTGAAAGTGGTGGTGATTGTTGTTTTAAGAGTAAGTACAATTAGGTAACCATCCTCTGAACAAATTAAGTGGGAACAAAATTTTTTAAAAAAATTAAAAATATATATTGAAGGGAGAAATTTGGAAATGAATTTTTAAAAATACACCAAAACAAAAAAATATTCTGTTAAGCAAAAAGCACACTAAAAACTTTAAGTTTATAACCCCTTAATTAACCCATTCTCACACATAAGCAAATGGCGAGATTAGGAGTATTCTCGTCATTGGCCAGTATATGATCTAGTGTCTCCTGCAGGCCGAGGTTCCATCTTAGGCCAGAGAGATTGGCGCACTCTGTGAGGATGTGAGCCATGGTGAATTCAGCACCACAAGAACACACGTCTTCCTTCTTTAGGAGGTAAGAGTGCATAGATCTTCCATGACCTACTCTCAGCCTACACAAAACTACGGTCTCTTTCCATGAAGGCTGGAAAGAGGACTGCCACACAGCAGTTTTCTTCTTAATTGTTCTCAGTTTGATGGGGGTTTGGATAACTAGCTACTCCAAATCCCAGGACGCCAAGCTGGTTTATCGTAGCTGGGAACAAATATCTGTAGCAGGAACATTCATAGGTGTAGGTGGTAAAAGTGATGCTTATTTTGCCGTTTCATCTGCAAGTTGATTCCTCGCAATCCCAATGTGGCTTGGGAGCCGTGCGAAAGTGGTTCTGGTGCCAGCATTACACAACTTGGCATGGAATTGAGTAAAGTTTCTGCAACAAAAGGAACTTTTATCTTTTGAGTTTGTCATTGTATAGGATATCACCTTAATTTATTTGCTTCTCCTGTAGAAAAACTAATCTACAGAAATATCCCCATTTAATTTCATCCTCATCATTGTATTTCTGATCCCGATTCACAAAGCCTTCTGTTTAATCCGTTTATGATGTGTTCATAAGCCAGAATGTGTTTTTTCCACCTCTGAATACAATCTGCTTTGCTGCTTTGTTTTCGCTTCAAGTCATCATTTCTGCTCACTACATGGTCATACATCTTCCAATGACTTTTAGTTTACTGGAAAGGAAAAGCAATAAATGGGAAATAATTAAAATATAACTCACATAGTTTAAAAAATCATCATGTACGGTGCAATTAACATCTTATTCAATAAAAATGAAACATTTACTTGACTTGAGTATGAGATTGGGAGTATCATTTTGAGAGACTTGAGCTATTTCTTCAAACACTTGTTTCTGCTGCTGTAGTTTCTTTGTAAATGGGGTGGGAACTTGAAGATTGTTGTTACTGTCTTGGGCAGTAAACATCTCCTGTCATAAACGAAATACATATTAGTGTTCTTCAAACTGTTCTGAGCTTTGTTGCTTGGGATACCACTTTTCTCTCTTCATGTTATTCATCCACTGCCTATTCAGCTGTTTCTTTTCATGAGAACCTGTGACAAGAATTTCTGTATTACAATGGTGAAACATAAGATATTTCAGTATATTCTCCTTATAATAGAAAATAAATTAACTTACCTGAAATAAGATAAGCTGTTTGTTGTCATGGTTTTGTTTCAACAGACACATTCAGAACAGAATGCAGGCATATTTATGCTAAAATATATAAAGCCAAATTATAAATAATGACTTATCAACGATGAACTTGACACACATGTGCACACATGTGAGATTACTCACATTCAGACAGCTGTTGTTGTCAGCTAGTATATTTATATACCAGGCTAGTTGGCTATGCAGTTAGGGCCACGCTGGGTTCGAACCCCACTATCAGCAGCCCTGAAGATAGTTTTCTGTGGTTTCCCATTTTTATACTAGTCTGTATCTTAATTAAGGCCACAGCTGATTCCTTCCCACTCATAGCCCTTTCCATCCCATCATCGCCATTGTACCTATCTGTGTCGGTGCGACGTAAATCAAATTGTAAAAAAAGTATATTTATATTATGACGGCCATAGTGCTGCTTGCCTCTGCCCAGAGTGGTAATCAAGCTGCTATAGCCACACTATGTATTATATTCTAGCTTGTTTATGCACAATATGTTCATTCAGTTGAATTAGATTAAGCACCAAACAGTAGCACATGTCTATCACCGCAGAAAAGGGTCATAGGTTTGTCTGCCTGCCTGGCACCTTACCATTGTCAATTGTAACGATCACTCACCTATTTTCGGCTGCCGTCATCTGGAACTTCACCTATTTTCATATACTCGCCGCTACGTTACTCATCTAACTGGCCTTGGACTTTCACTGCTGCCTCGCCGTGCGTCCGTCGTGGTGAATTGCTCACTACACACAGAGTCTCCACTGGATTACGTCACCCGCTGCGTCACTGTCCGATATTTCTTGACGTTTTGTGTACTTTTTTCCTGAACTTTCTGCAGCGGTATAAAGGCTTCGCCCACATACTCGGTCTTCAGTCCAGTGCTGACACAGAGTGTGGTTGGAGGGTCGTCTGAGGACTTCCCAGTATTTTGCTGGGAAGCTCCACTTCTTTTATTTGCTGTATTGGGTGAGCAACAGAGTATTTATTTTATAATTACCACTATTATTCTTTTCCTATGGATTTTGGAGTTTTCTTCATTGTTATCGCCAGTTTTCTTTTAAGCTTGATATGAGTGATATTTCTCCTTAACAAATGAAGATCTAGCAATATGCAATTTCAAGAATTAGTGAGTGATTGAACTTGTCACATAAAACTGTTCCTGCACTTGGCAACGTTTATACTCAGGCGACTCCCATTATTGTGATCCCCATTCTTGGTCCTTCCTGTGCCTTCTTCTCCCTTTGTTCACCTTTTTGGAAATCTGTGTCAATATTCTCCGAGGCTTATAGGTTACCATGTTCATTTGATTAGTCACACATTATAACTTGTAAATGGTCTAGGGATTCTATTCTAATGTACGTCATTCACGACGAGCGTTTTCTTTTATGTGCCAGATTACAAAATTTTGAGTTGTAATTTCAGATTGATTTCCTTGTAGAAACAATATACTGTTTTGATTAACCTTTTTCTTCTTATTACATCCACCAACCTCCAATTGGTCCCAGCCCTTTTCTCCTTGAACGTCTTGTCAAAGAATCTTAATCAACTACTACGTTGTTGCTTTGTTCTCTACGAATTGATAAATTTGTTTCTTTCTACATCCCCAACACGTAACACAATACAATCCAGTTGAACTTGTGTGGGCTCAGGTAAAGGCATACATAGCAGATAAGAAAAGACTTTTAAGATTTCCAATGTTGAAAAGCTCATTCATGAGGCCAAGAGATGTGGAGTAACTGTGTTGCACATGCAGAGAAATTTCAGGAGGAAGATTTTGCAAGGGAAATTCCATTGGACAGCATAATGGAACCCTGTGTTGACATGATACAGGCTATATATGTCTATAAGTACAGGCCATGAAAGCATCAATGAATGCTGTATTGTCAATCTTCAAGATTCTGAGGCCAAATCCAAGGAATCCAACACTGAGAGTGACTGATAACCTTCCCAACTAAGCATTTTTCACACATATTGTTAATGTGTTATGGTTTATGAAGTATATCGCACAGTTTTACGTTTCTAACATTGCTGCAGTGTGATGATTTTATTGTTATAGAATACAGTTGTATTTAGGGTAGAATGTATTACTTCAATTGACTATTCATTATTAAGTTATTATTAATTTCACCCTGATATAATGTTGCTGTCATTATTATGTTATTCACACTGACATTAATGGTATTACCAGGTTAATAATTAAGATGATTTGTGTACCAAAGAATGCATTACAACATTAAGAATGGCTAACATTAATCAGTCATTCTCCATTCACTAATTGTTCACCTCTGGCCACTGTAAGAGTTACAACAGTGAACATGTCTCTCTCTGTGTTGTGCACAGAGAGCCATCTGGCCTTCCCGACTGCTGCGCACTCTAGTTGCTACGGAAGTGTTCACATTGGCTCCTGGCAATTACATTAGTATGCCAAGGGTTCATTTCACTCTCAATAGCTCAGGAGTAGTTAACCCCCACCTCCTCCTCTACCTTCCTTCCAAAACTTTCCTCTCCAAGCTCGGGGCTTTGCGCAAGTTTGTACCATCAGATAGTGAGTGCACTTCTAACGTGCTGTGAGGAAGGGAAGCAGGGGTATATTTTTGCCAAGGTAGTGCACAATGCCCTCTGCATTCCTCAGACGGGCAGTCTCACTCAGTCAATGTGTCTGTGTAGTTCTGTCTAGCGTCAGTTACTCTGCTAGTGTGTAGTTCAATACTAAATGGCTTTTTATTGTATAATCACGCCATACTCCTACTTACTACTTAATTCTAATACATGTGTAATTATTTCTTTGGTGAAAGTTTTATTACATACTGTAGTATTGATGAAATGCAGTTAAGTTGGTAAACTGTCAAACTTTACTCCTGTGTCCAAATTTGTTCAGAGAGCATCAAAATCTTACCATTGTGTAGCTAATTTTTCAATTTTGTTGTCTATCACCCGCTATATCCCCCAGTACTTATTGTTGTTTGTAAATTGTTATGCCGCCCCCCACACTTCTGATTCCCAATCACCCTTTCTGGGTCTTCCCACCATCCATTTCCCTGCCACATATCTCTCCAAGTTAACGTAAGCTGTCTTTGTTGTCTCCATTACTTGCCCAAACCACCTCAATCTGGACATGCTGACCTGATCTAACAATGATGTCTCAATGCCAGCTTCCATTTTAACTGTGTCATTCCTTGACTCAATCAGTTAGTCATCAATAATCTGTATTTAGTGCTGTCACCCAGGTGGCAGGTTCCCTATCAATTGTTTACCTAGGTTTTCCTTAAACGTTTTTAAGAGCTTGGAAATTTACCAAACATTTCCCTCGATAATATATTCTAGTCTCTTACTGTTCATCCTGTAAATGAATATTTGCCCCAATTTGTCCTCTTGAATTCCACCTTTATCTTCATATTATGATCTTCCTACTTTTAAAACCTCTGCTCAAGCTAATATCATTGCACACCATCTCTCCACTGACAGTTCAAAACTTACCACATAGTCGAGCATCTTGTTTCCTTACTCCCAAGTCTTCCCAGCCCAGAGTTTTCAACATTTTCATAACACTGCTCCTTCATTAAAAATCACCCAGAACAAATCGTGCTTGGATGTTTCCTAGTTCTCGTATCAAGTAGTCCTCGTGTGGGACCCATTCACTGGAACCATACTCTAATTCTGGTCTTATGAGAGACTTATACACCCTCTCCTTTACATCTTTACTACAACCCCTAAAGACTCTCATAACCATTAACCTTGTTCATATGTTTACCCCAGTGAAAATCATTCTTTATTATAACACTTATAGTAAGTCTTGTCCAGTTTATTATAATATATATAATAAATTATAATTTAATAACAGCACTGTGTATAGATTATAATTGACTTGGTCAGATCTGAAAGTAATTATGTTATATTATGACACTTTAATTTTCTTCTGTGATACAAAGTTTGGAAGTTACCTGTATACAATGGCAGAGAAAAGAATTATGCCAGCTGTCTCTTTGCCTTAGACATCATTGTTTCTAAATGTGCATATTGAGGAGAAAATTATTAGCCCACATCAGTGACTGCATTCATTGCAGCACTGTAGTACCTGTTGTCATAAATATATTCCATGTTTTTTGATTTGAAAACTGGAAAGTTTCAGAGTACTTACTGTATATACTGGTATATAGCCAATAAAGAGTGTTCCTTCATGTACCACTATGGGCAGCACTATGTGTTTTGCAGTGTTAATATTTTGAACTTGCTTTCAGATAGTTGGTTGGGACAGAACAGAAATAGCAAGGATATGCATGCAACTGTTGGCTGTGGTATAATTCCATACAGTAACACAGATTTCCTGAACATGGACATATTGTTTACCATGTGACAGAAACTACTGTATTTTTAAGAAAGAAAGTAATTAGGTAAATATAATACAGTGAAACCTCCATAGAACAATTACTGATACAACGATAAACCTGGGTACAGCGATAATTTTATATGGTCCTGGAAGATTTCCTATATTTACTATGTTAATTACCCCACATTAGAACGATGAAGTAATTTTAGTAACACCCTGTTATAACGAAGACAAAGTTTTGAGCGTCTTACTATTTTCTGCTTCTAAGAATCTGACCATAACAGTACATATTGTTTGTTAAACCTCTCAACTTTCAGCGCTGTATTCTTAGAAGCTTCCCTATATACTTTGCTGGCAGTAAGCAGGTAGCGAATAGCTGCGGAAAGCTGTGCTCAGCAGCAAGTAGCAAGAGTCAAATAGCTCCTGTGTTGGAAACAGTGTTAACTGTTGTAGTCTGTACATTATTGATCTTGAGTTGTTGCAGTCAGGAGTGTTGTGTTGAGCTCATACAAAGTTTATTTATGTGATCTGTACCATCTGTAAATGTTTTTAAGGTGATAAATACGTTTTGGTCTTGGCTAATGAGATTTGGACAATGGCTGGAACTCGGAAGCAGATAAGCTTAGAGACTAAACTGTAAATTTTCGAAGACATTGATAACGGGATGAAACAGGTAGACGTGGCGAGGAAGTATGGACTTGCACAGTCGACGTTAGCTATGTTCCTTTAAAAAAATGGAAAGAAATTGAAGAAAGTTTTCTAGGTGGCAAGTTTAACCTTTCAAGAAAAAGAATGAAGATGGTAGCTGCTGAGAATGTGGACAGTGCTACAATGCGCTGGTTTAATGAGATGCGTGCGCAGAACATTCCAATTAATGGTCCCGTTATATATCAAAAAGCCTTAGATTTCACTAAGTTGCTTGGCGATTCTAACTTTCAAGCACATAACAGATGGCTGCGGAGGTTTAAGGAGCAGCGTGGGATAATTTAAAAAGTTATTTCAGACAAAAAAATCCGCAACTTTAGGTGATGCAGAATGTTGGCGGGAAAACACCATGTGAAAACTGCTGGAAAAGTACGGTCCTGAAAACATGTACAATGCAGTTGATACGGGATTGTTGTTTTACCAGCTGGTGCCAGAGAAGACGATGGCCTTTAGAGGAGGAAAATCTAAAGGAGAGAAACAATGTAAATGTAAATGGAGTGAACGAAATGTGTTTCATTAATTCTATTTTAATGATCTTTTTCATCAGAAGAGTACTGTATATACTGCACTTTTCGGTACAGTACTTTAGTAGTCACTATTTAACAAAACCTCATTATAACAATAACCCTGCTAAAACAATATTAATTTTAAGGTCTTCTGGATATTGTTCTATCAAGGTTTGACTGTATATGCACCTGAAGAATGTGTAAAATCTAGAAACAAACAATAAAAATGGCTTTGAAGTTCATAACATGAACCATGGTGAATAGTGAATTTTGATGTCTGGTGTCCTAATCTCTTCAAGGAAACTGTAATTTTCAATTAATTTAAACCTGTTTCAAGAGTCCAAGCCAGTTATTTTCTCCTAAATATTTCAGTGACAGGAAGGTGTAGTTGAAATATCAGTTTATATAAATTATCCTGTGAAATGCATATTCTAAATGGGAAAGCTTCAGTTAAGCATTCTTCCTAAAAAAAAAAAAATAATAAACCAAGAGAAGACGTAAAATGGAATAGTAGCAATTAAACCTAAAAAGTACAGGACATAAGAAAACTAGTTAAAAAGATGAAACCTGAAACATTGCGCTTATATGATGAAATTTTGTAATGGCCTTAACTGAAAGTGGTAAGAATTATAAAGGAGTAAGCAAGGATTAGGGATCCATAATTGATCTCTTTTTACAGGTATATTATTTGCAAATATTTTTGGATAATTACTTTTATTATTTAATGGTACTCATAACATTCTGTTATATAATTTCTTTCTGAGAAAATTATGTTAATTACTTCCTTCATTGTTAAACTTTATAAATGCTTGGTAAGAGAGTTGGCTATTTTATATTTGCAGAAACTTGTCCAGAGGAAAGTTTAACATGTTTAAACTTCAGGATGAATCTTTAGTCATAAATTTTCAGAATATGATCAATGTCCAGCTGACAGTTAATCCATTTAGCACAAATGGTGTTCAGCAAGAACACATCAGCTGAGGAAACTATTGGTTTTGTAAAGCAGAAGAGGCAAGACTGGTTTGATGCCAACAATTAGGACTTTAGTATCTCATCAATGCAACAAGGGAAGCCTATCTATCCCATCTTCAAGATCCATCCTCCAACATGAAAAAAGTACATTTTCTAGAACTTAAAAGAACATGTCAGACACGGGTAAAATAAATTAAGAATACTTGGTGACAACAGAAAGCTCAGGAACTTCAGAGAATATCTGATGCTTTGGACCTGAGGAACTTTTACTCAGGAATTAAAAAGATATGTATGGTCCATCTCACTCATCAGGCACACTGAAAAGTGCTGATAACTCTACCACTCTTACTGACAGTCATGAAATCCTGGAACAGTGGAAGGAGCATTTCTCCACCCTTCTAAATCATCCTTCTACTGCTGCTGGAGATGATGTTCCTCAACAGCCCGAACAACCATGGATGGCAGTTCCACCTACTTACCAAGAATTCAGTGTAGCTCTCAGTCGACTGGAACCTAGAAAGGCACTTGGCCCCCATCTGGAGTTAATTCAAGCTGGTAGTCAGTCCCTCAGATTGCAGATTTTCACTTTCATCTTCAAAATTTGGGAAGTCAGAGAAGTAACTGGTGAAGTAAAAAAATGCCACTATCATCACAATCTTCAAGAAAGGTGATTGCAGTGTTTGTGGCAACTATTGTGGTGTATCACTGCTATCTTTTGTCAGTAATATTCTTGCAAGAATTTTGCTTAACCACCTCCAGGTTATTTCTAAAAGGGTTCTCCCAGGGTCCTAGTGTGGCTTTCAAACCTCCAGAAGATTTGATTTTCTGTGCAGGAAAAATGCAGAGAGAAGCAGAATCCTCTCTTCTTAGTCTTTTATGAGCTGAAAAAATCATTTAACTTTGTCCCAAAGCCTGGTATGTGGGTGGTGCTGAAACACTTTGGCTGACCTCAGGGTTTTGTTGATCTGGTTCAGGCTCTCCATTATGGCATGACTGAGCAGGTTTACAATCAGAATAAGTCCTCAGTTGAATTTCCTATTACTCATGGATTGAAACAAGGCTGTGTGCTTGCTGCAATACTATTTGGAATATATTTGGCTGCCATCCTATATGAGTCACATACGAACCCAGGTGCAGAGGTAAGGTATTGTTTTGATGGAGGGCTTTTCAGCCTAGTTAGACAGTGATCCCGGAGGCCTGCCCAGGTTACAGAGGTAACCGAAATGTTGTATGCAAATTATGCTGCATCACCTGTACTCACACCAGAGGAATCGCAACAGTCAGTTAACTGCTACAAAAGTGCATGAATCATTTTTTGTCTCACCATTAACGTTCAAAGGTCCTGCCACAAATTTCACCAGGCACAACCCTTCCACATTTCAATATCTCCATCTTGGATACTTCACTGGAGCAGGTAGACCATTTTTCATACCTGGGTAGTATTCTATCTGTGTACTGTAATTGTGAGCAAGATGTGGAGAAGAGAATTGGTGCTGCCTATGCAGCATTTGGGCAACTATCACACCAGGTGTTCATGAATAAAGACCTGACTGTGGACATGAAACTCATGGTTTACCACACTGTTGTTATTACAGCATTGCTGTACGGTTGTGAAATTTGGACCCTGCAATGACGTGACTTCAAAAAGCTTGAACACTTCCACTAACAAAAACTTTGATCCATCCTTAGGATCAAAATGGAAGAAAGACCATGTCACCAACATTGCTGTTCTTGAAAAATTGCTTTCCAAGAATAAAGAATCGTCCATCATCAGTCATCAGCTTAGATGGATTGGCCAGATCCATCTGATGAGTGATACAAGATTTCCTCGCCAAATCTTGTATGGTGAACTTTCTGGCACCAGACCTCAAGGATCCCCTATGAGGTGCTACAAGGACCAATTTAAACACACTATGAGGATGACAGATCTTGGTCCACAAACCTGCGACACACTTGCTCAAGACCATTCAGTTTGGTGCTAGACCATCCCTTCTGCTGTCAATCTTTTTTTTTTTTTTTTACAATTGGTTTTACAAGTAACAACTCTCATTATTGTTCCGTATTGAAGATGACGTTAGGCATAGATATCAAGGATAATTAAATAAAAAACCACCTATTCAATACTTTCCACGTTTAATGTGGTTATTATCTACATGATTTTATGTAGACTCATTTGGTCAGGTACATGTTTCACCCATTATTTTGGGCATCTTCAGCCTGTAAACAACCTTTAGGTCAAGGTTTGGGACCTTTTTAACTAATATAAACATACTAATATATACACTATATATAACATATACATTATATACAATATATACAAACATAAGTCAATACAGTAAAGTTTTTTTGGTCCTAATCTATTTAATATGGAAAATGTCCAAAACTAAAATGGATCTTCTTTTCGGTGAAGAGGATTGCAAATCGGGGTTTATGTGACCCCTATATCATATTAAGTACTTGACGTATCGTGTCTGGTGACAGGATGTGTCGTCAACAATAAGAGGAGATTTGAACTGATTGTAGGTTGGTCAAGATTGAAAATATAAATTTAAATTGAATGTGTTTTAACTTGGCAGTTCTGGTTAACTTAAAATGTTCAAAACTAAAAATAAAATGAAACGGATCTTCTTTTTTCTTCTTGAGAAGGGGTGATATTAAAACTGGAGCTTGTTTGACCCACGATTTTCATTTTCATGTTCTTGACGTAACTAATATTTAAATGTGTTGTCGTGTACAAGTGGAGATTCAAAAGCCGATTGTTGTAGGTAGACTGGTCAAAAACGTTGTGAATGAAACTGTTAGTGTCTTGACTTTGGGTCTCATGTAACGTCAAGGAATTGACAAGAGTACAATATTTAGCTGTTTCATAGTTTTAGGCTGCTGCTTAATTGGGAAGAGACATCCTAGACACTTGATACAGTCTTGTGTGAAAATTGTTCCCGTTGATGTGTTGCTTGGTCTTTGGGAGGGATCTTAAGAATATCTGTAATGAAGTAGAAAATAATTTTGAATTAAAAATTTTTGAGCACGCGTTGTGATAAAATGTATTAAATTAACACCTCTTAACTGTAAAATGACTTACTTGTTCAGTTAATACTAGATGGATCTGTCTGTTCCGGCAGCACCTGTCTTGTCACCATTTCTACTCCTGGTGTTGTAATGGTGCGGTAATGGAGGGGCGGGGCATGGAGGGAGAGTGGGGGTAGGCTGGTCTATGGGCGTGTGTGCTGTTGCTGGAGGGGAGTTTCTAGAAGCAATATGGGCGGGTTTAACTTTTGGCATGATGGATGAAGCATTTGAGTGTGGAGATTTAAATAATTGAGGGATTTTGTTTTGATCTGAATTCACGATATTAATTAATCTAGGTGTTAATTCGTACAAAGGATTTTTAATTTCATTGACGTCGTTGAGATTTTTATTTTTATTGTAGGTTTGGTCTAAAAAGATGTGTAGGTTTTCCAGTTCATTCATTAATTTCCCTTTACCTATGCTTCTAATGATGGTAAGATCTTTCTCTATGGATGTAAAGTGATGGCCCGTTTCTCTCATGTTGGCTCATCGCTGAGTACTTATTGTGTTTTTGAGCGTTATAATGTTCCAGATATCTCGTGTTAAAGCTGCGGCCAGTCTGTCCGATATAAGAAAAACCACATTGTGTACATGTTAGTTTATATATGCCGGACCTTGAATAATGGTTGCTATTGTGATTGACCTTGTTGTGGTTAAAAAACATGTTTTGATTAGTGTTAACTGTCCTGAAGGCTATATTGATATTGTGCTTGTTTAAAGTATTTGCGATCTGATGGACGGCTGGGTTGTTATATGTAAATGTGGCGAAACTGGTTTTTTTAGGTTTTTCTGGGATGAGGTTAGTGGACAATTTAATTTTGATTTTATTAATCAAACGGTTGACCATATCTATTTTAAACCCGTTCAGTTGAGCAAGATTCCTTATGTACTTCAGTTCAATTTTTAAATTGTTGGGAGAAAGAGGAATTTTTAAAGCTCTATAAATTAAATTATAGAAAGAGGCTTGTTTTTGGGACTTGGGGTGTATGGATGAATTCATAATAGTTAAGGGAGAGTGTGTAGGTTTCCTGTATATTCGAAAATCGAAGGTATTATGTCCGCGTGTAATAGTTAAGTCCAAAAAGTTTAATGAGTTCCTAACCTCATCCTCTTTAGTAAACTTAACATTGGGGTCAATTTTGTTTAGGGACTCCAAGATCTCGTCACTATTAGTGACATTTTTGTCGAAAATTATGAAGGTATCGTCTACAAATCTCAGCCATAAACATACGCCTTTTATTTGTGTTATAATTTTTGTGTGTTCTATTGTGTCCATATAAATGTCTGCTAAGATGCCAGAAAGAGGGTCGCCCATCGCTAAGCCTTTTTGTTGGTAAAACTTTCCATTGAAAGAGAAAAAGTTGTTGCTTAAGACAAAATTTAATATCTTCATGAATTCTTCAATTTCCATCTTACTAAGGCCGCTGTGTTTATTGATATTATCACTGATAATTCTTACAGTTTCTTTGGTAGGGATGTTTGGGTACATATTTACGACGTCATAGGAGCACATTGAGTGATTGGGGCGCAGCTTAAACTTGTTTAAAATTTCGCAAAAAGTGAATGAATTTTTTAAAGGGTGTTTATTATTGAATACGTAATGTTTTTTTAGAAAGCCGTGAATGAATTTTGATACTTTATAGGTGGGGCTGTTTCTACAGTTTATGATAGGGCATATTGGAATGTCCTTCTTATGAATCTTTGGTAAGGCTCTGGCTGTCGGAATACTAGGGTTCATGTTAAAAAGTTTTTGTTGTTCTTGTTCATTGAAAAGAAAGTTAGAACTTCTTATTAGAGTTTTTAGATTTCGCTGAATTCTCGTGGTTGGATCTTTGTTGACTATTGTGTATATTTTGTCCTTAAAAAAGTCTTCTGTTTTTTGAATGTATGTGTTTTGATCTAGGAGAACTGTGGATCCTCCTTTGTCCGCTTTTGTGACAATAATGTTGTTGTCGTCTATTTTCTTTTTTACGTTCTGGATCAATTTTTTGTGGTCGAAATTTGAATATGCGTTTATTTCTTCCGCTAGTTTTGGTAGTTTCTTTTTTACCTCAAATCTGGTATCATTTTGTGTTTCTAAAGGGAGTTTAGAAATGTTAGCCTCGATCTCAGCTACTGTGTTGATAATATCCGTTTCTTTTTTCTTGCTAGGCCAGTTATGTTTTAAGCCTTTATTCAAGATTCCCATTTCTTCTTCAGAGAACTGTACGTCTGTCAAATTAACTACTGTGGGTGTATTGTTCTGTGAGGGAGCCGCTTTTTGCGTGTCTGAACTGCGTTTTGGTAATCGTGATTGGGATGCTTTTAATTGAGATAGTTTCTTGTCGAGAGTAACTTGCTTCCTATCCAATAAAGCAATCAGTTTATTGTCCACATGTAGCTGGAAAGAGTTCCATTCTAACGGATGTAAAGCCTGAGCTAACGCTAAATGAACTCTATATAACTGCAGATTTAAAAGCGACTTCTTTTTATATGACGCTTTAATTTCATTTCTTAACCAAATGTCGTTGACCTTGTTTTGAACTCTAAACAAACTTTGGTTAGATAAGTTTTTTCGCTGTGTAGGTTTCAAAAATTTTGGGATCAATTTTAGTTCTAGACACTGTTTTAGAAAGGCTATGTCTTTAGTTAGTTTACAAATCTTGACCTTAAGGTTGAAGTACCTATTTAAACGGTATTTTGCCTGGTTGGCTACCAAATTACAAGTAACAACTCTCATTATTGTTCCGTATTGAAGATGACGTTAGGCATAGATATCAAGGATAAAATGATACCAGATTTGAGGTAAAAAAGAAACTACCAAAACTAGTGGAAGAAATAAACGCATATTCAAATTTCGACCACAAAAAATTGATCCAGAACGTAAAAAAGAAAATAGACGACAACAACATTATTGTCACAAAAGCGGACAAAGGAGGATCCACAGTTCTCCTAGATCAAAACACATACATTCAAAAAACAGAAGACTTTTTTAAGGACAAAATATACACAATAGTCAACAAAGATCCAACCACGAGAATTCAGCGAAATCTAAAAACTCTAATAAGAAGTTCTAACTTTCTTTTCAATGAACAAGAACAACAAAAACTTTTTAACATGAACCCTAGTATTCCGACAGCCAGAGCCTTACCAAAGATTCATAAGAAGGACATTCCAATACGCCCTATCATAAACTGTAGAAACAGCCCCACCTATAAAGTATCAAAATTCATTCACGGCTTTCTAAAAAAACATTACGTATTCAATAATAAACACCCTTTAAAAAATTCATTCACTTTTTGCGAAATTTTAAACAAGTTTAAGCTGCGCCCCAATCACTCAATGTGCTCCTATGACGTCGTAAATATGTACCCAAACATCCCTACCAAAGAAACTGTAAGAATTATCAGTGATAATATCAATAAACACAGCGGCCTTAGTAAGATGGAAATTGAAGAATTCATGAAGATATTAAATTTTGTCTTAAGCAACAACTTTTTCTCTTTCAATGGAAAGTTTTACCAACAAAAAGGCTTAGCGATGGGCGACCCTCTTTCTGGCATCTTAGCAGACATTTATATGGACACAATAGAACACACAAAAATTATAACACAAATAAAAGGCGTATGTTTATGGCTGAGATTTGTAGACGATACCTTCATAATTTTCGACAAAAATGTCACTAATAGTGACGGGATCTTGGAGTCCCTAAACAAAATTGACCCCAATGTTAAGTTTACTAAAGAGGATGAGGTTAGGAACTCATTAAACTTTTTGGACTTAACTATTACACGCGGACATAATACCTTCGATTTTCGAATATACAGGAAACCTACACACTCTCCCTTAACTATTATGAATTCATCCATACACCCCAAGTCCCAAAAACAAGCCTCTTTCTATAATTTAATTTATAGAGCTTTAAAAATTCCTCTTTCTCCCAACAATTTAAAAATTGAACTGAAGTACATAAGGAATCCTGCTCAACTGAACGAGTTTAAAATAGATATGGTCAACCGTTTGATTAATAAAATCAAAATTAAATTGTCCACTAACCTCATCCCAGAAAAACCTAAAAAAACCAGTTTCGCCACATTTACATATAACAACCCAGCCGTCCATCAGATCGCAAATACTTTAAACAAGCACAATATCAATATAGCCTTCAGGACAGTTAACACTAATCGAAACATGTTTTTTAACCACAACAAGGTCAATCACAATAGCAACCATTATTCAAGGTCCGGCATATATAAACTAACATGTACACAATGTGGTTTTTCTTATATCGGACAGACTGGCCGCAGCTTTAACACGAGATATCTGGAACATTATAACGCTCAAAAACACAATAAGTACTCAGCGATGAGCCAACATATGAGAGAAACGGGCCATCACTTTACATCCATAGAGAAAGATCTTACCATCATTAGAAGCATAGGTAAAGGGAAATTAATGAATGAACTGGAAAACCTACACATCTTTTTAGACCAAACCTACAATAAAAATAAAAATCTCAACGACGTCAATGAAATTAAAAATCCTTTGTACGAATTAACACCTAGATTAATTAATATCGTGAATTCAGATCAAAACAAAATCCCTCAATTATTTAAATCTCCACACTCAAATGCTTCATCCATCATGCCAAAAGTTAAACCCGCCCATATTGCTTCTAGAAACTCCCCTCCAGCAACAGCACACACGCCCATAGACCAGCCTACCCCCACTCTCCCTCCATGCCCCGCCCCTCCATTACCGCACCATTACAACACCAGGAGTAGAAATGGTGACAAGACAGGCGCTGCCGGAACAGACAGATCCATCTAGTATTAACTGAACAAGTAAGTCATTTTACAGTTAAGAGGTGTTAATTTAATACATTTTATCACAACGCGTGCTCAAAAATTTTTAATTCAAAATTATTTTCTACTTCATTACAGATATTCTTAAGATCCCTCCCAAAGACCAAGCAACACATCAACGGGAACAATTTTCACACAAGACTGTATCAAGTGTCTAGGATGTCTCTTCCCAATTAAGCAGCAGCCTAAAACTATGAAACAGCTAAATATTGTACTCTTGTCAATTCCTTGACGTTACATGAGACCCAAAGTCAAGACACTAACAGTTTCATTCACAACGTTTTTGACCAGTCTACCTACAACAATCGGCTTTTGAATCTCCACTTGTACACGACAACACATTTAAATATTAGTTACGTCAAGAACATGAAAATGAAAATCGTGGGTCAAACAAGCTCCAGTTTTAATATCACCCCTTCTCAAGAAGAAAAAAGAAGATCCGTTTCATTTTATTTTTATTTTTGAACATTTTAAGTTAACCAGAACTGCCAAGTTAAAACACATTCAATTTAAATTTATATTTTCAATCTTGACCAACCTACAATCAGTTCAAATCTCCTCTTATTGTTGACGACACATCCTGTCACCAGACACGATACGTCAAGTACTTAATATGATATAGGGGTCACATAAACCCCGATTTGCAATCCTCTTCACCGAAAAGAAGATCCATTTTAGTTTTGGACATTTTCCATATTAAATAGATTAGGACCAAAAAAACTTTACTGTATTGACTTATGTTTGTATATATTGTATATAATGTATATGTTGTATATAGTGTATATATTAGTATGTTTATATTAGTTAAAAAGGTCCCAAACCTTGACCTAAAGGTTGTTTACAGGCTGAAGATGCCCAAAATAATGGGTGAAACATGTACCTGACCAAATGAGTCTACATAAAATCATGTAGATAATAACCACATTAAACGTGGAAAGTATTGAATAGGTGGTTTTTTATTTAATTATCCTTGATATCTATGCCTAATTGGTTTTACGTCGCACTGACACAGATAGGTCTTATGGTGATGAAGGGATAGCAAAGGGCTAGGAGTGGGAAGGAAGCGGCCGTGGCTGTAGTTAAAGTACAGCCCCAGCATTTGCCTGGTGTGAAAATGGGAAACCACAGAAAACCATCTTCAGGGCTGCCGACAGTGGTGTTCAAACCCACTATCTCCCGGGTGCAAGCTCACAGCTGCGCACCCCTAACCGCATGGCCAACTTGCCCGGTGTCAATCTTTTTTAAGGGGAACAAAGCAGATGTGAAGAGGCCAGGAAACATGCACAAAAACTCCATGCAGTACAGCCACTCTCCACTAACAATTCTGTGCAGTCTGCGTGAATACTTGTTTCATGCTAGGATTGTGAATTTATTAGAAGAAGATAGTTGGAAACGAGTTAAGCTGACAATTTGCAGAAGACCTCGTTTCAGCATTTTGACATAATTTAATAATGGAAGATCCATTTTTGAAGCTAAAAGGAATAATATTATATTATTATAAAATATATTTGTAAATAATTCTGAAACTGAAAGTTTTTCCATTGTTGCAAATGGAGTACCTGTCAGTACCCTTTAAAATGCTGAGTACATGTCTTATGTAAGAAAATATTCTTTAAATTATGTTTTTCCTTTGTATTGAAAAGTTGCAAAAATGACATATCTTCTAGATCCTAGTGATAAAATTATACAATTGTATAGAAAAGTTCTAAGTTTCATACAATATGAAATGTATGAAATACCAACAATCATATACATACCAAGAGGTTGTACCAAAGGAGCTACATCAGATGCTCTCACTACATTGTTTAATGAACCAAGTAATCTTCCTTTTATCTCTACTGTACTGAGAAAATGTGCCTTTTTTAAATAAATACCTCTTAATATTTTAGGTGAGACATTGGTTTCAAGAGTTTTAACTGAGTGCATCAATTCACGCATTTTTCTGAATAAGAGCAGTATATCACTAGAAGATACATTCCTGGGGATGAAACGGATAGGTTCTCTTTCTATCCATAATGGGAGTGATTTTATGGTATATTTCAAATGGAGGAAGATGTCATCTGAAGTGGAAGAATGTACTGAAAAGTTCAGGTAAGTTACTGTCCTCATTTTCTCCTTGGATCAAGTCCGTAACATATCAGAAGGTACTCAGAAGTTTCCATAATTATTCTTAAAAGTTTTTGTTGAGGATTGATTGATTTATTTATTTATTTATTTATTTATTTATTTATTTATTTATTTATTTATTTATTTATTTATTTATTTATTTATTTATTTATTTATTTATTTATTTATTTATTTATTTATTTATTTATTTATTTATTCATTCATTTATTTATTTATCGTATAGCTTTTAATGCCGGGAGTGTCCAGAGTCACATTCAGTTCACGTGGTGCAGGTTTTTGTATTTGACTACTATGTCTGGATGTGGGATGATGATGTTGATGAGGTAGGGAGAGGATGAAACCCAGTGCTGGCGAATGACGCCAAGGGTTAGTTTTAGTGAAAGCCATTTCTTTTCAGTTTCACCTTAAGTTACAGATTGACACCAAGTGGTCTGCTCAGATCCTAATGTCCCTATCCAATAGATGAATCACTATCAACAGAGTCGTATTCCCTCATCCCATATGAACATTGCAGAGAGGTTTGGAATTGAATCCAGGCTTTTGGCACACAATCTAATGAGTAGAAATTTATATCACCACCTCTCCTACCCTGCTGGTGAACATCTGATAGTGAAAATATTTCAAAGCGCTGAACCACAGTGGCAGAACATACCGTCACTGCTTCAACAAATCCTCATATTACAGGTTATAAATTTATTTTTTTGTCCGTATTGAAGATCTACTTGTGATACAAATTCTTATAATTTTATTAAATACCACCTACTAATACATAATAAGCTAATAAGGACTTACAGCTTTATTGAATTGTTAATATGGTACATGTTTCGTTCCTTTTTGTGAGCATCATCAACCAATTAAATCTTATTAAACCTTGGGTAAATGATAATTGGCTGATGATGCTCACAAAAAAAGGACCGAAACATGTACCATTTTTAACAATTTAATAAAGCTGTAAGTCCTTATTAGCTTATTATGTATTGAATAGGTGGTATTTAATAAAATTATAAGAATTTGTATCACAAATCCTCATACCCCACAATGCCCTTTCTATCCATTATTCTCCTTAAGACTGGTCACACATCTCAGCTACATATGGATATGCAGTCCTTCAGAACAATTCTTGTAGTATTCATTTTTGTATGCCAATGTGTAAAAGAAATTGAACCTCACTGTACTGTGCTGTAGGAATGTACATTGCATGACACGCACTTACATGTCAGCATAGGAATACAAACACAATGAAAATTGTTCCGATGGACTGAATATCTACAGGTAGCCGGGAGGTATGACGTGTCTTACGGAATATAATGAATAGGAAGACCATTTTGAGATATGAGGTTTTGCCAGTGCAGCAACAATATATACTTGACACCGTAACGATCGTAGCCAGCAGGCGGGCTGTGGGAAAGTTCAATCCTACATTTTTGTTATCCTCGGTGCTGATCACTCATAGTGACATATGATCCATGGACTGTTAACAGTGGCATCTGTAGTAGTGTAATGTACTGTGGATGTGCAAAAGAAATGGTTGATGGTGGTTCGTATAAGCTGTGAGCTTGCATAGTGGGTTCGAATCCCACTGTCAGCAGCCCAGAAGATGGTTTTCCATGGTTTCTCCATTTTCACTCCAGGCAAATGCTGGGATTGTACCTTAATTAAGGCTATGGCCGCTTCCTTCCAACTGCTAGGCCTTTCCTATCCCATCATCATCATAAGAATCTGTGTCAGTGTGACGTAAAGCCACGAGCAAAAAAAAAAAAAAAAGATTCATGTAAGTATCATACATACATACATACATACATACATACATACTGTACCAGGAAATTATGTGATAATAAGCCACGACTAGATATTTTGGACCTAGCTTGATAGCTGCAGTCGCTTAAGTGCGGCCAGTATCCAGTATTCGGGAGATAGTAGCTTCGAACCTCACTGTCGGCAGCCCTGAAGATGGTTTTCCATGGTTTCCCATTTTCACACAAGGCAAATGCTGGGGCTGTACCTTGTTAAGGCCACGGCAACTTCCTTCCCACTCCTAGCCCTTTCCTGTCCCATCATCGCCATAAGACCTGTCTGTGTCGGTGCGACATAAAGCAACTTACAAGTATACAAGTAACTAATCTCATTTTGTTCCGTATTGAACAGGTGGACACAGTAAATTTTATTCTCGAAAGAATTTTACGTAAAGCAACTTATAATACAAATATAATGGTCCGTTATTGGACATTATAAATTTTTCCAGCTAACTCATTCTTGGTTGCCTGCGTTTCGCCCTCGTGTGCTAAGTTGGGCTCGTCAGTTGGGACTTAGCACACCTCCCAAGACGCAAGGCTAGTGCATACCGTGAAGGCCACTGCATAGGCTACCTGAAGCCACCAGCAGTGCCAATGCACTATGAGAGCTATGTCTCATATCCAAAAATTGATGCCTGCCTAGCCATCAGATGATATAGATGTTGATTCCCAAAGGGAACTTAAAATATTTGTCCTGAATGAGTAAATTTATAATACCAATATAATGGTCCGTTATTGGACATTATAAATTTTTCCAGCTCACTCACTGCTGGTGGCTTCAGGTAGCCTATGCAGTGGCCTCCACAGTATGCACTAGCCTTGCGACTTGGGAGGTGTGCTAAGTTCCAACTGACGAGCCCAACTTAGCACACGAGGGCGAAATGCAGGCAACCAAGAATGAGTTAGCTGGAAAAATTTATAATGTCCAATAACGGACCATTATATTGGTATTGTAAATTTACTCATTCAGGACAAATATTTTAAGTTCCCTTTGGGAATCAACTTCTAAAGCAACTTATAAAAAAGTAAAGATATTTCAGAGAGTAATCTTAATCACAGGGCATACTGGGTGTAGACCTGGAGCTGGGTACAGAGAGAGGTCCTAACTACAATGAGTTCCAAATTCTTTAAACTGAAATTTTTCACGTAAGGCTCACCTTACAATTGTGCTGGTTACAGTGAGGTTGTTTCAATAGATCCTTCTTGATGGACAGTAACCCAACCATGGAAACATGATCCATCCTGTGCAGCAACCAAACTATGGAAACATGATTCCTTATAGGCAACATCCAAACCATGGAAGCACGATCCCTCGAATGCAGCAACCAAACCATAGAACCATGATCACTTGTACACAGCAATGGGTCATTATTGATTCTTGAAGGTCCCGGCGTGGGGTAACCACTCCCTGATTATGTTACGCGAGCATACACATTTAACTGTCCCCTAAGTATCGGAATGATTTACATAATCCACAGCACTTTGTGAATGGTAATTGTTGACTCGGTTCTAACTTAGAACCCAAAAGTAAAATTAGAAAAATAAGTTGCACTTGGGAAACTTGTGGTAGCTTTCCACAAGAAAGAAAGAAATGAAGTTTGACGTCCATCACTTGCATAGAATCTTTCTGCCAAATTAATATTTGCACTGTCTGTTGGAACTCATCACAACACAGTCTATTCCTATTCACGTCAAGAACTAGAATGTCTGTTGGAATAACTGTACTCTTAGAATTATAATTCTAAAGAAACTCAATGTTTGTAGCGACCTACTAGAAGCTCAGTTCACTTGGATATTTCACTTGCATTTCATGAATGTCTACGAGTGCACTTGTGTACATGTAGTGTAAATCACTAGCAGAAATCTCTACCATTCCTAACTACTGCATTCTATGCAAAGCATGCATTATTATTATTATTATTATTATTATTATTATTATTATTATTATTATTATTATTATTATTATTATTATTATTATTATTATTATTATTATTATTATTATTATTATTATTATTATTATTATTATTATTATTATTATTATTATTATTATTATTATTATTATTTATTTTGAAAAGTCTGTTCGAAGAAAAACAACATATCACTTCA
The DNA here is from genome assembly GCF_040414725.1 of Anabrus simplex. Classification (NCBI taxonomy): domain Eukaryota; kingdom Metazoa; phylum Arthropoda; class Insecta; order Orthoptera; family Tettigoniidae; genus Anabrus; species Anabrus simplex. The sequence goes on along the minus strand of NC_090271.1, from coordinate 41,766,769 downwards.
CAACCATGTTTGATATAATGTCTAAGTGAATGGTTAATTACTTGTACGAAAAGTAAAGTCTCTGAATATTCTGTTATTCACACCGTAATGTTAAAGTTTAAGTCAAGTTCACTTGGAGAAATCACTATCATGGTTTCTAACACACATGTAAATGTTAGTTATACAGGTATTAGAATCGCCTTCTTTTATTTATAAGTCCCTCAATGAGGTTCTACTTACTGAAAATTTATATGTACCGCAGTGCTGGAGTTATTCTATGTTCCACACTCGCATGTCACTCAGGCACAATCTCACCCTGCAGCCTGACTCCTTATCGTGCGGTGAACCAACATCGTCATGTTCCCATTGTGAACTGCTGTGTCAGTACCAGGAGTGATTACCTTTTATATAGATCTAGCTCTGACATTATGTTATATAAAATCTTGAATATCTCCGCAATCCCTTTATCGATTTTAAAGGAATTATCATGAGGAGACTTTTAAAATGTGCACTATAAGATGCCATTGATTCTGAATAGATACCTCAATTGGTTTAGGATATAGAAAATTTTCTTGGATGGATGTTTCCAGATCGTATGATGCAACCTGTCCTTGACACCGCGCTGGCTAGGTGATGACGCAAGTAGCATTGTGCCGGTTGACTACTTGCTCCTGCAAGACTGTGTTCATATGAGTACTGAAATACACTCGCTAATACTTTATAAATTCTTTATGGCGTATTTTATTTAAGAAATACTTGATGTACGGTCCATCCCGGTCCACGGTCCACCCCTCCGTCGGGAAGAAGAAAATATGTCAAGGCTTTTATTTTTAATTATCCACTCTATGAAAGTATTTCTTAAGATTAGTGGCATTGTAGACTCCTTCAGTTGAGTCCTCTGTTCTCTCAATCTGGTATGCATCTTTATCAAAGGTTTTTGCAACGCGCTAGGGTCCAATGAATAGTGGACTGAACTTGGCAGTAAAGAACCTTTTACCATGAAATCACTTGATAACATCTCATAGTGAAGGAGGGTGGTCATAATAATAATAATAATAATAATACTTTATTAATGGTAATACTATTTTACATAACAGTAGAGAAGAATAAACAAAACAAAACACACTAAAAAGAAAGTTCAATGGAGTATAAGAAGAAAAATATGTACAGATATATACACAGGTTATATTACAAGTACAGGAAATTAATAGTCAATTCTGGAGATTATGTAAGTGCTTTCTCAATTTTGACCATGAGCAGTTAAATACATCAATATCCACTTTGTTTAGAGATCTTGACATTTGTTCAACTGGCCCATTGAATGCGTAGTTAGTTCTATGCCAGTTTGTAGACAATGTATTCTTGAACCTTGTGCATCTGTCTGGTATATGTACATTAATTTTTGCAAGGAGTTGTGGACAATTCACCAAGGAATGAAGCAATTTAAAAGTGAAGAGTGTATCCAATAATTCACGGCGTTGTGACAGGCTATGCAGATTTAAGGACTGTTGTATGGATGTATAATCAAAATTATCATATGAGAATCCTGTTCTAAATGAATATAGACGAAGAAATTTATGTTGTACTGAATCTAATCTATGGATAGAGGTCTGATGGGAAGGGTTCCAAACAGGTGTACAGTATTCTAGTATAGGGCATCTGAAAATGGTTTTCCGTGGTTACCTATTTTCACACCAGGAAAATGCTGGGGCTGTACCTTAATTAAGGCCACGGCCGCTTCCTTCCCACTCCTAGCCCTTTCCTGTCCCATCGTTGCCATAAGGCGTATCTATGTTGGTGCGACGTAAAGCAAGTAGCAAAAAAAAAAAGTCATATAGGGCGTACCATAGATACATACAGCAATCGATAGGTAGCTAAGTTTGAAAATTCTCTAGAATATCTAGTAATGCAACCCAATCTTTGAAATGCTTTCTTACAAATAGTTTTGATATGTTTATTAAACAATAGGTTATAACTGAATAAAACACTGAGTTAGAATGTTATTACTAAATTTGTACTGAAATGATATTTTCTTCTTGTTTTTAAAAAAAAAATATTTTACATTTCTCATGATTAAGTTTCAACCCATTTTGAATACAGTACTTTTCTAGATGATGTAAATCTTCTTGAAGTTTTAAACGGGCCAATGACCTTCAATGTTAGGCCCCTTTAAACAACAAGCATCATCATCATCAAGCAGCAAAGTTTTAAACAATCAAGTGGACAATTAATTTACATAAATTTTTTTGCATCGTCAGCAAACAAAAACAATTCAGATTTCGTAAGTATATTTTTAATGTCATTTATGTAGAGAGCATAAAGTAAGGGCACAAGGTGAGACCCTTGAGGAACTCCACTGGTAACAATAATAGGCACAGAAAAATGATTTCTTTTAACAATCCACAGGCGATTTTTAAGATACGATTCAAACCATGAGAGGAGAGGCCCATTAATTCCGTAGCCTGTTAGTTTTTGCAGCAAGATATCATGGTCGACAGTGTCATAAGCTTTTGAGAAGTCTGTATAAATGAAGTCCACTTGGGAGTGGTTCTCTGTTGCATCCAAGAGGAACTGATAGAATGAAAGAAGATTGCTACAGGTTGACCGTCCTGAAAAGAGTCCATGTTGCTCATCAATGATGATTTTCTAAAGAGAGGTGTGATTTTGTCAAGAATTATTGAGTCAAAAATTTTGGATATATGAGAAGAAATGATAACTGGTCTATATTGTTTTATGTCAGTTTTATCACCATTTTTGAAAACTGGACTAACAAATCCTTTCTTCCATTCCACTGGGAAAACACCTTGGTTTAATGATAGGTTGAACAGATAAAAGAGTGCTTCACATAAAATAAATGAGCAGTACTTGAGCAGGTAAGTTGTAACACCATCAGGTCCTACAGTTTTCTTTAATTCCAGAGATATCAGTATTCGAGAACCAACTGTTCCTTTAGAGTGCGAGCATCCAAGCAAACTCACAAGCTATCGTCAGGTTTCTTCATTATAGCCAAAGGGTTGATGTAGGATGTAATAGCTGGGCTGAGTGGCTCAGACGGTTAAGGCGCTGGCCTTCTAACCCCAACTTGGCAGGTTCGATCCTGGCTCAGTCCGGTGATATTTCAAGGTGCTCAAATACGACAGCCTCGTGTCAGTAGATTTACTGGCATGTAAAAGAACTCCTGTGGGACTAAATTCCGGCACCTCGGCGTCTCCGAAGACGGTAAAAAAAGTTAGTGGGACATAAAGCAAATAATATTATTATTATTATTATTATTTCTTAGGATGTAATACATTTGGAAATGATTCCATCTGCTTCCATCTGTTTAATTAATCCACTTGAGTCATCACAGTATTTCTCAGGCACCGGGTATGACTTCTTTTTATAATGGGATGTACCTTTAAATTCATAGTGATGCTGGAAGTTTCTAAATTACTCCAGACTTCTTATCAAATAAAAATCAATCAATACTGATCTGCAATTAGGGCAGTGGCAGTGGCAGATTCCCTATCTGTTGTTTTCTGAGCCTTTTCTTAGATGATTTCAATGACATTGGAAATTTATTGAACATCTCCCTTGATAAGTTATTCCAATCACTAACTCCCCTTCCTATAAATTAATATTTGCCCCAATTTGTCCTCTTGTATTCCAACTTTATCTTCATGTTGTGATCTTACCTACTTCTAAAGACACCACTCAAACTTATTCGTCTACTAATGTCATTCCACCCCATTTCTCCGCTGACAGCTCGGAACCTACCACTCAGTCGAGCAGCTCATCTCTTTTCTTCCAGTTCTTCCCAGCCCAAACTTTGCAACATTTTTGTAACGCTACTCTTTTGTCGGAAACCACCCAGAACAAATTGAGCTGCTTTTCTTTGGATTTCTTCCAGTTCATGAATCAATTAATCCTGTTGAGGGTCCCATACACAGGAACCATACTCTAGCTGGGGTCTTACCAGAGACTTATAAGCCTTCTCCTTTACATCCTTACCACAACCCCTAAACACCTTCATAACCATGTACAGAGATCTGTATCCATTATTTACAATCCCATTTATGTGATTACCCCAATGAATATCTTTCCTAATATTAACACCCAGATACTTACAATGATCCCCAAAAGGAACATTCACCCCATCAACACAGTAATTAAAACTCAGAGGACTTTTCCTATTTGTGAAACTCATAATCTGACGTTTAACCCCGCTTATCATCATGTCATTGCCTACTGTCCATCTCAAAATATTATCGAGGTCATTTTGCAGTTGCTCACAATCTTGTAACTTATTTATTACTCTATAGAGAATAACATCATCTGCAAAAGGTCTTACCTCTGATTCTACTCCTTTACTCAAATCATTTATATATATAAGAAAACACCAAGGTCCAATAATACTGCCTTGCCCCACTTAATGCAGATCAGTAGTGATTGATTGATTGATTGATTGATTGATTGATTGATTGATTGATTGATTGATTGATTGATTGATGAGGGTCAGATAAAGCTTCACCTACTCTAATTCTCTGAGATCTATTTTCTAGAAATATAGCACCCATTCAGTCACTCTTTTGTCTAGTCCAATTGCACTCATTTTTGCCAGTAGTCTCCCATGATCCACCCTATCAAGTGCTTTAGACAGGTCAATCGCGATACAGTCCATTTGACCTCCAGAATCCAAAATATCTGCTATATCTTGCTGGAATCCTACAAGTTGAGGTTCAGTGGATTAACCTTTCCTAAAACCAAATTGCCTTCTATCGAACCAGTTATTAATATTTCAAACATGTCTAATGTAATCAGAAAGAATGCCTTCCCAAAGTTTACATGCAAAGCATGTCAAACTTACTGGCCTGTAATTTTCAGCTTTTTGTCTATCACCCTTTCTTTTATATACAGGGGCAACTATAGCAACTCTCCATTCCTTTGGTATAGCTCTTTCAACCAAACAATAATCAAATAAGTACTTCAGATATGATACTATATCCCAACAAATTGTATTTAATATATCCCCAGAAAACTTATCAATTCCAGCCGCTTTTCTAGGTTTCAACTTTTGTATCTTATTGTAAATATCATTTTTTTATCATATGTAAATTTTAACACATTGCGGACCGGGTGCACTTCACCCCATGCACAGCCCTGTTCCCGGCCACTTTCTAACTACCTCTAAGCTGGAGTGCGTGCATTCAAATAAACTGTCAGAACTTCACTATCTTTTGAAGGACTACTGTTTATTTTTCTAGTGGCCTTCCTGAATAGATTTTGAAATGCAGGGTATTTCTTGAAATCTATTTCGGCTCATAGTTTTTGGAAATATGGGTTTTTTATTAGGGGATCGGTTGGCCAGTAATCTTCCAGTCATGATTTCTTCACCTGCCCTAACAATATACACAGAGCAATATTTTTTTAATTTCCCTGATAGTGATATTAGTCCACTTAATGTTTTAGGGGATACGTTATGAGAATATGAATTCTGCTCATAGTATAAGTTTGTCTTTTCAGCTACATACTGAAAATATTCCTCACCAATCATAAGTCCTGCTACTTGTCCTATGTTTCCAGATTCATTAGACTATACCTTTATACCAGCAGCACCTTCGAAATCCTATAGCCTATGTTCACTGTTGCCCATAACCCAGTTGTCAGAAAACACTACATTCTTTACAATATTTAGAATGTTTACACCCGCAACACAATTATCAGACTCGTTCTGCGCTATGAGTGTTTCACACCTTGAAGATAAGACTATATTCTCGTCATCACTTGAAACATTTCCGTTAGAAGATATTTCATCATCGAACTCTAAATATTCAGCATCACTTAGATATTCGGAACCTGTATCAGCACATAATTCGCGAATAATTTCATCTTTGTCTAAACACGTGCGATCCCTGGGCGCTGCCATCTTGCATGGCTCATCGAACTTTGTAAACATGTTGTCAGGAAATGCAAAGAAAATCTATGATATGAAGAATACTCGAAAAGAAATGCGACTATCGATTGTGTAGAACCATACATAACAGAGTTCTACCACTCCGGACCTCCAAATAGTTCCCGTATATCTCAAAAGATAGCACTAACGTTCAGTCTGCTGGGTCTGCTGCTAACACGAGATAACTCGGGACCGGTCCGCAACGCTCGGCTAGGCAAACACGAGTTTTCTCGGGACCGGTCCGCAATGTGTTAATACTTCTTTAGCATTAGTCACCTACTCTATCTGGACATTTTCCTTGTAACAAACAATCTTTACATACTGCTGACTGAATACTTCTGCCTTTTGAAGATCCTCACATACACACTCTCCTTGTTCATTAATTATTCTTGGAATGTCCTTCTTGGAACCTGTTTCTGCCTTAAAATACCTATACATACCCTTCCATTTTTCACTAAAATTTGTATGACTGCCAATTATGCTTGCCATCATGTTATCCTTAGCTGTCTTCTTTGCTAGATTCAATTTCCTAGCAAGTTCCTTCAATTTATCCTTACTTCCACAGCTATTTCTAACTCAATTTCTTTCCAATCTGCACCTCCTTCTTAGTCTCTTTATTTCTCTATTATAATAAGGTGGGTCTTTACCATTCCTTACCATCTTTAAAGGTACAAACCTGTTTTCACATTCCTCAACAATTTGTTTAAACCCTTCCCAGGGTCTGTTTACATTCTTATTTACGATTTTCCACCGATCATAATTACTTTTTTTAAACTGCTTCATGCCTGCTTTATCAGCAATATGGTACTGCCTAATAGTCCTACTTTTAAAACCTTCCTTTCTATCACATTTATTTTTAACTATGACAAAAAAAAGCTTCGAGATTGCTAATACCATCTGTTACTTCGGTTTCTCTATAGAGCTCTTCTGGTTTTATCAGCACCACGTCCAGGATATTTTTCCCTCTAGAGTTGGTTCCATCACTTTCTGAATCAGCTGTCTTTCCCATATTAACTTACTTGCCATTTGTTGGCCATGCTTCCTGTCGTTCGCATTCCTTTCCCAATTGACATTTGGTAAATTAAGAACTCCTGCTACAATTACATTCCTTTCCATGTTGTTTCCCACATAGCTGATTATCTTATCAAATAATTCTGAATCCCTGTCAGCACTATCCTTTCCCGGTCTGTACACTCCAAAGACATCAAGCTGCCTATTATCTTTAGAAATGAGCCTTACACCTAGATTATCATGTTGCTTATCTTTAACTTTTTTGTAGCTTACAAATTCTTCTTTCACCAGAATGAATACACCCCCTCCCACCATTCCTATCCTATCTCCACAATACACACTCCAGTTCTGTGAGAAAATTTCTGCATCCATTATATCATTTCTCAGCCATGATTCAACTCCTATTACAATATCTGGTAAATATATATCTATTAAGTTACTTAATTCTTTTCATGTCAGCGCTTTCCGGGCTTGTAGGCCGTGGTCCAGGAGCGAGTGAATGTCCCGACGTTTCACCGAAGACTGCGTTCGGCATTGTCAAGGGTTCCGACTGACTTCGATAGCAGCGAAGCTCTCAGTGGAATGAAGTGCTGTTGTAATTCCACCTACTTATATAGTGCAGGATACGGTACGCTGCTCGCCTATTGGCCGCTATGGTGAGGGGCGGTCGCTGATTGGCTGTTCTTCGGCCAATGGTTGAAGCGGTAGGGAGCCCGATGTACACTGACCTGCCTTGGCGGAGACAGGCAGGCGATCACCCGTTGCTTTCTTCCGGTCTGCCGCGGCTATCGTGTCCTTCAGGGTTGGAGCTTTCAAGACTGGAAACCAGGCTTTGTTTACCCGTTCAGATTCCTCCTTACGGTTGAAGCTGTTGGTATGCTTTAGGATTTCAATGGCTTCCCTCTGTAGCCGGGCGTGATAAGACACAGTAGTTGACAGTACTTCGGTGTTGTTGTACTGTATGTCATGGCCTGCTAGCAGCGAGTGTTCAGCGACTGATGATCTATCTGTCTGTCCCAGCCGGCTATGTCTGTTGTGCTCCTTCAGTCGTGTGGCGATGCTGCGTTTGGTAGTCCCTATGTATACTTGGCCGCAGCTGCACGGGATCTTGTAGACACCTGGTGTGGAGAGAGGATGGCGCTTGTCTTTGGCAGACCTAAGCAGTTCCTGGATTTTCTTCGTCGGCCTGTATATGGTTTTAACCCCATGGGACTCCAGTAGCCTCCCTATTCTGTCAGTTACTTTCTCGATATACGGCAGAAAGGCTCTAGCTGCCGTCCGCTCCTCTTCTTTTTTCTTGGTTGTTGGACGTCTGGGATGGAGTGCTCGCTGAATATCTTTAGGGCTGTACCCGTTAGTGAGGAGGGCCCTGTTGAGGTGGCTGACTTCTTCGTTTAAGTGCTGAGGTTGACAAATTCTCTCACACACCAACTCCAAACTCATTTTCAATCCACACACTATCAACAATAACAATAACAACATTAATAACAAATATTTGAACTCCAGAGTTTACAAATTAGAATGCCAATCCTGTAATTCCAGCTATATTGGTCAAACAGCCCGCAATTTTGTCATAAGATACGCCGAACATCGCAACGTTCTCAAATATAATATTTTTCAGCTATGAGTGAACATCATAAAGCATCCAGCCACGAATACACTTCAATAGATAAAGATCTTAAGATCTTGTATTATGAGCAAAAAGGCACCTTGCTCAACATTCTCGAGAGCATCCACATTGATTTAGATCAGTTTATGAACCCCTCTCACAATTTAAATGAAATCAGTGAGAAAAAGAACATTTTGCTGGAAACATTCATTCCATATATTTGTCAGAACTTCCATATTACAAACAAACCACACCTCCATCTCTCTAACTCATCATCACTCCCCGTCCCCACACCAGCCCTGCACCACCCCTTTCCCCCCCGCTCCTTCCATCCTCGCAAACACAGCTGAACCAACAATAGACTCGATCGAGCAAAAGTGACCATTACTTTGAGAAGGCCTTGCCATTCGAGAGGACAACCACCTACTAAACACCGTAAGTTTAAGCTTTCTACACACCCATTACACACTTTTTACTTATCAGCGCACATTTCTCACACAACCTCATTTTTTTCCACTACAGATTGGAACTTCATTGACGGTTTCCACTAGGTCACTCACGGTTTACCATACATCTGTCATCTCCCTAACACAGCTTCTCAATTTTATGTCGCGGCCCTTCCGACCCTTTATAATAAGGCAAACCAACCAGCCAACATTATGAAACAATAATTCAAGAAAGGGACCGCTAGATTGAGAAAATATTGAGAATGCTGCTGTTTCTAAAGCTTTAAATTTCATCGGTGTTTTTTCCTTGTCAGAGGCTTTTCACCTGCACGTAATATCAGGCTTGGTTTCTCAAATTTTTTTTGCTCCCACTCCCCTCCTAGCCTATTTGATGTGATGGGTTTCTACAAAGATAGATTTTCTGCCTGAATTTTTGACAGTGATTTCAACCTGATTTTTGTTATTGTTACAAAACCAATATTTTGTAAACTATGAGGTCCGCAACCTCACCATGTGCAACTATTGTTCGTTTCCATGTATCATTTGTTTTCATTTTCTTTTCTTCTTAGGTTAACACAGTTTTTACTTTCAATTATTTTTATTTTAACACCTATTTCACTGAATTTTTGTCACAGTGAGTTGTTTTTTGCTCCACATAATAACATAAATATTGTATATTTGTGCTAATGTTGTTTCCGTCTAGGCTCTCTTTTGTTTTTTCATTTGTTACTTCATTATGTTTTTTGGCATTTTTTAACTTGTATTATGTAAATTATTTCAACCCCTCTTATTTTTCACTGAAGATGGCTCAAACAAGCCGAAACATGTTTGAATTTGTTTACTCCATTTAATGATGGAATATATGATATATTGAATTAGGAGGATACACTCACTTTTTCACCTTTGTAAAGTGATTATCGTGTGGTAAACAGGCAAGGAAGGTGAGCTAGTAAATGAAGTTAGTGTGGTAAATATTTCTCAGTATACCAAGCCCTCAAAAGTTGTGTTTGCTCTAGCCAAACCTTTGAAATAAGGGATTCCTCATAGCTCTAGATAATTATTACAGTAGCCTGGAACTCTTCTGTCAGCTCAATGAGTTTCAGACAAATGCTGTCGGTACTGTAAAATCCACAAGAAAAATCTTCTGAAGGATGTCAATGGGGAAAAACAAGCTCTTGGCCTTGAAGTGGAAAGACAAGAAGGATGTCTGCATAATGATTAACATTCATGATGCGAAAATGCGCACTGCACTAAACAAGAAAGGAGAAACCAAAGAGAAGCCAGTCGTATGTATCGAGTACAATGACTCAATGGGAGGGATGGACTTATCGGACCAATGTATCATGTCATACAGTACGGCAAGGAAAAGAATGAAGAAGTATTACCACAAGATTTTTAGACACCTACTGGACATAACGATGTTCACTGCTTATGTGATATACAAGAAACACAGTGGTAAATTCACTCAGCTGGAGTTTCATATTCAAATTGTGCAGAAACTATTTCAGAGGTATGAGAACACTACACCTAATGCAGCCTTGCCAATTCGATCAGTGAGACCTGCTACCGTTGACTTGTCAACTTGATTCTTGGGAAGGCATTTTCCAGATTTCAATCCACTCTCAAAATCAAGACTGCATGAGAATAAGAGATGCGTTGCTTTTGTGGCAAAAGACCAGTGGTGGGACATTCAGTATTGTTGTGTAATATGCAATGTCGCTTTGTGCCCATCTCCTTGCTTCAGTCTTTACCATACAGCTGAAGTATAAGCATTGCAAATATGCCAGTGTGTCTCAGGTTCTTTGCTTCGGGAATTTGAGAAGTCCATAGTGTACACTCGGTGACCACTGTTCAATCTGGGTGCCAGCAACTATCAGTGACCATTCTGAAATAATTTTTTCAATTTTTTATCCAGTCATTTGTGATAGCTCTTGAATGTAAATAGTGTTAAAACAGTGTAGTGTAATTTTGCATAATGTGGTGACAAAATTGTGATAAATGAATTCATGGATTACTTGCTGCCCTCTGCGATGGCAAGTTATAGGCCCACGAGTTGAGTACATTTTTCCTATTTTATTTCAGGAAAATGTGATATTTGAAAGAATGTGTGTCTATTATTTGGAGAATTCTATAATTTTTCATTAATGTGTTATGCATTACAATGAAATGAAATGTTGTATGGCTTTTAGTGCTGGGATATCCCAGGACGGGTTCGGCTCGCCAGGTGCAGGTCTTTCTATTTGACGCCTGTAGGCGACCTGCGCGTCGTGATGAGGCTCTTCATGCATTACAATGATTAATTAATATAAGCTACATAAATAATGCTCTGAATCAGAGTAAATATGAAATGGAGCATATGCAACTTCTGCACTGACACTGGATGAACTAAAAAATTATTTTGTTTGTAAATAATAACACAGAACAGAGTGCCTTTATGGAGCAGAAACCTTGACGAGGATGGCTGACCCAGTCCTTGAAAAAAGAGAAAGAAGATTCTTGCGAAAAATCTTAGGCCCTAGAAAGTCGACGAGTGACCCAAACACATTCCGGTTAAGATCGAATTTGGAGCTCTACAAGACAGTAGAAAGAATCACGACTGTGATGAGAAAAAGGAGACTGACGTTTTATGGACATATCAAAAGAATGAACCCTGAGAGATTGACCAACAGGATACTTCTTCTGCAGGAAAGGTGGAAAAAACAACCAGGATGGCTTACACACGTGCACAATGACTTGGCAGAAATAGGTATCAAGGAGGAGGATATAAAAGAAAGGACATCATTTAGGAAGAAGGTTGCGGGATTGAGGGATGCGTCTGAAGAGCAACATGCGAAGCCACGGAACATCTCGGTGGAAGAACGAGCAAGAAGAAGTCAAAGACTCAAGAATCTTTGGCGAGAGTGTAAAGAGAAGGGTATCAGTCTGCGTGACAGAAGGAAGATTGTGTAAACGTGGCCCACAGGTGGCCGTATCGATTAATAATAATAATAATAATAATAATAATAATAATAATAATAACACAGTTTACATTGCAACAAATAATTTTATGAAAAATTTAACATAACATAATATTCAAGCAGCTGTAGGTTGGCAAAAACTATTTCTTTATTAAATAAAAATTTTACTGAATATGTTTTCCCCCACTGTGCAGGAATTTCTCATTTATCACCTCCCCACTTAACAGGTTAAATTTCATTCCTCTTCCTGTCTAGCCAACATCTCTGCTTTGGGTAGAATAGATTAGTATGGATGTTATGCCATCCGCCTATCACAAGTTTTGGGTCATGGCAAGATAGTGCATGGCTACTGGGAGAGATGTTCTAAGCAATCCCTTCCAGATACTGGGCAAAATCTGGCCTTGTCTTTGATACGTCGGGGCTCTGCCAAAGGTCAACATTTTATATCATGGGTACTCTTGGGACTGCATGATTTCTGATTTTGGTTTTAATTCATTGAAGGCTGCAGGTCTTAAAACCGTGTCTTTAAATTGTACCGTTATGAAACACAAACGTTTCAACCGAGCCGATGATTCCTAGTTGCCTCCAGGGTCAATGGACAGAGCTTCCTTCCAGAAAATCCGTTCCTAATCAGTAATGCTGTTGAGGATATTGTTGGTGGAGAGGTTGATGAGATGCAGAAGCTGGGAGACAGCTCCGTACTTATCAAGACCACCATAGTTGTACAGAGCAAGAGGTTACTGGAAGCTACAATGTTCAGACCAGTGCCTGTTAAGGTGGTAAAGCACACATCCTTGAACTCCTATAAAGGAGTCATTTATCACAGAGACTTAGTCAAAGCCTCTGATGATGATCTCATTCGAAGCCTTGCACATTGGGGAATTTCCGATGTCAAGAGGCTTAAGAGGCGTGTCTAAGCCAATCTTCATGACACAGGTGCTTTTATACTCACCTTTGACAAGCAGACACTGCCTGAACGAATTAAAGTTTCAATGTATACACTGATGGTTCGACCTTATATTCCTCCAACTATACATTGTTACAACTGCCAACGGTTTGGTCACACATCACTGCACTGCCAAGGCTCAGCAACTTGTGGGGAATGTGGAAAAAGGTTGCATACCAATGTAGAACGCATACCACCACCCATGTGTGTTAACTGCACAGGTGAGCATGCCCCTCAAAGGATTGTCCCACATTTAAGGAAGGAAAGAATATCAAGGAGATTAAGACACTGGATAAACTATATTATCCAGATGCCCAGCAGATATTTAAATTAGTGGTCCCTCTGCAATTCTCTGTCTCCTTTGCTGAGAAGGCAGCGAAAGTACGGATAACACCAACAAGTTTTGTATCAACCGCTCCCAAGAAACCAACTAGAAATCACAACTAAAGCATCAGCAAGCAAAATATTGCCTAAAATGTCTGTAAAGTGTATTTCTCAGGCACATTTGGCTGGGAAGTCCTCCCTTACAAGTGTGGGGGGGGGGGGGGAATGACTTCCCCAAATGCGGTCGAAAAATCGTCTTCCAGGCTTTGTACCAAAGCCCAGGTCAAGAAGGAGAGGAAAGGGTAGTTCCAGCGCTCCCTTAAAAGCTGGAGGAAAAGTCTCCTCCATCCCCATTGGGGATCACAGGATCCCCAGAGAAGACTGGAAAACCATCTGCTGGATCTGCTTCAAAGAATAAGAAAATGGTGGGAAAGAACAAGAGGCCCCGATGACTTTATGTTCGATCCCGATCTGGGGAACCCATTTCTTCGAGTAGAAGGCTCACCATTCAAATTCAGAGACCTCACCATCTATGGAGTGCCTAGTCTCCAAGTCACCCCCTGCTGAGGACACAATGGAGATTGAAGCCATCATTATTGCCGATGGTGATGATGACAAAACAGACACTGATAAAGACGTCAGAAATTGGCGGGTAGTGAACCGTATGAAGGGCAAGCAATTGTCCTAATTTTGTAGTACTAACTATCCACACAATGGCACTATTGCAGTGGCTGATGATATGCTGGAATATTCTTCCATTACTACTGGAGTGCTGGCTGCTGCAGAGGAAACAATTCCTTCCTCTTCCAGTATCCCTTGCCGGAAACACGTCCCATGGTGGACTGACGAAATTGCAGCAGCCATACATGGTCACCGACAGAGTTTTAAGCATTATTGTCAGAATCCTATGATGGTCAATCATATAACATTTAAGCGTCTTGATGCGAAGGCCCATTTTTTAATTTGAGAAATTAAGAAACCTACGTGGGAAAAGTATGAGTCTTCCATGATGGCATATACTCCGTCATCACAAGTGTGGCAAAACTCCACTGTATTGTTGGAGTACAAAACTTGCTCTCAGTCCCTGGAATCTCCATTAATGGAGATATAGTTACAATTCCTTCAGTCATTGCAGACCATATCGCATCACATTTCGCAGATATGTCCAGCTCTGGGAGATATGACTCTGCATTTCTACCAATCAAACATGGGGCAGAGGCACATCATCTCTCTTTTGCCTCTCGTTCTTCACATTCCTATAATGTGCCTTTCACGGAGTGGGAATTGTGGAGTGCACTCACGCTGTGCAGATATACGGCTACTGGACCGGACAAAATCCACAATCAAATGATTCAATATTTGAGTGACCAATGCCTCTAGGATATTCTCAACTTATTCAACAGAATATATCCAGCTCTGGGAGATATGACTCTGCATTTCTACCAATCAAACATGGGGCAGAGGCACATCATCTCTCTTTTGCCTCTCGTTCTTCACATTCCTATAATGTGCCTTTCACGGAGTGGGAATTTCCATTTCCATTTCAATACCAATTCCCAAGCCAGGTAAAGGTCCAAAACTTCTGGATCTTTATAGGCTAATATGCCTTCTAAATGGCCTTTTTAAACTTATTTGAAAGGATGGTCAACCGGCCTCTTGTGTGGGCCATGGAAAAGGAAGGTCTCGTGACTAACTACCAGTGTGGTTTTTTTCTCTCATTGGTCTGCCACCGATCATTTGGTCAGAGTGGAGAGTGCCATTCAGGATGCCTTTGTCTGGAAGGAATACCTAGTTGCTGTGTTTTGTGACCTGGAGACAGCTTACGATACTCCCTGGCTATGTGGAATTCTTTCCATACTACACCAGTGGGGGTTCTGGGGAAATTTGAGAATGTTTATTGAGGATTTCACGTCCTTCCGGCTCTTTCGAGTCCAAGTAGGGAATACATTTTCTCAATATTACGTTCCAGAAAATTGAGTACCACAGAGATCTGTGCTGAGTGTCACGCTGTTCGCAATTGCCATCAATGGCATAGTTGCTGGTGCTGGGCCCGCAGTCATTCCATCGCTGTATGTAGACGATTTAGCTCTACATTACAGTTCCAGGAGGGTGGCGTTTGCTGAGAGACAGCTACAACAAGCTATTAACCGAGTCGACGGATGGGCCCTGCAAAATGGTTTTTGATTTTCAGCGGTGAAAACCTCAGCTGTACACTTCTGTCAACGTCGACTTATGCATCCCGAGCCAGAGCTCCGCTTGCAAAACAGTGTCTTACCAGTGGTAGACACCAGCAGATTCCTAGGTCTCCATTTTGACGAGAGACTTAACATGCTTTTCTCAGCGGCAGTTCATGGGGGGCTAACCGTGTGGTGCTGCTATGTTTCTACATGGCAAAGGTCCTCTCCTGAATGGCCTATGGTAGTGTGGCATATGGCTCAGTATCAAGATCCACGCTGAGCCTTTTAGACAATGTTCACTGTAGTGGAGTTAGGCTGGCAACGGGAGATTTCCGTACTAGCCCCATTCCCACCCTACTCGCTGAAGTGGGAGGTCCATTTTTATGGATGAGGAGGCAGCAGTTACTCCTCACGTACGTTTACATTAAGGAGTTAGGGTAATTGTTTCCACCTATTCAATACTACATCAGTGTGACGTCATTAATACATCACATATTTATTAGATTTCAACATAGGGACCGGTTTTGGCATTTGTATTTGCCATCATCAGCCAAAGCAAAATTGTTACAAGGCTTTATACAAATCTGTATTATCATCATTTTAAAATATATGTATATACAAATTGAACCATACTCTTAAACTATTTTGTATATTATGTGTACACCATAAAACTTTTTATTGAAATTACTAGCATATTTCTTATGCAATATATTATAATTTGTTAACTCTATACAATCTTTTGGATATAAATAGTTAAAACATTGTCAAGTCCTTGTACTTGTTGCAAAATGCTGATTAAGCATTTAGTTAAGTTAAAATCAATCTCTTAAAAAGTTTTTTACAGCTGCTTAGACCTTAAGGGCATACATTTTTTCTTGGCCAATTATACATTCTAGTTACTAACATACATTAAAATAAATTCGCCTAATGTCATATTTGGAACACGTACATTGCCAAAATTCATGAAATGCTGCTACATCTAAGCTATCAATGTATGTTTAGTACCCAATACCACCAGAGGTATTAAGACCGGCCGAATGCCACACGGCTGATCAGGTTTCAAATTGATAGTTTGTGTCATGAGTTAAATATAGATATCAGTGGTTGTCTTGAGCGGAGTTTTATCGAGGTACCTCTGTGATTAATTCCGCAATGGGAAATATGGCTAGATCTACTCTGTGACCCAAGGTGAACATGGATTCCTTTGTTTATCGGAGGTATTTTCAGGACTTCGTTCACTAGTATCCGGCCGTGAGACACATTTTCACAGATGGTTCTAAGATCGGAGAATATGGTTGCTCTTTTGTCATTGATGATATAAGCATGAAGATCTTGCTTCCTAGTTTGTGTAGCATGTATACTGTGGAGCTTTATGCTATCATAGAAGCTCTGCAGTTTTGCACTGGGTGATTGGAAAAAACCATTTGTTCATGTGTACTGACTCGTTAAATTCTCTGCGGTCTGTTGAAACCTGTTTCTCACAACACCCACTGGTGCAGCAGATTCATGACCTTCTAGCCTGGTTAAGTAATGTTGGCACCAGAATCACTTTTGCATGGCTTCCAAGCCACGTTGGGATTGCAGGAAACGAGCTTGTGAATGAAGCTGCAAAGGAAGCGGAACTTTTGTCTCCAAGACCTATGAATGTACCTGCTAAACATATTTGTTCTCAGCTACTTCAACCATCTTAGCATCCTAGGAATCGGAGTGGCTAGCTATTCGATCAACCAACAAGCTGAGAGCAATTAAGAAGACAACTACTGTGTGTCGGTCTTCTTTCCGGCCTTCACAGAGAGAGGCCATAGTATTATGTAGGCTGAGGATAGGTCATGGACGAACTATGCACTTTTATCTCCTAAAGAGGAAATACCCCTAGTGTGTTCTTTTGGTTTCGACTTCACCGTGGCCCACATCCTCACAGTGTGTGTCGATCTCTTTGGTTTAAGACGGAGCCTTGGTCTGCAGGAAACACTCGAATGCATATTACCTGATGACGCGACTACTGCTGATCTTGTCATCCGCTTTATGTGCGATAGTGGATTAGTCGAGGGTATGTAAATTGCAAGTGCTCTGTTACTCAAGGAATGCACATTCCCTTTGGATTCTTTAGAAATTTTGCATCTTAATTCAATACTTTTTTGTTTTATTGTTTTATAGTGTACTTTGTTTTGAAATTCCTTTGTTGTTAAGTAATTGTGTATTTTTTTAAAATTTCTCTCCCACTTAATTTGTTCAGAGAGGATGATTACCTAGTCGTACTTCCTCTTAAAACAAACACCACCACCACCACCACCACCACCACCACCACCACCACCACCACCACCACCACCACCACCACCACCACATGACACTCGTGGAACATAACTGGTGCTGTGAGGTGTGGGGGACCGTACATGTTTAAGGCTGAATAAGGTTTCTAATTTCTGAAACATGTCATTAGATCAACAATGTTGTGTTTAGTTATTATTAATTCTAATCATTTACCCTAATTTCACTAAGGAATTACTCCAAAAGCCAGTTATTAACAGGTTTTTGAGATATTCATGTCTACTTCAATCAAGTATGCCAAAAATATTCAAATGAAGTGTGTAAAGATATACAAAACATTTCTAGTTGTTTAATCACAATATGAATAAAGGTCCCAACAATCAAATTATGAAATGATTTATTCAGAAAACAAAATTATGTGGAAACCAGCACAGCTTATAATTTAGGTACTTTTGAAACATATTTCACATAGTCATTCATTCAAACACCTGGAAAATTAAAATATATCCTGCTCGTAACACTGAAATGAAATATGTAAGTTTGTTCTTTGCCAATCACCTCAATCAAAAGCTAAAATATCTTTTAATTTGAAGATCACCTACAAAAATACACTACCATATGATTATGAGTATCATTATTGTCAGAATCCTCTACACCACTGATGCATTCATCTAATATTGCTAACACATCATCTTCAAAAGAAGCACTGCCAATACATAGTTTTGATGGTCCAGCTTTAGCCATAGTTATAACTATAAAACAACTTTTGCACAGCAATGAAGAGAGTCATACCAGAAAAGAAATTTTACATAACGGACGTTGTGAGGTCCAGTGAACTGCCCAAATTATGTAGTTAGTACAACAGAGCATATTCCAATGTTATCACAACAGATGCTGGAAGCTAAATGATTAGCTTGAATGTACGGGGACTGCCAAGGTCATTGCTCAAAAGGAATGGCTTAGAGCAAACAAACACAACTGTGGGAGGTCCCAGGGACCCCACAATGCTTGCTGAGGGTTAGTCATGGCACTGTGGTATATCTTCCAATAAAGCAGTAGCAATGTTAGTCCACATTATATGCATTTGAAGGCCACTGGAATGTGGTTCTCAATGCTAGCACGAAATTGGTTCAGGGCACGTGAACTGATGGCAAAATGCAATTGAAAGATAAGTAACAAGAAATCATTGTTTTATTATGGACAGAATGAACACACATCTTGCACATCTGCAAGATTTGTTATGAAATTCATAACACTGTCAACACAGAAATGCACATACTGTATGGATAATTCCTGCACAGTCAAACACCTGTCTTCTGTTAACACTCAAAGGTCACTGACACCTCTGTGTGAATGGACACGGTACATTTAACTGCGACAATTCTAGTTGCTATATTTCTTATGTTTGAAGGCCTCAACAATTTGATATGGAAAAGCGCTAATGCTTCCCATAGCTTTGCATGACACTGATATAAATTTTTGCCTTTGAGAACTGCAGATTTTATGTATAACTGCTGTTCAATTTTACTTGGAGCAGGGCCAGTAGCGCACTAACTTTTCCATGTGCTGTTAACTAGCTACCAGTGCACAGAAATTTCATCTGTCAGTGGCATTCAGTAAAGAAGGACATAGGTTTTCAAACTTATATTCTAGGTTGTCTGTACTCCCACATGTTTAGATGATACAGGGTCATAATTTTATTTTGGCCTGCTTGCAGCTGTACCATGGTCTTGGACATGCACCACTCACTGCTGACACTTCAGTCTCGTTGGTAGACTGCTTCTCCATTTCCTTGTACTCGGCTGGCCTTCCATTCCAAGTTGATTACTTATCACTATTTGTTAATGGGTGAGTAAGCTGGCTGTGCCTGTTGGGACTGTGTTGCTGAAGAGCTACAACTAGTTAAAGAAAATTGATTAGGATGATAAATTGCTAAATAATATTACTTAAGTAGCCATGAGTATTCATCTACGTTTTGCTGATGCATGTGAACGTTTGTCTGTCAGCCTGCTGAAGGGACTGGAGTGTATGCTTGAGGCCATGGTGCAGCTACAAGTGGGCCTGAATAAAATTATGACCCTATATAATACAGTTTCTGTGAATTATGAAACAACCTCTGTTATAGCACCAGACATGGTTTTTTGTTGTTCTTAGCAGTCTTTCAGTCCAGTTTGTTCCACTTCACAGGGTATATTCTGCAAACGTTTTAAAATATGCATTGTTTTACCATCAATTTATTGTCTTATTGTTTAGATTGAAATCAGCCTATGCCCTTGTACAAGAAATGGAGACAAAGAAGTCATTCTCGCTTGAAACTTTTGGTATCATTGACCATGAATCTCATGAAAATGTGTACAGCAGAATATATGATGATGAAATAAAGGCTTTAAAAAATGAAGAGTTCCTCTTTAGCCATCATAGTTTCTCCATTTTTCCTTTGGTAAGTGATGAGACAGTTATTTAATTTTCAGAAATACTGCAACTGCTAGTAATTGTAGAATTGTTCTAAACAGGTGCTACCTGGTTATGTACCAAAGCATTTCTCTGTTCTCAGTAAGTTCTCACTGTCAATGATGATTATACCTACTAACAGGAGATTTTATTATTTTTAAAGTTTGCATTACCATTATTAATGGTTCATGTTTGTGGGTTACTGTAGTCACGTCCTAGTTCGTGAACGATGGGCAACGGCTGAGTGGCCTAGTAAGTGGTCCTGAGAGTCGGGATACCAGTTGCTATGGAATGGGAGTGGGCATCTCGGACATATTCTGAGTCGTGGCCCTCCTTGTGCTCAGGCGGCTAGGACTATACAATTCACCAATGGTCCATAACCCGTTAGAGAAGAGATCCTCACTTGGACTATGTGCAAGTAGGGCAGCATCCTGCTTCATGAATTTACCGAGCTCAGAACACTTTAAGCAAGCCTCGGACCTATGGGAGTAATGGAGTCCCACTCCCATTTGTCAGGCGAGGGACTCCTTGGAAACAACTTGGCGAACGAAATGGAATTCGATGGGGAGCTATCAATATTAATGGGGCTTATGGAAGAAAGAAGGTAGAACTGGCTGAGTCAGCAAAGAGGATGCCTCTGGATTGTGCTAGGAGTAAGTGATATTCGGGTAAGGGGAGATAAGGAGGAAGAGATAGGAGATTATAAAGTGTACTTGACGGGTGTTAGAAAGGGAAGGGCAGAGTCTGGGGTAGGGCTCTTTATCAGGAATACCATTGCACGCAACATAGTTTCTGTCAGGCACATAAATGAGCAAATGATGTGGGTTGATTTGTCAGTTGGAGGAATTAGGACAAGAATTGTATCCGTGTATTCACCATGTGAGGGTGCAGATGAGGATGAAGTTGACAAGTTTTATGAAGCATTGAGTGACATCGTGGTCAGGGTCAACAGCAAGGATAGCATAGTGCTAATGAGCGATTTCAATGCGAGAGTTGGGAATAGAACTGAAGGATACGAAAGGGTGATTGGTAAATGTGGGGAAGATATGGAAGCTAATGGGAATGGGAAGTGTTTGCTGGACTTCTGTGCTAGTATGGGTTTAGCTGTTACGAATACATTCTTCAAGCATAAGGCTATTCACCGCTACACATGGGAGGCTAGGGGTACCAGATCCATAATAGACTATATCTTAACAGACTTTGAATTCAGGAAATCTGTTAGGAATGTACGAGTTTTTCGCGGATTTTTCGATGATACAGACCACTATCTGATCTGTAGTGAACTAAGTATCTCTAGGCCTAAGGTAGAGAAAGTGAAATCTGTCTGCAAACGAATAAGGGTAGAAAGTCTCCAGGATGAGGAAATTAGACAGAAGTACATGGATATGATTAGTGAGAAGTTCCGAACAGTAGACAGTAAGCAGGTTCAGGATATAGAAAGTGAATGGGTGGCATACAGGGATGCTGTAATGGAAACAGCAAGGGAATGCCTAGGAACAACTGTGTGTAAAGATGGTAAAAGGCGAACATCTTGGTGGAATGATGAAGTGAGAGCAGCCTGTAAACGTAAAAAGAAGGCTTATCAGAAATGGCTCCAAACAAGGGCCAAGGCAGACAGGGATTGGTACGTAGATGAAAGAAACAGAGCGAAACAAATAGTTGTTGAATCCAAAAAGAAGTCATGGGAATATTTTGGTAATAACCTGGAAAGGCTAGGTCAAGCAGCAGGGAAACCTTTCTGGACAGTAATAAAGAATCTTAGGAAGGGAGGGAAAAAGGAAATGAACAGTGTTTTGAGTAATTCAGGTGAACTCATAATAGATCCCAGGGAATCACTGGAGAGGTGGAGGGAATATTTTGAACATCTTCTCAATGTAAAAGGAAATCATCATGGTGGTGTTGCAAACAGCCAAGCTCATGGGGAGGAGGAAAAGGATGTTGGTGAAATTATGCTTGAGGAAGTGGAAAGGATAGTAAATAAACTCCATTGTCATAAGGCAGCAGGAATAGATAAAATTAGACCTGAAATGGTGAAGTACAGTGGGAAGGCAGGGATGAAATGGCTTCATAGAGTAGTAAAATTAGCGTGGAGTGTTGGTAAGGTACCTTCAGATTGGACAAAAGCGGTAATTGCACCGATCTATAAGCAAGGGAACAGGAAGGATTGCAACAACTATCGAGGTATCTCATTGATTAGTATACCAGGCAAAGTATTCACTGGCATCCTGGAAGGGAGGATGCGATCAGTCGTTGAGAGGAAGTTGGATGAAAAGCAGTGTGGTTTCAGACCACAGAGAGGCTGTCAGGATCAGATTTTCAGTATGCGCCAGGTAATTGAAAAATGCTACGAGAGGAATAGACAGTTGTGTTCATGTTTCGTAGATCTAGAGAAAGCATATGACAGTTTACCGAGGGAAAAGATGTTCGCCATACTGGGGGACTATGGAATTAAAGGTAGATTATTAAAATCAATCAAAGGCATTTATGTTGACAATTGGGCTTCAGTGAGAATTGATGGTAGAATGAGTTCTTGGTTCAGGGTACTTACAGGAGTTAGACAAGGCTGTAATCTTTCACCTTTGCTGTTTGTAGTTTACATGGATCATCTGCTGAAACGTATAAAATGGCAGGGAGGGATTCAGTTAGGTGGAAATGTAGTAAGCAGTTTGGCCTATGCTGACGACTTGGTCTTAACCCTTTACTGCATACTGTTGCCCTCAGGCAACATACAACTTTTCACCTATATAAATGGATACAACCAAAGGTACTCCTTCCACCCTGTCAGCATCCACGCGTACCAACCACCATTTATTTTACGTGGGCCCTCCCCATCACATTACCACAGGCTTCAGTAGTACCTTTGGCTCAACCTCAAAGACATTACCGACCTACGGTCGTGCAAGTATACTTGCGCCCTGCAATATGTACCCATGGCCAGTAGGCAGTTATGTTCGGTCTTTGAATGTTAAAAGCTTAGCGTGAAATCTTGAAAAATCGTATATATACCCCGTTATGGCAATCCACATCACATACGAGTGTTAAGCTATTAGCCCTAGTTAATAATTGTTGGTAAATCTAAAACACTGGACGTAAGTTGAACATTGAAGCTTGAAATTTTCTTCACCAAACGAAAACGAAAAATAATTCATGCAGTAAAGGGTTAATGGCAGACTGTGCCGAAAGCCTGCAGTCTAATATCTTGGAACTTGAAAATAGGTGCAATGAGTATGGTATGAAAATTAGCCTCTCGAAGACTAAATTGATGTCAGTAGGTAAGAAATTCAACAGAATCGAATGTCAGATTGGTGATACAAAGCTAGAACAGGTCGATAATTTCAAGTATTTAGGTTGTGTGTTCTCGCAGGATGGTAATATAGTAAGTGAGATTGAATCAAGGTGTAGTAAAGCTAATGCAGTGAGCTCGCAGTTGCGATCAGCAGTATTCTGTAAGAAGGAAGTCAGCTCCCAGACGAAACTATCTTTACATCGGTCTGTTTTCAGACCAACTTTGCTTTACGGGAGCGAAAGCTGGGTGGACTCAGGATATCTTATTCATAAGTTAGAAGTAACAGACATTAAAGTAGCGAGAATGATTGCTGGTACAAACAGGTGGGAACAACGGCAGAGGGTACTCGGAATGAGGAGATAAAGGCTAATTTAGGAATGAACTTGATGGATGAAGCTGTACGCATAAACCGGCTTCGGTGGTGGGGTCATGTGAGGCGAATTGAGGATTATAGGTTACCTAGGAGAATAATGGAGTCTGTTATGGAGGGTAAGAGAAGTAGAGGGAGACCAAAACCACGATGGTTAGACTCGGTTTCTAACGATTTAAAGATAAGAGGTATAGAACTAAATGAGGCCACAACACTAGTTGCAAATCGAGGATTGTGGCGACATTTAGTAAATTCTCAGAGGCTTGCAGACTGAATGCTGAAAGGCATAACAGTCTATAATGATTATGTATGTATGTATGTATGTATGTATGTATGTATGTATGTATGTATGTATGTATGTTACCATTATTAGATACAGCGCTTTAGAAATGAGTCTCTCGCCGGGCTGAGTGACTCAGACGGTTAAGGCTTTGGCCTTCTAACTCCAACTTGGCAGGTTCGATCCTGGCTCAGTCCGCTGGTATTTGAAGGTGCTCAAATACGACAGCCTCATGTTGGTATATTTACTGGCACGTAAAAGAACTCCTGTGGGACTAAATTCCAGCACCTCGGCATCTCCGAAGACCGTAAGAGTAGTTAGTGGGACGTAAAGCAAATAGCATTATTATTATTATTATTATTATTATTATTATTATTATTATTATTATTATTATTATTATTATTATTATTATTAAATAAATGAGTCTCCTCAGTGACCTTGGCTGGTGGTGATACTGTGTATGTTAGCAATGCTCCAGCTGAGCTGAACAGGATGCAATCCTTTTAAGGTGAAGGTCATGGGAGTTGGTCAGTAGCATGTTTACTACATGTTTTTCAGGAAGGCGACAAATACACAGGCTCAGTGAAAAATGATTTTGTGAACGGTTTCCCATCTCAGTTCTACCACATCATGATGCTGTGCGAGATTTAATAAGTAAATTTTGTAGCTGCAGTGCTGCGTGCATTGTTCTGAAGAGTGGTAGATCACTAATTTTAATGGAAGAGAAACTTTTGGATATTTCCAACATGCTCCTTAAAAATATGTCTATGTCCATGCATAAATTGGCCCAGCAGACTGGCATATCTGTCTTCACAGTGCATAGAGCAGCAAGAAGGAAGCTAAATCTTAATCCATATAAATTTTCTGTCATTCAAGAGTTGATGTTGGCAGACCGAAAAAAGAGGATTTTTTTATTGCAATTGATTTCAGCAGTTTATTAATCATCAAGGAAAGGAAGTGTCAGGTGGAACATATTTTTGTCTGTTGAAGCTTTGTTTCATTTAACTGGTTACATAAACAGTCAAAATATTCAAAATACCTGATTGGACTTCAGAAAATCGACATGCAATTTGTAAAAGTCAACTTCGTTCTCAGAAGATTGATGTGTAGATTAAAATTACAAATTATTTGGCTAATATTTTTTAATAGCACCCTAGATTCAGAAGTTGTATCTCACTTTCTTATAAAAAGTCAAATCCACATATTCCATGACTTACTTGACTTATATCCTTTTACTCTTTTGCAGAGCATAGGGCTTCGACAAAGCAGTGCCAGTGTATCCTATTTTGAGCCAGGGTCTTGAGTTCTCCAAAGGTCTTCCCTTCTTGTTTTGCCTCCTCCATCACTTCCTGATACAGTGTTCTGATGTTCCAAAATCCAGTTTTCATGTCCTGTTTAAAGCCAAAGGTCCTCGTCTTAGGATCCGTCTGGCTGCTTTTCTTAGTTTCTTTAATAAGTTAGTTTTAAGCAATTGTGAGTTATTAGCCCACATTCAATTGGTAGAGCAAAATGGTAGAGCAACCGACGCGAAATCGGGAGGTTGTGGGTTCGGATCCCACTGGTGTCTGGTTGGCCATTTTTGTTCTGTACTTAACATCTCTTCAACGCGTACTAAATGTACGTAACACGACCTAATAGGTTGAAAGTCGGTTTCGATAATTATTTGTCTTGCTGTGAGGAAAATTGAAGTCAAAACACCAAAGTGATGAGCAATATAAAATGCAGGTTTCAGCAACAAATAAGAATCATAGTTGACATTTGACGCGGTCTTTAAGGTCTATGTTCAAGTAATTCTAGAGATAGTGAGGTGTTCATGTGAAGGTCATATTTTTCTGGACAATGGTTGTTGTTAGTCCCAGTTCGATGTGGAACCAGAAAGACCTAATGAGAATAAAAGAGCCAAATTAGGTGTGGGGTAAAATAGGACAACATATAAATGATTCCAAATGCAGTTTCACCAACACAGAACAGGACATGAAAATCCTCAAAATAATAGACAAAGCTTTATTAATGCAAGCGAAAGTTGTTTCATACATCTTGACCAGTACTTTAATTCTAATTTAAATGACATTTCAGAGAAACGAAATATACCTTTTGACTTTTTTATCTTTATTTTTAAAAGCATTGATCCTTTAAACTCGAGTTATTCTTCTAGAGAGCAGGAATTATTTGCTGTGCCTTCTTTTTAACAAATATATCACTGGAGATCAAATTGGTTAAAATTCGCAAGAAATAATAGTAATTAAGAACAGATGAAGAGGGAATAATTTGGTAAGTTTCCTCATAAATTGGGAAGGTTGGCAGTATGTCATATTCTATAACACCTGCTTTCTAGGCAGTCGAGGTTGCACCCCTTCCCATGAGCTCCTTTTAAAAATAACTCACAGGAGGTACAGTGGCGTCACACCTTCCACATTCAGGAATCTCGTGCTGAGTGAGCTTCTAGGTAGTACAGCAGTTACCTTGGTTGCTAGCAGATTGTGAAAACGTATAGTGAAATAAAACAGCTCAATTTTCTGGTGAGTGAAACTGGCAAACATGGGTATACAGCAGAGTTTAAGTTGTGTGTACTTTATTCCATGGAAACAAACAGAGTAAGAGCTGCAGGCCAAGAATTTCCAGTCGGTCCGAAGTTAATGCGATACTGGCAAAACCAGGGGGGAAAACTAAGGATGGCTAAGAAAACATTGTGGTCGTTTCGTGGTCCAAAATGTGGTGAATTGATGAGGAAGTGCTACAGTATGTTACAGAACTGAGAAACAGTGGCTATGGAGTAACACAGAAAATGTTGCAGATTAAAGCGCGTGAGGTGGCAAATAGGAACGGCATCAGTGAGCAACATTTTTAAGCCAGTAGAGAGTGGGCAGTATGATTTATGCAAAGAAGTGGACTAAGCTTAAGAAGAACATCATGACTCTGTCAACAACTTCTGAAAATTGTGCCACACCAAGTTACCTTTATGCTGTACCTTCCAACATCGCGTTCTTTATCGATGTCATAGATTAGTCTGACTGTTTGATATTCTCAAACTTGATGTGTAGCTCATCCCGATTTCTTTCTTACTATTCTTTGATTCCTTTACTATCTGAGAGAGAGGCAGAAATGGCTTGGATTGAAAAGATGGAGGCGTTGGGCTATGAGATGATTCTTATTGTTTTTAACTGGTAATTTTAAAGGATTCATTATTTGTCCGGTATGACTCTTGTGTTTTTGAGTCAATGTATATGATTATATAGAAACTACGGATTCTACTCCTCATTGTTTCAGGTATTTATCTCATTTTCCTTTTCTGGTCTTGTATGCTGAGAGATCCCTGTTCTATAGATCATTCTTTATTTATTTGCTGTGGACTTTTTCAATGTCTTTAATTTTCTTCACGTCTGCTTGTTGTGTATTAATCCCTACGTAGGGGCGGAAGGTAATACTGATCCATTTGATCCATGTAGATGATGAGTTTGTTTGTGATTTTGGTTGGAGACCTTTTATTATTCTCTTCGGCTTCAATGTCTGGCTTGAGCTTATGTTCTGTTAAATGGTTTAATGCTAATGCTGTGCATTTCATGTTTGCCTTTTTTTGGGCGATATGAATATGTTATGTAGCATGTGTGTTGTGGTTTGGTTATGATGTTGACTGGGTGAGCCTGACCTATATTGCGGCGACCCAAATTTCTGATCTGTGTTTTCGGATCAAGCTCACGAGCCTTTGATTTACGCTTATCGTGCTGTTATGAGTCTTATTGTAACGTGTCTTGATAGTATATTTTTTGTTCTACCTTGCATATTTGGTCTCTGCACGTGTGTGTGTTGGTGTTGCATGATTGCTGGATCTCTGTTATTTTTCAGTGTCTTACGGATGTTGCTTTATCTATATATATAAAATGACTTGTCCTGACTGACTGACTGATTTATCATCGCCAAGCCGAAACTACTGGACATAGAGAAATGAAATTTTGGGGATACATTCTTATTAACATGTAAGTGCTCACTAAGGGAGGATTTTTGGATATTCTGTCACTAAGGGGGTGAAAAGGGGGGTTAATTTTAAAAATGAGAATATCTATATCTTAAAAACTTAAAGGTTTGGAGTAATAAAAATTGGTGTTTGGTATCTCCATTAAAAATAAAGAAACACATATTTTTTTGTTTTCGGAAAATCCCATGAAGGGGGTGAAAAGGGGGGGGAAAGGGGTTGAACACCTTTTATGAGGAGACTTATATCTCAAAAACTGAAGAGGTTATAGTCATAAAAATTTAAATTTAGAAGCTCCTTTAAAAATAAACACGTATTTTTTTGTTTTTGGAAACTCCAAATAATGGGGGTGAAAAGGGGGGGGGGGTGAATTTTTAAAATGAGTGAATCTATATCTCGAAACTGTGAAAGATTTCAGATGTAGAAATTGGTATTTCGAATCTCCTTTCAAAATAAAGAAACACATATTTTTTTTGTTTTTGGAAAATCCCATGAAAGGGGCTGAGAAGGGAGCGAAAAGGGGTTGAACACCTTTTATGAGGAAACATATCTCAGAAACTGAAGATATTACAGACCTGAAAAAAGGTATTTTGGATCTCCTTTAAAAATAAAGAAACATGTACTTTTTGTTTTTGGAAAATCCAAATAGTGGAGGGTTAAAGGGGGGGGTGAATTTTTAAAATGAGTGTATCTAAGTTATATCTCAAAAATTTCAAAGTTTACAGATGTAAATATTAGTACATAGAATCTACTTTCAAAATAAACACGTATTTCTTTGTTTTCGGAAAATCCAAATAGGAGGGGTGGAAAGGGGTGAAATATTTGAATGCCTTTAATAAGGATCCTTATATCTCAGAAACTGAATATGTTACAGACCTGAAAATCGGTATTTGGAATCTCCTTTATAAATAAACATGTATTTTTGTTTTTAGAAAATCCAAATACTGGGGGGGGGGGGTTGAAAGGGGGGGTGTATTTTAAAAATGAGTGTATCTATATCTCAAAACTTCAAAAGTTTACAGATGTAAAAATTGATATTTAGAATCTCCTTTAAAAATAAAAGAACACGTATTTTTTTGTTTTCTGTAAATCCCAATAGGAGGGGTGAAAAGTGTGAATAAGGGGTTGAATGTCTTTAATGAGGATACTTATATCTCATAAACTGAAGATATTACAGACCAAACAATTAGTATATGGAATCTCCTTTAATAATACAGAAACATTTTTTGTTTTTTGTTTTTGGAAAATCTAATTTGTGGGGGTTAAACAGGAGTGACAAATTGGGGTGAATTTTTAGAAAGACTATATCTACAGTATATCTCAGAAACGTAAAATGTTACAGACATAAAAAACTGGTATTTGGAATCTCCTGTTAAAGTAAAGAAACAGCTATTCTCAGAAAATCCAATGAAGGGAGGGGGGTTGAAAAATTGAAAAATTAATTGAATTAATTGTATGAGGATACTTCTAATAAAAACTAAAGTTGTTACAGACATGAAAATTAGTATTTAGATCTTCTTTAAAAATAAAATGACGCATTTTCGGGGGAGGAATCATCTTTGGGGGCGGGTGTGAAAAGGAGTTGAATTCGTTTCATGAGGACACATTTCTCAAAAACTGAAGATAATTGGTATTTAGAAGATCCTTTACTATTAAAGAAACAAATATTTTTTGCCAGAAAATTCACTTAAGGTGGGGGGGGGGGGGGGAGTGTGAAAGTGAAAAAAAGTGAATTATTTTTATTGGAATACTTATATCTCAAAACTGAAGGTAACACACATGAACATTGGAATCTCCTTTAAACATAAAGAAACACGCCTTTTTTTCTTGTGGGGGGAGGGTAATCAACTTAACCGCGGTGGGGTGAAAACGGAGGTGAGACCAATTGATTTTACAGTTCCTAATGTACTTATAAGGAGCCTCTGTGGCTCAGGTGGCAGTGCGCTGGCCCCTCACCACTGCGTTTCGTGGTTCAAATCCCGGCCACTCCATGTGAGATTTGTGCTGGACAAAGTGGAGGCGCGACAGGTTTTTCTCCGGATACTCCGGTTTTCCCCATCATCATTCATTCCAGCAACACTCTCCAGTATCATTTCATTTCATTTGTCATTCATTAATCATTGCCCCCAGAGGAGTGTGACAGACTTCGGCAGCTGGCACAATTCTTATCCTCACCGCTAGCTGGGGGCTTATTCATTCCGTTCCTGACATGGTTGAATGACTGGAAACAGGCTGTGGATTTTCAATGTACTTATTCTGATCATAAACCGATCATTTTTAATCTTTCCTGGGTTCGTTTTCAAGAGCCATCTTTTCCTTTGGATAACCTTCTTAGATTACAGTAGATTCTTCTGGCATATAAATAAAAATTTAAACACATTTGAAATAAATGATAGGTATAAGATTGACCGTGCAATTGTTCACCTCTATAATAAGGTCAATAATGCACGGAAGTATGTCATTCGTATCGCCAGAAGTCCTGCGCACTTGGCTACGGGCGACAATGGTGCTGGTCATACTGTCATTAATAACACTGGCAGCAGATGTAATTTACCGCCAAGTAGATGTCTTGCATCTTGCCGTGGGGTCCAGAACATCAATAATAATAATAATAATAATAATAATAATAATAATAATAATAATAATAATAATAATAATAATAATGTTCTGGAGCGTCGTCAAAATGTGCGGACCGTGATGGAAACGGGTCCTGGACGGGTAATGACTACGATTGCAGTCCGTCCGCCGGTTCAGTACCACCAAGGCACCCAAGACGACACCACGCCGGATCTCCTCAAGGATTTGATCCACATTAAAAATGGTTATAGGAAAAGATGGCAAAGATTTTGAGACCCAACTGACCGGGTGGAATACCTGGACCTAGCCCGGGAAGTACGAAATCGATTGCTGGAAAAAAGATTAAAAATGGGAGGAACGTTGCCGTAATCTCTCAGAAAACGAGTCAGATCGCGAATATCGGCGGGTTATATATAAAACGATAAGCATTCAATTATAAATTTCAGTATAATACCGTAGTGAAGCACGGGTATCTTGCTAGTTACTAATATTTATTCATTTTATCTTACTATTATTTTCGGCTGTATCTGCCTGTTTATTTGCCTATTTTTGGGATTTTACTCGCATTTCTATTTATTTCATTTAAGACATGTTTATTTACTTTCGTAACTATGGCGACTCCTTTAATCTCCTTGTGTTCCTTGTTTGTTCCTTTTCTGCCAGGTTTGCTTCTCTGACATTTGATTTCTGGGGGATACAGTCTCCTTGGATATTGTTGGGATCGGTGTTTCTTTGAAAATTAATTGATTTTAAGCCTTGTCTTATCTGATGTGAAGATTGTATTCTTTTTGTGTGAAGGCTGCTTCTTTCACTTGTTATTAATGCCTTGCCCTTGGGAAATAAATGCTTGGCATCGAATATTAATTATCTCTGTCAAAAAAAAAAAAAAAAGGAAAAAAGAAAAGGAAAGGAATTGAATATAATTGTATCACGTTTTGCTATACTTCTGTTGCGTCTGTATAAAAGTTCATGAGATTGAATTGTATGACTCAAAAGACTTGATTGTGATCACAATACCCTCGAGGACTAATTATGTGAGTACCCATTCCCCTTTGTATTTCCCTATTTTGCTTTTGTGTCCAAATTTATTCTATTTGCCTAGTTTATATGTATAAACTTTATTTTATCTTTATAATCAATGTTTTGGGTACATGCGTTTTTACTCCATTTCTCCAGTTTAAGAGGCCTGAATTCAGCTCCTGGCAGTTTCTAGCCAGTTCCGACCGGTCCACGAAAGTAAGATACCTGGGTGGGTAGGTAGCAGTGTGGTGGAAAGTGTATACTGATTGAAAAAAATTGTCATCAGGCTATGGCAGAAGAACAACTATGTTCTTTCTCAGATTGGAAGTGCCGATCAGACACTGGTGTTTCTTGAGATGCTGAGAAACACTACAGTAAACAATATAGGTACGCGTAGTGTGTTTTTGAGAAGTACAGGAGCAGAGAAAATGAGGTGCGCAGTAATGTTAGCTGTCACAGCAGACAGCAGGAAGTTGCCACCTTATGTAATTTTTAAGTGGAATACTCTTCCAAAAGGATACTTTCCACCAGAAATCCACATTTGAGTGCAGGAGAAGGTTGGATAATCGGCAAATTGATGGAAGACTGGCTTAATACTGTATGGATAAGACGCCCTGAAGCCTCATTACAGCTGAAGTCTATGCTTGTTTTGGATAGTTTTAGAGGCCATCTTGTGCATGCCGTAAGGGAAAAAATGACAGAGATGAAATTGGATCTCATAATCAAATCTGGCGTTCTGACATCTGTTCTTCAGCTTCCCGATGTTTCAGTGAACAAGCCCTTCAAAGATTACCTATGTAAATTGTATTCAGAATGGATGTCAACGAATGTGCATAAGTTTTAAACCAATGGGATGAATTCAAAAACCATCAGTCGAACAGATGTGCCAGTGGATCCTCCATGCATGCGCTATGATCCCTGAATGTGTGATTAACAAAAGTTAAAAAAAAAGTTGCCATATCCAAGTCTCTTGATGGATCAGAGGACAACATAACATGGATGGAAGACTCAGACATGCAAGACGATGATGAGAACGATGGTCTACTAGCTGAATCATCAGATGAGAGTGATCATGCATGAGAAAGGTTGTTGCAACATCTCTCTACTTTGTGTTCGAATGTCGTAAAATAATCGAAAGGTAGATTGAGTGCACTCTTAAACCCAATAGCAGGCTTCTTTCTTCCACGAGCAGCGTAGAAGTGAAAAGCGATTACACACAACCTACTGAACATTATTTTAAGTTTTAGCATAATATCTTTGTTTATGTATATATTCATTGAGTTTCTTGATTAAATATGTGTTATTTATTAACATCTCTTGCCTGCAAGTTAGTATTTCCCATATCTTTCTTTAAAATGGCCATACAATTTTTGCTGGAACTCTGTAAATATCGCATAATTTTCCTTCCCCCCCAATTCTCTGCATCAAAATTGTGAAACATATGTGGGGCAAATACACAAGTAAATATGGTATTTTGTGGGAAGGTGGGGCATTTTAAGTCAGATTCACTGATTGTTTAAGTTCATAATCATTGTTCATTGTCTTTCTTTGAATTCTAGTCTGTGGATGGATTCTGGAGTTATTTTAATTTTCAGTATTGCAAGTGTGATCTACTGATTATTTTTATTAATTAATTAATTAATTAATTAAACACAATGTGTACAGTCAGGTTTTTCACCACTCTGTCATTCCTGTGATTAGAGATTGAGGTCTGTTTACACATTCGACTAAATGGTATTTAGAGCATGGATTATTGAATTTCTTGCAGACGCAATCCTTCTTGGGTTCATGGAATGCCTCATTCTGGCAGATCCTTCCATGAAATCCATGGACAGCAAATCGTGTATATAGATGTCGAAGTTTGAAATTCGGTCCCTTCTAAATTTCTGACTTCATTTCATCAGTCTCCATTATTTCTTGGGGTATCTTGTCAGATTTTTTCCGTCTCTCCTGGATGATAGTTTTATATGCATGCGTTTCCAGTAGATCAAAAATGTGCTTTATATCTTCCATGAAGAAGGTTTCCTGCGCTATTTTATAGGCGTAGCTATTTCTTGAAAATTTTGATATTGAGAGAGCTCTCTCAATAAATCTTGCTTTGACACTTTCTAGCTTCCTAAGGTTGTTCACCAACAAGTAAGGCCAAATTAATTGAATACCATATGTGGCAGTCGGCATAACTTTAATTTTGAATAGTTTCATAGCTGTTGATGGGGGTAGATTTTGGAGTTTGGGGATGTCGTATGAGACTTTCGTTGCTGCCGTAGCTCGCTCCTGTACATGTAGGGAGAAAGCGGTCCAGTAGTTTGTAATCGACACCCAGGTATTTGAAGTTGGATACAAATTTTAAAGGTTCTTCTCTGCATTTTAGTTGATCCATATTAGATATCCATCCTCCCCTTCTAAATTTCATACCCTTTGTTTTGGAACTATTTATTTCCATAGAATTATCTTTCGCCCATACTCTAATGTTCTCCATGGTAGTTTGTAGGTCCTCACGGTATCTTGAGAGGATGACCATGTCATCCGCATACATAAGCAGTTTGACCGATCTTGAGTCTATAGATTGCCCAATATCCGAGGTCATTACGTTAAAGAGAACTGGACTCATCGGATCCCCTTGTAGAACACCCTTGGTTTGAGTGATACTCTGTAATAGATAAGAAAAATGTGCCACCGATCAATACATTTATTGTGGATGAATTATTACGCTAGTACCGGTTTCGACCTATCTTGGCCATCATCAGCTAGCACACAAATTTACAGTCATGGGATAAATTACAAAGAAGTTACTTAAGAGCATCCGGATGTCTGATAAAAAAATGGAAGTAAAATATATTGCAGTATGTTGCGTTAAAATAGCTCTGATTAAAAGTAGTTTATTCTAACCATCACTACTTTGTAATTTATCCCATACCGGGCGAGTTGGCCGTGCGTGTAGAGGCGCGCGGCTGTGAGCTTGCATCCGGGAGATAGTAGGTTCGAATCCCACTATCGGCAGCCCTGAAAATGGTTTTCCGTGGTTTCCCATTTTCACACCAGGCAAATGCTGGGGCTGTACCTTAATTAAGGCCACGGACGCTTCCTTCCAACTCCTAGACCTTTCCTATCCCATCGTCGCCATAAGACCTATCTGTGTCGGTGCGACGTAAAGCCCCCTAGCAAAAAAAAAAAAAAAATTTATCCCATGACTGTAAATTTGTGTGCTAGCTGATGATGGCCAAGATAGGTCGAAACCGGTACTAGCGTAATAATTCATCCACAATAAATGTATTGATCGGTGGAACATTTTTCTTATCTATTACATTGAATCCAATCAATACGGAATATGAAACTTATAAATAATAATTGAGTGATACTCCTCGATGTGGTGATGCCATCATAGATTCTTACATAGTTAACATTTAAAATCGATTTCAATGTTTCTAATATACTATTGGAAGTGCCTAATATGTTTTCCAACTTATGGATAAGTATCCTTCTGTTAATACTGTCAAATGCCTTAGAATAGTCTATATAGATTACATACAGTAGTCTACCAGGTTGCGCTAAGGTCATTATAGATCTTACACAAGATCCTGCACAGCCTGTAGAGTTGATTTCCCCGGGGTAAAGCCGTATTGATTCGATGGTATGTTAGCACGTAGACTTTGTTCTGTCCGTCTTAGAAGGAGTGTAGAGGAGGTTTTGAACATAACATTTTCCAGAGCAATTCCCCTGTAAGAGTTTGGATCCTCCTTCTTCCCTTTTCCTTTGTAGATCACAATTATGAGTGTCTTCCTCCATTGTTCTGGAACTGACTTACGTTTTAGGCATTCATTGAATAGGTATGTTAGTGGATCTAGCAGGTCATGGAGTGTGTCTAAAAATGTTCTATGAAATTCCATCAGGTCCAGCCACTTTGTTATTTTACTCATTGCTTATAAGTTGGTTGACCTCATCTGTTGGATGTTTGTCAGTTGCGGAGTGAAGCCGTTTGTCTTTATGTTTGTTTCTCCAAGATGATGATGAAAGTGTGACTCCCATTGTGACATGTTTACAAGAGGAGTTGATGCCTTATTCTTTGAATACTTTAAGATTTTATAAGGCTTCGCTTCTTCCTCGAATAATAACTTCTATTCTATATATAAATCATAATTTGTTTTCTTTTCCTTTAGTAGAGTTCTATATTTCTGACATTCCTCAGCATATTTTGCTAGCACGTTCATACCATATACCCTAGCAGAGTGAAGTAAATGTAACGCTGATTGTCTCATGATGTAACATTCCTTATCAAACCATGATTATTTTAAATTCATATTAATTAATTCAATCATTCATTCATTCATTCATTCATTCATCACCATCAATCATATTTTGAATTCTGGTCAGTGGATGAATTTTGGAAATTTAAGTGCCATTACATTTTCTCATCTCATACCATTAGAGGTCGATGGCCTAGACGTCAGGCCCCTTTAAACGACAACAATCATCATCATCATCATCACCACCATCTTCGTCATCATTTTTCCACAAAGACAGAGCCACAGCTCATACCTTCAATCACTCCATGCATCTTTTAAGTGATATATTTGTGGAAAAAATAATTCCACAAGGGCACTGCCCACCACTTAACCCTGGTTTGGCACCTCCTGACTTATTTTCTGGGGTGTTGCCAAGTCCTCACTTTGCTAGTCTACTCCCAGAACAATTGAGGAATTAAAAGTAGCCATAACAAGTTTTGTGAACTTTGTTGTGTTGTGGAACATTCGTAAAAGTTTTTGATAATAAGTGGAAATGCATTGCTTTATGCTTGGAACTTCATGGTAAACATTTTCAACATCTGCTGTGCAACTGGTAAGTGTACAACAATCATCAGGCCTACAATTCACTCCTTTACAAGTTGCTTTGCTAATGGCTTTGTTATCAGTCCATCTTTGTGTAATAGTGTACATCATTACAGAACCATTGTGTTTTTAATCTCTTGATTCACTGCTTTGCATGATCTGTCCACTCGCATCTGACCCTGAACAGACATTGCTGCCACCTGAACTGTGCACACAGATAGGCTGCAGCTGCAATGTTTGCTGCGAAGAGTCATTTCTAATGCACTGTAGAACTTATAAGCTTTTCAGTCTGTCGAACCATAAAATGGAACAATTAGAACATACCTGAGACTTGTGGAGAATCTCTTTTAATGAGTGTTTGCTGTATGGTGTAAAATATTGTTGTAGACTATTTTATTTGTATTCCCTTTATGTACCTAACATGTATGGTGTAAAATATTATTGTAGCATATTTTATTTGTATTCCCTTTATCTTCATATGTAATTACTAGATTGTAAATCATTATGGTGAAGTGATATATTGTAACGTTCCGGAAATTTTGTGACGCAGACTTTTGGAACAGAATGTGTTGGCCCCTGTCGATTCTAGAAGCATGTCTTTGCTAATTCTGGAAGATGGAATGTTTGCGATTAGTGTCTGCCAATGTTCTGGAATATTGTGAAAACATCTCAACTTGATAAAGAGTTTTGATTGGTGGATCTGGGTGGCGATAGGGAAGCTCCTGTGCTCTGATTGGTCACTCGGTAATCACACCGGGGCCAGCTTTGCCTTTTTTGAGAGAGTGAGGCGAGATTTCGTGGTCTTTCGTTTTCTCGTCAGTCCAGTGATCAGACGCACGTCGGCGAATCCTCCCTCCCGGGATGGGCTACCTTGGGCTAAGCACTGTTGGTCTCAGTTCCACCTTAATTTATATTTAATGTTCGCTTGTATTTTCACATTGGAGTTTACCTTACTTGCCCAGACTCGCCACTCAATTACTTCAGATGCCTTAGCTTTTCAGCTGGGCCTGCCTTGTTGCTTTCAAGGCATTCCCCTTTCCTTTGTTTGCTAAACACGTAATTTGTAGATTAATCTAATTTCCCTCGGGGTTTGCCTCTAGTAACTCCGTGTCACTTGATCCACGCTAGTTTTTCTGCTGCCCCGCATCAGAAGTGTTTTTGGTGTGGGAGCAAGTTGAACTGGCCTCTGCGCCAAGTTTAAATATTTCTGATTTCCCCCTTTTTCCATTATGTTTCTCAGACGTCTTAGAAAGCATGTTAACTTCCATTTAAATGTTGTATTTGTATCTTGGTTTCCTCTTACCTTCAAAATTGTATTGTAGAACTTAGATTATGCTAAGGTATATTTAGTTAACCTCTTGGCTTAATAACAAAGCTCTTGGCAAAGTAAATCTAATTTGTATTTTGGAAATGGCGTAACTGGATTGTTTGGATAGATGAAGTTCGTTCGGAATTTTCTTTGTAATGTTTATTTTGGAAAATAATATCTTGAACCAAGGGATCACCATTGATTTTTCTGGAAACCCGCAGCCTTCTCATCCCAATGGCCCTGGTAGGTTTCCCAGACCCGTTCCACATTCCTTTATTATAGTCGTCACGTTGCCTAACCTTATGTTGTTTCTATTGGCGCAATTCATCTGATTTTTTGTGGTGTGCTAGGTTTTAAAGGTGCCATGTAATTTGATTTGTTTCCCCTTTTCTTAACTGTGTATCATGTAACCTTTGGAAACCGGTTACAATACTTGTAATAAAATGGACTTATTAACATATTACTATTATTTGGCATTTGCACCTGTCTGTTATATTATCTCAAGGAATTACCTACTAGGAAGATGTAGGCAGGCAGAAGGCAATGAGCTGATATTCTCATGCTCTTCTACTTCATATTTCCTATTTGATCTTCTTTGGCTTACAGTTGCTTTCTTCATGTATGAGGCCTGGTCAAAGACCTTTGAAATAACTATTTAAGTGGCTTCTTGCAGCCCAGTTAGCCTTGTCTGTACTTCCCATTTTCTATTCATACAACACTCCTGATGCTATTTCCATTTATGGAAACAGTCCTGGTTGGTAATTTGATTCATCTCGTGCAATTCTGCTTGCGATTTCTGTTTGATCTCTTAAGTTGACTGAATTCGTCATCCTTTCAGGGTGAATTTCGGTTTAGGGAATAGAAAAAAGTCGGCAAAAGTCAAATAAGGGTCCCTCACACTAGTTGCTAGATGTTCAAACCGCAGTGCATGCATATCGCTCACATCAGCATTCTTACCTGCAACGAGTGGTTGCCAACTGCATAATCCTAGAACCATAGTTATGGTACAGCTCTTTTGTATTGGTCTGTGCACATCGTGGCTGGTGACAGAAAACCATTGATCAAACACGTCTGGGGTGTTCAGCACAGAGCCTGTCAAAAGGCTGTGTAATGGGGGGTTTTGTTTTGTGTCAGCCACTGGCCCACATTCTTTAGGATATTTTCCTGTGTGGCAGATTTTCTTTATTGGTATATGCATGTCCTGGCTAGTGACAAAAATCTATTGGTTTAATACATCAGGGGATTTAGGAGAGAGCTTCTTGAAGGGATTGAGTCCTCATTCATGTCAGCTATTGACCCACATTGTTTAGGTATTTTATTCTGCAATAGTTGGTAACAAAACCCAGCTCTGTTTGTTTGAATGAAATTCCACCCAGCTGCAGGAGATTTGGAGGATAATGCACGATTAATGAGGTTAGGTTATAACAGTAAATGTACTTCTTTGAGTGAGTTGGTTGGTCTCCGGCATTCATAATACATCTCTCTTCTGTGAATAATACGAGATAAGATTTCTGCTATTTACCTTTCACTATAATGTAATTTATGCTGAGGGAACCTTATTCCACCTTTGCCAAAATGTCTGCTGGGGCTAGGTCAGGTGAAAACTTTAGGAGTTCTGTCACCACAAGTTTTTTTTCCCCCCTGACATTCTCTTTCAAACCTCTCAAAACTTTGAGATAATACCAGCAAATAACCATTGGACCCTCAGGTGCACAGTACTGCTGATGTCAAAAAAAAAAAATCAACAGAATTTTCATGGTCCACCTGATCTGACCTGCTCCATTTTCTTTGGTCTTGGTGATTCCATTTTCATTTCATTATCTTATCCATAAACCCATGTTTCATCACCAGTTAAGGTTGTCTTATGAAGTTCTCATCTTCATAAACACAACCCAAAAATTCCTGACATGCAGAAACTCAAATGTCTCTCTCATTGTCTCTCAGGAGTTGTAGAATGAGCTTTGAAATCAAATTTTTCTGTGAGAATTTCATGATCCTTTTGAGATGTTTCATTCTTCTGCTACTCCTCCAAACTGTCACACAATGATTAGAATGCACAACTTAACAAACTTGTGCAACATAAGCATTGTTATGTGATGTTGAGGGTCTTCCTCAATGTGGGTCATAGTCTGTTGACTGTCATCTGCCCTTGAAATGCTAGAACAGCTCATAACACTGCGTACGACTCATGCACTTATGGCCAAAAACTGTTTTCATCATCTAGTAAATGTAAATGTGTTCCCCAGTTGAACTAGAAGCAGATGTTGATATGTTGCACATAATATATTCAAGACATCTTGACAATCACAATATATTCACAAACTAACAGCTGCTGAGCCATAAGTAACTATTTCAGAAATATGCTACATTGGCTAGTTACTTAGGTATGGAGACTGGCATTGTTTACACTTATTTGTGCCATTCATATTTCCTGTTTGACCTCTCCTGACTCATTCATGTTCTCTTTGGGCCCAAAGTTATGTGAACTCTTGGAAGCTTTTTTAGGCCTTCCTTTACCCTCCCCTTTCTTTAGCCAATATCTGTGTTCTGGAACTTTTCCTTTTTCTTCTACATTGCTTCCTCTGTATATCAGTGTTTGAGTGTTGACCTCCAGATCCCAAGAACATAGGTTCAAATCTAGCAAAGGTGATTGGATTTTTGAAGGACAAAAAAGTCCATTTGCTGCTCCACATTATTCCGAGTTGGTACGTAATAGATCTCTGGTGACACATTTGATAACACACAAGCAGCCTAAATGGCATCAATTCAAAATACCTGTATACAGTAGTCAAGGCCATATAATTATACAACATGAGTTATTAAGAATGCCCACCTCAAATACACTGACCAGCAAAAATAGTGGAACACTTTAATTTCTTATGTATAATCATAACTTATTCCACTAAAATGTATTATTTTTCCAATATTCATTTAAATTTCACAAAAGCTAGATATTTGCCTCAAATCCCAAAACATGTTTTACAACACTCATTAACAATTTTCCTTACTTTTACATTTCTTGACATTTTTTCAGTTTTCTTTCGAGTTTTTTTTTGTCAATTGTCATTCAATTTATGGCCACACCAAAAAAAAAAAAAAAAAAACCAGCTAATGTTTGTACTGCACGTGATGAGGACACTGGTCGCTAAAAATGGGGGTTTCTTCCCCTAGCATCTGTAAGGGCCTGGAAACACTCAGCTGCACTGTTCGCAAGTTGTAAGATGGCCTCTGCTGGATTGCGTCCCACTCCTCCAGCAATGATGTTCTAAATTGTGTTAAGGGCGGTGGTGTCACATTGTCTGATGTTCCTTCCAAGTGCATCCTATACAATATGTTTAGTGGGGATTATGTCAGGGCTACATGCTGGCCAATCCAGGGTTCGAATCCCAACTTCCTGCAGATACTGCACAATACAGCCAGCTGTATGGGGGTCCAAAGCCCTAACTTCACCACCAATGAAGACGATACCTACTTAGTTTTTTTGAAATGGACTATATAGGTATTACCTGCCAGCACAGCAATGTTAAATTAGGCAAATTCAGCAGTACACTGTCTTGTTTCTGATGTTCACTCATTTCTGTGGAAGTAAAGAAATATTCCATACTGTACTCTCTCAAATGTGGCCTAATTCTAAATAGTTAACAGTACTTAAAACTCGTTTAATAATTACTGGTATTCTGCTAGCATGTTCCTCTTCCTTTGCTTTTCATTCAGTTTCTGATATTGAATGTATATTATTGAATTATTTTCTTTCAGAGTGGAGAAATATGGCCTCATGGGCATGCCGATATTACAGTTGTCTTTGAACCTGACTTGGCTATGACTCATACTGCTAAAGCATATTGTGACGTAACGGGGCGTGAGAAACGGCTTCCGTTGTTGATGACTGCTGTAGGGTTAGGACCTAAGATAGCTTTGAACATGACTTCCTTGGACACAGATTATATTTGTCTGTCTGCAACCCACTGTTATCAGGTAAGTGGAATTTAATATAAGCTTTTATGAAATCAATTATAGAATGTAACTGCAGAGAATAATATGAGGAATGTCAGAACTTGATTAACAGATTTCTTCTTCTTCTTCTTACTCCTCTTTTCCCAATTTTGTGAGGTCGACACTCTACGTGGTTTAAGTCCAGTTTTATGGCCAGATGCCATTACATGTTTGTATGTTGGTTGGTAGTGGTGTTGTGTTGTATCGTATATATATGAGGAAGTGTGTTTAGATGAACCCAAATACCCAGCCCCCAAATACCCAACCCCCAAATACCCAGCCCCCAAGTTAAAGTAATTAAGCAATGCAACTAAAATCCCAGGACCAGCCAGGATTGAACCAAGAATCCTTTGAACCAAAGTCTACTACGCTGACCATTCACCATGTTGGTTTGCTTGTATATCTAATTTAATAAAGAAGCACTGAGAGGGGCTCCTTGTTTCCCAGAGAACCTCTCTCGCTAGCTTCTTCCGCACTGCCGTTGCTGTGCCAGTGCACATCTTCCTGTGGCTCCAGAGCAGTTGCTGGTAGATTCAGGAGGAGCAGCAACAACCATCTGGTTGTCAGCAGGGAACAAGATGGTTTAATCAAGTAGATCTTTTCAGAATGTGTCTCTCTTATCTCTGCCACAGCCTGTCTGAATATGCCTGTACAGAAAAGATGTGAATATCAATGCCCAACTGGTACCCTTTGGCCTACCTGTCATATCTCCTGCTCACAAGGAATGTTCATTCAGTGATGTTTCAGCATGTCAGCAAGCTCAATGGCAGCTCTTGCACTACATCACAGCTATGGATAATATAACGAAGAGCATTATGAAAATGCTGGATGAACTCAACTCAGTTACATCAGAAATGAAGTTCCTGAGGTTCATTATCCAGAAGACTAGGATGGACAAGTTAAGTAATGAGAAAGTGAAGCAGGATGTTGAGATTAAGACATCTCTTCTGGACAGAGTTGGTACATACAGACTTAGGTGGTTCAGGCTCATGGTGAGGAGGAAGCCCACGAGAACAGCTCGAGGGCATTTGGAAAGAGAGAAAGAAAGAAAATGCCAGGTTGGAAGACCTAACCTGTTGGATGGATATGATGAACACGGGCAATGAAGCTAGGCTAATGTCACTGGATGATATCATGAAGAACAGGATATTTATAAATAGAGGAGAGTTGAAGAGGTTTATCCACATCACTTGGGAAATTGGAACTGTGAACCGATGATGATGACGATGATGATAATAATTGACATTTAGATCCATAAGTTGTGACTGTTTTGGGATAATAAAATGCCCATGAGAACCAAGATGACTCTATGTAAGTCATACTTTGTGCCCATTCTCACACACAGTCTAGAAACATGTACACTGAAAGAGAGAGAAGTTAGTAAATTGCAAGGATGTGAAATGAAGTTTCTATGAACTACCCTTCAAAAAACATTCAAGGACCTGTAAGGAACGATGGCATCAGAATGGAACTGGAAGTGGACTCGATGGAAGAGAAGCTAAGGACTTTGAGACTAACATGGTATGGACATGTAAAGCGAATGCCTGACACAAGAACATCATATGCATGACTAGAAAGAAGGGTTGAAGGAAGAAGGCCAGTGGGAAGACCTAGGAAGAGATGGTTACACCAACTGAGAGAGGATGTAAGAGAGAAGAGGAGGGAACTGGGAGTCAGTGGTGAGAGAGAAAGCATTTCTGGACAGACAACGATGGTGAAGACTCATTCAGCACCAAACCTCCTTCCACACTGGAGGGGCTCGATGATGATGATGATGATGATGATGATGATGATGATGATGATGATTAATAATTTGCAAATAATTGTGACTTGTTGTTTTCAGTCCAACATCAATTGATT
Source organism: Anabrus simplex (assembly GCF_040414725.1). Lineage (NCBI taxonomy): Eukaryota > Metazoa > Arthropoda > Insecta > Orthoptera > Tettigoniidae > Anabrus > Anabrus simplex. The sequence continues at coordinate 41,723,178 of NC_090271.1, read as the reverse complement.
TGTTATAGTGGAAGCTTTTATTTTCAGTTTTGACTTAGTTGAGGTTCTACAGTTTGTCTAAACTAATTCAGTATAAAATAAATTTAGAAAAATAGCTGAAAATACAACATTTAATAACAGATTTTACTTGAAAAATATACCATTAATTAAAAATAGAATGACAAATTCACTCTTGAAAAAACGTTACGCACACCAGAAGATTCTTCCATTCTTCACCCTATTAAATTAAATCACATATCAGTAAAGGACAACAATTGAAACTCCATTAAACCATTTTCTCCACAAGCGCCCACTATTTCATGCTTTCGTTAATGCTGTCCAGTAAAGAAATGTATTCCTCATTTATGGTCGGTCGAACGAAGATAATACAGATGTTGATTCCCATAGGGAACTTGAAATATTTGTCCTGTATGAGTAAACTATATTGGTATTATAAGTTTACTCATTTGGGACAAATATTTGAGGTTCCCTATGGGAATCAACATCTATATCATCTGATGGCCAGGCAGGAATCAATTTTTGAAAATGGCACAAAGTCTCTCATAGTGCATTGGCACTCCTGGTGGCTCCAAGTAGCCTACGCAGTGGCCTCTGCAGTATGCACTAGCCATGCGTCTTGGTGGGTGTGCTATTTACCAACTGGTGAGCTCAATTTAGTTCACTGGGACAAAACGCTGGCAACCAGGAATGAGTTAGCTGGAAAATTTTTAATGTCCAATAACAGACCAACTGTCCGGCTCCATGGCTAAATGGTTAGCGTGCTGGCCTTTGGTCACAGGGGTCCTGGGTTCGATTTCCGGCAGGGTCAGGAATTTTAACCATCGTTGGTTGATTTTGCTGGCAGGGGGGCTGGGTGTATGTGTTGTCTTCATCATCATTTCATCCTCATCACGTCGCGCAGGTCACCTACGGGTGTCAATTCAAATGACCTGCATCTGGCGAGCTGAACATGTCCTTGGACACTCCCGGCACTAAAAGCCATGTGCCATTTTTTTTTTTACCGACCAACTATATTGGTATTACAAATTTACTCATTCGGGACAGATATTAGAAGTTCTCTATGGGAATCAACATCTATATCATCTGATGGCCAGGCAGGCGTCAATTTTTGGAAATGGGACAAAGTCTCTCGTAGTGCATTGTCACTGCCGGTGGCTCCAAGTAGCCTGCACAGTGGCCTCCGCGGTATGCACTAGCCATGCGTCTTGGTGGGTGTGCTATTTATCATCTGATGAGCCAATTTAGCACACTGGGGCAAAACCCTGGCAACTAGGAATGAGTTAGCTGGAAAATTTATAATGTCCAATAATGGACCAACTATATTGGTAGTCTGAGTGAACTCACCACATTCGATCCGATTGATTCACATTCGCAATCACTACAATATTCATTACAAACATGGAAGGGGAGTCCAAAGACAGGATGAAAGCAAAACCTGAGAGGAAGCAATATGGATTACTAAATTAAGAAAGGGTGAAGATCGAAGTGTAGGATACATTTTACCAGTAACAACTGCAAAGGGTCAACATGCAAGATATGTGCCACATGAATGTTTCGCTTCCTTATTGACATCTGCATCTACTACCTCATATATGAAAGCACACGTGCATAAAGTTCGGCTGAATACAGTACGTCCATCAAATACACTACCACATGACATCAAACAAAACATTACACAGAAGTGTATCAAAATGTGTGCAACACATCTCTGTCCCTTTATGGTTGTTTCAGGAATAGGTTCCTACACCTATTTAAAAAATGAGTTATTGTTGGCACAGACCATGTACGAAGAAACATGGTTAATATTATTTCGACAACAATTTATGTATTAAATGATCACCTTTCTGATGATGATTCACTTGCATAGTGGAGAAATAACAACACAGAATATCCAAGACTTGCTGTGCTAGCAAAGAAAATATTGTCTATTCCAGCCTCCAATGTGGCAAGTGAAAGAAATTTCAGTCAGCTGGTAGATTTATGAATGACAAATCGAGCTTGGTTAACCAAGATAGAATAAATGACACTCTCTTGGTTCATTCTGTACTAGGACACACAACACAATAATGATGAATGTTTGTGATGATGTGAAGGACTATACAAGTTAATGTTCCAGGTCTACTAATGTAACAAGTTGACCTCACAGTGTTTATAGTAAGTATGTAATTATGTTACTTCAGTGCTTTTTCATTAAGATATTTGCTTGGTGTCCAACATTTTATAGTCAATCCCTCTCCTTTCCTCTCTCCTTTGTTTGTTCATCATAACTTCATTGATACTGTCAGTAAGCACATCAGCTGCTTTTCCTCAGACCATGTGCTGCTAGCCAATCCCCTCAAAGTCTCTGAGATACACTCGACTGTATGAGGTTCGAATGAGCGTGAGCAAACGAACTGCACTGCATTAAGTCCTCTCCTAATTACTTCATTTCTCACTTTCTCTAGTCTTGTACAACCTGTGACAATATACTTCAGTGAATGAAGTCAGAACAGTCGATCCGGCAACACTGGCGACACGCAAAGCTGCACCTGTGTAGCAACAGGTTTTGACCACCTGCTCCCAACGTTGTTCAGTTGAGCTTCATGTGTAAGAGTCGTGTAAGACCTGTTTGACACAGTGCGTATTTAGTGCGTTGGTTCTGAACTGTGAACAGGAACATGAATAACCAAAAGATAAATGTACAGTTTTGTTTTAAGCTTGACAAGACACCGAAAGAAACGCATGCGATGCTGGTATGTGTTTATGAAGGTCCAGCACTGTCCTTGAAATGTGTGTATGAGTGGTTCCCCTGTTTTTGAGGAGGCTGCGAAAGTGTTTCTGACAACCCCCGTAGCAGAAGACCGGCGACCACCGTCAGTGATGAAAATATTGAGAAGGCAAGGACATTAATCACGAACGATTGGCGATTAACTGTGCGCATGTTAGCAAATGAACTGCAGTTTAACTGTGAATCCGTGCGACAAATCGTTAACCAGAAGGTAGGGAAGAGGAGAATGTGTTCTCATCTTGTGCCACATCACTTGACTGATGATCAGAAGCAGGCACGTTTAGAGGCTTCATGGGATTTTGTCGAAACAATGGATGCGACACCAGATTTCTTGAACTGTATCGTCACTGAGGATGAAACCTGGTGTCTCAGGTACGACCCTGAAATGAAACAACAAAGCATAGAATGGCGTTCTCCGGGATCCCCTAGTCAGAAAAAGGTCAGCGCCGAAAAGTCGCGCATCGAAACTATGCTCATCACCATTTTTTATAGCGAAGGCATTATCCACAAGGAATTTCTACCCGATTGAATGACGCTGAATGCTGCACAGTACATTGAAATTTGGACCTGTTTCATGATATGTCTACGCAGGATTTCACCCCAGTACACACAACAAGGTTCATGGTTTTTTGTCCATGACAACGCTCGCCCACACACAGTGAATATCATCAAACAGTTCATGGCAAAAAAAGGGGGGGGGGTGCAACTTGAACATCCCCCTTACTTGCTAGATCTCAATCCTCCAGACTTCTTCCTATTCCCACGACTCAAAATCGCTTTGAAAGGAAAGAGATTTGATGATATTCCTGACATCCAACGAAACTTGACAAGGCTTTTTTTTTTTTTTTTTTTTGCTAGGGGCTTTACGTCGCACCGACACAGATAGGTCTTATGGCGACGATGGGATAGGAAAGGCCTAGGAGTTGGAAGGAAGCGGCCGTGGCCTTAATTAAGGTACAGCCCCAGCATTTGCCTGGCGTGAAAATGGGAAACCACGGAAAACCATCTTCAGGGCTGCCGATAGTGGGATTCGAACCTACTATCTCCCGGATGCAAGCTCACAGCCGCGCGCCTCTACGCGCGACAAGGCTTTTGAACACCATCCCAAAGGAAGCCTCCTTGCAAAGTTTCCAGGACATGTTTCGCTGATCTCAGCTAGTTATGGGAGGGGACTATTTTGAAGGACAGAAAGGTACTGTCGTGCGTTGTTCATCTATGTTGATAGTACAGGACTATTCACCGAATTTTGTCATAGGTTGTATGTACACTTGTCTGTCTCAGCATTAGCATTTCTGCCACATCCAGTTTTTTCCATCCATATCAGTGACCTGAAAGCAGCTTTTTTCAGGTCTAGTCAAAGTTGTTACTTCCGGTCTGTAAATTAGAATTGTTATGTGATTTTCCTGTTCTATATTGCACTTCTCTCGAAGACATAGACTCTTCATTTTTCTATGTGACAGTTCTGGTACTATGTAGAAAGACATAAACTAGGTAAATTGTAGGGCAATGATGATTACCCTGTAACCTTGGTAAGAAATGATGATTGCCCCCAACAGAGCCAACAATGTTAACACAAGAAACACCCTACCGGCCATTTTACTTGTGAGCATATTTTATTGCTGAATGCATTACACGTATTTTATTTTAACTTGCTTATTTTTAACAACTTTAATGAACTACAGCAAATATAGTTCTGTCAAAAAATCAAATATATCTTATATTTGGAGAGAGATATTAAATATTTTTACCTTGAATTACTGTCACTAGTCATTATGACCAGTACATATTTTGAGAGTTAAATGTCTCTAAATTTAGCTGTGCTACCCTGGAAAACATGACAATAGTAACAGTGTGTTAGTTCCGTGCCATTTTTCCCTAGCTTGATACAGTGAGTATTTATGCCACCTGTATATTATTTCCTTATTGCAGCTGTCTTCTTTCATTTTTATTGATTGTTGTACAGTGTGTAGAAGAGTATTTTACAGGGAGCTAAATATAAAATTATAATCTGCTGTTTTGTGAAATTCAGCTTTCAACATTACTATGGCCTATCAGCGTTTTTGATCAGATTGGGAGTTACTACGTTATATACCATCTATGGCAGATATAAAATCTGAGGGAGAAGATATTTACAATGATGTAGATGATGTTGATTATGCATCGTCCATATCCCATCTAAACAAATCATCTGAGTCAGAGGATGATGAATGTAATGAGAGAGAGATATAGCATGGGCAGAACAGCGGTAGTTATATCCTTCCATAGCAGGTTCGAATGAAATTCTATAGGAAGTTCCTGTCTAGGCTTGGAGTCAGCAATCCAGGCTTGAGATACTGAAAGTATATTCTTCCTGTTACTGAAATGAGAAATTCAAGATGATGATTGTTTAAAATAACTTCATATACTAGTGGATCTGTAGACACTATACTATAATTCATTATTTAGACATTTAACCTTAGAATTGAAGGGAACCACCACTTGTCAGAATGACTGGTATGGTCCTTATGAATAGACAAGTAATGCTGATGCTTCTAGTTGATGGTTTAGCCTTCATTACTGATGTCAGCCAAATTTGTTACTTCCATCAATCTGTCTTAGTCTTATCTTTGGATTTGACAATGCAAAAATAATTGAAGTAACACCATTTCTTATGTACAAGACCCTGTGATGAGGTGTGAAAACAAAATCAGTTCTGTGGTTGCCACACATTTCATTCCTGCACAACCTCGCTTAGTCTCATATTCTTATGTGATGTGTGAATGAGATAGTGTACTGAATCTAGAGAATTTAATATCTCTCCCCCGTAAGCTGAGATCTAAGATATGATTTAGAGAAATAATATGCATTTTAACTGTCAAAGAAGAAAACCACATTTATGCTCTTTAAGTCTTTAGGCTTTTTTAATCGTGAAATTACCAGCGTTTCACCCCAGTGTAGCAGTCAGCTCATCAGTTGTAATGCTACACCTTTCCAGGACGCTGGCGCTAGTGTGCCATTGAAACACCATTGCAAGCCTCCTATGTAGGACAGTGCAGTGACGGTGCACTAGGGGAAGCATGAGCCTCCACTTGTATAAATGCCTGCCTTTGGCCTATATCAAAAAATAAGTTTCCTAGAAGGAAACCATAATTTAATTCCAATGATTGCAAATGTTAAAAACATTTAAGCTTTTTAAGTCTTTAGGCTTTTTCAATCATGAAATTACCAGTGTTTCACCCCAGTGTAGCAATGGGCTCATCAGTTGGAATGCTATACCTTTCCAAGACGCTGGCACTAGTGCACCATTGAGACACCACTGCAAGCCTCCTATTAACTGTCAAAGATTATTTTGTAGATTGGGAAAGAGCTGTACTAGGATGACTTTGAAATCACACATTGATTTCAGAACAATGTTGTAGTGTCATCTGTAACTAGATTAAATGTTCTTATTATATTGCCCATATTAAAAAAAAAAAAAAAAAAATCTCAATCCAGATGTCTTCTGGTACAGAAACACATGCATATCTCCTCATGAAGCTTGCACTTAACACTAGAACCACCTGAATATATTACATACCTGGAATCACCAATGCGGGCATTTTGACCGCTATTGAAATTATTATATTTTTGTTCTCGATACGCACGTTTACTCATTATTATTGTTTTTTCCGTTTTTGTATATTGCTTTATGAGTTTCAATATTTATTTATCAATAAAAAGACGCCACACACTCGTTACACATCAGTAACATGCTGCTTTGAATATGGAGTAAGTCTTGGATTTTCTTTTAAGGGGGTATGGTGAGCAATCCAACTAGGTGTCATCTTCCCAGTCTGCTATAGCCCACTCCCTGATGCCATCAGTACCTAACGGTGCATGGGAGGCTTTTACTTTGGTTGTCGCATCCCCTGTTTATTTATTTATTGTATAGCATATTTATATATACAGAAACAAGAAAGCAGGTACATTATATTTTAATGTCCAAAGATGTTATCCATTCTAGAGCCTCTGTGTTGGCCTCTAGAAAATTAAACCAATCTCCAGGGTAGGCTCTTCTGCTACACTCCTTTACAATGTGTTTGATGGTTTGAAAAGGAGCACCACAATCACACTCGGGGGATTGTATCTTTCCCCATTTATACAGGGACGCAGCACAGACACCATGACCACATCGAATCCTATTAAGGATGGTCCAAGTTCTTCTTGGGAGATCAGACCTTGAATTAGGTGGGAAGAAAGGCCATAGATGTTCACCTGTTTTTGAGATCCAATCTTCCTTCCATTGGGCATAGGGGTTGAAATTGTCTTCTGTGAGCTTCTGAGCAAACTTAACTGGCGGATATCTAGATTTCAACCGGTTCCTCTGAAGGTCAGGAATATTGGAGTGGATGGGCAAGTCAGGGTTCTCATTTATCTTGGAGTATTCTCTCAACAGTGCTTGTGCTCTACGGAATGAAGGAGGCGTGATGTTGCTCAAGACAGGAAGCCAGTGGGTAGGAGTTGATCTTATTACACCTGAAATAATCCTCATTGTGTTGTTGAGTTGAGTGTCCACAAGTTTCACATGGCAGCTGTTGATCCACACAGGAGCACAATATTCTGCTGCAGAGAAAACTAAACCAAGGGCAGAACATCCCAAGGTAATTGCAGAAGCACCCCAGGTTGTACCACACAACTTCTGCAGAATGTTGTTACAACTCCTAATCTTTGCTGCTGTATTTACTAGATGTTGCCTGAAGGAGAGTGTCCGATCTAATGTTATACGTAAGTACTTTGGGTAATTATTGTGTCTGAGGACCTTACCATTAAAAGACACTTGGAGAGTACAGTTTGCCATTTTGTTATTTAGATGAAAGCAGGACACCTCAGTTTTGCTGGTGTTTGGTTGGAGTCTCCATTTCTGAAAATAGTCACTGGAAAGGTCATCAGTTAAAATGTTCTCCATTTCTTTCAGGTTACTATGACTTGTAGCTAAAGCTATATCATTAGCATAGCAAAATTTTCTAGATTTCGTTGGTGGCAAATCTGATACATACAGATTGAACAGGAGAGGAGCCAAGAATGATCCTTGAGGGAGACCCAATGGTACCATGTTTTACAGGTTACTGTTTCTATGGCTGTAATAGAATAATTGAAAACTCTTCAGTACTCAGCCTATGTGAGGCATCATTATAATTTGAATATGGTATAAATGAAAGAATTTCACCAAACTTGTTATGCTGATAGTTATAATAATACTAGTATCAACTTACCTTCAGCCTGAACTATCCGGTTTTCAGCATGATCTGAATCACTGCTTTCCGAGTTATCACTTGACTGGTAGCAATCTTCGTATGTATTTTCTCTTTTTAGTTCCTTTATATCTGGAGCATGAACCAAACAACCAGAAAGGACAAGATCAGAAATGAAGTGAATAGGAAAGTAGCTGGTATTGAGGTTCCTATTATCAGTGTCATAAAGAAATGCAGACTTCAGTGTTTGGGCACGTAATGAGAATGAACAGGGAAAGACCTGCCAGAAAATATTTCGACCTTAATCTCATAGGAAGAAAACCACAGGGAAGACCAAGAAAACATTGGATAGAGACTGTAAGATCAGATGTGGAGGAGAGAGGATACAAATGGGAGGATGTACTGGATCGGAAGATGTATGAAGACAGAAGGAGATGGCGAGCGCTTGTACACCACACCCGGGAAACTGGAGTTGGGAAATGATGATGATGATATCTGGAGCACATTCTACATTAGACATATCTTCAGGAATCTGATGGTTTATGAGACATGTTTACTGTACCGTGACAAGCTGACGAACGATAACACCACCGGAGACGCAGCAGAAATAATGCTCGTACAATTCATAATATATTCAAGTTCCATTGTTGTGTTTTTGAAAATTACCTTTGTTGATAGGATAATTATAAGTAGATGATTGTATCTAAATGAGAGTTATGTGTTATAATACATTTTATTATGATAATTAATACAGCGGTAAAAACGACTGCTGCGGTGGTAGTAGGTATACCCGTTAATAACGCCCCATCCATTGATGCAAAATTAATTATATTTAATATGGATTTTCCTGACCATTAATCAAGAAAAGTTACTGCAGCTCTCAATATCCTACAATAAAAACTGTAGTCAAAATTTAGTTTGGAAAATGTGAAGCGGTCATTTTGACCGCTCCGGCGGTTCTAGTGTTAATGTACCTACCAACATAGCTCAATAGCATTATAAGATGATGTATCATACTGCAATTGATTCATTATTTATTTATTGATTTATCATATTGGCTTTTTGTCCTGGGAGTATCTGAGAACATGTTTGGTCTGCCTGGTGCAGGTCATTCTACTTGACATTCATAGGCAACATGTACTTCTGGATGAGACATGATAATAGTTGAGGTAGGCAGAGGCTGGAACCCAGTGTCAGCACATAGCCTACTCCTGTCGAATAACAAGTGGGTCTGCTTAAGACTTAACCTCCCCAACTGATGGACGAATCACCATCAACAGCGTCTCATTCCATACAAACACTGCAGAGAGGTTTGGAACTGAATCTAGGCTTTTGGCATGCAATCTAGTGATTATAAGTTGTATACTACCACCTCTTCTCCCCTACTAGCCAACATTCTGATGGTGAACATTTTTTCCACTAATGGGACTCAAACTAGTTTAACACTGTGCCAGACCATATAGATTTGGTGCCTTAATGATCGTGGACACCAGGTGAGCACTATACTTGATTATACCTTGTAACTGATGGAAAATGTTTTAATTTTTTTCAGGTGGTGGCAAAAAATATTGGCTTAATTCCAGGAACTATCCATTATATTCCAAGTGAAGTGAGGTGTGGTGGTACCATTTCCTGTTCCCCTGAAACTCATCATTTAAACCCAGAAGAACTGGGAACATTTATCCTGACTTTTTCAACTAGTGTTCATGGAAAATTTAAAGAGGATATTCTATTTACCATAATAGAATCATCAGAGATAATTGAACTTCATTTTTTGTAAGTCTGCTTTCTTCCTTTGTTTTAGATAATTATTCTGTATCAAGTTTAAGACTGTTTTTCTTTAGTCTGAGGGTTAGTAACATTGATGTTTAGCCCCTTAAAACAGCAATAATAATAATAATAATAATAATACAGGCCAATGCGATGGAGAAATCAGCTTACGAGCAGAGAAGACAAAAGATGACCAGAGCATTCTGGAAGACTGGGAACATCTACAATAAATCATGTCTATCACGTAACACCAAAGCGAGACGTTAAATACAGTCATCAAACCTGAAACCCTGTACGCATCTGAAACATTGGTCTTAAATCGAAAAGGTGAACTAGGAAACATAGGAAACTAGAGAGAAGAATTGTCAGAAAAATTCTAGTACCCAATAAGGCACAAGAAGGATATCGGTTGCGAAGTAGACAGGAGATTGAGCAGATATCCAACATAGTACACGACATGATGAAACGTTGACTGAAATTCTATGATCACATCAAGAGAATGCTGAACAGCCAACTGACTAAACAGATCTTGGAATACACCAAAAGCATAAAGAACATGAAGTGGATCACCAAAGTTAGAGAAGACTTGAAGGATGCTGGCATCTCAGACTTGGTCATACACGACAGACGGATATTCAGACAAAAAGTGCATAAGTGGAAAGTGGGTTGGGAGGTCAAGAAATTGAAGACTAGAATAACTTGGTCTGAAGAAAGGATGAAAGCACACAGTGAGAAGATGAAAGAAGTGTGGCACCTTAGGAAATCTCACATCAAGTAGATGCTTTACATGGTCCATTAGTGGCCTATACAAATAAATGAATGATAAGAATAATAATAATATTGTCTGGCTTAATTATGCTTTGCCTTTTGTCCTGTTTCATTACGTACCTAATAACTTTGAAAAATCCAAGTAATAATAATTACTGGAAGAACAGGAAAATAGGGACACCATGGCTTACAGAAGTGAAGAAAGACATACAAGAACTGGAAGTAACTGAAAACGACATCAGAAACCAAGCACCTCTCAGTAGAATAAGCAAACAAAAAGGGTTTCAGGACAGACCACCGCGTAAGAAAATGGACCTTCTGGGCAAAGAAAAGACGGAAGAAACATATCCAGAAAATGCACGAGTATTGGGCAAACATCAAGTCCCTCTCTAAGCAGAAAAGTTGAACATCATGTTCCACAGGTGGTCCAATCGAAAGAATAATTATGTCTCAAAACCGGTCTCAAGCCTGCAATCACAGAAATGAAACAGGAAAAATTTAAGAATTCCTCATCCAGTGTAAACTGACTGCTTAAGTGATCTGTAAAGCAAAATGTGCTTATGAAAAGGCTAAGCATGAGATCATGAAGAAATCTTCGGGAGGAACAACTCTTGTGATTTTTTACCATTCTTTCAAATCTGAACTTGCCAGGTATCAAGCCCCTTTGCTATGTTTCCAGGATGAGAACAGGAATTTTATTCTGAATAATTTTGATAATTGTGAACGATTAGCTCAGTATTTTGAATCCTTACTCAACTGCCCTCGTCCAGCATCAAGGATTATAATTCTGGCCCATCCTTTATTTCAACTGATTCTCTTCCTTCTGTTCAAGAAGAAATCACCAAAATCACGGCATCTCTTCTCAACAACAAGACATCAGGCAAGGACTCCATAGTTGACAAACTTCTGAAAATTGCTGGTCCCAATTTTATTGCCAGAATGGGAGAACTCTCATGATACATAAAAATCAGAAACCATACCTAACAAGTGGCAATTTGCTCCTATACATCCTCTCCATATAAAAAAGCAATAGTGCAGATCTGAACAACTACAGAGGCATATCTAGTCATTCAATTACCTATAAAATCCTGTCATAGCACTTCAAAGTCACATTGAACCTATTGTTGATCCACAGATTGGCTTCTGTAAGACTTGCTCATGCAGTGAGCAGATCTTTCCACAAAGAACAACTGGAAACATTTTTTCTGACTTTTTCAAGTAGTGTTCAGGGTAAATTTAAAGAATCATATCTCTTCATGCCAAACCACTTGTAATGACTTTTGTTCATTTCAAGAAGGCCTGTGACTCAATCAACCGATTCAGTCCTTGATATCTTCAAGGAAATGGGCATGGACCACAAGACCCATTCCATCATCAAACTAACTCTGACCAACACCTTTACACAAGTGAAGTTTGTAACCCCCACTTTTACAAAAGAGAGCACATAATATAAGGTACATATAAAACAAGTTATGATTTAATAGTCCAAAATCACAATCCTGAAAGAATAAGATCAGCCGATGATACACCCGGAAAAACATTTTAAATTTCATGGCAACGCAGGATAACCAACATGACAACTAGAGAAAGGATGTATGGGAAGCAGGCCGGGAAACCCTACAGAGGACGAGATCTTACGTGACGTTGTAGGGAAAGAAACGTGAGAACATGAACCCTTTTGTCTGACTTTACTCAATATATAGAATTTAAACAAGGTATAAAGAACACCAACATCGTCTGGCCATGCTTGCCATGCTACGGTAACCGAGTAGACCGTACAGCCAGGGACTCGACGCCGAGTGTTGGGCGTCGGAAAATAACCTGACTCCCCACAAGAGCCAACGGCTTCGGGCGGATGAGCTCTTGTGGGAGGGTAATGGGCCCTCAGCAGAGGAAATGCTGCTGAAATACCATTGAGCTGCAGCGTCTGTACCCCAGAGGGGCGGCTGCAAAAGGCGTCTGTTCTCCAGGTTAGGGGCGGCCTAATTATATGCTGGCAGTAGCTATAAAATGCCCTCAACGACAGACGAAGCGACCCGTCGGTTGAGGAATCATTTGTCGCATCTATGGCTACGTCTCTTCTAAATTCGGAACATACTAGGGCGTCCCCTCAAAGCGACGCGCGCCACTTACGCCCGAGTGACGTGATAAATGAGCAAGGGTTACCTACTCATGGACGGGGTAGGCTAAAGAAGCTAGTTCAACCCAAACAACTACTGAGATTTGCTACTCTCAATATTGGTACGTTGACAGGCCGACATCGTGAACTAGCAGAAATGCTTAAAAACAGACGTGTCAACATTGCCTGCATCCAGGAAACCAAGTGGAAAGGTTCAAAGGCAAAAGAAATCGGAGATGGCTACAAACTCATCTATCATGGTACCAGTACACGAAATGGTGTAGCAATAGTCGTCGACCAGAACTACTGCAACAATGTCACCAGTGTCAACAGGGTGTCAGATAGGCTTATGTCTATCAAGATTGACTCAACTTCCATCACTGCCCACATTGTATCTTGCTATGCACCTCAAACTGGATGCACTGAGGATGAGAAGGATGAATTTTGGAACAGTCTGGATGCCCTCCTTCGAGCAATTCCCCAGGATGAGTCCATTATTCTTGGAGGAGATTTAAATGGACATGTCGGGTCTCACAAAGAAGGATATATGCGATGCCATGGAGGACATGGGTTTGGTGTGCGAAACGATGACGGATGTCGGATACTCGATTGCGCAGAGGCTCATGATCTGATTGTTACCAACACATATTTTAAAAAGAGGCCAACACATCTGGCTACTTATACAAGCGGTGGTCATGCTACTCAGATTGATTATTGGCTAATCCGTAAACAAGATTTTAAGCTGGTAACGGACACTAAAGTAATTCCGTATGACAGCATTGCCCCTCAACACCGATTGCTTGTCCTCGATATTCGTAGCAATGTTACACAACCCAAACCTAAACCTAAGACTGGGCCTGACCGAATTAAGTGGTGGCGGATGAATGCCCAACGAAACGAGTTGATGACAGCCTTGGCAAACTTCTCCGTGAAGTCCGATCAATCGGTTCAAGACATGTGGAAAGATGCTGTGGAACAAATACATCAGGCGGCGACAAAAACGTTGGGAAAAACCATACCCGGACGAAAATATATTGATAAACAAACCTGGTGGTGGACAGACGAAGTCAAGCAAGCAATCAAGGAGAAAAAGATAGCCTACAAGACTTGGTGGAACTCACGTCTTGATACTGATCTTCAGCAATATCGCGACCTGAAATCTGCAGCAAAAAGAGCTGTAGCTGCAGCAAAGGACCATTATTACCAGTCACTATACGACCAGCTTGACACACCATCAGGAGAAAACAATATATATCGTCTTGCTAAGTCCCGTCACCGTTCAACTCAGGACATTGGACACGTAATGCACATCAAGGGAGCCGAAGCCAAACTGCTACGAGATCAACAATCCATTCTCCAGCGTTGGGCAGGTTACTTTAATAACATCAGCAACAAAGAATTTACGCATCCACCAATTTCTAGTCCTGATCCTATCGTAGGCCCTGTTCCCTCAATTACATCCGAGGAAGTAATGCTTGCCATTAGCAAAATGAAAAATGGAAAAGCAACTGGTCCAGATGACTTACCAGCGGAAATCTGGAAAATGCTCGGAAAGCCTGCTTCAGAGTTCCTTGTCTCACTCTTCAACCGAATCATCACCGAGAAACAGCTTCCACACACATGGACAACTAGCACAACAGTTCCAATCTGGAAGGGAAAAGGAGATGTGAGTGATTGCTCGACCTATCGCCCTATACGACTCCTCTGTCATACTTTCAAGATCTTTGAACGTGTACTTGACAGCAGACTCAGATGTATTGTCTCTGTAACACCAAACCAGTGTGGATTTATTAAGGGATGCAGTACCATCGATGCAATCCATGCCACACGCCTCTTGATGGAAAAGCACAGAGAGAGACAGAAGAGTGTACACATGGCATTTCTAGACCTAGAAAAGGCTAATGACCGTATCCCACACGAACTTATTTGGCGAGCTCTTCGCTGTCATGGCGTCCCTGAAGAGTATGTAAGCTGGGTGCAACTTCTGTATCGCAATTCCACTAGTGTTGTCCGGAGTCCTGCTGGAATCTCTCCGCCTTTCGATATCACTGTGGGTGTTCATCAAGGTTCTGCCCTTTCACCATTGCTATTCATCCTCTGCATGGATACGGCAACAGCTGACATACAGACTTCACATCCCTGGACCCTTCTTTATGCTGATGATGTGGTACTTGCACAAGAAACCCGTCCTGAACTCCAGCATCAGGTTCAAACGTGGAAGGACAGACTGGCTGAAAATGGACTGCACCTCAATCCAGAAGACAGAATACCTGGAATGTGGCCCCCAAACCAGAGGTACCATAAGTATCAGTGAAGAAGACCTGCAGAAGACCATGCAATTTAAGTACTTAGGATCCGTCGTCACCTCAAACTGTGACACCACTCCTGATACTCGGATGAGGGTAAATGCAGCTTGGCTCAAGTGGAGACAGGTCACTGGAGTCCTCTGTGATAAAAAGATGCCTCAATATCTAAAGGCAAAAGTTTATAAGAGTGTGGTACGGCCAGCAGCGATCTATGGGACTGAATGTCGCCCCATGACGAAACAACAGGAGCAAATGTTGACAACCATGGAGATGAAGTTGCTTCGATGGTCCATGGGGCTGACCCGATGTGACCACATAAGGAACACGGACGTCCGGCAAAGGTTTGGTGTCGCGCCCATCATAGACAAAGTGAGGGAAGCCCGTCTCCGCTGGTACGGCCACGTCATGAGAAAACAGGACGACTCAGTTGCCAAAACAGCGCTCCACATCAACCCAGAGGGGACAAGACCACGAGGAAGACCGGCAAAGAGATGGACTGACAACATCAGGGCAGACATGCACAGTGTTGGCTTAACACCAGAAGATGTCAACGACAGACAGAAATGGAGGAGATGTAGCAAAGCAGCAGACCCTGCAAGTCGGGATTAATGCTAAGAAAGAGAGAGAGAGATAAAGAACACCAATTTAAAGGATAACATCATCAATTAAGAAAAAGGTTAAACCGAACCACGAGGTTCCTATCGCTGGTTCTTCAGAAAAGTAAATATTTACACAAAATTACAATTACATTTAAATAGGTGAGCATAAGTTCAACGTTGAAATTTACAAGGAAAATTTAACGGGGAATATGACATAATTACAAACATCTTACAAGGCAATCTAAAAATGTTACAAGGGAAGAAAACAATGGAAATTAAATTTAGCACAGAGGCCTATAGAGGGCCAGTCCTCTCCTAATACACATCAGTGAGGGACGCATAGCTCAACAGGTGTACACTAAATTGACGCGGAATTACTGGAGGCAACTCGGAAGAAAAAAATTAAAGTTTACATTTGCACAAAAGGTTAATAAAAGGAATTGCCTCCAAAACAAAGGATATGCCTATCTGACGAACTAAGGCATTACAAAATCAAAACGGTGAAAATCAGGGTCTAAGGTAAACTCCGAACGAATGAATTTACATTTTAATTTAACACTTGAGAAAAGAAAACATGCTTACCCCGGGATGGCTGGAGCCGCTGAGCGGACCACCTTACAAGGTGCATCCAATCGTTAAGACGTACAAAGACCAAAGACTACTGTCATCTGGAATTAAATCTTGAAGAAGAGGATGTTTTAAATGAAAGTAAGCATAATACAGAAACTGAGCGAGAGTGTGAAAGCGAAGATTTAGCCAGTGAAAGGGAGATGATGATTTACCTCTACTTCAGAGGATGGTTCTGTGTGGAAGAAATATCCCCCACCACAAATTGTTAGAACGGGGGCCACAAATATTGTCATCACACGTCTGCCAACGGTGAAAAACGCAGCTAAGGTGGCAGAAACACCCATTGATGCCTGGTCATGTATGATAGATGATTATATTCTTGACACCATTGTTATATGCACCAATATCTACAGTACATAAACTCTGTCAGCGGAAAGTACGGACGAGTTCGAGATAAAAATCTCACTAACAGAGATGAATTAAAAGCCTTGCTGGGACTGCTCTATTTTAATAATACTTTTTTAATGGTAATACCATTTTACATAACAGTAGAGAAGAATAAACAAAACAAAACACACTAAAAAGAAAGTTCAATGGAGTATAAGTAGAAAAATATGTACAGATATATATACAGGTTATATTACAAGTACAGGAAAGTAATAATTCTGGAGATTATGTAAGTGATTTCTCAATTTTGACAATGAGCAGTTAAATACATCAATATCCACTTTGTTTAGAGATCTTGACATTCGTTCAATTGGCCCATTGAATGCGTAGTAGACAATGTATTCTTGAACCTTGTGCATCTGTCTGGTACATGTACGTTAATTTTTGCAAGGAGTTGTGGACAATTCACCAAGGAATGAAGCAATTTAAAAATGAAGAGTGTATCCAATAATTCACGGCGTTGTGACAGGCTATGTAGATTTAAGGACTGTTGTAAGGATGTATAATCAACGTTATCATATAAGAATCCTGCTCTAAATGAATATAAACAAAGAAATTTATGTTGTACTGAATCTAATCTATGGATAGAGGTCTGATGAGAAGGGTTCCAAACAGGTGTACAATATTCTAGTATAGGGCGTACCATAGACACATACAGCAGTCGATAGGTAGCCAAGTTTGAGAATTCTCTAGAATATCTAGTAATGCAACCCAATCTTTGAAATGCTTTCTTACAAATATTTTCAATATGTTCATTAAATGATAGGTTATAACTGAATAAAACACCAAGGTCATTAACTTGTGAAACAGGAGTTAGAATGTTGTTATTACTAAATTTGTACTGAAATGATATTTTCTTCTTGTTTTTAAAAAACGATATTATTTTACATTTCTCATGATTAAGTTTCAACCCATTTTGAATACAGTACTTTTCGAGATGATGTAAGTCTTCTTGAAGTTTTAAACAATCAAGTGGACAATTAATTTTCATAAAATTTTTTTGCATCGTCAGCAAACAAAAGCAATTCAGAATTCTTAAGTATATTTTTAATGTCATTTATGTAGAGAGTAAAAAGTAAGGGCGCAAGGTGAGACCCTTGAGGAACTCCACTGGTAACAATACTAGGCACAGAAAAAATGATTCCTTTTAACAATCTGCAGGCGATTTTTAAGATACAATTCAAACCATGAGAGGAGAGGCCCATTAATTCCGTAGCCTGTTAGTTTTTGCAGCAAGATATTGTGGTCGACAGTGTCAAAAGCTTTTGAGAAGTCTGTATAAATCAGTCCACTTGGGATTGGTTCTCTATTGCATCCAAGAGGAACTGATAGAATAAAAGAAGAATGCTACAGGTTGACCGTCCTGAAAAGAATCCATGTTACTCATCAATGATGATGTTTCTAAAGAGAGGTGTGATTTTGTCAAGAATTATTGAGTCAAAAATTTTGGAAATATGAGAAGAGATTATAACTGGTCTATATTGTTTTATATCAGTTTTATCACCATTTTTGAAAACTGGAATAACAAATCCTTTCTTCCATTCCGCTGGAAAAACACCTTGGTTTAATGATAAGTTGAACAGATAAAAGAGTGCTTCACATAAAATAAAAGCAGTACTTGAGCAGGTAAGTTGAAACACCATCAGGTCCTACAGTTTTCTTTAATTCCAGAGATCAATCAATCAATCAATCAATCAATCAATCAATCAATCAATCAATCAATCAATACTGATCTCTGCATTTAGGGCCGTCGCCGAGGTGACAGATTCCCTATTTGTTGCTTTCCTAGCCTTTTCCTAAATGATTTCAAAGAAATTGGAAATTTATTGAACATCTCCCTTGATAAGTTATTCCAATCCCTTAACTCCCCTTCCTATAAATGAATATTTGCCCCAGTTTGTCCTCTTGAATTCCAACTTTATCTTCCTATTGTGATCTTTCCTACTTTTATAAACGCCATTCAAACTTATTCGTCTACTAATGTCATTCCATGCCATCTCTCCACTGACAGCTCAGAACATACCACTTATGTCTCGAATATTATTACAATATTTTTTTAAGTCCACCTGTTCAATACAATACAGTACAATGTATTGTATTGAACAGGTGGACTTAAAAAAATACATTGTACTGTATTGTATCGAAGAGGTGGTTTAAAAAAATATTTAATAATATTCGAGACATACGTCATCTTCAATACGGAACCAAAATGAGAATAGTTACTTGTAACATACCACTTAGTCGAGCAGCTCTTCTTCTTTCTCTCAATTCTTCCCAACCCAAACATTGCAACATTTTTGTAAAGCTACTCTTTTGTTGGAAATCACCCAGAACAATCGAGCTGCTTTTCTTTGGATTTTTTCCAGTTCTTGAATCAAGTAATCCTGGTGAGGGTCCCATACACTGGAACCATACTCTAGTTGGGGTCTTACCAGTGACTTATATGCACTCTCCTTTACATCCTTACTACAACCCCTAAACACCCTCATAACCATGTGCAGAGATCTGTACCCTTTATTTACAATCCCATTTCTGCGATTACCCCAATGAAGATCTTTCCTTATATTAACACCTAGATACTTACAATGATCCCCAAAAGGAACTTTCACCCCATCAACGCAGTAATTAAAACTGAGAGGACTTTTCCTATTTGTGAAACTCACAACCTGACTTTTAACCCCGTTTATCAACATACCATTGCCTGCTGTCCATCTCACAATATTTTCGAGGTCACGTTGCAGTTGCTCACAATCTTGTAACTTATTTATCACTTTATAGAGAATAACATCATCCGCAAAAAGCCTTACCTCGGATTCCACTCCTTTACTCATATCATTTATATATATAAGAAAACATAAAGGTCCGATAATACTGCCTTGAGGAATTCCCCTCTTAATTATTACAGGGTCAGATAAAGCTTCACCTACTCTAATTCTCTGAGATCTATTTTCTAGAAATATAGCAACCCATTCAGTCACTCTTTTGTCTAGTCCAATTGCACTTATTTTTGCCAGTAGTCTCCCATGATCCACCCTATCAAATATTTAGACAGGTGAATTGCGACACAGTCCATTTGACCTCCAGAATCCAAAATATCTGCTATATCTTGTTGGAATCCTACAAGTTGAGCTTCAGTGGAATAACCTTTACTAAAACCAAATTGCCTTCTATCGAACCAGTTATTAATTTCACAATGCCTTCCCAAAGCTTACATACAATGCATGTCAAACTTACTGGCCTGTAATTTTCAGCTTTATTTCTAGCACCCTTTCCTTTATACACAGGGGCTACTATAGCAACTCTCCATTCATCTGGTATAGCTCCTCCGACCAAACAATAATCAAATAAGTACTTCAGATATGGTACTATATCCCAACCCATTGTCTTTAGTATATCCCCATAAATCTGATCAATTCCAGCTGCTTTTCTAGTTTTCAACTTTTGTATCTTATTGTAAATGTCATTGTTATCATATGTAAATTTTATTACTTCTTTGGCCTTAGTCTCCTCCTCTATCTGGACATTATCCTTGTAACCAACAATCTTTACATACTGCTGACTGAATACTTCTGCCTTGTGAAGATCCTCACATATACACTCCCTTTGTTCATTAATTATACCTGGAATGTCCTTCTTGGAACCTGTTTCTGCCTTAAAATACCTATACATACCCTTCCATTTTTCACTAAAATTTGTATGACTGCCAATTATGCTTGCCATCATGTTATTCTTAGCTGCCTTCTTTGCTAGATTCAATTTTCTAGTAAGTTCCTTCAATTTCTCCTTACTTCTACAGCCATTTCTAACTCTATTTCTTTCCAGTCTGCAGTTTGTTGTAAATTTCTGCCATACTAATGTTTATAATTGATAGATTGACAGAGAAACGATAATCATATGACATACTATTACTATACTGATAAGAAGAATAAACAGATGAAAAGTGGTTAGCAAAAAGAATGACAATATTTTCTTCAGTATCTGCTGTAACTTCATTAAGATGCATTGTTGAAGGAATATTATCACATGACCTTTTAGAACTGAGATATTGCCAGAATTTCTGTGGATTGGAAGTAATACTTCATTCACAGTTGAAGACATACATTGTATAGCAAGATTTAGATTCAGACTTGCATTCATTTCTTAATTTCGAGAAATGCTGATAATCACTATTGAGACTTGATATTTTGTATCGCTTGCGTGCTTTTTTCTTTTCAATAATCAGGGACTTCAATTTATGATTAAACCACTTTGGGAATTTGGGAGTCTTAAAATTCAATATAGGGATGTAAAGTTCCATGTCATAATGTAGTACTGAATAGAAGATTTCTACTGCTTTATCAGTTGATACATTTTGAAGCATCTACTTCCAGCTGAACTGTGACAGATAATAATTTAGTCCATTATAGTCACCATTTAAAAAGTCAAAATAAAAACTATCAGCAGGCAAGGAATTGTATAGGTCATTTAAAGGTAAAGAAATCTCTAATGCTGGGTGGTGTCTATCGAGGGGGACAATGCTTCCAATACTAGATTTTACTTCAATGGAACTGGAGTTACTGAAAACCAAATCAAGAAAGTGATTCAGAAAATTAAACAGAGATAAGAAAAAGTGTCTATAACTAAACTGGACTGCATAGTGTGGTTACCTACTGGCATAAGGCCAGAAGATGTTTCTTCACTTACTAACCAATTAAGATGTGGTAGATTGTAGTCACTAACAAAGAGCAATAACTGGTTGTCAAGATTTGACATAATTTTTTCAACAGCACTGCAATGTTCAAAGTATTTTTGGACAGGAGACTTGGGTGGAATGTATACAGCACCAATGATTAATTTTGTGGTGTTAAAAGTCAGGGATACAAACAACTGTTCAACTGTGTTAATGCACAGTATCAGAGTAGGTTTAAACCTCTTGTTAAATCAGATCATTACCCCACCATGGGATGCCTTCGTACTTGTTAAAGAAGACCTATCACATCTGAAAATTGAATACGTTTTGAGTCCGAGTTCCACATCACTAATTTCATCATTTAAGTTTGTTTCGGTTAATACCATGAAGTCATACTCAGCTAAACATGAAGAAATTTTAAGTTCAGTTAGTTTGCTTCAAAGTCCATTTACATTTGGATAGTATCCTCTAAAGTGTTCAACTAACCTTTTTATTGATGTCTTTGGTGCTTTCTTAGTATAGTGTATCTGATCTCTGTGAAATGATTACCTATCTACGTTTTGTATTGTATTCCTGATATAAGTTATACTTTCTAAATCATTTTCTGTATCACTTAAGTTTTTGCCATTAAGATTAGCATCCCCCCTCATTTTCTTAACCCATTGCAGTCTGGGCCTTCATATCTCTAACAAACGTTCTGGACTGGGCAATTTTAAGGATATTTAAAACATTATATCTCTGTACCTGTAGGAGATATTTGCATGATTCTTTTTTCTTTGTGCTTGTTTAAGCATCTAGTTTTGAAACACGCTGTTTATATTATGTCAACTATCACTTGAGATTTCAAAAGTTGTTTATATAGTATACCTTTTTTAGCGAATGGAAAAAATGTCTGACGGATAACTAAGCAAGTACAGTTTTCTGAAATACTGTTATATTTACCCTATTTTGCTAATATAAAATGTGCGTTGCAATTACAAAACAACAACAATAATGAGTACGATATAAAAATAATAATTTTTCAATAATAATAATAATAATAATTACAATAATGAAAATGGTAGCTCTCATGAAATTTTATTTTTATCGATAAATTTTGTCAAAAGTTACTCAAATGTAAAAATATTGTTCCATTTACCACAAAAGACTTCTGAGAAAGAGAAAATACTGTCTTCTAAACAGACAACTTTACTAATATGTAGGCAATCTTACGTATTCACGCAAATTTGAAATATGCGGGAACATGCGCTAGGCCGCAAAACGAACTCTAATCATAATGAAATGTAAGAAGTTGTTTCGAATTCATACGTCAATAATATGTTCATTTGCGCATAAACTTATAATATATCATAAAATGTTGAAAATGTCACTTTCGTCAAGCACATGTTTGCCGCAAGAAGCCATGTCTTAGAGCTTACTGAGTGACAGCATCTACTGATGCATGTTGATCGAAAATATCGTAAATTCTCTGACTTAGACATATAATACTGCCATCTGCTTCAATACTCTCGTGACTAATACACGAAGAAACACGATGTAACCACTAGAATGCGTGCATAGTTCGTTCTCGATTTTTAGTGAATTGTCAAACCTTACTACGGGATATGCCCGCAGCACGGCCTGAGCGTAATTTCGGCCGGAAAGAGTTAATTAGTTTCCCAAGAGCATTCTACTAGATATTCTATTGAGAAGTTTACCAAACTTAGAGGTTCCTTTTCTGTTAAGGTGTAGCCCATCTTCTACCTCTAAGCCAACTATTACCATTTTGTCGGTGTGATGAGTTCAAATAATTTGAACATCAAAGAACTGTGGAGTAATGATGGCAGTGGAGTTAAATTGTTTCCTGCAACTATGGGAATAAATTAATGTAACCACAATGCCGCACACAAAATGCTGTCAACTTGCGTACACGGATTTATTTCCACTTATTTACGTACCAGTAACCTTAATCACTGTATCACAAAATACTTCACTCCGAGAACATCAAAAAGCCACCATTTTAACAACTGCCTATCATGAACACATGGAGACTGGAACCACTACATGTCAACTACCAAATTTACTAAGCCAATTCACATACTTCAAACACTCATTAGCATGACGCACATCTGGTCAGAACAACCATGACTCTTACTAAACAATAACTCAGATCAAAAATTAGATGGATAGCTTTTCCGGCGTTTGCTCTATTAACCAGCGTTTCGTCTTAGGTCTGACACTAGACTCTTCAGAGTGGGATGTGTCAGACCCTACCCACTGACGCTGGGGTGTATGCAGGTGAACTTATCAGAAGCTTATTTATGAAGCACAGTCTGATAACTGCATACGGGAGATAAAACTCCACAATGGAATTAATGCCCGCCTAGCAATTCCAAATGGAAATTCTAAGTTCCCATGGAGGGAATCAGATTCTTTTCCACCAATAGAGCATATCAAAAATCAGATCAAAAATTAGATGGATAGCTTTTCCGGCGTTTGCTCTATTAACCAGCGTTTCGTCTTAGGTCTGACACTAGACTCTTCAGAGTGGGATGTGTCAGACTCTACCATCAAGATTGCCTCCTTATATAGGTGCCAGGCCAGGCTTCTGGAAAGATACATTACAAAAATACCTTCTCGTAAATTCTTGAGTGCCTAACGGCATGGTTATAATATATAAATTAATTGACAAAGTTTTAATCCACCTACTCAATACTATACAATAATTGTAATGCCTATGTATACATTACAATGTATTAGGGGACTAGTTTGGACCCTGTGTGGGTTATCATCAGCCTAAATAAGGTACACATTTTTATTTGTTGATATCCAGGAACAATATTTTGTCGTAAATTGATAAAATTAATCAAATGAGCAAAATATGTAATCTGATAACATGTATATAAAAGGGTGAAATGCATGAAATGTTATGTGAGATAAACTTATATCGTGGTACTGATCAATAGATAGTGAAATGTTCAAGTTTACGTATTGTAGTGAGACTATAAATATAGTACGGTACCACATCGATTATTTACAATAATGGTTGAAATATTGCACTTTATATATACATTAAAATTGCTTAGTGATAAGGTATAAAATGCTGGTCTGAATATAAAGTCCAGATGCTTCTAGTGAATTCTATCGTTCCATTACGTCTTCTGTCAAATATTGAATATATGTCATGTGCAACATCGGCGTAGAGGGTATCATCTCATCTGATCTAGTGCCATTCTTGTTGTTACAGTGTGTTACACAATTCTGCAGTGGATTACAAATCACATATACGGGTAATAATAAATTATATACAGATTCTTACATTAATTGAACTCATATAAATGTCTATATATATAACCTCACAAACACTGCGATCATTTGACTACGTAAATAATAATATTAATAATAATACTAAATGGATGTAAACACTTCATAGCCATACATTATAAGTAATAATAATAATAATAATAATAATAATAATAATAATAATAATAATAATTTAAAAAATTGAGCTCGATACTTGCATTATTTACCCATGGGCAGTGGCGGCCGGTCAGTACGTGCTACCGGGCTCCAGCACGTAGCTTGGAACTGTAAGGAATATTATTTATGTACAGTACAATTATCCTGGTGCCTTTTCGTTATTTTGAGTACGATATGAATTTGTGTTTTGTGAAAATCAGGACGAGATCTGTCGAACACCTAGCGCCGTTCTCCCGGGGAACAAGGCTCGTGCTCATGTGAAGTGAGCCCTTGTCTGTAGCCTGAAGGAAGCAATACGCAGGCGCAGCCAAGCTTGCAACACTCCCCCTAGCCGGCGGAGTATACCGTAAACCGGGATCAACTTTCACTGATCCCGTTTATAGTTACTTCCTCTCCCGCAAGGGGGTAGAGTTACTCGATGTCTGCTGCTACCCTTATGTTCACGGCCGACTTGATGCGTCGCTCTAGCTAGCTCCTTGGAGCGCAGCGAGGGATCCAGTCGATCGTGCTTATGTTGAACGTGGTAAGCGAACCTGCCACTAGAGAGTAGCATCGTCTGAGCTCGAAAGTAAAGCGTAAGTGGAGGCAATCTATCTCACACATGCTTATTAAAATATCCATCTACCTTTTGTGTCAAAAATAAGAAATTCGTAGGTGAGTCAAAGAATCTTTGACTGACCCTAAATGTTATCCCGCATTACAATGTCATTTACTTTGGTGAAATGAAATAGCATATGGCTTTTAGTGCCGGAAGTATCCGAGGACATGTTTGACTCGCCAGATGCAGATCTTTTGATTTGACGCCCGTAAGCGACCTGCGAGTCGTGATGAAGATGAGATGATGATGAAGACAACACGTACACCCAATGATGGTTAAAATTCCAGACCCTGCCGGGAATCGAACCCTGGATCCCTGTGACCAAAGGCCAGCGCGCTAACCATTTAGCCATGGAGCCGGACATTTACTCTGGTAATAGGGGAGGTCTCAATGAATCAGTTGGTGGCTCTTTCAGTTGCTTTGTGCGGTTTTTAATCTCGCGGTTATATTACTGGTGCGTGTTTTTTCTGTCATTGGGTTAGTGCTAAAGTTTATACGAAGATTTATCAAATTATTTATCCACTGCAGTGTATATAAAGTGAAATTAAATTAGTGTTCTTAGTGGGGATCTATATTCCCACGATTCTATTTGCACTGATGTAAGTTGCGCCATTAGGTTAGTAAAAACAATATTTCTCCAATGAATTATTTATCTCATAGACAGTTGTCGAAGAATTCATCTGCTTCCAAATTAATGTTGTTTTTGTTTGTTCTGAGTTATAAATCGTGGGAAAAGTTGTATTATTAATATTATTATTATTATTATTATTATTACCAAGTTTGAAGTATGCGTTGTTCATCATGGTAATATGCAGATTTAAAACAGCGTATTTAGCTTGTTTTTTGTAGCACGTAGGACGATTTTTTCACGAGCCTTCACTGCCCATGGGTGGGACAATATTATTTTCAAGTTATATTAGTTTATCACACTTGCATCAAAATAGATTTCACTTCCTACTAAGGTGCTTGCAATTTGACAATATCGACACTTGTGAAGAGTGAAGAAAGGTGGATAAACTAGCTCCAACAAGAGATGTTTTTGAAATGATCGTCACCCCAACTTGGCAGGTTCAATCCTGGCTCAGTCCGGTGGTATTTGAAGGTGCTCAAATACGACAGCCCCGTGTCGGTAGATTTACTGGCACGTAAAAGAACTCCTGCGGGACAAAATTCCAGCACCTCGGCGTCTCCGAAGACCGTAAAAGTAGTTAGTGGGACGTAAAGCAAATAACATTATTATTGAAATGATCGTCAAGAATTTTCAGAATTTATTCTCCCCTTCAGAAAATGTAACGTGTGATGAAAAGTTAGAACCTTTTAGAGGAAAATGTCCATTCTGGCAGTACATAAAGAGTAAGCCTGCAAGATATGGTATCAAGATTTTTGGACTGGCAGACTCTCGGTGGTTCTAGACTTGTAATGTAGAGGTGTTTGTTGGGATACAGCCAGAAGGACTATATCGCGTATCAAATTCTGCAGCTGATGTAGTGAAGCGGTTAATTGCCCCATCAGTGGCAGTGGACAGAACATATTTTTTAGACAACTGGTTTATGAGTGTTTCTCTTGCTAAGGACTTGCTGATTCACTTGCACTGGAACTACGTGTCTCAGTAAGCAGGAACTGCCAAGGGAACTATCAGAGAAAGGGCACAAGGAGAAATATTGAAGCCTCTTTGCATTTTCTAGGAATATGTCCATAACCTCATATATTCCAAAGCTGGGAAAAGTTGCTGTGGTTGCCTTGGCAATGCATCATGACGACAAAATCGGTCCTGAAACTGGGGTTCAACAGAAGCCTGTATGTTCACTGACTACAATTTAAATAAGGGCGGTAATGATGTCGTTGACGAGCTTAGTGGAACATATACTGTATCTAGAAAGTGTAAACGTTGGCCACTTACACTATTTTTTGGAATGCTAAATGTTGCAGCCATAAATGCTATTACTATTTACAGGAACAATACTGGAGAAGAGAATACAATAGTCAGAAGATTGTTTCTCAAAGAATTAGGTGTGCAGCTCACGAAAGCACATATAGCATCTTAGGCTACTATACAGACCCTACCTGTTCATCTGAAGCCAGCCGTGAAGTGCATCAGTCGTATTGAAGTTGAACCTTCCTCCAAGAAACAACTGAGAACTTCCAGTCGCTGTGAAGTTTGCTCTCAGAAAAAGGATAGGAAAACAAACGTCATGCTGCAGTTGCAACAAGCTTATCTGCATGGAACACAGAATTGTGAACTGTGAAGTGTGCACTCCTGAGTGAAAGACACAACACAGTGTCCCCCCCCCCCCCATTCCCCCAATATTTTTAAAGCACCAGCCAAGCTGACCGTGCGATTAGTGGTGTGCAGCTGTGAGCTTGCATCCGGGGGGAGATAGTGGGTTTGAATCTCACTGTTGGCAGCCATGAAGATGGTTTTCCATGGTTTCCCAATTTAACGCCAGGTAAATGCTGGGGCTGTACCTTAATTAAGGCCACGGCTGCTTCCTTCCCATTCCTAGCCCTTTCCTATCCAATCATCGCCATAAGATCTGTCTGTGTTGGTGCGAAGTAAAGCCCTTAGCAAAAAAAAAGTATTTTTAAAGCACAGGATATTCAAGAACTCCTCCTCTGCGAACCATGTGACCTTGCCGCGGTGGGAAGGCTTGCGTGTCCCAATGATGCAGATAGCCGAGCCGCAGGTGCAACCATATCGGATGGTTATCTGTTGTGAGACCAGACTAACGAATGGTTCATCGAAAGGGGGGTAGCAGCCTTTCGGTAGTTGCAAGGGCGGCAGTCTAGATGATTGACTGATACGGCCTTGTAATAATACTCAACATGGCTTAGCTGTGTTGATACTGCTACACGGCTGAAAGCAACGGGAAACTACAGCCGTAACTACCTCCCGAGGACATGCAGCTCTCTCTGTATGAATGATGTACTGATAATGGCTTCCTTCCGCGTAAAATATTCCGGAGGTAAACTAGTCCCCCATTCGGATCTCCGGGTGGGGACTACACGAGAGGGGGCGATCATCAGGAAGATGGATACTGACATTCTGCGAGTCGGAGCGTGGAATGTTAGAAATTGAATCGTTGTGGTAGGTTAGAGAATCTGAAAAGGGAGATGGATAGGCTAAAGTTAGATGTAGTTGGTATAAGTGAAGTACGTTGGCAGGAAGATCAGGATTTTTGGTCAGGCGACTATCGAATAATCAACACGAAATCAAACAGGGGAAATGCAGGAGTTGGTTTAATAATGAATAAGAAAATAGGGCAGCGGGTAACCTACTACGACCAGCATAGTGAAAGAATTATTGTCGTCAAGATAGACACCAAACCAACGCCCACCACAATAGTGCAGGTCTATATGCCTACTAGTTCAGCGGATGATGAAGAAATTGAAAGAATATATGAGGAGAAGATTTAATACAATATGTAAAAGGTGATGAGAATCTAATTGTGATGGGAGACTGGAATGCAGTGGTAGGCCAAGGAAGAGAAGGTAGTACAGTAGGAGAATTTGGATTGGGACAAAGGAACGAAAGAGGAAGTCGGCTGGTTGAATTCTGCACTAATCATAATTTAGTCCTTGCCAATACTTGGTTCAAACACCACAAACGACGGTTGTATACGTGGACGAGACCTGGAGACACTGGAAGGTATCAAATAGACTTCATTATGATTAGGCAGAGATTCAGAAACCAGATGTTGGATTGCAAAACTTTCCCAGGAGCAGACGTGGACTCTGACCACAACTTGTTGGTCATGAAATGCCATCTGAAGTTGAAGAAATTGAAGAAAGGAAAGAATGCAAAAAGATGGGATCTAGACAAGTTGAAAGAAAAGAGTGTGAGGGATTGTTTCAAGGAACATGTTGCACAAGGACTAAGTGAAAAGGCTGAAGGAAACACTATAGAGGAAGAGTGGAGAGTCATGAAAAATGAAGTCAGTAGGGCTGCTGGAGAAATGTTAGGAAGGAAGAAAAGATCAGCTAAGAATCAGTGGATAACTCAGGAGATACTAGACCTGATTGATGAACGACAAAAATACAAGAATGCTAGAAATGAAGAGGACAGAAAAGAATACAGGCGACTAAAGAATCAAGTGGATAGAAAGTGCAAGGCAGCTAAGGAAGAATGGCTGAAGGAGAAGTGCAAGGATGTCGAAGGCTGTATGGTCCTGGGAAAGGTAGATGCTGCATACAGGAAAATTAAGGAAACCTTTGGAGAAAGGAAATCTAGGTGCATGAATATTAAGAGCTCAGATGGAAAGCCACTTCTAGGGAAAGAAGACAAAGCAGAAGGATGGCAGGAGCATATCCAACAGTTGTATCAAGGTAAAGATGTAGATAATTTGGTTCTGGAACATGAAGAGGCTGTTGATGCTGATGAAATGGGAGACCCAATTTTGAGGTCAGAGTTTGACAGAGCTGTGAGTGACCTAAATAGGAATAAGGCACCTGGAATTGATGATATTCCCTCTGAATTACTGACTGCCTTAGGAGAAACCAGCATGGCAAGGTTATTTCATTTAGTGTGCAAGATATATGAGACAGGAGAAGTCCCATCCGATTTTCGGCAGAATGTTGTTATACCTATTCCCAAGAAAGCCGGTGCTGACAGGTGTGAAAACTACCGCACCATTAGTTTAGTATCTCATGCCTGCAAAATTTTAACACGTATTATTTACGGAAGAATGGAAAAACAAGTTGAAGCTGAGTTGGGAGAAGATCAATTTGGCTTCAGAAGAAATGTAGGAACACGTGAAGCAATCCTGACTTTACGTCTGATCTTAGAGGATCGAATCAAGAAGGACAAGCCCACGTACATGGCATTCGTAGATCTAGGAAAGGCATTCGATAATGTTGATTGGACGAAGCTTTTTATGATTCTGAAGATGATTGGGATCAGATACCGAGAACGAAGAATTATCTACAATCTGTATAAAAATTAGTCAGCAGTGATAAGAATCGAGGGCTTTGAAAAAGAAGCAGCAATCCAGAAAGGAGTGAGGCAAGGCTGCAGTTTGTCCCCTCTCCTTTTCAATGTTTACATAGAACAGGCAGTAAGGGAAATCAAAGAGAAATTTGGAAAGGGAATCACAGTCCAAGGAGAGGAAATCAAAACCTTGAGATTTGCCGATGATATTGTTATTTTATCTGAGACTGCAGAAGATCTCGAGAAGTTGCTGAATGGTATGGACGAAGTCTTGGGTAAGGAGTACAAGATGAAAATAAATAAGTCCAAAACAAAAGTAATGGAGTGCAGTCGAACGAAGGCAGGTGATGTAGGAAATATTAGATTAGGAAACGAAGTCTTAAAGGAAGTAGATGAATATTGTTACTTGGGTAGTAAAATAACTAACGATGGCAAAATGCAGACTAGCACAAGCAAGGAAGAGCTTTCTTAAGAAAAGAAATTTGCTCACTTCAAACATTGATATCGGAATTAGAAAGATGTTTTTGAAGACTTTCGTGTGGAGCGTGGCATTGTATGGAAGTGAAACATGGACAATAACTAGCTCAGAAAGAAAGAGAATAGAAGCTTTTGAAATGTGGTGTTACAGAAGAATGCTGAAGGTGAGATGGATAGATCGAATCACGAATGAAGAGATACTGAATCGAATTGGTGAGAGGAGATCGATTTGGCTAAATTTGACGAGAAGAAGAGATAGAATGATAGGACACATCTTAAGACACCCAGGACTTGTTCAGTTAGTTTTTGAAGGAAGTGTAGGTGGTAAGAACGGTAGGGGTAGACCAAGGTATGAATATGACAAGCAGATTAGAGCAGATGTAGGATGCAATAGTTACGTAGAAATGAAAAGGTTAGCACAGGATAGGGTGGCATGGAGAGCTGCATCAAACCAGTCTATGGACTGATGACTCAAACAACAACAACAACATTCAAGAACTCTACTATTTATTGTTAAGGTATATGAATTGTCATTTAAAATTCAGTAGTTAACTAATATGTATTTTTGGTACATTTCTTTCAAGACTAACATTCTTTCTTATTTCGAGTTGCAAAGTTGCAAAGTTCAGACTCCGTAATTTCAGATTTTTTTCAAATAGACATGTATCTGAAGTGCATTATTTTGTTTCATTTATTGTTCCATTCACTGTATTTACGACAAAAAGTAGGTTTCTAAATATTTTGCTAGGATCTAAAGCTCATTTAGAAATTCGCAAGACTATAAATGAAAAAATGAGATATGCATGATTCGTTTTGTAAATACAGTGGAGAGGAGTTTCAAAGGAAGTATGCCCCTATATATTGCATGAAGAGTCATTCTCACAGAATCTATCTTAAAATATCCAATTAATACAGTAATTCATATTTTACACTACAATGATATGTGGGGTGGAAAGCACCCCAAGCGTGTGTCTTTGTCCTAAAATCTGGCACGTGTGCTTGAGGGTTAATGGGACATCGCACAGATCACAGCACAGGAGAATTGGTCTCAAGATTCTCGCGGGAGTCTGAAGATCTGTCACGTCAGTCTCGAGCGAGAGCATTGGCCATCACTACTATTTACAACCAATAAATGTAAAATAACCTATAATACATGAGTTATATACAGAGGATTAAATACGTTCAACTTGGAATGTGGAGATAAAGGCTAAATTAGGAATAATCATGATGGATCCAGTTTCAGTGGTGAGGTCATGCCAGACGAGTGAAGAATAATGGACTTTGCTATGGAGGGTAAGAGAAGCAGAGTGAGACCAAGGCATGAGGATGGTTGTATAGATGCTCTTCCCCTTAAAACAGTAATTATCACCTCTACCGTACTAAGGCAATAAAGTAAATTCGTGTCCTCATCCTGAAGTGGTGCAGCTCTACTCAGGCACACCCGCAGTGGAGGTGAGCTGCTTATACCATATGAACAATTTGCCTTTCTGCTAGTTTTAAATTTCTAGCAGTACCAGGATTTAAACCCAGTCCATCGAGGGCAGCAGTTAATAGTGCTTCATTGCGCTAGAGAGGCGGACACTGTGGCAATGATGGTTAGACTCAACTACTAATTATTTAAATATAAGAGTTGTAGAACTAAACGAGGCCCAGAACTAGTTGTAAATAGAGGATTGTAAAGGTGCTTTGTTGATTCACCGAGGCTTTCAGACTGAGTCTTGAGAGGTATAACAGTCTATTGTCAAGATGAGTGTGTATGTAATTATCCAAGGATCAACATTCCACGAAACCAAATAGAGCCTTGAGGCCTATCTTCAGAGATTGCAGAGTAGACCATTCATCTGAATAGGAAGAGATGTTCATTCTTCAAATGGAAGATAATCTACTTTGGGCAGGTAATTTATGGAAAGAATCTTAGGAATTTCCCCAAAATAAAGATGCTGTCCTCAAAGAACTGAATCATTGAAATGTGGAAAATGTTTTTTTTTTAAAGCTTTAGCACTGGTTCGTTAATCATTGAAGTCATATATATATAGAGAAACTTTGATTAAAGCATATATTAGAATAAACACAATGACAAGACATTATGGTGAATTGTATGTGATCTACAGTGTGTATCCTAAATAACGAAACTATAATCAGGTGACTGGTAAAAGGAAATAATATCCTTTATTCTTTTAAGAAATTTGATTTTGTTGCTGTTGTGGTATTGTTAAATCACTTTTCAGTTTTGCAATTACCATATTTAGGCGAATAATTCCCGCCGCCGAATAATCCCCCCATTCTAATTTTAGGTAGGATAATTTTGAAAAGAAATGAATTAAATTTCCTTCCAGCGAAAGAGTAACATAGGCATAAACAAACATTTCATATCACTCCTCGAGTTCCACGTGGTCTTTATGCAAATATGGACATGCCAGATATAGCTGCTTTGCCTGAACATACTTGAGATGATAAAAATGCATTATCACTGCAATAAAATATATTTGCCTTGAAAACTAGCAGGTAGGCCTTTTTACATGACAGGTATTTCATTAATCTGAACTTGCAATAGGCTCGAATCACTGTAGATCGGAAGGGTTTTTGTCTCTTGCATCACTAGATTCCTTTCAGATCATCATCATCATCATCATCATCATCATCATCATCATCATCAGCGCTTTTAGGCCTTGGCCTTCTGAAGAAGTTTTCCCCATTCTTTCCTGTTAAGTGCAGAGCTCCTCCAATTCTTGATTCCAATTATCTTTACATCCTCTCTCACCCCTTCTTCCCACCTTAACTTTGGTCTGCCAACTTTCCTGATTCCTTCTGGCACTGCATTAAATATCTTCTTTATCATTCTATCATTAGCATGCGGTAAAGAGTTAAAACATTCCACAAACCAATTCTCAAGTCCTTTACACGTTTGCAAGGTCGTCGTAAAAAGGTCAGGCCAGCTATTTCTTCTTCAGATTTCATAACGAGAGTTTTTTACAACACCAACCCCCAGCAATATTGGAGGGCCGATATTTTCTTTCGGAGTTGTCTCCCTTAGCTGGTGGGTCCCCATTTTGAAGCGTCGGGAACTCGCTTTTTCACCCTTACATGACTTAGCTGTGTATACACAGTGTACCCGTTGCCCAGGCGCCACGGCATGGACATGCATGTATCGGATTGGTAGGAATAAATGGTATTTCCTGTGCTTTATTAGTACACTTCCACCAGCAAGAAGTGAACCCACATGACCAAATCTTTCAAATGCCATGAAAAAAAAATAAAATAGACCTATTTCCAAAAGATATCCAATGAGGCGCATTTACAGTATTCAAAAAGTGCACTTGGATAACTTACTGGCAAACATAACATCATGCAATGAAAGAAAGAAAGAAAGAAAGAAAGAAAGAAAGAGATTCAGAGACGAAGAGAAATCTATGCTGGCTCCCCTGAGCAAAAGCCTTATTTTTTGGATTACTGTACTGTATGCATTTTTAGATGTCTTGTACTTGCACGGAAAGATCGTGGCTTATTGAAGTTTCCTATGACGAGGGGAGGAAGTCTTTCGCTTTCATCTGCACCGCAACACAGTACAGTTACCCCATCTTCTTTAATACCGTAAGTCCGTTTGATCTTGGCATTAAAAAAGAAAGATGCAGTTTCATTGGCATTGACAATATTGTTTGGGGCGTTCGAATTGATTATAATTATGAGCCACGCCTTTTCGCCAACTGTTGGCATCGTCAGTGTTTGCGAATTCTGTTTCTTCGCACACTACCTGCTATGTGATATTGTGGCGATCCTTAAAACAGTGAATACTAATGAACTATGATTTCTCTCAAACTTAGCAACTATGAAACACACTGTAGACACACCGAAGTGAGCGAAAGTGAGGAAAGCTACCCCTGCATGTTCCGGAAGACACATTCTGTCATGACGCTGAGAACATTCAAATTTAAATTACTCTGTAAAACTATTTTTGTAATTGTGAAGGCAGTTTTGAATTAAAAGTCTGAATTGTTTTCCATTTAAATATGATATATGGGGCAGTTTTCTTCCATCTACAGTTAGGCAAAGCATAACTGTACACCCAACATCGAAAACTATGTGAACCAGGAACGTGTTGCCAACTTGATGCAAATAAAATCCGCACCCTGATTTCATGCCTCATGTGGATTATTCATGTAAATACGGTTTTACATTCTTCTTTTGCATTCCATTTCATGCTAATTTTTACCAAACCTATTGAGTTATTTGATTTGAAATTCTTGATTAAGCTGGATAAGAGCTGAGAGAATGAGCAACTTACAAAGGTTGTTCAATTGAAATACAAACAAAGATGGCAAAACTGCAAATAACTGATGGAACGGCCAAGAGGTGGCAGCACTTTATGACATGAAAAATAACAGCTCAGAATATGGTCAGTCTGAGACGTGTCTGCTAAGTAGTGGAAACATTAAAGCAATCTTTGTGTTTAATGGTTATGACTAGGACCTGGAGTTTTAGGTGGCATAAACCTTCACTTTAGGTTTTTTGTATTCTTAAAATAGGTTATTTTAGGTTTTGCCTCCAGGCAGCAATATTTTTTGGTTTTCGTAGTTCTGTAAACTTTATTTATGTACTTATTTCACAAAAGTTTACATTGTCCTATTCATAAAAATACACAGAGAATACACTGTACTGTTTCCTTTGTAAGTTATTTTTTGGCATTACAGTAAATAACAACGTACATATCCAAATTGTCTGGCGTAAATGATTTTCTGTTGTCACGTAATACATTCTTATATGACGAAAAAGTTTTTTCAACGGAACATGACATCATTGGAGCGTAGTACATAGATGCTAATGCATTAGGTTGTGGGGATGATTTTCCTGAATACTTTTCTCCCTGTAATACTGAATTGATGACTTTCATATCTTCAAAACCAGGATTGCGTTGAAGAATCTTCTGCAGCTTCGAAGAACATGCCACTCCCAATGGCCCAGGTATTTATCTTCTGGAAACATTGCCAATGATATCCAGGGAATCTTTGAGTGGCAAGGTTGCACCTTCCAGCTGGAGAATAGCTTCTGGTATAAAACAAAAATGTGTCTTAATATATGGTAGGGAAGCGAAGAGGGGCGGGCACTCGAGCGATTTCTTGGCCTTTGCGATGCAGGAAGCTTCTGTTTCATCCAAGTCATTGACAACATTTTTAATTCCTTCTATGTGCTCAGCATAGTAAATAGCAGCAGACAATCAAGTTCCCCAGCGGGTAAGTATCGGCTCAGGTGGAAGAGGTGTTGTTGGTAGTTTCTCTTTGAACAACTGTATATGTGTTGGGGCTTTGAGGAAAACTTTCTTGACTGAAGAAACGACGCTGTTGATGTCACTGAAGTCTCTTCTAATCTCCTCCGCAAGGCAGTGCAGGCCATGGGCCAAGCACGTAACATGTAACATGCTCAGGTAGAAGGACTGTAGAACCTGCCCTGCCTTCAACATGTAGGCAGCACTGTCTCTCACTAACAAAAGGAACTTACTATCTTGATTCTCTGCTGGCCACAATATGCGTAAAGCACCCCTCACAGCACAGGCTATTGTGCTGTTGTTAGTTTGTTCTATTTCTTTACAAAGAATTAGATGAGCGTTACCTGGTTCATTTTGATCAAGCTTACCTACTACCACATTCACAATGAAGTGACCGCAACTGTCAGATATTTCATCGACAGAACACCAAATATAGTGATCGCCTATATCTTCTCTTATTTCATCTAATGTCTTCTGGTAAACAGGATGCAAATAAATTCTTCCTTAAAGTGACTGCAGCTGCTGATGTCTCCTAAGAATGTTTTCATGGTTAGGTTACTTAGTACGTTCCATGGGACGTTTGCAGATACCAACGCCTGACATAGGCGAAAGTTAAAGTTATCTTCAGGCTTGCCAACTGTGGAAGAAATAAACATTTGCTTACTGTTGCTGCTGGACTTACTGTATTTCTCCTCATTATGCTAGCCATGTGAGCAGCTGCAGATTTGTGCTGCTCAAGATGGGATTTCTGCTCACATTTAACCTGAAATGAAGAATCCAAATCCCAAGTACTCTTCAGTAAGCGAGCTAGAATATTGCAATGCAGGTTTTAGATCAGTTACGGGAAACTTACTTCTTTGGAGCATGCCTGACAGAAGACTACTCGACTGTCTGTTGTGAAGTGTCCATTTGTAGCAATCCATTTTCTCAATAAGTGCGATTTAGGCATTGTTATGCTATACAGCAATTACGTTTAGAAAATACTGCCGGAACCAGTCACCACACACTCTGCCGGCTGTACTCTCTATGGACGACTGGAGGCAAAACTGTTTATGTTCCTCCTGACCTTCTATCTGATGCATCAAGGAACCACCAGATGTCACATATGTAGTGGGAAGCATGGGATGTGCTGCATTTAACGGTAGTAACATGAACTATCTCCGTCCTACTGCTTCTAATTGTGGTGCAAATAATTTTACAATGCAGGGAAAATAACATTCTTTATTTGAAGAAGGTAAAACAGCTATTTAGGTTATTTTAGGTGTCAACCCCTCATACATCGAAATTTGTGAATTAAATAGCGAGGAAAAAAATAGGCTAAAACCTAAAAATCCGGGCCCTACAACTAAACAGGTGCAACATAGCTTGATTCAGTTCTTATGCAAAGAAAGAGCTTTGACCGAGAAAACAGTAACACTTGTCAACATGTATCCAATGTGACAGTGGACAGTTGGCTCTGTTTTTGCTGGTGTCTTATCTGCCTTACAGCCAAGGCTCTCCCCTTGCGACACTTGCTCCTGAAGAAAGCCTGAAAGAGTGTTTTACCACCAATCAAGCAATTCCTGATGTTATGGAAGAATGACTCAACCAGCTACCAGTATCCTTCATTGTGGAGGGTGTAGGGAAACTTGTTCATCATAGGGACAGGTGCCTGAATGGTAGGCTCCCTCAAACAAATCAATCAATCAATACTGATCTGCATTTAGGGCAGTCACCCAGGTGGCAGATTCCCTATCTGTTGCTTTCCTAGCCTTTTCCTAAATGATTTCAAAGAAATTGGAAATTTATTGAACGTATCCCTTGGTAAGTTATTCCAATCCCTAACTCCCCTTCCTATAAATGAATATTTGCCCCAGTTTGTCCTCTTGAATTCCAACTTAATCTTCATATTGTGATCTTTATCAGTATGCTATTATTTTGATATAAGTATGTTTCCCAATACACAGAGCATTCATTTCTTGATGCCAGTCTATATTTCATTTGAAAAGCCCTTGTACCTACACAGGAATGTGAAAGACACATCTAGAAGAAGATTAAAGAACTGAAGGATTTAGTCATTGTGCGATAGGAAACATGACTGTGTTTCCTGAAGACTCTACCTTTTAACATCAATTCTGTGTGTATCTTTCACATTCTTGCCTGGGTGAGTTCTTCCTCTCTGTAGTTCATTTACCCAAAATTATTTTTATCCACTTATATTCTCCTTTCTTTTTAACACCTATTTAATCATTGAATACTTACACATTCCTAAGAAATGTTCTTCTCAACATTGCAGGGGGAAGACTGTCAGCCCAACTCTTACTTTTGATGTGAAGTTCATTGACATTGGGGAAGTCGCTTTTGGTCAGTAAGTTTATATCAATTTTGTGGACATAAATTATTATGCACTGATGTAGAATTGCTTTTGTTTTCTGACCACTGTTATAATTGTTGGTTGTATGTATGTTATATAGACTCCTTAACACAGTATGGCAGGAAAACACTATCCCATAAGACTGGAAGAAGGGTATAATCGTACCTATTTTCAAGAAGGGGAGTAGATGGAAATGCATCAACTACTGTGGAATTACTCTGCTCTCTCATGGTCTATATCTTCTGGAAAAAATCATAGAGTAGATTAAGAGGAATTGTAGAACCTTTATTGGAAGAGGAACAGCATGGTTTTAGGCCTGGAAGAACAACTACAGACCTTATCTTTGCTGCCAGAATGTTAATGGAAAAACACTGGGGAAAAGGGAAACCACCTTTTCTACTATTCCTAGACATCAAAAAGGCTTACGATGGCATATCAAGGCAGCATATCTGGAAATGTTTAAAA
Source organism: Anabrus simplex (assembly GCF_040414725.1). Taxonomy (NCBI): domain Eukaryota; kingdom Metazoa; phylum Arthropoda; class Insecta; order Orthoptera; family Tettigoniidae; genus Anabrus; species Anabrus simplex. The sequence goes on along the minus strand of NC_090271.1, from coordinate 41,684,417 downwards.
GAGCTGGGAGTTTGTGACAGTCTTACTGCAAAAGTGAAGATGCCGTATGATAAAACCAGAAGTTGTGTGCAAGTGGGTTGCGGGCTGCCCAAATGATTTGAAACAAAGAGAGGAGTACAGCAAGGCAGTGATTAGTAACCCCTCTTATTTATCATTGTAATGGATGCCATAATAAAGGCTCTATAAGTGAAAGAGCAGCAGGACTTCAGGAATGAGAAAGTCCGAGAGGAGGTGACAATAGGAGATCCCTACTACAGAGGATTCAGAAAGCAAGACTGAAGTGGTTTGGCCATGTAAGAAGGATGAGTCAAGCAGGACTGCAAGAAGAGAATATCAAAGAGAAGTAAAAGGAAAAAGACCAGTGGGCAGACCCAGAGGAAAATGGACAGATCTGGTGAAGAAAGATTTCGAGGAGAGAGGACAAGATTGGGAGAAGATTATGAGAGAACAGTGGTTACAATTTTTTTGAATTTTTTAAATTTTACGCCCACATTGGAGCACTGAAATCAATCTATATACAGTTAAGTCTTATGAATATTGGTTACAAATTTGGTTATGTTTCTTCTTTTGTTCCCAGAAATGTTTCATTCTCTCTGACCTGGCTGCCCGTTCTTCATCAGTTATGTTGTACTGTTTGCGTGTATAGGTCTTCAGTTTAAGTCTCACCTCGTTATTTCTCAGGATCCTCTTCTCTTCTCTGTTTGCAGTTGTTGAATTTTTAAATCTTCTTGGACTTCTTTGAACCAGTGATTTTTAGTTTTACTTTTCCAAAAGAAGTTGAATAAATGTTTGAGTATCCTAGTCTCTGGTAGTTGTGATATGTGACAGAAAAAAGCAACTCTTCTTTTCCGCATCGTATCTATTATAGACTCAGTCTCCTGGTATACTACTTCATTAAGTAGTAATCGCCATTGTCTATCTACTTGGTGTTTTTTTGTTTAGAGTTGTTCTAATGATTCATCTGTCTATTTTCTGTAATTTATCTGTAGTTGATTTTGTATTAAAATTGAATAAGGTTTCACTAGCATAGGTTGCTTCAGGCTTAATCACGGAGTTGTAGTGTTTAAATTTTGCATTTATCGAGAGAGATTTCTTCTTGTAGGTTGGCCAAGTAATGTGTTGTGCTGGTTTTAATTTGGTAATTCTATTTTCAACTGATATTTTCTCTTTTAAGTTCCAAGTTATAATCTCTCCAAGGTATTTAAATTTATTAACAACCTTAATTTGTTTGTTATTAGTCAGTGTTGTGGCCGTTGTTGAACGGCAGTGTATGGAAATCAGTGAAGCAACAGAAGTCCTTGTGATATAAATTTTGTCTTATTATCATTTAATTTTGTCTTGTCATCATGTTGGGTAAACAAAAACATTTAAAGAACTGAAGTGTTTATGCAAAGCAAATTATTGTATGAAGCATTCTTATTTAAAAATTATTAAATATTTAGGCCTATGAAGATTTATGTTCTTTTACATTTCCTGATTTAAATTGTATTATTTTTTTGCATCCGTCCAGCAATGGATCTTCATTACAGGTTATAAACTTCATTTTCTTTGTCCGTATTGAAGATCTACTTGTGATACAATTCCTTTAGTTTTGCCAATTGCCACCTTTTCAATACAATAAAAATATAGTACAAACTTAACATATTTATTATGATGTTTATATGGTACATGTTTCGCTCCTTTTCGTGAGCATCATCAGCCAAACTATCATTAATCTAAGATTGTATAAGATCATAAAACAATTCTTTTGGTTCAAGATTGCTCCTATAAAACTAATTGATAATCTTATAACATTTTAAAAGTCACACAACAATAAAACTATGTTTTAAGCTAACACTTTTTGTCTAAAATCTTCTTCAGTCTAACATTATATTGATATACAATAATAAAGTTTTATTATGAATCCACCTGTTCAATACATTATAATGTTGTCACATTTAAAATATCTTCATTAGTTAAAAAGTTATATATGGGACATGTTTCGCTCCCTTACAGACCATCATCAGCCAAATCTGAATCTCGAATAATTGTTATATACGTAAATAATGACTTAAGAACTATTAGAACATTTTTGACAAACTTAAAACTTACTCTATTAGAATATCATAAAATATAAAATCTTTGTATACATGGCTTAATTACATGTGCTTAATAGGAAGATATATTAAAATTGTGGAAGAAAGGGTATTAAAATATTAAATAAAATAATATATATATGTATCATGTCTGAAATCTTAGAAAGACGTGAAAATCAATCTTGGGAGCTAAATTTGAGGATTTTCTTGGCAATAGATCTGGTAAAAAAGTTATTTATCCCTTGTGGATAAGAGTCTATAAAGATTCAAATTTATCGTCAATTTGATGATTGAACTTGTAACAGGATAAATGTTGTTCTTCAAGGAATTTAAATGCTTGTTGTCATTTGACCTCGGTGAATGCTGTTGAAAAGATATATTCTTATAGATGTATACAAAGATTATAAATTTTATGATATTCTAATAGAGTAAGTTTTAAGTTTGTCAAAAATGTTCTAATAGTTCTTAAGTCATTATTTACGTATATAACAATTATTCGAGATTCAGATTTGGCTGATGACGCTCTGTAAGGGAGCGAAACATGTCCCATATATAACTTTTTAACTAATGAAGATATTTTAAATGTGACAACATTATAATGTGTTGAACAGGTGGATTCATAATAAAACTTTATTATTGTATATCAACAGATTTCAATACGGATTAAAACATGAGATTAGTCACTTGCCGAAACTCATCTGGTGAACATCTTTTAAAATTGTTTAAAAATAAGAATAAAATAAAAAACTTTTGAGATCTGGCTAGTTGTGTTTATTCCTGTTGCTTAACTTGTATAATTGTCATTAAAAACTTCACAACAGTATTGAATATTTTCTGCAGTTGATAATTGTCATTATGGTTAATAGACTTGTTCTCGTTGCTCGAGTAACATTTATAAAATGTATTGGTATTAATTTATATTATCAATGGGGTAAAATTGTTCGTGAACAAACTTGTTGATGAAACACTTTCTGATGTGATATTGGATTTAAAATGTTCTCGAACTTTCCATAATGGCCCGTTGGTATATCTGTAATGAAAGATAAAAATTATATGTTTATGGTTTTGATTGTATTTCTGTATAACATCTTATTGGAAGAATTGTCACTTACTATCCTTTTTGCTGCATAATTGTTTGGTGTTACTCCTAGCCTCTTGAGAACTACTTGTTGTCCTGTTTCCACTTCTTGTGTTGTATGAGTGAGTGTGGATGAGTTTACGTTTTGGCGGGGAGGGGGAAGGGGAAGTTAAGGTAGGCGGCATATTGATAGCTGCAGTAGACTGTGGAGGGGATAGTGTAGGAGAAGTGAGGGGAGGAGTTGAGTTTGTTTGTGTCAATAAGCCATTAATTTTTATCGGATTAAAATGTTTATAGAATTTATTTATATCTGATTTGAGTATTTGTATTAGTTCCGGTAATTGTAATAAGATGGGATTCTTTATTTCTATTTCGTCATTTAGGTTTTTATTTTTATTGTATTGTTGATCTAAATGAATGTATATGTTTTCCAATTCCGTCATTTCTTTTCCTTTTTCTACTCTTCTTAAGATTTTTAAATCCCTTTCAATAGTTGTAAAACTGTGTCCAGTTTCTTGCATGTGTGTACTCATTGCAGAATGTTTCCTGTGTTTGGGTGCATTTACATGTTCGAGATATCTTATTATAAAACTTCAGCCAGTCTGGCCAACGTATGAAAAATTGCACTATGCGCACGTGAGCCTATATATTCCAGATCCTTGATATTGATTACTATTTATATTAACTTTATTGTGGTTGAGGAAAATGTTTCGGTTCGTGTTTTGGGTCTTGAAGGCAATGTTAATATTTTGTTTTTTGATGGTATTAGTGATTTGGTATATAGCTGGGTTAGTAAATGTGAAAGTTGCAAATTTGGATTTTTTATTTTTATCTGGTACAAGATTAGTGGCTAATTTTATTTTCACCTTGTTAATGATTTTGTTAATCATTTCTATTTTGTAACCGTTATTGAGTGCTAGATCTTTTATAAAATCAAGTTCTTTCTTTAAATTCTTGTTTGTTAGTGGAATTTTTAGGGCTCTGTAAACCAAACTCAAAAATGCTGCCTGTTTGTGAGAGTTGGGGTGGAGTGACTTGTTTTTGATCGTTACTGGAGTCAACGTCAGTTTTCTATAAATCTGTAAGTCAAATTTGTTTCCTGCTCTCTTTACATTTATATCTAGGAAACTTAATGAATTGTTCCTTTCATCTTCCTTAGTGAATTTTATATTACTGTCTAATTTATTTAAAAAATCCAAAATATTATCACTATTGTTCAGTTTACTGTCTATTATAACAAACGTGTCATCCACGTATCTCATCCAAAGGTTTAGTCCATCTATGTTATTTAAAAAAAATTTAACATATTCTAAATGATCCATATAAATGTTAGCTAGTATACCTGATGCAGGATCACCCATTCCTAAGAGGAATCCATGGAAGTCAAAATATCAGAACATGAAAAAGATGGACTTGGTCGTGTTTGAAACTATACGCCTCACGTGTAGTAATGCTTTAAGTGAATCAATGTATTTCAGTCGCGCGTAGTTGAAATCTCATCCGGCCGCGGGGTAGGAAGCTCTTTAAATGGCTGTGATGCTGAGGGGTTAAAGAAGTCACATGATGATGGAATTCTGTGATATCTTCATAGCAGAGTTCAGCAGCTTTGCATTGTTTCATCGTTTTAGTTTCTGTACTTGTGGGCAAGTCTTTGAGTCCATTAATGCATTTAATATTAGGTTCGTTTTTAGTTCTAGCCAGCTTTCCAGGTACTCTCTTCTTGTATCTAGACTTTCTTCCACCGACACATTCCTGAACCGGCACGCCAGCTTCAGAATCTTCAGATTCAATATTCATACTGTTGTAGAGTGAAATAGTTCCTCGCACAGTAACTTGCTTAAAACTTCTCAAGAAGTCAGTTTTATTCTGTCGACGACAATGAGGGCTAATTGCGGGAACGTGTGGCATGCAGTTCCAAGAATACATCCTTTCAATAAAGGAGTCCGGCGTTCCATTGTTCCACAGAATAACACTTCCGATTATCCATGAGAATGCCACGTGATTAATAGTTAACTGCATTTATCGAGTTTTGCTTTAACTTTCGAAAGCGTATATCGACTTTTGCGAAAACCTAGTGATTTCAACCACTTCTATACATGGCAAATATCGACTTATGCAAAGGATGATTGCACAGGATGGTGAGCAAGGTCAAACTGATAATATTAGCATGCATAACTCAATTTTGAAAATTTTTGTATTTATCGAGTTTTGAAAAAACCCTCCTCAATTATTAAATTAATGTTGTAAGATCCACCATTTTCAATACAACATTATGCAATATTATTGAATTACAGTACCTACTAAACTAGGGACTAGTTTCGGCCTTGGCTGGCCATCTTCAGCCTTAATGTAACAAATCTAATAACTAAACAAATGTAAAAACACACAATTGACATGAAAACTTAGGTACAAACACACAATTAACAATAAAATCTGGGATGGACTAAGTGTAAAATATGAAAAATAAATTAGGCTCTAAATTTTTAACATCTGGAGTATTGTTAGTTCCATCACTGCTAATCATTACAATTTCAATTGCAAAATGGGAAGTGGTAAATGTTGATTCTGCAGTCAGATCATCAATCACCAAATCTACTTGAGTGGTGTTAGCAGTATACAAGCCACTGGATGCTACTGTAAATAACCACCAGCTGACACAGAACTGCTAGATTGTGTTTCCACATCGACCAAGGTAAATAAAATGCAATGTTCCCATAGTGCTTGTTAAAAACATGCTGAAAAGCTGTTGGACATTGTCAGGACGTCACATGAAGATATGGTTAAAACTGACACATTCTTAATTTGTGGCTAGTATAAATTCACAATTATGAAGGGTGTTCAACTCATTTTTTATGTCTCTTTTAAACATTAGAACATTGGAGGCTTGGTACACCATGCTATTGTATGCTGCTCGTTTGTGAATTTGGGGATGTGAAGAACCTTGATGGATTGTAGTGAATTGGTGGGTTTTCTGAAAATCTTATATCTTAATTGGCTTGGGTGTCTGATAATAGTTAAGTCTAAAAAATTAATTTTCCATTCAATTTTGGATTCAAGTATGAATTTTGTATGTGGGTCAATGTTATTTAGATCAATGAGGGTGGTAGCAGCATCTGTGATGCTCTCATCCATAATTACTATTGTGTTATCTACATAACTTTCCCAGAAAAGGATGTTGTCAAAGTTGTAGTTGTTGTTGTTATTATTATTATTATTATTATTATTATTATTATTATTATTATTAATACGGAGGTTACCCGTGGAAGGCAGAGGTGAAAGAAGGTGCGGGCTGGAATGGGTCTAACTACAAGGTCGAAAGATGAATTAAAATTTCAATAAAGGTTATATTTTCGTAAGTAGAAAAATTTAACAAATTTTACATAGAATTTAAACAGATAACAACAACTCAACCCCTATCTACTAATCAGGTACAAGGTATAATTTTTACAAACGAAAGCCCGAGTTTCGGGGTCCTTAAAAGTTCTGGGCTTCGAGCCCCAATTACACAATCCTTGAGCTATTAGCCCAACTTTCCCAAGGTACACTCAAATTTGTTCAAAGGGCAGAAAACCCCTTCATTCGAGGAACATAAGCTCAAAAGTAAAACATGTCAGGCCTCCTAGAGCCACTTTTACCATAAATAAAAAGCTAACCCACTCTCAATTTTTCAAGCTTATAAGGGTAGTATCAGACTTTACAATTATTTGCCATGAAGGCACAACTTACAAGAATTAAACAGGGGTATCTCGTACCCAGCCTACAGGGCCTTAAAAGAAAAAGAAAAATAATAGGTTAATTTAAATGGCCCAAAATGCAAGAAAGGAAAGGAGGCGTGAATTAGCACTCCCAAATACACATTTTAAAGCCTAAGAGGTACTAGGCCGATGACACAGGGGCTATTCCCAAGCTAGGGAGGTGACTCATATGAGAAAACTTTAAGACATTACAGAAGGGAAGAAACAGTTACAAAACGTAGTAACCTCAAACCAAAAATGAAAGGGAACTCAAGAGGGTAAAGCACTCTCTATCCCCGATTTACAGTTAAAGATAGATGAAGTTTTTACAAAAGTGATGGCAAATTACATGTTACAACATCGGTTACATAGTATAGGTTTCGGACCTTCCCCGCGGTTTAGACTGCTGAGCTAGCGAGAAATAAAGAAGTTAAGTGGCCATTACCTTGGTGAAGAGCTGCTGCCGGATGAAAGAGGCGCTTCCCGCCTCCTGCTACACTTCCATACACTAGGCTAGATGTTGTTCGAGTGGCCAGGAGACAGAAAAATCAGAAGTTTTTATACTCTCGGGGGAGATTCGAGACCTTTCATGAATAATTAAGACACACCCACAGTCGTTTATTGGCTGGCTAACGGTTACACATCCAAATTGAAGAAGAACGACACGATTGGTCAAAAATTAATTACAGAATTTATGGATTGGCTAAGTTCAAAACTGGTGGAAAGAAAAGATTTATATTGCCAACCCACAAATTAAAGAATAAAATTTAGTAAAGACAAAAACTTCTGAATACAAGATTTCTTCAAGAAAGTTCATTCACTTCACACCAGGGTGCATGATCCCAGTTTTACAGTAGAGACATCTATGAGAGAATGTCCACACTTCTTGATCAATAGAAAACAAAATACGTTGAAATCCACACAGTACTGACAACTTCGTAATCACAAAATTTCCGGTAGTGACATCTTCTGAGAAACTTATGAGTTGATACAGTTGTTAAAGTTCAGAATTACTCCTGTAGAGGAGTACTTTAAGGTGGAAAATTCAAATGTGTGGCATAGAGGTATTATTATTATTATTATTATTATTATTATTATTATTATTATTATTATTATTATTATTATTATTATTATTATTATTACCAACCAACCGACCGACCAGATGGATGAAGCTGTATGCATAAACCAGCTTTGGTGGCGAAGTCCTGCGATATAAATGGAGATGTCCGACTCGTTGGCTGAATGGTCAGCGCACTGGCCTTCGGTTCAGAGGGTCCCGGGTTCGATTCCCAACTGGATCGGGGATTTTAACCTTAATTGGTTAATTCCAATGGCAGGGGGCTGGGTGTATGTGTTGTCTTCATCATCATTTCATCCTCATCACAACGCGCAGGTCGCCTATGGGCATCAAATAGAAAGACCTGCACCTGACGAGCCGAACCCATCCTAGGATATTCCGGCACTAAAAGCTGTACGACATTTCATTTCAATGGAGATTACCTAGGAGAGTAATGGACTTGTTTATGGAGGGTAACAGAAATAGAGGTCGACCAAGGTGACAGTGGTTGTGACTTGTAATGCTGGGTTTTAGATGTAGTTTTTATCATGTGGAAAATACTTCATCTAAAACCCCTCATTATGAACAAATACCACATCTCTGCTACGACCATAAAAATATAAAAATGGTTAGACTCAGTTTCTAATGATTTGAATATAAGAGGTATGGAAGTAAGGCCACAGAGCTAGTTACAAATATAGGATTGTTAAGGCATTTAGTTAATTCACAGAGGCTTGCAGACTGAACAGTGAAAGGCATAACAGTATGATGAAGATGTTTATACTGTGTATTAATTGCTGCACTGTTAGGTACACTATGGTCAATCTCTCGTCTGAACCTTGAAAAAATGCAGAACATGATCAGAAACTGAGTGTGATTGGTAGTTACAGTTGTTAATATTTGGCCTTAGTAATGCCTGCTTCCAAACTAGTTAACTCACTGTCATCAAGCAGCAATATGACAAGGCAAAATTAACTGAAAATTATCTAAAACTAACCCTTATATACTTTTCCCTGATAATATAATGATACAGTGTAATTCATGATTTTATTCTCTTTACAGGGTTTCCCACTGATGTTTCCTTAAAAATGCAGAACCTTTCTGTAGTTCCTGTTGATTTTAAATTGAGTGTTCTGGGGGATGGATTTGAACCTAGCTTGACATACAAGGAATATGGAGCATTGAAAATTAAGCCTTCTCTTCCAGTAAAGCCTCGAGAGTTTACTGTGCAGCCTAAGGAAGGTGTTATGGAACCTTACAGTTGTGTAAAAGTCATGGTAAGGAGATGCATAAATTATTTTGTTAGAGAGAAAAGAACCAATATTAAGGTCTGTCAGTAGTAATAGATTTACTCTCTTTCCTAGCATTTATCCCAAAGTATGGGGTCCGCTGTTTTGCTACATCTCCTCCGTTTTGTCCTAATGCTGACATCTTCAAGTTTTAAATCAACACCATGCATGTTGGCCTTGATATTGTCAGTCTGCCGCTTTAAAGGCCTTCCACGTGGTCGTATTCCTCCCAGATGAACTTGGAGAGCTGTTTTAGCAACTTCTCATAACGTGACCGTACCAGAGGAGAGGTGCTTCCCTCATTTTCTCCACAGTTGGAGCAACGCCAAGCCTTTGTCGAACATCTTCATTTCTTATGTGGTCACATGAAGTCAGTCCAAGAGTCCATCAAAGCATCTTCATTTCCATTGTATGAAGAGTCTACTCATGCTTTTTTGTCATTGGATGACATTCTGCCCCATAAATAGCTGCTGGGCATACCACGGTCTTATAAAGTTCTGCCTTTAGATGGTGAGGCATCTTTTTATCACAGAGAACTCCGGTGACTTGTCTCCACTTGAGCCAAGCTGCATTTACCTGCACTCGGGTATCAAAAGTGGCATCACAGTTTGAAGTGACAACTGACCCTAGATATTTAAAATGCATGGTCTGCAAGTCTTGGTTATTGCTCCTTATGGTCCCACTAGTTTGGGGGCCACATTCTAGGGACAGTATTTGGTTTTCTGGCTGTTGAGGCACAGACCCTTCTCAGCTAATTTGTCGTTCCAAGTTTGTGTCTGGCGTTGGAGTCCAAGGCATGTTTGTTGGTCAAGTACCACATCATCCGTATAAAGAAGGGTCCAGGGATGCGATGTCTGTATCTCAACTGTTACTGTATCCAAGCAGAGGATAAATAATAATGGTGATAGAGCTGAGCCCTGATGTACACCCACAGTGATATCAAAAGGCGGAGAGATTCCTGCTGGACTCCGGACTACACTAGTTGTATTGTGATACATAAGTTGTACCCAGCTTACATAGGCTTCTAGGACATCATGACTACGAAGAGCTCGCCAGATGAGGTCATGTGGGACTCGATCAAATGCTTTTTCTAGGTCCAGAAATGCCATATGTACACTCTTCTGCCTCTCCCTATGTTTTTCCATCAATAGATGTGTAGCATGGATGGCATCGATGGTGCTGCAGCCCTTAACAAATCCACACTGGTTGGATGTTACTGTGACAATGTTTCAATGTTCTCCAGCCCTCATTCGAATATCTTCAGTGTATGGCAAAGGAGTCGAATAGGGCAGTATGTTGAGCAGTCGCTTACGTCTCCTTTACCTCTCCAGATTGGGATTGTAGTGCTAGTTGTGCATGAATGGGGAAGTTTGTTCTCGAAGATGATTTCAGCACTTTATGTCTCTCAAAGTCAGTATCCAGGCATGTCTTCCACCAAGTTGTAAAGGCTATCTTTTTCTCCTTGATATCTTGTTGGACTTCATCATCCCACCACCAGGTATCCATTATCATCTTCAGATCTTGTTGTCGAACCATCCAGTAGTCGACCTGAGTAGCATGACCGCCGCTGGTATATGTAGCTAGATGTGTTATCCTTTTCTTGAAATATGCGTTGGTCACAACTAGGTCATGAGCCTCTGCACAATCAAGTATACAACACTCCTCATCGTTTCACATGCCTCCGTGACGTCACCCATACCCATCCCATTGAGATTCGACATGTCCATTTAAGTCTCCCCCAAGAAAAATGAACTAATCTGGAGGAATTGTTCCAAAATGGGCATGAAGATTCTTCCAAAACTCATCCTTCTCATCTTCCGTGCATCCAGTTTGAGGTGCATAGCAAGATATGGTATGGGCAGTTATTGATGCTAAATCAATCTTGACAGACATGAGCCTATCTGACACTTTGACAACACTTGTGATGTTGTTGCGGTAGTGTAGGCCAACCACTATTGCCACACCATTCGATGTTGTGCTGTTGCCATGATAGATGAGTTTGTAGTCAGATTTACTGATGACAGAATATTTTCATTTTTGAGCAGGAAATGTTGCTAGTTACTAAATGGTTATGTTAGTGCATGGTAAGTCATATGTTGGCTACTTCACTGTAATAGATCTGTCATGTTGCTCCCAAATCTTTGATGGACTGAATGGGACAGAAGTATCATAACTGAAAAGACAATACTGTGGAAAGATCAGACATTTTTCTCCATCTTAGCAATTTCATGCTGGTGCAGGGTTTGCTGGCTGGATCTTTGACCGCCACTTTGTCCATCAATAACTGTTGTGCCCTCAGTGACTCTGTCCAGCCATCTCTGCTTCGGCCATTCATGTCGTCGCTTACCCTTGATGTCCAGATTGTAGGCAGTTTTGGCGACAGAAGTATATGCTCCTTTGAGAACATGGCCATAGCAGTGCATCCAACATTATTTCAGTGGTAAATGCTGCACCAAATTGATGTTGATTGTTGTCACTGGTGACATGTCAAACAAAGAAATACCCGCAACGGAGCATGTGCATTTCCATAATATGGAGTCGTCTTTCAGTGTCCATTGGTAATGTCCAACACTCGCCATGCAGTGCGAAAGGGCATATAGCCACCTTGTAGATCTTTGATTTTAGATGTACTGGAATTTTGCTGTTGTTGAGCACACCAGTAACTTCCTGCCAATGCATCCAGGGCACATTTACCCTTGCTCTTGCATTGCTGTTAATGTCACCATCACCTTTTCAGAAAGGAGTCAAGATACCAAACAGTGTCCCATTATTTAAATTTTGTCCATCGAACTGAAGCATTCCTGAAGTGTCAGCAGTTTCCAGATATTCAGTTTTCTTGATGTTAAGGCAGAGTCATATTACTGGAGTTTCTCACTAGAGGCAGCAGCAAACGTAACATCATCATCAGTGGATTTCGATGGAAACCAGTAGCTGTGTATGATGCTCAGCTGGCCTATCCAGCAGTTTCCCGGTGACAGTTAACGTACACCAAGAATCAGCACTTTCAGCCTTTCTGTTCATTTTAGTCATGGACAGCATTACATGCGACCTGGAGCAGAAAGTATCGTGGATGTTGCTTTACACTCGTTAGTTAGTCCCCTTATGTAAGGACTGCACTGTATGTCTTACACGCCTGACTTCATTCACGGCTATCAGGGATTCTATGTGATACTGGGTGAGCAAAGAGAAATGTACCGTACTTGCTTAACTGTGGGACTTGTTTCCCAGAACCCTTCAGGCTCCACACTTCAGTGATTGTCTGGCTGTGTTTATGTGCACTAGCGGCCATGAACTGTTTACGAGTGTTGGACACTCTCGTTTTTCATTTTATTGCTGAAGTTTTAACTGTAACAAGCAACTAGATGCAAGGTGGTGTGTGTTAATAATTCACACTTACTCAACGTTTGTGCAAATTACTTTACGGACTATCCTTGGAAAACAGTAGCTATTTAAGATGGAAGATGCTTCTTTCTATCTACACCTGCCCCCACTCCTTCCCTCTCCTTTTCATAGGATTCAACATTTTCTCGATATACTTACAAATGTATGTGTAGTTTAATACACCTTTTTGTGGGTAAATTGCGATTTGATCTTTAACTGTAATGGTCTTTGGTGACGAATACTTTTTGAAATCTGTGATTAATTTGTACTGTGGCTCGATCATGTTGTATCTTTAATCTTAAGATGGTGTTAACTATTTCTTAATATGCGATTGTTCGTTTGTAACTTATCCTTTGAAGTTGTGTCCTCTGTTGTTCTTTTGCTGTATTGTTATTTTGGTTATTTAAAATATATATTGAAATCTAAAATTTGAACTTGGCTCCCTTTGTTTTACCCTGCCCATTTTTTCATTTGTACTGACCATAGACAACCTCCAATTGCCCACCAGCTTCCTACCAAAATTCAATGGTGGCCTGATAGATGAGTTACCTGATGTGATTATCGTCAATAATGCTTACCAGTGCAACAAAATATTCATTCCGCCCATCCTGTTGGTTTACTGTTTATTAATCAACTGTTAATTTATCATGTACTTATTTTTTATTATTATTAGTATTGTTATTATTTAACCTGCTGTTGCCACCACTACATTGACAGCAGATTGTTACACCCTTTTGAAACAATAATGTATCAGGTAGGCTCTCACGGTCATTCTGCTTTGTCTCAGTTCGAATTTTACATTCAACTGACAGTACGAGTGAAGGGAGTGTACTTGTGAAAAAATTTGACATCCAGATTTTGATGGATCTTGACATTAGGTTTTGGAAAATAACGGTGATTTAAGGCATCGTGACCTGTTCATTGTTGGACAGCATTTTTTGTACACTGTATATAATGAAAGGAACTGAAACAAACTTTGAAATAATAATCATTCTTTTCATTATTTCAGATCACTTTAATTCCAAATGTTGTCCATTCTCATGAAGTTGTCCTGAAAGCAGAAATACGTGACTCTCAATCAGGACCTGTGCTTGTACCTATTACGTATGCTGTCAAGTTTCCAGAGATTTTGTGTTATCCCAGTGACATCAATATTCGTTTCTGTTTCATCAATTATCCTTATACACGATCCTTAGTTTTGGAGAATGTATCTCTTACTCCAGGATTCTTCTACATTGTACCTCAACAGGTAAGATTGCCCATAGGTTACTATGTTTCAATTTAAAAAAAAAAAAAGGAATATTCTGTAAGGAAATATCAACCTAAATCTAAAATCATGAATTTCTTTTCCATATTGTTGTTGAGGTAATAGCTTTTTCATTTGACTGTCAGGATTTGTAACATAGACCTGCCTCATAGGAGAATTGCATAGTAAGGAGCAAGCTAGTATTAAAATCTTAACTCTCAGACTGCATATCACGACAACTTAAGAATTTCCATAACTGACCTGTACAACTGGAACTGACGAGAGTCTACCCACACCAGCAACAGGGGCCATCCACTCCACCTGCTCACAATATATGATGCCAGCAACCTGCTCTGGCCGCCAGGTAAAACTTTTAGCCTTAGCCTCTTCAATCCTGTGGGTAAATGGTGTGATGGAACCACTACACTGTTGCATCTGTGCGCAAGCAGGATAGAGCATGCGTAAGGAGTAACTCTTGTATTCCAGTCTCCATATGAGACTGGCTGCTTTGTATTTGTTCATGGCTGCATTTGTTTTCTGGATCAGTAAGTAAATAATAGGACCATGGCAGCATAGAAACCATAAAGTTCACAGGTAACAACAGGAGACACAATGTAACCAGTTAACCATAACTGCAAAAGAAACCTCTATAGTTTACCATTACTATGTACGGTACTGCATTCTTTTAATGAACATTCCATTTAATATTAAACCAAACCACACCCCACGGCACTTAACGCCCTTGAAAGGGCCTTGGCCTGCCCAGTGACCGCTGCTCAGCCCGAAGGCCTGCAGATTACGGTGGGTTGTGTGGTCAGCACGACGCATCCTCTCGGCCGTTATTCTGGGCTTTCGAGACCGGGGCCGCCATCTCACCATCAGATAGCTCCTCAATTCCAATCACGTAGGCTGAGTGGACCTCGAACCAGCCCTCAGGTCGAGAGAAAAATCCCTGACCTGGCCGGGAATCAAATTCGGGGCCTCCGGGCGAGAGGCAGGCACGCTACCCCTACATCACGGGGCCGGCATCCATTTAATATTATCTGGTGTAATTATAATTAATGCAATTAGAGCCACAACTTTTACTACACTGAAAGCATCCTCATTGTTCAAACAGTGTGAGCACTTTATATTTGTGATTATTTACTTAAAACTGTAGATTTTGTTTTATTTTGCTGTGTGTGGTATCGTTTGACTTGAGGCAGTAGCAAAAGAGACTACGACTTGTAGCATAGAGATGTTTGTGAAGGTCAAGAACTTAATTCACCTGTTTATTTGTTGTTATTGTGGTTACTAAAAGTATAATTTTACTAATTCTCTTGGTAGTTTGAAGGAAAACTTTATTTGTTTTGGACAGATTGTGGTCAGTCGGTCTCGAAAAACATAGGAAAATTCATCTACACAGCACAATCATCGATGGAATAAAATTTCCTTTGGGATCCTACATCATCTTAATGACATCAACAAAATCATATTTGAACATTTTCTTCTGCAGTGAACTAGTTCCCGGCTGTAGCACCATGACTGGCTGACATTGCGTGAACAATACTATGCCCAACTCCTTACAGTCCAGTCAATTGCTTTAGAGACCCTGGTGAGTTCACAAGTGAACTGCAGTAAGTGAAACAGTAATATGGCGAAATTGCCAGCAGGAAAACAACAAGAATACAAACAGCATCTGAAGGAGAAAGGTTGGTATACAGCAGGGGTTTCCAAATGGCGGCCCACGGGCCACATGTATTAATTTTTATATTCGTTATAGACCCAAGTCTGAACTAGTTCATTCTTTAATATTATTTCCTCTTTTTAAACATTGACTCGATATGAATGGATTATTTTTCATTTAAAAAATTTAAAATCCAAATTTCAGATAATAATAATTTATTTTTACGTCTTACTAACTACTTTTGATGTTTTTCGGAGACGCAGAGGTGCTGGAATTTTGTCACGCAGGAGTTCTTTTACATGCCAGCAAATCAGTCGATACGAGGCTGACGTATTTGAGCACCTTCGGAATGATTTAACATCGAACCCACCAACTTCAGAAGGCCAGTGCCTCAACCATCTGAGCCACTCAGCCTGGCTCCAAATTTCACTCTTTTATGCAATTGTAAAATGATGCTTTACCTAAATAATTAAAATTATCAAACCTTTATTTCAGTTGAATTATGCATATTATTTTTTTCATAATGGTACTTCAGTAGGCCTACTATATGCAGAATTTTACAAAAATTGGCTTATTATTCAAGTGCGGCCCACAAACGTGACTGAGGTTTCCAATATGGCCCTCGAGCGCTTACAAATTGGAAACCCCTGGTATACAGAATGGCAAGAAAACGTAAAGGTAACAAAAGGAAAAGAAAGGTCTAAAGCAAGAATGACTAAAGCAGGAATAGAGAGACTAAAGTTACAAAATAAAATACATAAACAAACTCAACGGAAAAGGGACAAATTGGCAAGAGTGCAGGTAGTTCACATATTGCGATCCTGACACATCATCCAGAAGTAGGCAGCATTATGGTGAATGGAGAAAACGTGCAGAGGAAGCATTGCCCTTTTCACTGCAAAAAAGAACTTGTAGTGTGTTTAGCAGGAAAAGAGGGTGTAGGGATTATCAAGACAAGAAAATGTGCGCTTAGAAAGCAGCTATTGGATGATGTTAAAGCAACTGTCATTAAGATTTGAGGTGTAAACACCATCTCATATCAGGCTCCGGGAAGAGACAATGGAGCAGCGAGCTATTTTAAGAAAAAACCCTGAGCAATTTGATGTTACTTTCTGCCAAATTTGGATTTAAAATTCAATGGAACCTTATCAAATCATATCATGGAAAAGGGGCAGTAGATGCAATTGGAGGCCAAGTAAAATGAATATTATGGGTGGCTGTAAAATGTGGAAAAAATGTACAGAGTGCTGAAGATTTTGTTAATGTTTTGAGCAATAAGACCAAGCAAATCACTGTTCAGGAGATACCACAGGTTGAAACAGAAGAGGTAAAGAGATGTTTCGAAAAATGATTTCAACATATTTCACCTATTCCAGCCAAATATAAAGTTCATTGTGTAGGAGTATTGAGCAAATATATTATAGAATATGCACATCTTTCATGTGAACAATCAGTGTGAAGGATTCACAAGTTTCACAATTAAAACAAAAATTGCCAAATAGAAAGTGATACATTGAAAGATTGCACTAAGATGAGAAAACTGCATTTATATTATTGACATTACATTTTTTGCAATAAACCAATGCCTGTAAAATTGTATGATAGTAAAATAATGTGAATACAGAATTATAATCAGTAAACTAACTCGATATGAAATGTATAATTTCAGAGATGTCAGTCAGTCACATAACGAGGTCGGTCGGTCGGTCGGTCGGTCGGTCACACACCACATTTTTACCTACAACATCCTTATAAATTGAGTTTCAAATATGTTCTTTTTATGAAGAAGTACCTTAAACCTACCACTCCAAACAATATTTTGGAAAACAGTATTCGAAATAAACTTTGAGAGAAATATGCAAAGAAACATGTTCACGTGGATAGAGAGTTGACATTTATGTCAGTGAGTCACGGAAACTTTGGAACCAAGTATTTGGTATGACTTTTATTTTTAAGCCATGTTTTATATATCATTGTAATTGCCCAGTGTTCCTTTATCCTATCATGTTATATGGATATTTTCTTACTGAAGTGTATTGTAAATGTCAGTCAGATACATATGGAATTGTTCTTTATCAGTTCTTCAACAAGAAGTTGAAAATTAAAATTGTAGTTTTTAGTTACCAAAACATAGTGTTCTTCCACTTCTAGAGTAACCATCATCAGTTGTCACAAGTCACAATTTTCTCATTTTTAGAGTGATGTCTGTGAAGAATAGCGTATTTCATTAGATAATTTGAAATATTGTTTTCCATTCGCCACAGTGATGGGCAGTTTGCTATCTTCATTTAACAGAGTTTCATCTTGGGTCAGGGAGTTAGTTATTCCTTGCCTCAGAAGCGAACGTGAGCAAATTGTTCTGTACCTTTTTTTTGCTACTGGTTTGATTCCAGTGTGATGACTGCATGTTATGTGTGTTGTATAGTGTGTGATAATGATATGAGATAGAGATAGGGAGAGAGTGAAATCTTGAGTCGGCACATAGCATACTTCTGTTGGATAACACTAAGGGTTCCACTGAAGGCTGTGACGTCCCCACCCACTGAATGAATTACCATCAACAGCATCATTTGCCCTTGCTCCATATGAGCACTGGGAGAGTCTGGCTCCATGACTAAATGGTTAGTGTATTGGCCTTTGGTCCAGGGAGTCCTAGGTTTAATTTAATTCCTGGTTGGGTTGGAGATTTTAAGTTTAATTATTTAGTTCTGGTGGTTTGGAGTGTGGGTGTGTGTCATCTTCATCATTCATTCATTCATTCATTATTCATTCATTCATTCATTATTTATTTACCATAAACCTTTACAGCATCTATGGAAGGTCAGGGGAAAAGGACAAGCCCCCTACACGTTGTGCCCCCTGACCTTTGAAATAATTACCTAAATCCTAAAGTAAAACAGTCATATACACTATTTACAGGTAAAGTAACAAAGTATAGCCTAATATATACATATTTCTCATTTATACAACCTTTCACTCCCTCATTCATTCTTCCACATGTTCACATGCATTTTCTCACCGTATGTGCTTCTTAACATAACATTTAACTATATTTACATTTCTGCATTTAATGTCGGCGGGTAGATCGTTCCAAAGCCGCGCTGAACGAGCAAAGAAACCTAGTCTGTAGGACTCAGTTCGCGCAAAGGGGGGTATAAGACACACCCCTTTGCCTCTACGGACGGAGCTGTAAGATAAGGAGAGCCGAGGGAATGGCGAAAGGTGAATTGCCCCTGTGAGAGACTTGTGTAAGAAGGTGATGTCGCTTTGTTTACACAAGGAGGCGATTGACGGGAGGGAAGACAGGCAGCTGTTCTTGTTAATTAGTTGTTCAGCGCGACGTTGGATTCCTTCTAGTTTGTTAAGATTAGCTGCAGTGGTAGGGTGCCAGGCAGGTAGACCATACGTTAGTATAGGTCTCACCAGTGTCTGGTAAGCCGTCCGTATAGCATTCGACTTGCACCCACGGAGGCTTCTGTGCATAAAACCGAGCACCCTGGCAGCTTTGCATCTCACTTCCTCTGTTTGTGCGTTCCATTTTAGTTGTTCAGAAATGGTTATTCCTAACAAATGCATAGTTTTAACTCGCTCAATATGTACATTATTAATGGTATATATACATTCTGCTGGGTGTCGAGACCTACTTAACCTAATATATTTACATTTGCCAGCATTAATGTTGAGACCGTTGACGTAACACCACACCGCTATAGTGTCCAAGTCCGACTGTAACCTCAGACAATCCTCTGCGCATTGTATATCCCTGTACAATACTGTGTCATCAGTGTACTGAGCTATGGTTGAGGTCACACATTTAGGTAAATCAGAGACAAATGCATTAAATAATAAAGGTCCAAGGACGGTGCCTTGACATACTCCTGAGGTTACTTTAACGGTCGATGATCGAACTCCATCAAACACAACACGTTGTGTTCGTCCCTCGAGAAATGACCGCAACCATGCCAGTACACTTCCCTTAACATTTATCTGTCTTAATTTTAACAAAAGTCGTTCATGAGGGATTTGATCAAAAGCTTTAGCCCAGTCCAAAGCCACGCAGTCAACCTGAACAATTTTAGATTTCTCCAGAGAGAACTGCCACTCATCAATAACCTTTGTTAATAAAGTATTACAGGATCTTCCTGGAAGAAAACCGTGCTGGCTTTCACTTAGCAGATTACCTTCCCGGAAGTATTCCCGTATATTAGAGGCTACCAGTCGTTCCATACATTTACATACGTGGGATGTGAGAGACACTGGCCGATAGTTGTCAATGAGTGCTTTGTCCCCTTTCTTGAAAATTGGAACTACATCAGCACACTTCCAATCTTGGGGTAGTGATCCACAGTGAAGCGACAGGTTGAATAGTTCGCAGAGAGATGGTGCCAGTGACTCAGCGCAGTCACGGAGTATACGACTGGGTATTTCATCAGGGCCGCTCGCCGCATGGGGTCGAATCCTCTTCAAACTTGCTAGCACCTCAAGTTCCGAGAAGTAGAGGCTGGTGAGAGGGAGGGGTGGTACGGGTGTGTTGGTTATATACATGTCCCCAGCTGATTGTGCCTGGGAGAAATTCTCTTTAAATTTGTCACTGAAGGCTGAGGCAATGTCTGCGGGCGTGGAGATGGATTTCCCGTTAGCTTGAAAGGAGCATGGTGTAGCGCTGCCACAGTTCCTTTTTAGTAGCTTCCACAGCTCTTTGGTATCTGAGCAAGCCTTGTGAATGTACTGATCGTAAGCCTCCTTGATCCTATTCTTAGTGTCTTTGCGTGCGGATTTGTACTTTTCCCACGCTTGTTCCGTTTGGCACTGTTTCCACTTTTTGTATAGATTGTTCCGTTTCCTTATTAACTTCAAGAGTTCTTTCTTAATCCACGGGGCTTTCTTCTCTCTTTTTAAAGTGCATTTCGGTACAGTTTGGTCAACGCACCAGAAAAATGTATTTTTCCAGGCGAGCCACAAAGAGTTTACGTCACAGGTTGATAAGGAGGTTGGAGTGGGTAGGTGATTCAGTAGTAAGGTGGAGAGGGATTTCCAGTCAGCTTTCCTGAAGTTATATTGAGGCCTGGATTTGTTTTTGACAGGTTTTCTGCAATCTAGGGTAGCTAGAGTCGCTTGAATGGCGTGGTGATCACTGAAGCCGGGTATGACTTCAACTCGAGATACTGAGGAGGGATGATTGGTGAGAAATAGATCTAATATAGAGCGGGATGTTTTGGTGATACGTGTTGCTTCTAAAACAAGCTGTTCTAGAAAGAGATCATAGAACGCTGTTAGGAATGTGTCTGCCAATGGATTTCCAGGGATGGGAGCGGAATCACGGGTCCATATTATGTCCAGATTAAAGTCGCCTGTGAGGTAGACGGCATTGTACTTGTGCTGAATGAGTTGCATTCGTCTTAGAGATTCCAGTAATCCTTCATTTATACAGGGCTTGGATTTCGGAGCCCGATATATGCTACCTATCAAGAATTTGTTGCCCCTACATGTCACCTCCACCCATAGAGCTTCACTGTCAGTTTCCAAGTATCCAAGTCGGATTGGTTGTAATTCTGGTCGTATAGCCAGGAGAACACCCCCTCCCGATGTCCAGGTTCTATCCTTCCTGAATAACAAGTATGGTTGTGGAAATACTTCACCGTCATAAGTAGCACTGCTCAACCACGTTTCACAGACACTTACGATTGATGGTTCAATACTTGCCAGTGATGTTCTTATCTCCTGCTGTCTCCTATAACCCATTATACTACGGGCATTAAATGAGAGAATGGTGATGTTTCGGGAGCCCTGTACACTGGTAACTGAGTCATTACTATTTACAGAGTTATTTACATAATTTACTTTGTCTGGAACTTCGAAGAACGAGTCCGATGGTACCGGAAGACAACACTTCCAGCACTGCCAAGACGAAAGGCCACGTTTAATTTTATGGTAATCAGATGGAGAGATTTTCGCGCAGGTCTTATGCGTCGACATTTCACACGACACACACTTCACGTACAGCTGATTGATGCGGCCCTTAGAACAGCAAATATGACATTCTATGTTAGTCACATTTCTGTTCGGAGGTCCTGGATTTGTTTCTACATCTCCACACGCAGCTATGGTAAGGAGAATGAGGTGAAATGTTGAAGAGGGTGGTCTGGCAACCCTGCGCCTCGCTTGAAGCGCACTGCCAGTACCAGCGGTCACGTACACATTTTCACTGGCGCACCATGTTAAGCACGATATTTTACAATTTTTCACAATTAGCAAGTTCTCTTGAAGGATTGAACCGCTAGGACACTCACTGAACACCACACCATTAAAGATCACTTTGTTATTTCCACACGTGACGCGTTTAACCACTATAAACAACAAGAAAATACGGAGCACTTGGAACACTACATGTCGACCCGCCGCCATTATTATTATTATTATTATTATTATTATTATTATTATTATTATTATTATTATTATTATTATTATTAACATAGTTATGCCATTGGTGAACTAGTTGTAGTCTATGTATTACTGTATGTTTATGTAGATTTTCTTCGATCTACAAATGAAAGGGTTTCACCAAGACAAGTTTATACCCCTTAATCGGCTTTTGAAGGAACGTACAAGAGAAAAGGACACTAGATGACCACCAAGAAGCACCATTATAGAACAGTCCATAATGGCTCTCTAGGGAAGTACACTTATATGCCACTTTGCAATGTTTAACACTGTCTTCATCTTAATAGAGGCCTCCTGACAAATGCTAACACATGGCATGTTTACATGCCAAATTCGTAATTTTTCTGAAAAGTGCATGTCCCAAATTGGTAGCAACCTGTAGCAAATAAGCATTAAGTCCACCTAAGAAGATGAAATACCGTAAGTACACCCGTTGCCTGGAGGTATGGTTTCTTCGCTTCTTATCTGTCCGTCGTATATCCAGTACAAAGCAAAAGCCTGGTAACTCCCTCCAACTATGAAATTCTTATTATAAGCTCATTGTAGGCTTCAGTGTTTCTACTCTTACTACTATCAGTTTAAAAGTATATCAAATCAACAAGAGATTGTGTATTAAGCTCTCCAGATGGATCCATACATACCGTATATTATAAGAAGAAGTGAAACATTGTAAGATATCTCTGCATTTCTGAAAAAAAAATGTTAACCATTATGTTTTATTTTGGTCCATTTTGAATTATATATAATAATATTAAAATTACATCTGCAATAGTTTTTTATGAGTATTGACAAAGCGGGCATATAACATTACCAGTGATTTTTCAGTGTTGTTATTAGATATCTCTGCTTCGATTCATTAGTATTCACCTGAAGCACAGTGCCTTTTTTCATCAATATTCACCTAAAGCACAGTGCTTTATTAGCTGAAAAGTAAGTATAATCTTTCTACATCTTTCAATATTGATAATTAGCTCATCATGGCTGAGTTCTTGTATTTAAATGACTTGTAAAAAAGTAGAAGGAAGTACAGTTCTTTATTATTGTATGGTATATTATTTACTATCTTTATGCTCTAATTAAGGAAATGCTTCTTTTAGAGTTTATTAGAAATATATCTGGAATGAAAAAAGATATGCCCTGGTGGTATGAAAGAGTAAGGTCGTCATTGAAATGAAATGGCATATGGCTTTTAGTGCCATGAGTGTCCGAGGACATGGTCACCTTAACCTAATTTCATCATAATATTATTACACTTCGGTTCCTTTAGTGGTCAAACTCTTTCATTTTCTACAGAATGTAGAAGGTGTTATTTATTCTTTTGGGGCATTATTCTCTTAAACGTAATGGGTTTGTTCATTTTCTCGTAACTTCTATCCTTGTCATTGTTCTTGTTGCATCATTTTATAATGGCAATATCATTGTTTGGGCAAGATGGTGAGTGTTGATAAGATAAGCATTGTGTCACCGTTATAGTTTGTCATTGTCTTCCAAAAAGTGTTGTTGATTAGATGCTTGAGTTGTGTATGCGTCAAGTCATTGATTAATGATGATAGTGTTTTCAAGTACCTCATATTGAATAACCTTTACTGTGAAATTTAAGAAATTTGATCTCCACAATATTTCTTCAGCTTTGATTTGTGATGGTGGTGATTTTGCAAACATTTATTCTGTTTTCTTGAGTGGATTGGCATGTTTCGGACTTGCATATTTCCAAGTTTTCTCTTATGTCTTCTGCCATTCAAGGTGTTTTAAATTTATTGTTTGGGATGTTTACCCTTCTGTTTTTAATTTTTTTCATTTTGTTTGATGTGACCTATTTTTAAATGGGAGTTGTAATTTATTATGCAATTCAATATTTTATTACAAAATTTAGGTATTATAAAAGGGGGTACCCCATTCTATTTCACCGTAGTTATTGAAAGCTCTCAACAGGTAGGGTCATATATTAATGTTCAATTAAAATTCTTGGTTTAAAATGAACTGCAGTTCAGCTGTAAAATATTTAATATTGTAAATGTAGTTGTAATGAATTCATTAAGAACCACGTTTTAAATTTACTTGTAATTCATACTCAAGATGCACTTATTTACTCTAATGGTTTTCTTTTATGTACAAGTTATTCATATTTTAACAGTATATCCTTTTAAAGATTTTAATTTTTTGAACATTAATAATAATTTAATTGTAATGGTACCAATTTTTATTTCTGAAGGTATTAATTTGAGAAAATAATTTCCAATCTGGAAACTCGTACTATTTTGAAGCTATCCAGATTATGATACAAAGTTTTTAAAAATCCATTCCATTTAATTGATTCATTGTATGAGTTAATTTCTATTTACCTTGTTCATTTATTTAAGGTTAATTTCAGTTTGATTCCTTTAATTAATGGAATATTTCCATTTCTTAATTTATGTTACTATCTGAATTTCATTTCATTTTATTTATAGTGTTTATGTTTTTCTCATGAATTGTTTTAGTCTTTGTATTGTCCTAGATGCACTCCTCTGTTGGTCACTTTGACCTTGGTTTACCCAGATTTCCATCACTTCCTAGACATCTTGTGCTTACACAGGACCTACCCTAAGGAGTTGGTGTGATTTTGCGCTCGGATGGCCTCTAGGCTTTCTTGTGGTTGTGCTGGCAATCAGCACTGTGTGTTTGCGGTGTTATGCCGTCACTTGTTTTGCTGTTGAGGTGTTTGATTGTAGGTACGCCACAACAAGATATCTGCTGATCGAAGCAAGGGTGTCATTATCCCCATGTTTAACAAACAAAGTTGCCAAAAATACTCCAACTACTAGGGAATAGTGCTCCTTTCTCATGGGCTTAAGATTCTTAAGAAGTAGAGAGCAGATGCAAATCATTTTAGAGCCACAGTTAGAAGAGGAACAGTGAGGCTTTAGCCCTAATAGGTCACCAACAGACCTAATCTTCAGCCTGAAAAAAGATCAAGATAGGGACTTGGAATGTGAGAGGTTTCCTGCAGACAGGGTAACTCCACATCTGGAGTGAAAACTGAGAGGAAAGAACATCGACATCTGCGGCATAACTGAGATACACTGAAAGGACCAGGGCAGTTCACCACAGAGAACCACATGGTGTAACTCTCAGGGAGGTACACAGGCAAGAACAGAGTGGTGGTGTTAAAATATCTTCATTTCTACTCACTACACCAGATTAGGTAATCAAATTATACCATAGAAACACCAGCTTCATCACCTGCATCTTTTTATTACGAGCTGTTGACTACAACTAACTTTCATACACGCCAAGCAATTCAAACGTTCAAAGAACAAAAGCAAACGAAGATAAACCACTCCACTCAATTATCTGAGTTACCGACACATAACCTCAATGTTGTATTCCTTAAAACTATATACACATGATATTTTATTTTTATGAGAAAATTACAACATTCCAACACTCCTCCCTTTTCTCAAAAAAATACTACACTCACATGTCTAACTTCCATCACTGCCTTACAATCTGCACAAGTCTTACCTTTCCTCTGTCTTATTGACCTCAGATTATTCCCTGGCTCTTGTATTGCTATAGACTCAACCTCTAGTTCCTCTCTGGCTGTTGACTCAACAGCCATTATTTCCTCTTTGTCCTCACCTGTGTCTAAATCAGTCCCTAATTTTATCTCTGGATCTTCAGTGCACAGTATGTCAAAGTATGTTTCACTACCCTCTGCCTTTGGTACATTTATCTTTTGTATGATATCAATTCCAGGAATTTTCACCTTAATGGGAAATATCTACTCCTCAAATACCACACTTCTCCTCACTATTACATTTTTCCTTTCAAGACTCCATAATCTATATCCATCTCTAGTACCTGCCTCGTACCCTATCATAACGCAAGACTCTGCTTTGGGATCTAACTTCCTGCTGTCTGCCCTCACAGCCCATGCCTGACATCCAAATACTTTCAGTCTACCTATTTCTTCCTGATTCAACTTCCTATTGAACCACAGTTCATTCGGTATCTGAAAATTTATTGCTGAGGATGGGCACCTATTTCTTAAATACACTGCAGTCATTACACCTTGTCTGCAGAATTCCTTTGGTAACCCAGACTGGATCAATAGACATCTAACAGTATCAAACATCATTCTATTCTGCCTCTTTGCTAATCCATTTTGTTGTGGAGTGTACGGTACCGATCTCCTATGAGTAATACCACATTTTTGCAATTGTGCTTGAAACTCGCTACATATACAATATACTCTGTATCATTGTCAGATTGCACTATCTTAATTCCTACACAATGCAAATTTTCTGCCTTTGCCTGATACCTATTAAACACCTCCAGCACTTCACCCTTATTTCTCACACATACAGCCACATTAAATCTGGAGTATTCATCAATCATAGTTATAACATATTGAGCTTTTTCAAGTGATGGTAGACTAATTTTTCCAATTACATCAGTGTGCACAACATCAAGTGCTTTTTCTCCCTTACGCTCACCAGACTTAGATACTCCCTTGTTACTTAGTTTCCCCTAAATGCATACAGAAGAAGTATTAATATCATTACTTCTTTTTAATTCTAACATAGGCAATTTAAACAAAGCTTCAGCATATGCATGTCCATATCTTTCATGCCACAACCTAACCTGCCCAACACATTTAAATGCTACATTGTTATTACATTCTTGATCTATTATTTGGTCACAATCACTCATAGCTACAATATCATTTCTTCCTTGTATCTGTACTACATATACATTGTTCCTCCCGTTTGCAATAAACAATGTTTCATCTCCATTCTTATCTACAACCACTGCTTTCTCACCTGCAAATCCTACTTTGAAACCTTTGCTGGTTAACTTACCAACTGATATTAAATTTGCAACTAAGTTTGGTATGTACAACACATCTGTAAATGTAATTGTCCATCCTGTTGACATTTTTACTTTCACCTTACCTATATACATCTCCTCTGTTGGACACATATGATGGGATGCACCTGAATCGAACAGCCAATTTTTAATTTTCTCAGTTCCTACAGAAACTACCATGCTCATTGCTTTATCTACTACATGTATAATTTTTGAGCTTACCACTTTTCCACTCACGATCACTGATTTACTCTCCTGTGATGATTCGTCACTCTTCATTGTTGGACATACTTTAGAGTAATGTCCTGACTTACCACAATTGAAGCACTTTTGGGTACTATGACAATATTTAGATACATGTCCCTGTTTACCGCAATTGTAGCAACTATACTGTTTTCCTTGTCCCACATCTTCTTTCTTGATATATCGCTTCCGTTGAATAACTATGGCTTGAGCTTCATCGTCCTCATGTTTTCCAGTGCCGTATGTCTTTCCTCCATTTTACTGAAGTTTCCTTCTGCTTTCCTCAGTGAGTAATCTCGCCTTCACCTTCGAGATGGTCAGTTTTGCCAAATCAGCTTCCAAGGAAGGGATACAAACTGCATATTCCTCTGTAAGATTTCTGATGATAATTTCTGCAACTTGTTGATCTGTGAACTCGTATCCAGCTTTACTCGTTCTCCTCCACAGTTGATTTATTTTTGCAAAGTATTCTTGAATACTCATGTCCTTGGGCTTCACAAAATGAGTTAACTGTTTCAGTGTCATAGCACCATTCTCTAGCCCTCCGTTGTTGCACAACTCATCCAGTTTCTCCCACGCCTTTTTCGCTGATTCAATATCTGCAATGTCACTTTCACTCCGTTAACCAGATCACATTGTTTCGCGTTCATCATCTCGTTTCTGTTTGAGACAGTTGATAACCTGGTGTATCCTTATACCCTATTACTGATTCCTATACATCTTTCAACAACAGCTCTTGTTTCACCTTTAATGCCCACAAAAAATAGTTCTCCACTGTAAGCTTGGCTACATTCCTTTTCAGTGTTTCTTCACCGTCCATGAGGTTGCCATTTTTTCCCATCAATAATGTCACAACTTGCTTCGTCCATTAATTCTTATTACTCCATTTCAACTTATATTGTCCGAAATTTACTGCGGCGTTTTGGCGCTCTGGAGCTCTGGGCCCATAACCTATTGAAATATCTTCATTTCTACTCACTACACTGGTTTAGGTAATCAAATTATACCATAGAAACACCAGCTTCATCACTCGCATCCTTTTATTATGAGCTGTTGACTACAACTGACTTTCACACACACCAAGCAATTCAAACGTTCAAAGAACAAAAGCAAACGATGAACAATAGGCTGGCAAAGTACATTCTGGCATATCAGCCATCAACAAAAGAATAGTAAAGCTGACTGTGGAAGCCAAATCAGAAAACTTTCATGTGCTGCAGATCTACTTGCCTACTACAGATGCACCAGATGATGAGGTAAAACAGGATTTACCATCTCCGCTGGCACCCATGTCAATACTGCCTTACTTGACCATCTCCCTCTTCTTTTTGAAGCCAAAAACAAACTAGCCAATATGACTGCTACATTCTTAGATATGCAGAAAGCCTTTGACAATGTTAGTCATTCCCATTTAAATGAGACACTAGAGGCATTTCCAATACCAACCAGATTTGCATAATTTGTGTTAATATGTACGGCAAAAATCCCAATTATTTTCCCCATTTTTCAGTTAAGATATCTTAACCATGTGGTGTTTCTTTTCTAGGTAACAAGTTTTACTTCAATGACTGTTTCTACTCCTTGTATTCAAGGCATCTTGAAGCCAAAGAGTAAAATGAAGATACCATTGACAATTATGACAAATCAACTGGGCAAACAGTCTGTATCCATGAGGTGTGTATTTTGTTAGAAGATACTGATTAGAAAATAATTACTCATACACA
Organism: Anabrus simplex; assembly: GCF_040414725.1. Classification (NCBI taxonomy): domain Eukaryota; kingdom Metazoa; phylum Arthropoda; class Insecta; order Orthoptera; family Tettigoniidae; genus Anabrus; species Anabrus simplex. The sequence continues at coordinate 41,655,632 of NC_090271.1, read as the reverse complement.
AATGCACTACATATATATAGGAAAGGAAATAGATGGAGAGCAGTGACTTTATGTGTAAACATGCATGGATAGAGTACACCTAAGAGAAACAAGAGTTCACCATTTTTGACTGCAACCTTCATCAGCAGAGTATACAGTAGAGCTCAGCGTGAGAATTTTTGTTTCTAAGTTGCTATTGTATGTTTGTTTCCTGTACATATATGTTTTGCTGTTGTTAACTTTCTTACCTGAAATGAAATGGCGTATGGCTTTTAGTGCCAGGAGTGTCCGAGGACAAGTTCAGCTCGCCAGGTGTAGGTATTTTGATTTGATGGCCGTAGGTGACCTGCTTGTTGTGATGAGGATGAAATGATGATGAAGATGACACATACATCCAGTCCCCGTGCCAGCAAAATTAACCAATGATGGTTAAAATTCCCGACCCTGCCGGGAATCAAACGTGGGACGCCTGTGACCAATGGCCAGCCCACTAACCATTTAGCCATGGAGCTGGACTTTATTACCTGAACATTTTATATACTGTACTAGCTGTTGAACCTGTGCTTCGTTACGGAATTCTCACAAAGACTGTCTTTGTGATTTTCCCAACCACAAAGACTGTCTTTGTGGTTTTCCCAACTGAAGTCAACATAGGTCATTACAATGACGTCAGTAGGAATGTAGTGATTAAACGCAATGTTATGATATAAAATACTTGATCAAATGAAAAACCTCACATTTTCTCACTTTTAATGATCTAACAGTCCAAAGTTCCAGTGCTGGAATGACCAGGCTGCAGACAGCCGCGAACACTCCTCTGTCATTATTCCATTTAATGTGCACACTGTTCATTCCAATCAGTGCCTTAGAGTAGGCATTGAATAGCTGGAATGCTATGATGAACCAATGTATTACATACCGGTAGTATTAGAAAATTTATGAACCAGAGGAATGTCATGCTAAAGAAGAGAGAGATCTAACTCCCCAGCTACTTCCCGCCAATATTGAGGCAGGCTGTTGTACTTGGTATAGTGGCAGCAGAAGCAGAAAACACAAAGCACATCACAACAAACAATGGTCAATGTAATGTTATTGTTGATCAATTTTATGAGCTTACTTTCTCTATTGTAGAAATTAAAGAGGATCTTGAAATTGTAATTACAGATGCAGAGAACAAGAATTTCAGATGAATTAAGAACACTGCGATCAGAACTAATCAAGAAGTACTGGGCAAATAAGAGGAATCGAACAGTACTATCTTCAAAGAAAAAGTGTACATGGAAGACTCAAGAGGTCCAATGTGGCCAGTAAAGTTAACAATAATTGTAGTCCTTCACATTAATTTTCTTCTGACTCTGTGATATTAGAGCATCTTATAAATTTATTTAAACTGTAGACTGTAGTTCCTTATTTCCCGACTTTACATACTGATTTTCATTAAATTCTGTATACCGATTTTCTCATGACTTGGTGCTGATATGGACTTAGCAACAAAACATGCACAAATTAATACACATTACAATGGGATGTTAAATGCATGTTACATACTAATCAGGTACCTGATTTTTGCCTTGAGGAGGTAATTTGTCTGATGATGCCCCACAATGAAGGGCGAAACATGTTTCAAGCGGAATTAATAATAAATTCGTAAACGTAAAATTTATATGTATTGAATAGGTGACAAAATAAACCATTTAGCATCCTACCATAGTACTATTTGTTAAAAGTGAGCAAATGTGCAGTTTTTCATCTGATAGATAATTTTATATGATAACATTGCTTTTAATGGCTACATTCCTACTGATGTTTTTGTAATGACCTATGTTGACTTCAGTTAGGAAAACTACAAAGTCGTTCTTTCTGAGAATCCCGTAGCGAAGCACGGGTACATCAGCTAGTATATAATATATGTATACTGTATATAGATAGATATATAGATATATATATAATAAGTTTTGTCTGTACATTGCTGAGAATTTAAAAAGGATGGTATTTCTGTATCGGTTGTGTCCATAGTAGCAAGGAAATGCACTTTTTAATTTTCTGTAATTTCTGTCTGTATGTATGTACACGCATCACGAGAAAACGGCTGAAGAGAATTTAATAAAAATCGATATGTAGTGACCAGAAATAAGTCGCTACAGACTGGGTCATAGATAGTCGTGTTAACACTGAGAGAAATGGTAGTTTAGGGGAAGGCCTAAAATTTAATTCTCAAATATTTATGTTATTAGTAGTCCTATCTTAATGAAAATCGGTATGCAAAATCAGAAAATAAGTCTCTACAACCTAGGCTATAAATAATCTTATTAACGCTTAAAGAAATGGTAGTTTAGGGGAAGGCCTAAAATTTCATTCTCAACTATTTGTGTTATTAGTGGTGCTTACAAGTAATGAAAATCATTTTATTTTCCATATTGAAAGAATCTCAATAATAATGTAAGAGAATTTATTGGACTCCAACCTATTCAATACATTACAGGATGTTAACATTTTTATTTAAACATCGTTAAAATGGAGACATGTTTCGCCCTCCATGTGGGGCACACTAGCAATAATAGCAATAATAGACAAAAGCTGCAACAATAGTGAAGACATACTAACTTACTTAAACAGCCTTGATAATTGCATCAAGTTTACTAAAGAAGATGAGGACAATAATTTCATCAATTTTTTAGACATTACAATCACCAGGACCTTAAACAATTTCGATTTCCAGATTCACAGAAAACCTTCATTCACTCCCACAACCATAAAACAAAATTCTCTTCACCCACAATCGCACAAACAAGCCTCGTTTTACAGTTTAGTGTACAGAGCGTTAAAAATTCCCATGTCAACCGTCAATTTAAAAAAAGAAATAAGTACCATAAAAGAAATAGCTGTTTTCAATGGATACAATCCCTCAATCATACAGAAAATAATCAATAAAGTGAAATTGAAATTGGCCACGAACCTCTCCCCAATAAAAATTAATAAGCCTAAATATGCATCTTTCACTTACACTAACCCCATTATACATCAAATCGCTACCCCTTTAAAAAAACATGACATTAGGGTAGCCTATAAGACCCATAATTCTAATCAAAAGCTATTTTTCAACCACAATAAAATAAACTCGGACAACAATAAATTTCCGGGCTCTGGCATTTATAGACTGAAATGTGCTGAATGTAACAGTTCATATATTGGTCAAACTGGTAGAAGCTTTGCAATTAGATATGCAGAACATTTCAATGCCCAAAAGCACAATAAACACTCAGCCATGAGCATCCATATGAAAGACACCGGACATAGTTTTACCACAATCGAACAGGATCTCCAAATTTTAAAAAAACTAGATAAAGGCAGGCTCATGACCGAGTCCGAAAATTTATACATTTTTTTGGACCAAAAATATAATAAGAATAAAAATTTAAATGATCCAATAGACAACCGAAGCCCTCTTTACGAACAATTAATATTTTCGCTCAATAGTTTAAACCTGAAAGACAAAAGACTTGTTAACGTCCTCAAAACAAGCTCTCCAAGCACCCCCACTAAGCCGCTCAACTCATCATGCCCCTATTATCCCTCCAATACACACAACTCCTCCCCAAGCGCCAATCACATACCCACAGCCCCGCCTTCTCAAATCCACTCCCCTCCTCTAAGACGTCACACGTACAACACGAGGAGCAGGACATTAGCGACAGCCAGTGCTTCACAAACCTCCTAGCAATTAGGTAACAGCTCAACAGCTTTCAAGGTAAGTTTTAACTTTCACATCTTTAATTTCTCAATGATTTCCCCCTTTTTTTCTCTTTTTCTGTCATTTCACTTAACTAATTAAGACAAATCCTCCATTTTCAGATTTCCCTCACATGTAGGACAGCTCAAACACCGATTGCACTGCACGACATTTTCGATCGTTGCCCATTCAACCAACAACTGACTTTCCCACACTTCAACAACAAAATATACGCAAACCTTTAGTCAACTAGGAAGAACCTAATGATGTTTTTAACTATATTCATTTGAAGCCGGTGTTGTTTTAACTCTGTCTTAGCACAGCCTCATTTTATAATCAACAAAAGCTGTTCACTTACACTGTGCACTCCATTCATATAGAGAGTGACCAACGGAGTTGACTACCTCATGAATCCTAGGGCGAATTATTTTGGTTGGAGCCAAATTACAAATAGACAAATTGGAATGTTTTACCTCATCAATTTTAACAATTATAAATAAGTGTACAGTAATTATAAATTGTGTTTTATTTTGCCAACATTTGTATATACTACGTAGAACTACCATCGAACTCAATATCATATAGACTTTGATTACTTTCATTTTTATACTGTGCATATGATGGCCTTATTTTAATATTAAGAAACCACTAGCGTATTTTACTATGTGTAACTAGTCTATTGTTATTTCGTTTAGGATAGGACCTTGTACGTGTTTTTTAATGTATTCTTTCTTACATATTATGTTCATAATTTCCAACCAGACGTCTGGTTTAATTTTGAGGTGCTTTGATATGACTGATGATGCCCCACATGGAGGGCGAAACATGTCTCCATTTTAACGATGTTTAACTAAAAATGCTAACATCCTGTAATGTATTGAATAGGTTGGAGTCCAATAAATTCTCTTATGTTATTATTAGTGGTCCTGTCGACAAATACTGCATTACTAAAGTTATATAGTATTAAATTTCTGATCATTTATGTCTTATAAATTTTTTCTGTACCGGCTATGATAACAGAGATATTCATGAATTTGAATCTTTGTTGCTAAGTCCATATCAGAGCCAAGTCACGAGAAAATGGGTAAATAGAATTTAATGAAAATCGTTACGTAAAGTCGAGGAATAAGGAACTAGACCTACAGTCTACGCCATAAATAATTTCGTAAAATGCCCTAATATCACAGAGTCGAAAGAAAACTAAATGTGAAGGCCTACAATAAGGATCAATAAGGATACAAAATTATAGAGGTTAAGTAAATTGATAGTGATTTTTAGAAATATATGTAAAAAATGATTTTATGTACATTATTCTGTAAATTGTATAAAGCTGTTGTATAATGTGGTTTGGCATAATAGCAGGCTTCATAGCCTGAGCCCCGCCATATAAGAAAGGCAATAAACCAAACTAAACTAAACTAAACTAAACTAAACTAAACTAAACTAAACTAAACTAAACTACACTACACTACAAAACAGAAAGCTTATAACATTGAACAACAATAACGTTACATTGACCATTGTTTGTTGTGATGTGCTTTATGTCTTCTGTTGCCAGTCATGTCCGATGGATGGGATTACTGCTGTATATTGAGTTTTTTTTTTTTGCTTTGCGTCGCACCGACACAGATAGGTATTATGGCGACGATGGGATAGGGAAGGGTTAGGAGTGGAAAGGAAGCGGCCCTGACATTAATTACGGAACAGTTCCAGTATTTGCCTGGTGTGAAAATGGGAGACCACGGAAAACAATCTTCATTGCTGTCGACAGTGTTTTTCGAATCCACTACCTCCCAGATGCAAACTCACAGCTGCGCGCCCCTAACCACATGGTCAACTCGCCTGGTTGTACCGAGTATAACAGCTTGCCTGAATATTGGCGGGAAGTACCTGGTTAGTTAGATAACTTCTTAAGCATGCCATTCCTTTGGTTCATAAATTTTCTGATACTATTGTTACGTAACAAACTGGTTCATCATACCATTCAAGCTACCCTGAAGCACTGATTGGAATGAGCAATGTGTATATTTTACGGAACAATGGTAGAGGGGTGTTCATGGCTGTGTGCTGCCTGGTCATTCCAGCACTGGATCTTTGGACTGTTAGATCAGCATTGTAGTACTGTTAAAAGGAGAACAATGAAACTTTGATTTCCACCTATTCAATACATTTAATGTATTTAATGTTTTTAATATCTGTTAAAAGGAGAACAATAAAACGTTGATTTCCACCCATTCAATACATTTAATGTATGAGATTTACATTTACATTTAATGTATTGAATAGGTGAAAATCAACGTTTAATGTATGAGATTTACATTTACATTTAATGTATTGAATAGGTGAAAATCAACGTTTTATTGTTCTCCTTTTAACAGACTTTCAATACCAAAAACATGAGGATAGTCTCTTGCATCGTAGTACTGTTCGTTAAAAGTGAGAAAATGTGCGGTTTTTCATTTGATTGAGTATTTTATGATAACATTGCTTTTAATACCTACATTCCTACTGACGTTTTTGTAATGGCCTAAATTAACTGTAGTTAGGAAAACCACAAAGACAGTCTTTCTGGGAATCCTGTAGTGAAGCACGGGTACATCAGCTAGTATATATAACTAAAGCTGAGACTCTGTTGGAATGATACTACAAAAGTCTGTACAAATTGCTCGACACAAAGGATGATGATTAAAACATGGGCCAAAGCAGAACTGGATATTGAGCATTATGTATACATACAGGACGAAAATGGTCTGTGGCTGCAGGACAAGGACGCAATTCCGAAATGGTGGTAAGAGCATTTCAGTGAAATTTTAAACCAGAGGGCCTGCAGGGCCTGCAATGCAGGTGGGCCTGGGCCTTCAAGGGGCCCCGCAGAAACCTAGTAACGTGCTGCTCCTCTTCCTCAAATCTCAGTTGAAAAAGTTATTAGAGTCATTAACAGCATGAAAATTTCAAAGTACTTGGCTATGACAATTTGCTACCAGTGCTATGGAAATTGAAAGAAGTGTTTAACACTGCTACCACCAGGCTGGCAGAATTCTTAAGTGCTGTTGTAGGCTGCAGCCATACACCAGTGGATAGTGCACCTGTCCAGGGATGTTCTTGATGTGCCTTCAAGAGGCCCTGCAGAAACCTAGATATCTAACCTAATGTCACTCTGCACGGAAATGGTCAGAAGACCAGATCAAGGCGAAATAGTTTGTTTTTACAATTTGTACGTGGAGGAAATAACATTTGGTTGCATCTAGTAGTAGTTTATTGTACTGAGTGTAACACAGCACAGCTGTAAACAATGCTTGCCCTTGCGATCTTTTCCAACACCCCAACATGCTCCTCACCCAAAGACCTGCACCGAATTATTTAAAAATAATTACAGCAATGAAAATTGATACCAGAATATCATATTTATTTTTAAAAAAGTGATACTTTCTTCATGTGTAGTGCAGCTGAGATCGTATTATACACAACATTTGCTTATCATTTAACTTTTTCACACATTTATTCAACAACAATGCATAATTCTAACAATAACTTGTAGTAACAATCAGTCAACTCAGTTTCAAATGAACTCTATTTGCATGAAGGTAATAACATGGTGTACTTACACCAGGCTTATCAGAAGTGTGGTTTGATATTTTTCAAACTTTATTTGAACAGTTTATGGTTTAATTTTGTTTGTATATTTATCTGGGTTGTAATAGAATAAATTATTATAACTGTACCTTCAGTATCAGTTACAGAGTATAGTTCTCTAGTTACTGAAAAATGGAACTAATTTTAAGTATGAATGTATAAGTGGTGTTCGGTTGTGTTGACAGTTGATCAGCTTAGCCGTTAAACCATGGAGACTGTCAAATAAAACCCATTAAAATCTTACACTAATTAATAATCCCTTTGTTCATATAATTTGGCAATATATTGCATTAGTTTTACTTGCTGGAATTTTGTTTATGTTTGTTATTCATAGGTTTAGAATTTTATTTGAGGGGGCCCAAATTTTTTTATTTTGGCACATTTGTTATACACCGCCCATATATAAAGATATTGGAAGAGATTATTGACCAGCACATCAATGAAATTGTCTTGCTGTGTACCAAACTTTGTGGGTTTTTGAAAGGATACAGAAGCATTGATGCAAATTTTGGTGCACCCCATTTGCTGGAGAAACACTGTGAAAAGAGAATGCCACTACATCTAGCCTTCCTTGTTCTGAATAAGGAATTGGACTGCATGCCATATTTTTGTATTAATACACAAACTCCTACATAGCTACTTGCTACTTGCCTCAGTACATTTCTTATAGATTTCACTTTCCCTCCTCCTTTCATAACTGTAACATTTGCGCTGGCACTACTCTTGCTATTCCTCTACACCATTCATCTACGTATAACAATTCTTTTACTGTGACCGGTATCATCCATTGGAATTCCTTATAATTAAGTGCCAGAAACAGCGATTCATAAACTAATTTCAAAAGTTCTTGCTGAGATTACCTGTTGAAAACTACCGAATTCACAGCTAAGTGAGTGAATGGTAAAGGACTGTGAGTGGTGGGGTGGTGGTGGTGATTATTGTTTTAAGAGGAAGTGCAATCATCATAACACTAAGAAAGAAAAATTGGAAGGGGGCCGACACTTTGAAAAATGAAGGTATCGGCCAAAGGAAGACGAGGGCCATGAAGGACGCGAAAATGAGACTCCCTAGGCCTCCATACATAATACCGCCGGGGTTGGAAAAGAACAAGGGTTGACCAAGGGAGGTCGATGAGGATAGATGAAAGTGAGGAACCAGGCACAAGTAAGTGGAAGCAATGCAAGGACTCAGCTAAGGGCCTCATGGTTGCCAACCCACGCTCCAAAGTTCTGAGCCCCTGGGGCCCCTTTTAGTCTCCTCTTACGACAGGCAGGGGATACCATGGGTGTTATTCTACTGCCCCCTGGACTGTGAGTGTTTCTCTGTGGGTATGTGTAGACCTGGTCAATAGTTGTATAATATGTGTGTTTATTTATTGTGTGTGTTTGTTTGAGCAAATTTTATTTCATTTTGGATAATGTACAGTATTCTATTTTAATTCTTTTATACATGAGGCTTCAGAAGCCAAGCCGACTAACTCCATCAAATACAAATGTTCAGTACAAACAGTTGAAGTTATCGGTCTGTAAAAATCTCAATTTATTTTTCAGCATATTTACAATACACTCATTTATATTTTTACAATTAAGGTTATGTATTCAGCACTTTATAAATATATAAAAGCATTTCAATGTCTCTGTCCCCCCTAAAGAAGCCACTTTCTATGGAGTTAGTCACATTGCCAACTGAAAGTTTTGACACAGTATTTTGAATGGTTTGTGTACAAGACATTTTATTAAACAAATATGCACAAACAAAACCCTTTTACATGAACAATGCACTAGTATTATTGTAAGTCATTAAGTAGTACTTAAAATACACATAAAAAGTGCCTAAAATAATTTCTTTTGCTATTTGCTTTACGTCGCACTGACACAGATATGTCTTATGGTGACGATAGGATGGGAAAGGCTAGGAATGGGAAGGAAGCGGCCATGGCCTTAATTAAGGTACAGCCCCAGCATTTGCCTGGTATGAAAATGGGAAACCACAGAAAACCATCTTCAGGGCTGCCGACAGTGGGGTTCGAACCCACTATCTCCCGACTACTGGATACTGGCCGCACTTAAGCGACTGCAGCTATTCGAGCTCAGTCCTAAAATACAAATACGTTATTCATTGCCTCTATTCTGCATGCATGATGCAGTCGTCATCACTGACAGGTTCATCTCTTGCAATCTTCAAGTTTTTATAGTAGGGGTGATGAATAGGAGGTACAAACTTCAAGAGGTCAATTTCATCCTTCTCTTTTTGCCATGGAGATCGGTCTGGATGTGCTATAAAGAAGATCTTGTGGAACATTAGCTAGGCTTTCTAAAGGACGTCCGTTTCCATTTCTCTTCTGGATATTAATTTTTCCACAAGGCATTTCTGTAAAGAAAGTAGTTTTAAATTTGATAGTGAATGGTTCAGCCTTCTCAATCCCGATTCATCTCATTGTCAGCCAGTTAATTGGTTCAACTTTGACACTTTGTTTCCTGTTGGTGATACACTTTTCTAAGTTTTCCGTAGAATATAAGTTTTCATGGTTCATTTCTGTGAGGATATATTTGTTTATTTTCCTTCAGCCAAGAATGATACCAATTCCTTGGAGAATAGATGTGGCTACACATTTTTGCTCTTTTTTCAATAAAAGAAAAAGCTGTGGAGTTAATCACTTCGGCCACTGAAACCACTGGTAAAATGTTCCGTTGCCAGAGCAGATAGCACATTCTGGCAGCGAAACATTTAACTGTGGAGTTAGTTGTTTTGGCCACTAGCGTTGATAATCTGCATTTATTTATTTATTTATTTATTTATTTATTTATTTATTTATTTATTTATTTATTTATTTATTTATTTATTTATTTATTTATTTATTTATTTATTTATTTATTTATTTATTTATTTATTTATTTATTTATTTATTTATTTATTTATTTATTTATTTATTTATTTATTTATTTATTTATTTATTTATTTATTTATTTATTTATTTATTTATTTATTTATTTATTTATTTATTTATTTATTTATTTATTTATTTATTTATTTATTTATTTATTTATTTATTTATTTATTTATTTATTTATTTATTTATTTATTTATTTATTTATTTATTTATTTATTTATTTATTTATTTATTTATTTATTTATTTATTTATTTATTTATTTATTTATTTATTTATTTATTTATTTATTTATTTATTTATTTATTTATTTATTTATTTATTTATTTATTTATTTATTTATTTATTTATTTATTTATTTATTTATTTATTTATTTATTTATTTATTTATTTATTTATTTATTTATTTATTTATTTATTTATTTATTTATTTATTTATTTATTTATTTATTTATTTATTTATTTATTTATTTATTTATTTATTTATTTATTTATTTATTTATTTATTTATTTATTTATTTATTTATTTATTTATTTATTTATTTATTTATTTATTTATTTATTTATTTATTTATTTATTTATTTATTTATTTATTTATTTATTTATTTATTTATTTATTTATTTATTTATTTATTTATTTATTTATTTATTTATTTATTTATTTATTTATTTATTTATTTATTTATTTATTTATTTATTTATTTATTTATTTATTTATTTATTTATTTATTTATTTATTTATTTATTTATTTATTTATTTATTTATTTATTTATTTATTTATTTATTTATTTATTTATTTATTTATTTATTTATTTATTTATTTATTTATTTATTTATTTATTTATTTATTTATTTATTTATTTATTTATTTATTTATTTATTTATTTATTTATTTATTTATTTATTTATTTATTTATTTATTTATTTATTTATTTATTTATTTATTTATTTATTTATTTATTTATTTATTTATTTATTTATTTATTTATTTATTTATTTATTTATTTATTTATTTATTTATTTATTTTACATGGCGTGCCTCAGGCTATGAAGCCTGCTGTTATGCCAAACCATCTTATATATGCTACATTGTGTAAACTACAGAGTATTAAGATTTCTGATTGCATATAATTAATTACAAAATTAAACTTAAATAATAGTTATAAACGAAAGGTAAATTTCTGAGAGTCACTTTAAAAAAACATTAAATACTAATTTCTGAAGTCTATGTACCATTTATAATTTTTAAAAAAATACATTTCTACTATGTATGTCTCTAATTACTGTTGTCAGGTCAGGAGTGATCCTGCTACCGTATGTGACAGTAGACGGTACTACCTGCGACTGTCTGGCTGAGGGTTGGGCGGCCGACACCAAACCCGACAAACTAGGGGAAGACCAACAGCTATGGGTGGAGGAGTTTTCCCCTGGAAGGTTTGATGAGACCCTTGTGTAGGAAATGACACATAAATTCATCAGCTGCTGCCTTGCAGTGAGGTAGGGGACTGCCAAAGGCTAAGGAAGAATACCCCTGACAGAAAATCCCCAACAGTATTAGGCTTAGCAAGTCAACTGAAGGGTTATATCGGTTGCTTTCAATTACAAAACTAGCCTCGGAACGCAAAAATACCGGATAGACACATCTTCTCAAACATCTGCAACGTATGATGACCATAAGGCTTATGTTCAAGTACAATGTTCTGAGAAGAAGCCCAAAAGAAAGAGTCCTAAACACAGAATTGGAACATTAAATATCCTGACCCTGACTGGCAGAAGCGAGGAGTTGATAGATATGATGGAAAGTAGGAACCTCTGTATTCTTGGCCTGAGTGAGACAAAGTGGAAGGGAAGAGGAACAAGAAAGCTAAGAAAAGGATACAAACTACATTGGAATGGAAAAACAGAAGCCAAAAATGATGTAGGTTTTATACTAAGAGAGGACATTGATGTCATCAGTGAGGTAATATATGTTAATGAAAGAATTATTAAGTTGAACAGCTCTCTTAACAAGAGTGTGCTGACAGTAGTCCAGGTGTATTATGCCCCACAGACTGGCTGTAACGAAGAGGAAAAAGAACAATTCCGAACTGATTTAGAAGAAGCTATAGAAAGAGAGGAAAATATCATAGTAATGGGAGATCTAAATGCTCAAGTTGGATCGGACAGGCTTGGATATGAAAATGTACTAGGTCCACATGGTTATGGAGACAGGAACCCAGAAGGAGAAAGTCTTCTAGATCTATGTGTAAGGAATGGCTTGAGAATAAACAACAGTTGGTTTCAGAAGCAGCTAAGTCATAAACTAACAAGATACAGTTGGAATGGAGATACTAAAACTCTGATAGATTATTTTATATCAGACAATGAAGCAGGAAAGACCATATGTGATGTCAGAGTTATACCAAGTGAAAGCCTGGACAGTGACCACAAACTTCTCCTTGCAACAATAAAGCACATTGAAATTTAAAGACCTCAGAAATACAGGAAACTAAAAATCAAGACATGGGAGCTAAAGAAGCATAGAAACAAGTTGAATACATAAAAAAAGTGAGCAATAAATTACCATCAGATGCATTACAAGAAGGCAACATCGAGTGGATTAGATTCAAAGAAAGCATTGTCGGAGCTGCAGTAGAAGTTTGTGGTAAAACTAATAGCAAAATTAAGGCAAAAGAAACTCCTTGGTGGAACGATCGGGTGAAGATTGCTGTGAAAGCAAAAATGAAACCAGGAAAGCCAGAGACAAAGAAATGCAAAAAGGAAGTCAAAGGAATGAATCTAGAGCAAATGAACTGCAGTAGAAATACAGAGATCAGAAGCTACGAGTAAAGAAAATTGTGGCTGAAGAAAAACAGAAAGCTTGGACTGATTTCACAGATAAACTAGAGCAAGACAGCAAAGCTAATTCTAAACTACTTTACAGAACAATACAAAATATAAGAAGTGACAATGAATGCATAACAGCAATAGAGGAACCAGATGGTAACATAGTTAGGGAAGAGACAGAAATAAGGAAGATCATGAAAACCTATTTTGATAATTTATACAACAGTAATGGGAAAGACTCCAATGATGTAACCACGCAGGTCAGTTTAAGCTGCAATGCTGAGCCTGACCAAGAGAGCCCGCCAACATGGAAGGAAGTAGAGACGGCCCTTAATAGTATGCCCAAAGAAAGATCAACAGGATTTGATGAAGTCAGTGCAGATATGATCAAAGCAACTGGTGCAATAGGAATACAGTGGCTTCATAGAGTAATTAATGCAATATAGAAGGATAGGAAAGTCCCAGATGATTGGAAAAAGGGAATAATAATACCTCTCTTCAAAAAAGGAAGCCAGAAGAAATGTAGCAATTATAGAGGGATCACTTTATTGTCTCATGGTTTGAAAATATTTGAGAAAATAAGGAAAATAATAGAACCACAACTACAGGAAGAACAATATGGATTCAGAGAACACCGATCAACTACCGATCTCATATTTGCACTTAGAATACTGGAGGAAAAGCATTGGGAGAAGGGCAAAGACTTAATACTAGTGTTTTTGGATCTCGAAAAAGCATTTGATAGTGTTCCAAGGAAGAAAGAAAAATGTACCCAAAGGGCTTATCCAGAAAGTTAAAATGCTTTACGAAGACTGCTGCAGTTGCATACAGATAGGAAACGGTAATTCTGATTGGTTCCAAACCACTAAAGGAGTGCAGCAAGGCAGTACCCTTTCACCCTTACTTTTTATCACTGTCATGGTTGAAGTCATGAAAGAAATTAAGCAGAAGAACAATATGGACATCAATGCATTTGCATTTGCAGATAATGTAGTAATTTGGGGAAATACAGAGAAGGAAGTCCAAGAGAGGCTGAACACCTGGAATGAACATTTGAAAGCACACGGATTAACAATAAATAAATCGAAAACTGTTACTATGTCTGTCAACAGGCAGAAGAAGAAAGGAAAAATAATGCTGGAAGGTACACAGCTGGAAACAGTAGACCAATATAAATATCTTGGGTGCATCATTTCAAGTGATAACAGAATACAGCATGAGATTAACAACCGCATTAGAAAATCAGCTCAGTTTTACCATCAAGTTCGGAACCTTCTTTGGAACGAACAAGTTCCCTTAAGATCAAAGCAGATTCTATTCCAATCATACTTCTCCCCCGTAATAACATATGGCCTAGAAACCTGCTCAACAACCCAACAAGTGGATAGCAAACTACAAGCTGCAGAAATGAAGTTCCTACGAACTATGGTACAGAAGACAAAAAGGGCAAGGTAAGGAATGAAAGAATAAGGGAGGAAGCTGGTGTGTACCCATCCCTGAATGAAAAAGTGACAAGGGCCCGTTTGAAATGGTTGGGCCATGTCAAATGAATGGACGATAGAAGGACAGCAAAACAATGGCTACACACAGTTGTGGCCGGAAAACGACCGGTAGGAAGAGACCTAGGAAGAGATGGCTGGACTAAGAGAAAGAGGACATAGGAACGAGGAGTCAGCTGGGATGTCGTTTTGAAAGAAGAGTGGTACATGGACAGACAGAAGTGGAGAGTGCTTGTAAATCACACCCGGGCAACTGGAATGGAAAACTGATGATGATGATGATGATGTCTCTAATTACAGCCGGAAGGGAATTCCAAGAGCGTATGGTTGCAGGTATGAATGAGTTGACGTAACCGGTCGTGCGGTAAATTGGGAAGCTCAGCAGGGAAGAGGTTTCTGACCTTGTAGGTATACTGTTTGGAGATGACAAGTATTTAAGATCCATTCTCAGATAACTTGGTGTGTCTGTACGGAGAATGTTGTGAACAAGCGAAACAGAGTGAAGGTTTCTTCTCTCCGCCAAATATAATCACGACAGCTGTTCAAGACAAGGTGATATATGACAATACCTGGCATATTTAATACAAAACGGATGCATGTATTATAAGCCCGCTGAAGTTTAGCGTTAAGTGTTATGTTTAGGTTGTTGTATATTACGTCACCATAATCGAAGATGGGTAGAATTAAGCTTTGAACAAGTAACTTTCTCGTATTTAGTGGAAGGAGATTCCGTAAACGTTTAAGAGAGTGCAAAGAAAAGAATACCCATTGGCATATTTTCGTCATGTGCTCCGTCCAGTTTGAGTACTTATCAAAAATGAGGCCAAGGTTTTTTACAGTTTCGTTTATTTGTATTGGTGTTGCGTGGAATAGGATTGGGGGAATTTTAACACTTTTCAGTTTGGTATGATTAGTTTTGGATCCTATTATGATTGCTTATGATTTGAGTGGATTGACTTTAAGAGAATTGTTTTTAGTGCAGTCTTTTATGTTTTCCAGGTCATCGTTTAGTTTGTTAATGTCTAGTTGGATGTCTTTTGGGTTTGTATGTATATAAAGTCGAATGTCATCTGTGTAGAAATGGTATTTAAACGTTTTTATATGTTCTGGTAGGTCATTTAAGTACAGTGAGAATAGCAGTGGCGCTAGAACACTGCCCTGAACTACGCCAACCTCAGTTTGTTGCCAGTGTGATACTTTCGTACCTGCTGACACGCACTGCTGCCGCCCAATTAAATAGGAGTGCAGCCACGTCAGTGCGCTTGAAGAAAATGTTTGTGCTTGTAGCTTAGCTGATAATATTTCCCTGTCCACACAGTCAAATGCTTTACTTAGGTCTAAAAGTACAAGGATAGTCATTTGTCCGTTGTCCATGCCTGCTTGAATGTCATTTGTAACTTTTAGTAGTGCTGTGGTTGTGCTGTGGTTGGGTATTTATTGAGTAAATTGTGTTTGTTAAGGTAATTTGTTATCTGCTTGTGAACGACCTTTTCTAATATTTTACTAAGACAAGGAAGTATGCAAATTGGTTGAAAGTCTTCGGGTTTTGTTGGATTATCGATTTTTCTTATCGGTCGTATTATGGCACTTTTCCATATATTGGGAAAGATTCCTGTCATGAATGAGGTATTTATTATGTGTGTAATTGTTGGGAGAACAATTTCAGAGAGTCTTTTAATTAATGTCAAATTTATTCCGTCACATCCTGTAGCCTCTGACTTTATTTCATGAATTGCTTCTCTGGCGTCATTAAGAGTTACATGTGAAAAATAAAATTCTTCTCCGTCGTGTTTTCTTTTCGTATGTAGTCTGTCGATTGTTTCCCTTTTAGTTCGTTTGTCTGTATGTGAATTTTGTGAGCAGAAATATTTATTTAATTTGTCTAATGGCAAGTCAGTGTCATTTTCGTCGGTTTTATTTTTTTGTCAAACCAATGTTCCGAAGAATTTTCCAAACATTGTCAGAGTTGTTATTTATTAAGATTTCATGTGTGTGGCATATCTTAGCATTCCTGCTGGTCTGAGTTGTTGTGTTACGCAATTTTTTGTACTTTTCAAAATTGTCTGCGGTTGGATTTTTTCTATAATATTGGTAAGCTGCATTTCTTTCCTCCATTTTTGCCCGTATGTTTTGCGTCAGCCAAGGTGATGGTTTTCGTTTCACTCGTGCTATCCGTATAGGGGCGTGTTTGTCTTACAGTCCTAAAAGTAGTTCGTTAAACAAGGTTATTTTGTCGTTAATGTCATGTATGAGCTGTAAGTTGTGCCACAGTGTTTTGAGTGCGTCCTCAATGAACGCCTCTTCGTTTAGTCTTGATAAGAAATTAATTTAGGCTCATATTTGGGGCATTTCAGTGAGTAAGTTGGGTAAATAAAGTCATGTTGGGAAATTCCAGAAGCTGGCTGTTATCCGTAAGTCTGCATTCTATCATTATTGTTTGTAATAATTAAATCCAGTAGTGTATGGGAAGTAGCTGTGTGGTGTGTAGGATTTAGGGGAAGGATCATCATATTGAGTGAGGTAAGCATGCTTTTGAGTCGTCTAGATTCAGCAGAGTCACATTTTATCATGTCAGAAGTAAAGTTGCCCATTAAAATAGCATGCTCATACCTGGGTAATAGGTCCTGTAGTGCTTCCTCTAGGACTTTGATACAGTATATCTCGTCTTCAGTACACGATACACAACACCCAGTAAACACTTAACACTGCGAATTTGTAATTCAATAAATAGGAACTCCGGCCCGTTGTGAAATTCACTTGGTGTTTTGCGTAATTCTTTGAATTTCATATCCTTGTGCAGATATATCCCTACGCCTCCCCCATCTTTTCCTACTTTATAATTTCTTTTTTTGCTAGTTGCTTTACGTCGCACCGACACAGATAGGTCTTATGGCAACGATGGGATGGGAAAGGGCTAGGAGTGGGAAGGAAGCGGCCGTGGCCTTAATTAAGGTACAGCCCCAGCATTCGCCTGGTGTGAAAATGGGAAACCACGGAAAACCATTTTCAGGGCTGCCGACAGTGGGGTTCGAACTTACTATCTCCCGAATACTGGATACTGGCCGCACATAAGCAACTGCAGCTATCGAGCTTGGTACTTTATCGTTTCTTATCAGCGTGTAACCCTCCATATGTACTAGTGAAGACGGGATACTTGGTTTCAACCACGGCTCAGATATTAATATGGCATGGAGGTTGTTGTTAGAGAATATGTCTGAGAATTCAGTGAAATGGGAAAGAAGGCTCTGTGTGTTCACGTGGCCCACCTGCAGAGAGCCTGGAGGTACAGGAGGAATGTCGCTGCAGCCAGCAGTGGTTTGGGAAGGGGTAGTTGTAGTTTGACCGGTCTGCGTTTGTGGAGGGAAGGTTTGCAAGCTGTAATTAGAGACATTTGTTTCCTTTAACCTAAGAAAAGCCAACTTGACAGATTCTAAATGCTAACTGAACTAGTTCCCTGGTATTTAGTTAAGCCTAATCTAAGTTATCAATTAAATTTAACAGATATTTACAAACAACATGACAACTAGAGCTTGACAAATCCATCTCATTTTCCCATCCTATCCTGCCTCCTTCGTATGCTA
Organism: Anabrus simplex; assembly: GCF_040414725.1. Classification (NCBI taxonomy): domain Eukaryota; kingdom Metazoa; phylum Arthropoda; class Insecta; order Orthoptera; family Tettigoniidae; genus Anabrus; species Anabrus simplex. Next base: position 41,637,494 of record NC_090271.1, on the reverse strand, counting down.
TGAGCTTTTCACCTCATCTTCTTGCATGGGCTGTCTTTCTTACCTGCTGCCACACCACTCACTTCCCATTCTGTCCTATCCTGCATATTCTCACAGAAATAGGACAAATGAGGTTGCTGGCAAGCACGTATTGTGTTGAAATGAGGAGAGATCTGTGCCACTGCACACAGAGATGTGAAGCTGTTACCAAGGGAGAGGACTCATTTTCTTGTACTTGTCACTTGGATGCACAATGTTTGATATTTTCTTTTAATGGTGAACCCACATATAACATCATGCCTATCCTTTTAAAGAGTTTAATGTTTTACTTTCACAGTGGTCATGAGAATCCCCTACACTGTCAAAACCACAGTACAATTTTTCATACACACATATCCTATCGTCAGTCGTACTCGTAAACCCATACCAGCTGATCACTGCACCTGACTTGTCCAATTCTATTTCCTGCACTAGTTCACTCTCCCATCCTGCTTTTGCCAGGATATATTGCTCAGGTGGTAGAGCACTGAGCAGAGTACTGCAGCCAGGCCCACTGCGCAGCAGTTCAAACCCAAGGGCTCCGGCAGCCCAGCCCATGCAGTGCCGTTGTCTTCTGATGCGGCCACGTACAGGCCCACAGCACTGGTCTCATACAGCCCACCGCAGTCCACAGCACTGGGCGGGCTCAGTAGAATAACCTTGAGCACTTCTCCACAATAACATGTGCGCTGTGCACAACAAAATGTTCACGTCACACTACTATTCAGATCACTCGCTCTGCGAATTCCCGTACGCTAATAACATATTTCAAAGTAGGCTAATCAAATTTTGAAATTAAACTGTAGAGATTTCTCCTGCACTGTAATAATAATAATAATAATAATAATAATAATAATAATAATAATAATAATAATAATAATAATAATAACTGAAAACAAACAGGAACTTTATTATAAACTAATATTCATCTGCAATTGACATCAAGTTAACTTAAAATGAATCTAAATAACACGAAGCATATTCATGGGACTTCATTCGCGTTCTGTTATAATTAAAATGAACAAAGCAACAGTCTGTTATGAAAAAGTGATAAGATTGCTATAAAATTATTTTGGCCGACCAGTGGTTACAACGAAAATGACGATCAAAATCGTATTTAATAAAAAAATTGACAATGGTGAGGGTGATTCGTTACGTCATAAATTAAACGTTATTGACGATTGTCGACTTCTTACTACGAGTGTTATAGCTGTAGGTTTGAGTTGGATGGGGATCTGTTTCAATGATTCAACTGTCACACCGCCGTTTCGACTAGAATGTCAATAAACCCATATTCTTAACAACACTTTAGCATTGCATCAAATTGAGATGGTCCATAGAGGTCGTTCTTCAACCTTCAACTACAACTTCGTATTTTTTGATCAAAGTGAACCACAACTTCACCATATGCCATTGACTTTCGACTCTTATCTCATGTAATCAAATAATTACAGGTCACTTGACCATCCTTCAACATTATTTTATTCAACATTATTTTTTGATTAAATACGATTTTGTTCGTCATTTTCGTTGTAACCGCTGGTCGGCCAACATAATTTTATAGCAATCTTATCACTTATTCATAACAGACTGTTGCTTTGATCATTTTAATTATAACAGAAGCCTTCTAATGTCAATATTACAAATACTTTCACCAATCGTATATTTCCTCACTCATTGTAATATCTTTAAAACCAACATCATTACAAGTCTTGTACCATATGTTAATTTTAGTCCAAGTCTCTCTAAGGCTTGATTTTGATCGTTCATTTTTATTTCATGTATATGTAAGTCAGGTGCCTGATTTTATTTCAAGGTTAAGGCAATGGCTGATGATGCCTACAGTATATACAAGGCGAAACATGTACCATTTTAGTTAACATGTCAATGTAAATCAAAAAAGACATGGTTTATTTTATTGATTAGGTGGTCAAATTAATAAATTAACTTATTGTTATTATTCCAATTATTCTTTTGGTTTCAGAAAATCCACTTGTATTTTATTTTGAGGTAAACATCACCGCATACAAATGACATAGCGTTTAATTTATAATAATATAAGAAATTTATTTTAACTCAACCTATTCAATACAGTACAAGATGTTAACGTATTAGTTAAACATCGTTAAAAATAGTTGAGACATGTTTTGCCCCTTCTGTGGGGCATTATCAGTCATATCAAATACCTTAAAATTCTACCAGACATCTGGTTGGAAATTATAAAAATATGTTGCATGAGTGAATACATTAAAAAACATTTACAAGATCTTATCATTAACAGAATATCAAATTGATAAAAAAATGTTACACTAGTGAAACTGTTGGTGAGTTTTCACTCAAAACAAGGCCGTCATATGTACAGTATTGACAATAATGGTAGTTAAAGTCTTATTTGATGCTAAGTTCGAAGACAGTTTAAAATTTATATACAAATATTGAGAATGAATGCAGAATGCATATAATTACAATTTACTGTACGTGTATTTTACATTGTAAAATAATATGGAAAAGCATTCCAAATTTGTATTAATTTCCATAAAAATAAAAATAATATTTGTTTTGGACCTCAATGTTACGGTCCTGGTGCAGTCTAATCAGAAATGGCTTCAAGATATGAAATTTTGTATGTGATTTATGGCCAGCTCATGTAAAAATGTTGCATTACATCGTAATTTAACTTCGATGTCTATGTTGACTAATTCTATTTTAGACTCAAACAAAATAGTTCGTCGAAGTATCCATGGGCTAATCACGTCCGTTGGACACTCTCTATGAAGACGGAGTGCCTAGTGCATGTAAACAACAGTTGATATTAGATTCAAAATGAACCGTGTTGAAAAAGTTAAAATAATGGCTAGAAATAGGGCGGTTGAAATGTCGTTAAATCTTCCCAATTGACTAGTACTTTTATGTTTTTCCATGTGTTTATGTTATTGAAGTATGGGATTTCAGTTTTATTGGTTGAATGGGTGACAGTCGAAAACATTGTGCGATGTAATTAATGTTGAGCTGTCTTACGTATGTGAAAATCTGAAAGGAAGGAATAAGTCCTTAATTAGTTGAGTGAAATGACGGGAAAAGAGAAATGAATGCGTTAAGGAATTGAGACTGTGAAGTTAAAACTTACCTTAAGTGTTGTTGGGCTGTTACCTTAATGGTAAGAGGTTTGTAAGGCACTGGCTCTCACTAACGCTCGTATTGTACGTGTGACGTCTTGGTGGAGGGGAGTGGGCCTGAGAAGGCGGGGCCGTGGGCCTGTGATTGGCGCATGGGAAGGAGTTGTGTGTATTGGAGGGATGACATCATGGGCTTCGTATATTCGAGCCATTCAAAGCCCATTTCAGTCTACTGCCGAAGCAGCTCATGGGCTGGGCCTCTCTGCAGGACTCTGGTGCTGAGCCCAATTTGGCAGGTTTGATTGTGGCTCAGTCCTATGGTTTTTGAAAGTGCTCAAATACATGAGCCTCATGTCAATAGATTTACCAGCATGTGAATGAACTCATGCAGGTCAAAATTGACACTTTGTTGTCTCCAAAAACCATAAAATTGTAGTTGGTGGGACATAAAACCAAAAACATTATTCTGTGTCAGTGAAATAGCAGGTGATCCCATTCTGTAATGGAAGAGGAAAGGGCTAGGAGTAGGAAGGAAGTGGCTGTGGCCTTAATTAAGGTACAGCCCCAGCATTTGCCTGGTGTGAAAATGGGAAACCACGGAAAACCATCTTCAGGGCTGCTGACAGTGGGGTTCGAACCCACAATCTCCTGAATACTGGATACATGTCGCACTTAAGCGACTGCAGCTATCGAGCTCGGTTATAAGTACCTCTAAGTTGAAGCCCAACATTTGTTCCATTGCTACTGCATTTCTGGCTGGTGCAGAGGAAATTATACCTCCTCCATCTGGCATCCCTCACCAGAAACAGGTCCTGTAGAGGGCAAAATTGCAGCAGCTGGACGTGCTCAATTGTGGGCTTTTAAGCATTATTGGAATCCTACGATGGCCATCATATTACCTTTGTTCGGCTCCTTGGCTAAATGGTTAGCATGCTGGCCTTTGGTCATAGGGGTCCCAGGTTTGATTCCTGGCAGGGTGGGGAATTTTAACCATCATTGGTTAATTTCTCTGGCACGGGAACTGGGTATATGTGTTGTCTTCATCATCATTTAATCCTCATCACGACACACAGGTCGCTTACGGGCGTCAAATCAAAAGACCTGCACCTAGTGAGCCGAACATGTCCTCGGACACTTGGCACTAAAAGCCATGCACCATTTCATATTAACTTTAAGCATCTGTGCACTAAGGCCCATTTTTAAATGTGAAGAGTAAGAGAGCAGCTTGGGAAAAGTGTGTATCTTGCATGCCAGTACATATTCCATCATCACAAGAAAGACAGAATTCCACCCTGCTTTTCTTCCAATAAAGCGTGAGGCGGAGGCCCATCACCTCTCTTTGCACCTCTAATGTTTCGTATTCTTATTATGTGCCTTTCACGGAATGGAAATTTATGGAGCACACTCACCCTATTCAGTAGAATATGGAATGAAAGAGAGTTTCCATCTCAGTGGCATGAAGCAATTGTGATACCAATTTTCAAGCCAGTTAAAGATCCAAAGCTTCTGGATAGTTATAGGTCAATTTCCCTATAAGCTTTTTGAAAGTATGGTGAATTGGCATCTCATGCGAGCCTTGGAGGAGAGGTGTCTCTTAAATAACTACCAGTGTGGTTTTTGCTCTCATCAGTTTGTCACCAATTACCTGTTCAGACTGGTGAGTGCCATTCAAGAGGCCTTTCTTCAGATGTAGAACTTATACATCGTATTCTTCGACCTCGTGGTATGGGACTGGTGGTATGAGATGACCTCCACCCTACATGAATGAAGATTCCGGGGAAAATTTGCCCACGTTTATTGAGAACTTCATGTCCCTCCAACTATTTCAAGTCCGTGTTGAGAGGGCATATTCTCAATATTTAGTTCAAGAAAATGTAGTACCACAGGGATCTGCACTTACTGAAACACTGTTTGCAATTGCTATCAATGGCATAATTGCCACTGCTGGGCCCACAATTGTTCTATCACTATATGTAGATGATTTAGATGTACATTTCAGCTCAGAAAGGGCAGTCGGTGGTTGTTGATAGACAGCTGCATCAAGCAGTGAACCAAATTGACAGGTGGACCCTGCAACACGGTTTTCGATTTTTCAGCAACAAAAACCTAAGTTGTACACTTTGGTCAACATTTGCTTGTGCATCCTGATCTACACTCCTCTTACCAAACAATGTCCTATCAGTGGTAGACACCTCTAAGTTTCTGGAACTCCATTTTGATAAGAGACTGACAGCCCCACATTTGTCAGTTCAGTGTTGTCTGCATGAAGAGACTTAATATGCTTTAATTTCTCAGTGGCTTTATAGGGGGCTAATTGTGTGGTACTGCTGTAATTTTACATAGCTATGGTTCTGTCCTGTATCAATTGGCATATGGTTCAGTAAGAAGAACTGTGCTGAACCCTTTAGATAGTGTACACCATTGTGGAATTAGGTTGGAAACTGGAGCTTTCTATACTAGTATGATTTCCAGTATACTCGCTGAATCGGGAGTTCCACCTTCACAAGAGAAAACGTCAGCACATATCTACTTCCCAGTTATGAAACAATGAAAATCAGTGACATTTTAGTTGAAATCATTCAGCTTTCCTTAGCATAATGACGTTCTTCATCAAAGAGAAAGTTCATTTCTCTTCATAAAAAATAATCATCCAGCCTCAGCTAAGCATAAAATATAACAGACTGATCCAGTGTGCTGCAGCTATTTCTTGACCTTTAAAATGCAGCAGTTCATGGGAAATGGTATATCCATTGCTGTGTTACAAAATCACATATTTTTCAGAACCTCCTCTACTTGCATAAAATTGCCACTTTTTGTGCCTCAAAATGATTTGCAAGACTTGTTGGTCACTTGAAGTGCACTTTTCTGTTTCCACCAGCAGTGCACGTTGCACTTGGAACTGAATACTTGCCGCCTGCTGCCCTATTCATGTGTGTTTCGGTGTAACTGATCACAAAATACATATGTACCCAAAATTCTCATAAAATATATTGTTACCAGACTGGAATAGAGTGTCACTAGTCAGGTCTGCGCTGAATCACTTACTGAACTAAAGTAGTGCAGTTGTACTTCCTAAAAGGTGATAACAGGAAGTTGCACGGTATTTGGAATGCCAGGTTTTGCAATAGAAAGGATTCTGCTTGATGTTTTTACTTCAAAACTCATCTGGAACTCGGTGATAAATTGTTGAAAAAATGGGTGTGTCGAATACCCAAACATTTCTTTTATTCCCACTTTGAATTTTTTTAAAAAAAATGGAGTGCGTAAATTATGCATGGGCATCAATTATCTGAGAAAATATGGTATACCTGGGTTTACATATGAATAATTTATTTTGTTTCCAATGGGTTAAAATTCAGTTATGGAACATATTTTGATTTTCATTTAATTAGATTATTTTCTTTTTTGCTTCTTTGTAATTTAGTACTTAAATTTTAATTTGAAATCTCTTTTCCCTTCTAAGTGATAAATGATATTCACCTTCACCATCCCTAAGTTGATAAATGGAGGGTACCCTAATGATGACAGTTGTCTCTTCATTTTTTCTCCTGGTCCATTGTTTTGATATCCCTTTATTAACCTTATTTATAAATCCATTTTTCCTTGCAGTATGATTGTATTTGGAGAAGATAAACCAAAGGTGATTTGCAATCTTGTGTGCAATGGCCAAGGACCTGTAGTATCTGTTGATCCTCATCAACTTAACTTTGGAGAGGTCAGATTGCTTGAAGAAGTTTCAATGGAACTTACCCTTACAAATGACTCACCTGTTCCAGCAGATTTTATGGCTTCTATTGTAAGTATTTTAAATTCCAAATTTTTTTTTCCATTATATTCTTTGTCCAGGTTGGACCAAGTTGTTGTTATAGGTACAGTACATTGGTTGCCGATGTTTCAAATGCATTACAGTATTCTGCAAATAGGTGACTGCTGTAGCACTATTTGAACCAAGATAATCTGTCTCATCAGATGCAGGGAGTTAAAATCAAGTATGAAACTGGTTTCTCCTGCACCTTACGTTGTATTTTCCTCCATAAGCTCATGTGAGCCCTGAGTACATCCTTGAAATGTGACTTTTACTTGGCAATCAGATGGAAATTTTTCGTGACTGTTCTGTAAATGGTGGAATCTTTTGTTTTCATGTTTTGTTCTGTATACAGGTTATTTGGGATTTTCTTACAATGGCATTTTCGACATATATTTTTGTGAGAAAGTTATCAAAACATCCACTAAAGTGCTATGTTTTGTTGTAAAACACTTAAGTGTAGCTTTGCGTGTCTGTCTGTGTCTGTTAGGTCATCAGCCCAGAGGCTGGTTGGATCCTCAAATAGCACCACCAAAGGTTATGCGGTTATAAGGAAACCGCAAAAACCAATGGCAACACCAAAATGAGGCGTACTAGGCAAGAAGAGGAGTGAGGTAGTTTCCCATTGTTTTCCTCACTGGGTCAGAAAGTGCTATTGCAGCACGACTGACCCTATGAGCAACACCTTTCTTAACACTCAGATGCACTAGTCGTGCTCTGAATGCCATTACTCAGTACCACCCATACCCCAGCAGCTTCCATATTGTCACAGCCATGGATGAGACTGGGACTTCGGTGAAAGCTACACTTGACTCTGGCCTATGCCAAGAGATGGATACAAAAGTACTGTATCCATCAAGAAATGGCAGGGGCAGAATTGGTATTTCCAACAGGATTCTGTTCCAGCACACAAGACCAAGATTGGTCGACAATGGTTGCAAGTAAATGTTCCTAACTTCATTTCCATTTATGATTGGCCATCCGACAGTCCAGAGCGATATCTCTGGATTACAAATTGTGGTCAGTATTTGAATAAATGGTCTGCGAGGAGAAACTTCCTAATATTGTTAGCCTAAAAAGAAGCACATCTTACATTTCGCCAACAAAAGTAACTTACTAAATATGTATGAAAACATTTACATTGATTTTGATCAGAAAAATAATGCTAATTTCAATCTCAGTGATATATAAGGAAAAGTATATCCTTTTAGAGGAGATCTTTAATTATAACTTCAAATATGCATTACATATAAAATTTCCCTTTTCCACTTCCTTGCATTCCTTACCTCCTGCTCATTATCCTCCCTCATTTGCTCATCCTATTCACCTCTCTCCCACTTCTTACCCCCTGCTCCTCTCTGCTTTTCCTTCCACACAAACATTGCTCAGTCATGAAAGTATCTTCCTTAGTCAGTGCTGTGTTAAGCACAAAATCACATTCTATTACAAGTTTCACTTTACCAATCCATGAAGTGAGTAGAAATAAGCCATACTGTGTCTCTTATTTTATATTTGCATTTTAATAGGTATGGAGAGAATCTTTCTTTTCATGCTTTTCATTTTCTTTTCTTTCTTATTCTTCAGATTTTCTTGAATAGAGTATAAAACTATAAACACTGCACAAACATCAACATTTGTCATTCAAGTTCCATATTTATGTTATATCATCCATTGCAAAAGGAGAGCACTTACTATCAAAGGGTAGAGAAGCGTCCACCTATTCAGTACCATTAGCTTAATATAATTGGCTTATATAATTGGTATTAGTTTCAACCTCATTAATGCTCACATACACCCAGTAATAAAGAAAACAATCTGGTATGTCTCAGTTTAAAATCCAACAACTTATCCAAAACTGAAACCAAATTACACACCAAACCCGCTGCGGCTTGTGCCAAACTATGTCATCGCTCCTACAGCAATCAAACCTTCCTGAGCTGGTCTGGGAGTTGGCATTCCCCATCTGTAAAGTCGATCCACTTGATTTATAAATTATGTCTTGTTGAATAGTAATATACATAATTGTTTGTATGTAGCTTGAAGGGGAACATTCATAACTTGAATAAGTATTCCTTTTTATCAGATGTAGTGATCTATTGTTTAATTTGGTTTGAAGTTAATGTGCCTGTGTTCCTCGTAAATTGTGTGCACTTGACATGGACACCAACACCAGATTGACTGTTTAGAGGGAGCAGGAGTATGGCTTTAGTATAACATTAATTTGGTCGCAACTAGTACCAGTTATATAGGACACTATATTAAGCTAATGGTATTCAATAGGTGGACCCTTCTCTACGCTCTGATAGTGATCAATTGTCAATATGGATCATAATGACATTCATAACTTATGATATGGAAGGAGAGCACATATAATCCTATTTACATAGCACAACACTGTAAATTAATTTCTCCATGAAGATTCCAACTGTTGGTGGAGTCAAGGAACTTTAAAAAGAAATTTTAATATTCAACGTTAGTTTGTGCAATATTCTTTTAATTGTTCAGTGTCCACTCATTTATGTGTTTTAATTGTTCAAAATGCTAATTTTAAATAGAACAAAATCATTTTAATATGTATAACATTGGTGAACTACAAATTCGTCATTCTGTTTTATATCTGTTCCAATTGTAAAATTTTATGGCTGATGATGGCTTAAGGTGATGGAACATGTACCATAATTATGTAAAATAATCTAAGAGATTATTAAATATTGAAAGCTGGACACATACATTCTTTTTCTTTTGATCAATATAGTTAATAAAGTACCTGATAAATGAATTTAGTCACTTGTAATGCCACCTGTTGCAGCAGAAGAGACAAAGCACATCACAACAGACAATAGTCAATGTAATGTTATTGCTGATCAATTGTATGGGGTTTCGATATTGTAGGGTTTCACATTTAATTTTTTTTTCTGACTCTGTGATATCCATCTACTTCCTTTCACGTCTTCCTCTTTGCTTATTCTTCAAGTGATTGTTCATTCACGATTTCATAGACATTTTGATACTTGCACAAACTAATGTTGACAATATTAAAATTTCTTATTAAGGTTCCTTGACTCCACCAACAGTTGGAGTCTTTTCCTTGTTGATATGACTTGATGACCATGTGGTTTTTGTTTTAAGACAATCACAACAAAAACCACCACCATCGCCAGTTAATACGATTGAACAATATTTGTGTGTTAGTGATGCTTGGCATTGATATCGACTAAGCAAAAATAGTCTATATTTGTGAATATCTCTGTTATCTTAGTTGGTATGGTGAAACTGTATAAGATATAAACAACTGGAAATTGTATTTTCTATAACTTTTGTTTTGTAGTATTTATCAATTGGACCACTAATATGATAGAAATTTGAGAATTAAATTTATGTCTTAGCCTAAACTACCATTTTACCCAGTGTGAATATAATTATTTTTAGCCTACGCTGTAGTGCCTTATTCCCTATTGCTATTTTCTTGTGGTTCAGCATTGATGTGGATTATGCAACAGAAGTCGAGATTCATGAATATTTCTGTTATCATTGCCAGTACAGTAAAACTGTATAGACATACTGTATCAGGAAAAGTTGTTGGGCTCTTGAACATGGGAAAGGTCTCAGGTAGTGTGCGGTATTTAGGAGCTGGTACAGAGAAGGGATTTAACAGGGCGAAGTAATAGATGTTATTTTTCCTGTTGAATTTATTCAAGATCTAAATGGAAAAAAACTCTTTTCTTATCTCGCATTTAAACTCTTGGAAATTATCTTGAAAATGTATTCTTTCATTGACATGATCAACTCAAAACTGAAATGCAGGAACTCTCTGATGGAAATATAAACATAAATTTATCCTTTCATAAAATTCATACGTCGAATGTGTTTTCCTGAGTCTTTAGAAAGTTCAAAATTAACACTTGTTCTTGATAATCACACTCATATAAATCCTACAGTTTGTCTAGATTGAACTGAAATTCATAGGTTAAATGCGGCTCAAAAACAAACACTTGCTTCATAAATCACTCATAAGAAACCTACAGTCTCTCTTAATTCATTATTAACTTGAATATCATAAACTGAATATGGTTTCAGAAGTTCAAAAATAAACACTGGTTTTCATAAATCACTCATATGAAATCCTATAGTCTTTCTGAATTCAGAATTTCATAAATTGAATATAGTTTCAGAAAAAAATAAACACTGGTTTCATAAAATTGTACAGTCCTTCTAAATTCATTATTAGATTGAATGTAATTTCATAAATACCTGTGTTCATAAATAGACACCTACAGTCTGTCTAAATTGATTCCTACAGTTTGTTTAAATTGTTGAATTGAAATTCACATGAAAATTAAACCTTCATTAATTAATGTAGTACTCAAAAAAATTTATTAATGGAAAAGTTCCTCTTCAATAAGTCAATGATTGTCTAGTGCAATACTTTTAAATTATTCACTTGCTTTACCAGAGTAAAAATGCTAAGTGCACTCAAATCACCTGAGTTCTGTAGACTGGAACTGGTGAATGCACCTCCACGAGAGGACCAGGAAACAGTAGCGCCTACATCAAATGTGCCCAGATACCAGAATCTACAAATGGTGAGTTAAGCCATAAGTTATTGCAAGTCTGCACGTAACAGTTAATTTTATTAAATTTTATATCATTCATTTTTTCTTTTGTTTCCATAAGTTCAGTTTTCATAAATACAAATATTATTATAATATTTATAGATCCACCTGTTCAATACAATACAATTCACTATTTCATGTGGTTAAAATTTATACACAATACATAAGTCATAGGTACATGTTTCATCCCTTTTTTTATGGGCATCATCAGCCTATATCAATCTTAAAAATTAATGGATATGGGATCTTTCTAATCTTATAAACTATAGAGTAAAATGTTGAACAATGATCTCATAAAATGTTATACTATAATCTAAAATAGGGATATTGCACAGAAAATATGTTAAAAATACTATGAATTAACAGCCTGACTGTCAACTAGCTTTGACACAACATTTAATCATTAGCAACGTCTCCACAAGAAGTCCCATTTTCTTTTCTATGACTTTCTGATAAATCAACCGTACATATTTTAATACATTTGGTATGTTCACACTTCTATTTTAAATAACTGACATTGATTTTACTATCTTGAACTCATGCTATGGGAATTGAGCAAACATCCCCCTTGGATGATTGTGCTTTTACACTCAAGGCCGTCACACTCCTAAGATGTATAAGAAGAGGATCCATTTTGGTTTTAAACGCTCAAATATTCATGATTAACTATGTTATAATCTTCAAAAACTGAATTCATAGTATTTTTAACATACTTTCTGTGCAATATCCCTAGTTTAGATGTTATAGTATAACATTTTATGAGATCATTGTTCATTTTACTCTATAGTTTATAAGATTAGAAAGATCCCATATCCATTAATTTTTAAGATTGATATAGGCTGATGATGCCTGTAAAAAAAGGGTGAAACATGTACCTATGACTTTTATGTATTATGAATAAATTTTAACCACATGAAATGGTGGATTGTATTGTATTGTATTGAACAGGTGGATCTATAAATATTATAATAATATTTGTGATATACGTCATCTTCAATACGGAACCAAAATGAGAATAGTAACTTGTAATTTCATAAATACACCATCATGTTTATCATCCTAATAAATCGTTATTTTAATTGGTACTTTCATAAATTCTTATTAATGATCCTTAGTTTCCCAGTTAGTGTTTACTTAATGGTTAGTGTCCTGTCTGGGAGTATCTAGAGTCTCATTCATCATCATTTCTCTTTATCCAGCTGTAGCCGGGTAGGGTCAAATATGGTTCCTCTCCACTTTCTTCGGTCTTTCCACCACTCCTCCTCCAACACTGTCTCCCAGTCCAGGTTTCTTTCTATAATACTAAGCTGAAACACTATAATTCCATAGTTAAACCAGAGGCAACGTACGCTAGTGAAACTTTATTCAAATTCAATGTAAAATCTACAACAGACAAATTACAGAAGAATTATTAATAAAAAAACACCAAGTTGATGGACAGTGGAGATTGTTGCCTAACGACATTGTCTATCGTGAATGCGAATCAATAATATCTACAATGCGTAAAAGAAGAATTTCCTTTTTCTGTCACATATCAAGATTACCAGACACCAGGATATTGAAACAACTATTTGATTATTTTTTGAAAAATAAAATCAATAATAATTGGTTCAAAGAATTTCAGGATGATTTGGAAGAATTGGGTATAACTCGGCAACAAATCAAAGACAGAAAAGAGAAGAGGATTTTGAAGAACAAAAGCATAAGTCTCAAACTAAAAACAGTTGAATGGATACAATATACTATATTGGACACACAAAGGGCTTCCAGGTCGGAGAGGATGAGAAAGTTCTGGGAGAAGGAAAAGAAGAAATTAACTCAAATGTATTGATTTCAGTGCTTCAATGTGGGCGTAAAATATGTAAATAAAATACTGCATTGGATTGTATCCTTCCATCTCAATCGTGGTCATCCACAGCTTCTCCTTCCTTGCATTTGCATTTCCATCACCTTTTATGGCATTTTTTCATCACTCATTTGCTTTATGTGCCCAAACCATCTTAGTCGGCTCTTCTCTATTCTATAATTCATTTTTTCCACTCCAATTTCTTCCAGGATTTTCTCATTCCTTATTTTGTCTCTTCTACTCTTCTGTATCTTACTCTTCAAGAACTTCATTTCGGCTGCCTGTATTCGACTCGCATCCTTCTTTGTCATTGTCCAAGTTTCTGCTCCGCAAGTTGTTATGGGCACTAATACATCTTGTACATAGTTTCCTTTACTTCCATTGACACATCTTTGTCCCATAGCATGTTTCTTACACTATGATAGAAACAACTTCCAGCTTGAATCCTCCTACTAATCTCAGCATCCAGTCGAGCATTCTCCATTAATTCACCATGTATTTGAACGTTTCCACTATTTCCAGGGACTTGTCTGCAAGTCTAATCTGACCTTTCACTTCTTTCTCCCCTCTAGTCATAACAACAGTTTTACCCTTTTCTATACTTATTTTCAATCCACATTCTTCGATGTTCCCATTCACCACATTCAACTGTTCTTGAAACTTCCTGTCGCCTTCTCCCCAAATCACAATATCGTCTGCAAATAACAACATGCTCATTTCTCTTCCTCCATATGCTGCTTTTGCTGTTCTCATGATGTCATCCATTACTATTGTAAACAGGATTGGTGATAGAAGACTTCCCTGTCTCAGCCCACTCATTACTTATTACTATTAATTATCAACTATTGTCTTCAAGCCATAAGTTTGAAGGCTGGCGTCCAAGATATATTTTTTTATGGAGAGGGAAATGAGCGAGTATTTATATTAAAATTAAAGTGACCCAGTATGTCACAACCTCCTGGCAAGAGATTCACGCCATATGTACTAAAGATGTCGTCAGAGCTTACAAAAACCTCAGGGGTGGAGATAGGATATTAACTGAGGCAATGTGACCACCTTCATAATTGTTGTAGGTGCTGTGGGAGACTTATTACCTCAGATTAAGTATAGGTACATCAGTATTGATGAAGAAAATTGCATTGTATTTGAAACATCAGTGACCTGTACATAAGATACATGAAACAACAAAACAGTCCAAACTGGATAAATAATAATTCCATAGCAGTTAAAAAAATTATAGAAAATTCATCTCTGTGAAATTTGGTTTCTGGTATGTACACATATGTAACTAGCTGAAATCCATAATACAAATTAAGGAAACAGATAGGGAACAGTAACTTGCTAGGTGAAAGCATTAAATAAGGAAGAAGAATGACTCACTTAGCTGATATCATTCTATTTTACTTGTTACCTTAACAGTATTCATTTCCAAGTATCTATCCTTATCCTAACAATCCTCTCCATGTCTAATTCAATATAGAGTAAGAGGAAAAAAACCGTAGCAAAAAGTATCCCTGGTTTGAAACTTTTTAAGATGATTCTCAGCTTGACCCACTCTGTGTTCACAGAGGCATACTCTGTGGGTATGAAATGACACATGCGAGGATTAGACAATGGGACTGCAATGGACAGACAGAATCATTTCGAACTGTGATAAGATCACTTATTAAAGGGGAAGGTCATGGTGTATTGAACTTTATTGAAAATAATCCATAGGAAAGTAAGTGGTGTAGCCACTCAACTAATAACTAAATGGTCCAAGTTCTAGTCATGTCAACTTCATGTAGGATTTTTCACCCAAACCAGTGTGTGGCACCAGGAGGAACATCTGGCTTAAACTCCACACCAAGATCTGAATTCAGTCAAGGGTTGTCAACAGTGGGTGATTAGCAGGACCTGGATTTTGTTGACCTAAAAATGCTAAAATATGACCTTTAAAATGACCTTAAAATGATCAAATAATGCCCTAAAAACAAACAAAAAATGACCTAAAAATCCCAAGTATTTATTGTTTGAACTAAATTATATACATTTCTAGATATGAACAATATTGAAAATTGATATCTTCTCTAATTTTTACATAGCAATATGTCAGTTCTTTGTTTTGGAATCTTGGTTTTCCTTGGAAACAAAATGTACTGGTATGAAGATCTTTTGACACCAGGTGCTCTGTAAAGAGAAATGATCTGAAAAGGAAAACAGCGTTCCTATAAAGATAATCGTAATCGCCTTCGGTTGCAGAGTTAACTGTTAAGTTATATATAATGACATATGATGTAGATTTTAATATTCACCTCAGACCATGTTGCAGTAGATAACTGTGACCATCCGTAGATTCTCGAAGGTAAAAGAACGTCGATTGTCAGCCAAAAGTTCTTGTACATCGAAAAGGTCATTTCGACGTCCACAGATGCAAGTGGTGCATACTTGAAGTGCGCTAAATCACTTGGTGACAACTTTCTTCAATATCAACTACACTGAAATCTTCCCCAGTGAGTACCCGGATGACTGAGCACAAAATCTTGTATCCTGTGTTTTTATCAAGAACAGATTTTAGTTTCTGAAATACTGACTCGCCAACTTCACCACACACATTTTCCAAAGCTACCTGCATTGCTCTCACCAAAGCTGTCACTTGTTCGATTGTCACACCTCTCTCCTGAAGTCGTGTAATAGCTGACAGCAGGGAACTAAAATTTGCCTTAATGTATACCAACTTACCCTGCACATCGTCAGCTGAAAACATCTCTTGGGTGATTTTGATAGCCTTGGCATGTTGGGCTTCTAGAGAGTTTACCACTCACTTCACTGATAAAAAGTTGTCCCTGTAGTACTCGCACGCATTGATCCACATACCCCAACGTATGACTACAGACTGCGGAGGTAGTGATATATCGGGAGCTAGTGACTTAAAGAGTTTCCTGTGCGATGGGGCCTTGATAAATACCTTCTTTACCTACGACACAAGTCTATTAATCTCAGGAAAATTCTCCCTCACGTCTTCTGCCACTGTGGAAAGCATGAGGTAGACAAGTTACATGCACCATTCTTGAATAAAAAGCTTTGATAGCTTTACCAGCTTTAACTATGTAAGGCGCGGCATCGGTCACGAAAAGTAAAACGTCATCGTACCTAACACCGTCAGGCCACATCAGAACCATGGCCCTGTCAAACATTCGACATATTGTAGAATGATTGACAGATTCCAGGACATCAGAAGTTAGCAAAAACATTTCTCCAGGACTATCTATTTCCAGGGTTCCTACAATTACGTTAGCTACGTAACGACCTTCAACATCAGTAGTTTCATCTACTGAGACAAAAATCTTCTTTCTGCTTGTTCTTTCCTGTATTCTTTGAAGTGTTTTTTCATAGCAGAGGGGTATGTAATTTTTCCTTATCGTAGATGTATCCAGAATGGAATGACCTATATACCATGCTAGGAACTGCATTAATTTAGGAATAGTTAGTTTATGAAGAGGAATATTTGCTGTGACAAAAACTTCACACAATTCATTAAAAAAGGCTGAGGTTGTACCTCTGCTTGATGATGAGTTTTGCATGAGTAACTGTTGAGTACTTTTCTTTCTGCTGATATTCTGAATACCGCGCACATGTTTGACAAGACTGAAGTACTGTTGAACAGTGAATATTTTTGCTGCTGTCACTTTCACTCCACACACTTTACAGAATAGTATTTCACCATCTGTAGAAAAGGTATCTTCCCCGAATTCAGAGACAATTTATCTCAAATGACCTGCCTTGGATGGTTTTACCTTTGGCATTTTAACATGCACTCAAAATGGTTACACACAACTGACATCTACAAACTGTACAACTAAAACTGACCTGAGGGAACAAAGAAATAGAGTACACTGGCAGAAATACCTCACTGCTGACGTCACACTGTGAACACACTTCCTTGGTGAACTGATAAAGGATTAGCCCTCGTCTGAAGGTCACCCAAGAATAGCTTAGCTCTCACCACCTGTTAAGACATAAAGGTGAGGGATGTACAAAGCTACGTACTCAGCTCACAACTGAGTGCAGAAACTTTCAAAGATGAACCTTCACGTAAACCTTCAAGTACATCAAGATATAGGAACTGGTTGGTTGATGATGTAAAAGGTGGATTCTTATTTAAAAATAACCAATAAGAAAAATGAAATAATTAAAAATTTAAAAAAGCAAAAAAATTACCTAAAAATCAAATACTTCAAAAAATGATGAAAAAATTACTTAATAAATACGCATTTCTGTAATCTGGGGGCCATGAACAGGGTTTGTATATAACTTAGCAACTTCTATGATGCACCAGTTAAAAGAGACATGTCATTGAAATCTGGGCCCTGGTGATTAGTATGCATTCTACAGTTGTACTTGTCATAGTGCCAGACCTGTAGCTCAGATTCCTGCTAACAGAATAAGAATAACCATTGAGAGAATATCTGATATGAAATTCTATTTAAAGTTGTATATAGTTCACACTTTTGTGAACTGTGAAGTTCAGAGTTTGATATTTGGACTTAATATTATGGTTACATACAAGTATTATTTACTTTATATTCTCATTTTAGGGTAAAACTAAGTCACCTTGGAAAACATCACCTCAGAAGGGTGTTTTGTATGCTGAGGAATCAATAACATTGCAGATCACCGTGGAACTGTATGATACTGGCACTTTTACGGATTTTGTTCAGATTCAAGTTCACAATAGCAGGACCTTGATTGTGAATATGTCTGCTGTAGGAATTGGAACTAGTCTTGTTGTTGAGCCACCAATCTCTCCCGAGTACAAATTAGGAGCTTTGTTTACGTAAGTGTGTTTTGCTTGTTTATATTACTTTCAACTTTTTTTGGTACTTAAGAGACTGTTATTTCTACATAAGGAAAGATTTTATTGAGACATACTGAGATTTTAAAAATGGAAGATATTGATATTTATATGTGTTATACATTTAAATCCTAAGGCTACCCTGGATGTTTACTAGGCTATACATTGAGGAAAGCTATGTTATACCATTTCCTTTCTATACCAAGTTGATATGCAAGAGTTGATATTAAGTAGTATGTATATATGCAAATGGTATGATGATAGGCTATTACTTACTGACAAGGATGATTGCCTTTGTCGGGTACCATTAGTCATGTCTGTACGTTCTGAGGTGGCTGTAGAGTTTAATGACAGAACCACAAACTCTTCAACATTGGTGGCACACAGTGCCAAGGTCAAGAGCCATTCTGAAGAGCACCTGTTCTTTCCTAGCTTTACATTTGTCTATTTCGAGTCTGTGTCTTTGCTGTTCAAAAAGTTAAGAGCCTTCATGGACAAGTCAATGCCATGCCAATTGGTTAAGATGCTGTGTATTTGCAATTAGTGGAATTTATTTGGCATTTTTTAGTGCTGGAATTTAGAACATCTTTGTAATGATTTTTCTTATGTTCTTCAGCTGAGAATACATTATCATCTTTAGAAGATGAAATTCTGACAATGTATATATATGTGTGTACACTGTACAGTGTGTCCCACTCACTATCAAACTTGATATTCCCTCAATTATTCCAATACCAATGAAGATATTGCAGCAAAATTTGAACAGAACTCACCTCATTTTGTAAGGAATATGGTGACTTCATAACATGTGTTGGAAATGGCCACCATCTGAGTCCAGACAGTATTGAACTCAGCAGATGACTTCCCATATGACTTCCTGCAAGGTTGTTCAGTGAAGTCCCCTTGGTTTCCAGTTTTTTTGAGAAGGACCAAATGATGAAATTGCTCGGGGAGTGTCAGTAACCAAACTTTCCCAGAAATTGTTGTTCACATGACTTTATTAATCCTATTTTCCAATAATTGCGGACAATAAATGCTTGCTCCGCCAGAAAATGCCGATTCATTTTCTAACTATCCTGTGTGAATCGACATGCACACCACACTGCACTAACACATACAAACAACTGTAAGGTATTGCAGCTTAATATTTATCTTTCATTTCTCTTCTTATCTTAGATTTGCTAAATATTAAGATGATTTTTAGAAACTTACAGAGTTTAACAATATGACATCATGTTCTGAATTGACAACATAATCTGTAACACATTTCCATAGAAAAGTTGTCAAGTTTCCAAAAAGTCCAATACTTCCAGTCATATATGACCGGCATTCACCATAACAGCATGCCAGAAATTTTAGTAGCGTGACATCATTACATTGTGTCATTCAGTTTGTAATGAAGAATTTATTAGAAAGTTACCCAACCAGCAAATCAAACCTGCATAAAAATATGGATACTAAATTTATTGTAAATTGTTAAAAGAAGTAAAAAACACAATGGTTCCACCTGTAAATGACATTTCACTTTTAAAGTGTTAGATCAATTTTGATTATTGCTGAAGATGGCCTAAATTAAATGCCAAAATATGTCCTAAGGTTTTAACGAACTTTCAACATAATTAGCACAATAAGTATTGAACAGTTGGACCTATCAATAAAATCTTTTATTAGTGAGACCTGTGGAATATGTCCTTTTCAAAGAAATGTGTACTATCTGAAATAAATATTATTGTAGAATATTTTATTTGTATTCCTTTTATCTATTTAAATCTGGAAATGTAACTACTAAATTGTAAAGGGTTATTGTTGAGTGATATTTTGTAATGTTCTGGAAATTTTTGTGATGCGGACTTTTGCAACAGGGTATGTCAGCCCGTGTCGATTCTAGAAGCATGTCTTTACTAATTTTGGAAGATGGAAAGTTCATGATTAGGATTAAGTAATGTTCTGGAATATTGTGAAAACATTGCGACTTGGTAAGGGGTTTTGATTGGTGGATCGGGGTGGCAAGGGGGAAGCTTCTATGGTCTGATTGGTTACTCGGTGATTGCACCAGGGCCAGCCTTGCCTTCTTAACAGAGTGAGGCAAGATTTCATAGTCTTTTCATTTCTTGTCAGTCCAGCGATCAGACGCATGTCGGCGATCTCCCTGCCAGGATGGGCTGCCTGGGGTAAACGCTGTTGATTTCATTTCCACCTTCATTTATATTTAATGTTTGCTTGTACTTTCACATAGGAGCTTATCTTACTCACCCAGACTCGCCACTCAATTATTCAGATACCTTAGCTTTTCAGCTGGGCTGCCTGTTTTTAGTTTTGTAAACCGTGTAATTAATAGATGAATTTTATTTCCCTCGGGATTTGCCTCCAGTAACTTTGTATCACTTGATGTATGCTAGTTTTTCCTCTACCCCACATCAGAAGTATTTTTGGTGTTGGGAGTAAGTTGAACTGGCCTCTGCATCAAGTTTAAGTATTTCTGCCTTCCCCTTGTTTCCGTCATGTGGCACGATTGTCTGAAAGGGCCGTTAGCTTTCACTTAATGTTGTATTACTAATATCATGTGTTACTTATTACCTTATAAGTTGTATTATGGAAGTTGCATTAAGTTGAAGTATCTCTGTATCTTAGACCATTGTCTCAAAGGAATTGTCCTTGGTAAATTACATTTGGTCTTGTTGATGTCGAGTGTTATTTTGTAACATTTTATTTTGGAAAATGAAATGTCGCATGGCTTTTAGTGCCGGGATATCCCAGGACGGGTTTGGCTCGCCAGGTGCAGGTCTTTCTATTTGACTCCCGTAGGCGACATGCGCGTCATAATGAGGATGAAATGATGATGAAGACAACACATACACCCAGCCCCCGTGCCATTGGAATTAACCAATTAAGGTTAAAATCCCCGACCCGGCCTTGAATCTAACCCGGCACCCTCTGAACTGAAGGCCAGTATGCTGACCGTTCAGCCAACGAGTCAGACATTTTATTTTTGAATATAATATCACAGAACAGCTATAGCAAAACATTATAATTATTTTGCTGTGTTACCATACTCAAGGGTTGATCAGTTATTTAGAATAGCTTTGTCAGTTGCAGTTGGTTTCTGTATCTATATAAATAAAGTTGTAGGGGGTCTACTGTTTGTAATTTCGTTTATTTTGCCAATTTTTCATGTATTTATCCATTTTAGGTCAACTCAAGACTGTAGCAGCGTTTTTTTGTTTTCGTGTCTGTTTGTCCGTCTGTTCCACCATTACGGCAAAATGGCTGCATAGATCCCAACCAAAATTCATATTTAGAGTATACTCATCCAGGAGTAGATATTGATATGCATATGATTTAAAAATCACAGAATGGACTGGGGGTTTATAGGGAGACCAGAACAGTTCTTTTTTTTTTTTCAATTTTCTCTTGTACTGTTGATTTTCTGTAAAATCCATAAACTATATATGAAATGTCCCTTCATTTTAAATATTTTTTGTTATCTTCATAATTTTGCTTACTCTTCAAATGACTGAGAAAATTACTATTTTCTGTGGGTTTCGTGCTCTGCACTGAGTGACCAACAATGAACCTATCAGTTACCATGGCAACATCTCCAGCTGCTTGCCAGCAGGGAAGTAATGCAATGCCATTTTCATCATCATTCCTGTGAACTCGTGGTTGTTCTTTGGGTAGAAGGCAGGAGAGATGCCAAGCTGCCATTCTGTGGTGTATTTCTCTCTTTATAATGAAAACTCCCCATCTCCATTGTGAATGGCATTAGGCAAGTGAGCCTGCCATTATAGTAGAAATTTTTGAACTCGATTGTGAATAGCAGTAGGAAATGTGACCTGCCATTATCATAAAAACTCTCCAACGCGCACCGTACATCGGAAGCAACATATACGGTCGTCCACATGGTTTTTCTCGGATAACACTAAGAGACATACAATTTAATATCATCTTTCTCTCTATGTGTACAGTAATTTATGTAGAAATCCATATACAATATAAAATACCATAGCAAAGCACGGGTACATATGCTGGTCAACTATAAATTTATTTTTTTCTGTGTTTTGCTTTAGTCTATTTCAATTTAAAATGAATGTTCAATTCTACTATATTTCATTGATTCTTATTTTACTGTTAGCTCTACGCAAATGTGATTTTTAGTTTCACGTTAATATTATACCTTTTGATGATTGAACTCATATTTTATATTTTTCTTGAGAACGCTATTAAAAGCTCATTCAAAAATGTATAAATGCTAAAAAATGCTAAATTTAAGACTTCAAAACACAAAAATATTACCAACCCTACATATAATCTTTCCTGTAGATCTTGAATAGTTGTAGGTCTATCAGCAAAAGAATAAACCAAAAAAAGTGATGATGTTAATTACTTTCATGTTCTTGTGGTGGTGACTATTGTTTTAAGAGTAAGTACAGTACAACTAGGCAACCATCCTAAACATAACACTAATCAGAGAGGAAAAATGGAAGGGATCCGACACATCGAAAAAATAAAGGTATCGGCCAAAGAAAAACAAGGGCCACGAAGGGTGTGAAAATGAAAGACTCCATAAGCCTTGTGAACCTACTGTAATACTTTCAGGGTCAGAAGTGACCAAGAGTTGACCAATGGAGGTCAGATAGGATAGATGAAAGTGAGGAGCCTGGCACAAGTAAGTGGAAACATGCCAGGGCAATAAAGGGCCCCATGGTTACCAACCCATGCTCCCAAGTTAAGATCCCCTGGGGCTTTCATGTTCTTGTGTAACAATAAGATTCACATGTTTTTACCAAAAGGAAAGGATTAATTTTTGGCTACTGAATGATTATTGAAGTTAAACATAAGAAGCTAGAACTCAAGCCTGTACATATTATCTTAAAATTAGATTAAATTCAACATGTTATTTATGATTGCTTCTGATATAAGGTGAATGTGGAAATCATTTTATGTAGATATTTAAGGGAGTATTTAGATCTTATGGGACATGCATGTGGACTCTCAGGTCAATGAAAGCCTCGATACAGCCTGTATATCAAGAAAGAAGTGCTCTGAGTAACTGAAAATAATATTTTGGTAGAAGTAATGCAATATATTGTCAAGTTATACAAACAAAGATGTTATTAATTATTGTAAGCTTATTAAAATATGTTTAATAGGTTTCATTTGACTGTCTCCTTGTTTTAACGACTAGGCAGCTGAACTGCCAATCACGAACTACTTAGATGTTTGTACTTAACTATAATTTGTTTTATTTTTCATTAAGTACAGAACTATAGTCTGTGAACGATACCGAAGTCTTGGTTACAATAATTTATTCGATTACAACACAGTAAAATATACAAACAAAATTAAATCAAAAAGTGTTCAAATAAAGTTTGATAAATATCAAACCGCACACCTGATAAGCCTATTATTAACTTTGCACAAAGAGAGCCCATTCAAAACTGAGCTGAGTGATTGTTACTACAACTTCTTATTGGCATTGTACACTGTTGTCGAATAAATGTGTGATAAAAGTAAAATATTCTGCAAAACGTATGCATAATAGATCTCAGGTGCACTACACTTCAAGTAAGTGTAACTTTTTAACTAGTACAGTATATGATTTTTTGGTATCAATTTTCATTGCTGTAATTATTTGTAGATAACTTGGTGCAGGTCTTTTTTGTGGAACTTGTTGCAAGAGACAGCAAGGGAAAATCCTTTTTACAGCTGTGCAGTGTTACACTCAACACAATAAACTGCTGCTAGATGCAACCAAGTGGCAATTCCTCTATGCAAAAATTGTAAAAAACAAACTACAATATTTCGACTGATCCTACAAAACTGCCCAGACCCTTTCCATGCAGTGACATTAGACTAGGGTATTTTTTAATTTTTTTTACGAAGAGTCTTCGGGGCCCCTTGAAGACCTGGGCCGCAGGCCCTAATATTACACCCCTGGTAAGATTTTATTAAATTGTATATCTCTTAGCGTTATTCGAGAAACACCATGGGGAGGTCTCCATACCTTCTTTCCAATGTAAGGTGTGCATTGGTGAGTTTTGACGATCATACTCCCTCTTTTAGTGGTCTACATGGTTAGTCATATGATATTTTCTTGTATCTCCTCTTTTTATACATTTGAGTTAGAAACTATGAATAGGATAAAATTGCTTTATTTTTTGCATACTTACAGTATTTGGCAGCTAGAATCATAAACTTTGGCTCGCATATGGCCACTGTTTGTGCCAATAGGCTACACTCTGTGGTACTTTTGAAATATTGACAGCCACCCTTAGTACTATTCGAAGATGACTGTAACCTCCAACGCTATTTCGCAAATATCCTGCAGAATGGTAACTTGTCTCTCTCGTTTTCTACCAGAAGTTTACAGGAATGATTACAAAAAAAGACATTACATTTCTTACCTGCTGGCCAGTAGCCCAAGACATTGCTAGGGTAACTGGTAGGCTTGTTGTCGGTCTGCGACAAAGCACAAAACCCACAGAAAATAGTAATTTTCTCCGTCATTTGAAGAGTAAGCGAGATTATGGAGATAACAAAAAATGTTTAAAATGATGGAACGTTTCAAATGTAGTCAACAGATTTTACAGAAAATCAATAGTGTATGAGAAAATATAAAATATCTCGTTAATCTCCCTATAAACCCCCAGTCGGTTTTGTGATTTTAAAATCATACGCATATCAAAACCAGCTCCTGGATGAGTATACTCTAAATATGAAGTTTGGTCGAGAACTATCCAGCTGTTTTGCCGTGATGGTGGAATAGACAGACAGACAGACAGACATGAAAGCTTAAGACCACTGATATGGTCTTGAGTTGACCTAAAAAGGATAAATATCTGAAGAATTGGCAAAATAAATGAAATAACAGACATCAGGACCCCTTAGAACTTTATGTATATAGATAAATCATATTTTTCAATCGAAAGGCTCCGAGTCAGGAGTTTTCATAGGTCATTAGAATCAGGATATTTTCGGGAGATAGTGGGTTCGAACCCCACTGTTGGCAGCCCTGAAGATGGTTTTACATGGTTTCCCATTTTCACACTAGGCATATGCTGGGGCTGCACCTTAATTAAGACCACAGCTCCTCTTTCCCACTCCTGGCCTTTTCCTGTCCCCAATCATCACCATGAGATCTATCTGTGTCAGTGTGACGTTAAGAAACTTGAAAAAAAAATCAGGATATTCCAGGTCTCATTTTTGTGGATAACATCCAGGTCTCATTTTTGTGGATGACATCCTTCTGCTCACATTGACTTCTGCTGCATGCAAAGATGTATAAACGAAGTTGCAAATTACTGTAAAGAGTGGAATTAAAAATTAATGTACAGAAAACCAAAAAAGGATGTAAATTGTCAAAGAATAAAAAATTATGTATGTGCGAGACGAGATTAGCAGTTGTCAAGAAAGTAGAGTATTTGGGTATGATATTACATGGAAATGGAAAATGGTCAGAACAAATAAAAGAGCTGAACTAAAGGGTATGAGTTCACTGACAGCTATCAATATTGTAGTAGCTGTGATGCACATGTTAATAATAATAATAATAATAATAATAATAATAATAATAATAATAATAATAATAATAATAATAATAAAGAAATAATGAAATGATGAAAATAGAAAAATATGTAATTACAAACCAAATTTATGCTATGTTCGAGATGTGAAAACTTTTAACTTAAAGGTAAAAAAACAACAACTACGGAAAGATGTGGAAACATGGAAGGAACCGTATTAGGCCATGAAATCGTATCTTGTTGTAGGGTAAAGGAGGTTCTCGACAGTCACCCTCAATAAACTATATTACTGATTTACAAGATGGAATGCAATACAAATTCAAATTAAACAAAACAAACAAATGGTATAGTAGACAACAATGAAGGAAACGCTGATATCACAAGGCTTTTAAATAGAGTTTAAAAAAAAAACATACCGACAAAACAATTTAGCTCCTTGAATGGTATGAGATTAAAACTTAAAATGGAAATTGCAACAGATGTACGGGAGACAATCTCTAAAGAAAACAAATCTGATAACATAGTTAATTAAGAAAAGGCAGTTAAATTTACATTTAGTTACAAAGTAGCAATTGTACCCATGCTTCGCTACGGTATTCTACATTGTATGCGGATATCAAGTAAATTAATGTACATGCAGTGAATAAGATTTTTAAAAATTACATTGCTCTTAGCATTATCCAGAAACAGCAGGGGGGAGGTTCCCATACGTTGTTTCCAATGTAAAGTGCGAGTTGCGGAGGTGTGATGATAATGGCAAGCTCACTTGCCTACTACCATTCACAATTGAGTAGGCAAATTTTCATTATAATGGGGGAGGATTTCAGGACCTATAAGAGAAGGGGATGATACTTACAGGATAAGGCACAACAATGAGATCTATGACCAAAAAGAAGACATAGTTACATCCATGAGGAAGAGGCGATTGACTTTCTATGGGCATTTGACTCGTATGAGTACTTACAGACTTACCAGCAAGATCTTTGCCACTACAGGCAGAGGGAAAGCGTCCAAAAATAAATGGATCACCACAGTGAAGTCTGACTTAGAACAGCTGGGGATTTCAGAACAAACCATACAGGATCATTATTATTCCGGCAGTTGACCTTTCAAGGTGTCTTTCCAGAGTCTCTCACCAGCAGACAAGAGTATAGGCACCACCCGACCGAAGTGGACCGAGGAAAGGAAACAAGCACACAGCCAGAAGATGAAAGCTTTCTGACCAAAGAAAAAACAGAATTTCCATACAAGGAGTCAAAATGAGCCCCGTGGTCCTCAGTAGGCCCAAGCGACAAGAAGAAGAAGAAGTAGAAGAAGAAGAAGAAGAAGAAGCAAGGGCACTATGCCTAATGCCAGTCACATTTTAGATGGGAAATTTGTTTATAAAGGCGGGCACACATGCCTACTCCCAAACACAGTCGGTTAGGGGAGTTTTGAACAAACTTGCATGCTCCCTTGACTTTTGCCAACTCAAATCGAGAAGGGGATTATTAATTACAATGGTAGTCCCTTGTTACTAATGCTAGTAACAAACGAGTTGGAGAAGGATTGCATTCCTACTGCCAGTCAAAGTCGATGTGGAGGGTAATGATTACAATAGCAGACGCCCTCCTGCTGAGAGTCGTTATCGATGTAAAATATTAATTACAATGGACAAACACACCATTTCTTCATTGCTACTAATCGACTTCAATGAATATACAGTATATATATCGACATACGAAGTATATGCATGTTTACATTGCAAACCTTCATTTACAGGTTAACTGTTGCTAAACTATACATCATATCGAAAAACGGATTGTACCATAAGATGCCTCATTTACCGGTCTAAATGGCTGGTTTTAAGATATTTTCTCCTGTCTCATCTATTTATGGGTAAAATTGCGTTACAAACAATGAATAGGGTAAAATTTGGGTAAGGTTTTCTCACAGTGCATTACTTTCAGGTACTAATATGACAGCTACAAATGAAAGAATTTTGCTCACATATGTATACTGGGTGGGCCAATGTTCGTAGAGAATTAGATGATTCTATATTTCGTATAAGTGATTCAAACTACGAATTATAGATGTACAAAGAGCAAAATGTAGGTATAATCGAGAAATAGAGACAAAACTAACATATAAGGAATAGAGGTACGACGAAACAGCATAGGACCATACTTGTAGATCACTCTAAATTGAACTGAGATTGTGCCATCCGTTTTGTGATACGACTTACTGTTTAGCCGCAAAATATCTCAAAACGAAGGTCTGCACCGACACTAAATTTGCCTCAATATTCTGATATTTTTCGGGGGTAAAAAATGAAATATTTGAAGATCTTGGAAGCTTTCTGTCGATTACAGGCTAAGATATACAATTTTGTCAGATTTCAATTCTCTAGCTCATCTGGCAGATTGTGCCTCAATCTCGTTTTGGAGGGTGTTAAAATGAGGACTTTCAGGAAACTAAAACTAACAAATAAGCAAATGGTCATTATTATACTTGAAACAAAAAACTGTATGAAAATTTTGCCAAAACAAAATGTACAGACTTACGGTCATTACAATTTTATTTATATAGATTAGGAATCTGCTCTATGTACAACACCTTTTGGGCTGTGTCCGCTGGACAAAACTGACCGTTGATGATCTCCTTTATTAATCCTCCTATCGAAAAAAAAGTATTAGAAATGGATTTTCATCAAGGTTGGTGTTTTATATATTGTGGGAGAGTAAAATCACTATTTTGGTTTCCTATAAACCCCCAGTCCATTCCGGGAATATGAAATGGTATGGACCTAAAAATCAGCCTTTGGACAGGTGGATGCTAAATATGAAGTTTGGTTGACATATCTCCATTAGTTTCAAGTTATAAGAAACACGCTTTTCATGCACCTGCTTTTGATTAAGGCTGGTGGGACGTGTACTGAAAAACCAATAATAATAATAATAATGTTATTTGATTTATGTCCCACTAACTACTTTTATACTTTTCAGAGGCGCCAGGGTGCCGGAATTTAGTCCTGCATGAGTTCTTTTATGTGCTAGTAAATCTACCGATATGAGGCTGACGTATTTGAGCACCTTCCAATACCACCGGACTGAGCCAGGATCGAACCTGCCAAGTTGGGGTCAGAAAGCCTGTCTGTTAATGCTATATCCCTTATTAATCCTTGTATCGAAGAAATGCACATGAGAAAAAAGTTTTAGAAAAGGATTTCCATCATGTTTGGTCAATTTTCAGTCAGGCTGATCTGGTATATATTGTGGGAAAATAAAATCATTGTTTCGATTCCCTATACACCCCCAGTCCATTCCGGGAATTTGATATGGAATGGACCTAAAAACTTACCTTTAGACAGGTGGACGCTTAATATGAAATTTATTGAAATATCTTCAGTAGTTTTCAAGTTATAAGAGATACGCTTTACACACACCCGCTCTTCAGACAAGTCTGGTGGGGCTTGTATAGAAAAACAGTCCGTTAATGATATCTCCCTTATTAATCCTCATATTGAAGAGATGCACGTGTGAAAAAAGGTTTAGAAATTGATTTCCATTAAGGCAGGTAGATTTCCATTATGTTTGGTTGTGTATATTTTGTGGAAGTGCAAAATCATGCTTTCGGTTTCATATAAACCCCTAGTCACTTCAGGGATTTTGAAACAGTATTGGCCTTAAAACTTACCCAAGGACAGGTGGATTCTAAATATGAAGTTTGGTAGAAATATATCCAGTAGTTTTCAAGTTATAGACAAACAAACAAACAAACAAACGAACGAACGAACAAAGCTAAAATATATGCAGCTGGTCATTATTACACCTGAAACATAACTGTATGAAAATTTCGCGAAAATAGTCAATGTACAGACACATAAACATTACGATTTTATTTATATAGATACCGAACAAGTAAAGAGAATTGCCTCCAAAACAAAATGCTATGATTGTCCATCGATGCACAGTCATTCAAAAACCCAAAATTGATAAATGGGGAAATCTAGTGGGAAACTCCAATACGCAAAACAGAATTACATCATTACTGAAAGTTACATTTAATGAGAAAGGACTGAAACGCAAGAAAGAATGTAAATTAACTCAGACTTAAGAATCTAGCACTTACTGTGAGAGACCGGGGACCCCCAGATGGGGTAGACCCTGAGCGCATGCGCTCGCTAGGTCAGTCAGGTAGAAAAGACCCAGAACACATGCATCGCACACACGAAGTTGGCGGAGGCCGGAAATGGACCGATCACAAAGTAACCAATAGGGACACAGAATTTCCCCAGATCTCCATATTCACCAATGGAAAAGGTCGTTATTCCGACCAATCACAATTCACCAGATTTCCACAGGGGAAGTTCGAGAACTTTTCGCTATGGAATACTATTTCATCATCAAGAAAACGACACGTGCCAGACACGCTGCCTCACAAGATATGTATCAAAATGAACATACCTTTATACAATTTGCTTTTAATCCTAAAACACAATTACACAATATTACAAAATCCCTGCAAATCAAATGTCTCTTTCTCTTCACATTTCCAAATTTAGATAAAGAAAACATATATATAAAAATGATTGAGATTTCAATGTCCTTAAAGTCTTTTCTTGAGGCTTCCAAAATTGAATAAAAAATATACTACAATAATTTTCAGAACACAAAATAAATTTCTCCATCCTCTCGTGCTGACTTCTAACACATGTCACATCTTCCCCTCCTTTAAATTCGTGCTATGCTCAAAACAAATACATTTTAATACACTATAATTTTACTGGGGGTTATGACCACAGACCCTATCTGACACACAAGAACACTTCTCTTGCACTCGTTCCCCCTGGGAACGTCTATCTGGATCAGCGTGTCCCAAGTTCGACCACTGGATTTGCTGTTTAATGTAGGTGCTGACTATGGCCGATTGCCAACGACCTCCATACACATTCAGTCCCATCATGGCCACCAGCGAAGCTTCATTTCAGTTCACCCACGTAGTAAACTTACATTAAGCAAGTAGTGAAGCATGGCACAATACAGAGCAACTGCCACCACCAGGAACTTATGGTCACTCAACTCCAGGGTCGGATGTCAGTCGGCCAGGAAATTCATAGTGCCCTTCCAACAGGCGCGGCAGGTTCTTCTATGGATGGACCCAGTTATTGCAGTCACTGGAACAGAGGACATGCCCAACAGAAATGGAGAACAGAAGACATAAGGCCATCGGCCAGTACACTGGAAGAACTTGAAGAGAAAAAGAAGTCGAGGGTGGGTTTTCTATTTTCTTCACTTAAGCTGCTAACTTAACTAGAGGCACCAAACCAGCAGAACCACAAGACCCATTAAGGATATCCCCTCCCATGCTGTGACTTGGAGATTCCCCAGCCCCCAGGGCAAGCGCTACTTCAAAATCTCAAAAGAAAGAAAGCAAGCAAAACAGATAAATATTTACTGGAGTTTACCCTAGACCCACAAATTTACAGAAGGAAAACAAGATTTTACACAACCCAAAACTTAATAAAAGAAATTTACCAGGAAAAATAAATTTTAAAAACATTTGTTACTGAAGATACAATTCACCCAGTTCCATTATACACAATTCACAATCAACCTTTTCAAGTACTACAGGTATGACAGATCAGCCAAAAGAGAAAACATCCTCCAAGTAATAAATTAGACAAAGTAGAACTTCATTGACTGAAGTACCACATCTAATCAATATAAGAAAATATTTCCACCTAATCGATACCTTTTTTATTTATTTTGCCTTTGGCAATTTAATAAATCATTAAGAATAACAGGACATGTTTCGATCACTTTGTGATCATCTTCAGCTGCATACACAAAGAAGCATATTTCAGCAAGTGATTTTATTAAGCTTTCGGAACTTAAAATAGTACCTAAGACATTTTAGCTCATAGATAGTATTTTTAATTCATTTTAAGTTTAACATCCTTGTAGCAACCATCCCCCCCCTTCTGCCCTCTTCCAGTCCACATGTCCTTTAGTAACATTAGTTTTTAAAGTCAACAAAGATTTAACTATGTGACTGCTTTATGCTTTTTATCTAAGCTTTTGTGTACTCTTGATTTCATCACACAACAGTGAGACTATATTGGAACAAATATCGTACTCCCAGGCCTCTCAGCACCTAAAGTCCTAAGTCTCAGTATGTATAAATATGGATGGACAGATACGATAAGGCTCATTACGGAATTTTGAAAATTTTCCTCAGTCCACAGGACCCCATAATCGAGCAAACTGGGTAAATGAATTTAGAAGACACCAACCAGAAACAGATGAATATCTAACACAGAGAATTATGAAAGATTAATTAAAAGTAATAAACCTTTACCCTAATCGTAACACCTGCAAAATTTCACTACAAATTTTAATTATGAATATAGAACTAAAATCTTGACAACTGGGGAAACAACAGATTTAACTGAAATTAATAGTTCAGAAAAATGATACCAAAATAAACATTTGAAGAAAACCTTCCTAGTACATAATTTAAGCAATAGACACTATTCTCCATCTAGCCACCTAATATTAGGCCAAAGATTATGGAAGAATCTCATATCAGATGCACACCAGATTTCAAGTGTGTCATGAGCAGAAGTGCAGATCCATAACCCGCCGTAGTTTGCCATTATGGCCTTAGCTTAAGCTGATCTATAAATATGGTGAACACGAGTCACCCTATCAGACTATGCCAGTCCTCATAGAACCCTCCCTAACAAGTTTAGGAATACACGGGTAAATAAAAATACGTGACAAGAAAGCAGACAATTACATGATGGGAACGCTCAACAGAAGAACTAGGAACATTTTCATGCAGATTCAGAGACCCCATAATCTCTTATCTGATTAGAGAATTTCGTAACTGGCTGAGAACTGCCTCAAGTAGTCCCATACCTACCTGGAAACGAACCCAGGTGCAGTAGAAGACCGAAACACCACACAGCACATGACCAGAACTTTAGATATAACACAGAGTTAAAACACTGCCAAATAAATACTACCGGTGACAAGAAACGCAATAGGAACATAATTAGCTGAAACATGAGATTCGTAAAACAGAATAACCACTCGAAAAGATCGACAAAAAATTATGAACATTAACCTAGAAGTTTTACTGCTCAAACTTTTACCAAAACAGGTGTTTAACCAAAAAAAAACTCCAATCAGACTTCATGCTAAAACTTGTCCACATGTACATGATGACTAGTACAATGATCAACACTACATATTTACAAAATCTGGAGAAGACAAGAAGAATATGACACAAGTACTTTTAAAGATGTAAAATGTGCGTACAGACTCGAAGTAGGTCAGTAATCAGCTGTCTTCCATAGACACGGACATCAACTGTTCAGAAGGTAAGGAAAGTCATATGAGAAGTACAGCACTTAGCATAATATAACAACATACCAGTAGTTCAAAGCAACAGATGATCACACAGATGTTACGATCGGAACACGGATCAAAGAAACTAAGTTAATGAACACACATTGAATTTTATTACCGAAGACTTGAATCAAAACACGACACACGCAATGTGATGCTTGTCACAAACAACACTCAATGAAAATTGACCATGAAACTGAAAGAATTTGTTATAGACAGTGACTTACGATTTCCTCCAACAGTTCAAGCAGTTACAGGTTACGAACAGCAAAAAACAATTTCCGCATGACGGACAAATGCCGAACACATTCAAATGCCTTCTCAGAGATAATGCCTTCTCTCGGGAATCAAGGGTTATGAATTTCATGTTGTTGGTCCGTACTGAACTGAGAATAACATATAAATTATGCACAGTAGAGTTTTCCACCTATTCAATACTAAGATGTATTTACAACATTTACATTACATGGGACTTGTTTCAACCCTCCTTGGGGTCACATCAGCCATATTAAAACATACACAATATTTGGCGAAATTCTAAAACATGTTTTTTTAACAGAAAGAATCTTATGAATATATAATTTACAATATGAAGTGTGGTTGAAATGTTGCAAATGAGAATGAGATATTACATGTGATGCAGGTGAGTAATAATGATTACAAGTAAATTATACATACTAAGAAGTCTGGAATAAAAGTACAAATAAGGTGCTCTGTGATGTAAAAATGTATACACTCATTGAATTCAGTAGGTCCGGGTACTAATGAACACAATGTAAAATGACAAATAAATAAAAATGTACAAGTATGTACAATTTCTGGGTAGCAAAATGTGTATTTCATACTCTCTAGATGAAGAATCGACTTCACACTGTATCAGCTTAAGCGGAGAATTTGGCAGTTGGTGTATTGATTCAAAGTAATAAACTTCATTGTTAGGTTCCGTATTGAGTTGAGACTATGCTTAAAGTAAATACAAAATTTTAATATTCCACCTCAATACTAAAAAATCATTGGATGTTTTACAAAAACATTACAATGATATTAATAGGTACTAGTTCCGGTCCACTGTGGACCATCATCAGCCTAGCCAAATTACAACAGTAAAAGACATAGTGATAAAATAAAGTAAAATAATGTGGAGAAATGAGAGAGGATCTAGAAGGATGGGATGGTGGTGGAATGACAGACAAAAGTGAAAAACCGTATTTGCGAATTATATAAAAGTAACAGAAGTGTTCACATTGACAAGTAAAATCTTTGTGAAGTCACGTGAAAACTCTTGATGAGATAGTCTTTGGTTGACAGTTACTCCTGTGTTGCACAATTAAAATATATAACTAAGTATATGCTTCTAGAAAGTTCTAGATGTGAGTTCCACTTTAGCGTAGAGGGAAGAATTGTCCGATGAGACCAGCATAAGATTAAAAGTTGACGAAGTTGGACATGTTCTATGGTGGAATGGAAAGCTTGCTGTGTTAAACAGAAGTAGTCTCAGTTCAATCGGGACCCCAATGAACCTTGCGCTGTGTGGAACAAACTTGCTGTATTGAATGCAATTTACGGAGTCACATCTAGAACTTTCTAGAAGCATATACTTAGTTATACACTGACTGACAGTGACAATGCAACACCAAGGAGGAGTGGTTCGAAAGGGATGAAAGTTGGGGAAAAAACAGAGACGGCACGGATGAATAATTGATGTTTATTTCAAAGCGATATGCAGGTTACACAATGCGCACGGCATCGACTCAGTAGGATGTAGGACCACCGCGAGCGGCGATGCACGCAGAAACACGTCGAGGTACAGAGTCAATAAGAGTGCGGATGGTGTCCTGAGAGATGGTTCTCCATTCTCTGTCAACCATTTACCACAGTTGGTCGTCCGTATGAGGCTGGGGCAGAGTTTGCAAATGGCGTCCAATGAGATCCCACACGTGTTCGATTGGTGAGAGATCCGGAGAGTACGCTGGCCACGGAAGCATCTGTACACCTCGTAGAGCCTGTTGGGAGATGCGAGCAGTGTGTGGGCGGGCATTATCCTGCTGAAACAGAGCATTGGGCAGCCCCTGAAGGTACGGGAGTGCCACCGGCCGCAGCACATGCTGCACGTAGCGGTGGGCATTTAACGTGCCTTGAATACGCACTAGAGGTGACGTGGAATCATACGCAATAGCGCCCCAAACCATGATGCCGCGTTGTCTAGCGGTAGGGCGCTCCACAGTTACTGCCGGATTTGACCTTTCTCCACGCCGACGCCACACTCGTCTGCGGTGACTATCACTGACAGAACAGAAGCGTGACTCATCGGAGAACACGACGTTCCGCCATTCCCTCATCCAAGTCGCTCTAGCCCGGCACCATGCCAGGCGTGCACGTCGTGCACGTCTATGCTGTGGAGTCAATGGTAGTCTTCTGAGCGGACGCCGGGAGTGCAGGCCTCCTTCAACCAATCGACGGGAAATTGTTCTGGTCGATATTGGAACAGCCAGGGTGTCTTGCACATGCTGAAGAATGGCGGTTGACGTGGCGTGCGGGGCTGCCACCGCTTGGCGGCGGATGCGCCGATCCTCGCGTGCTGACGTCACTCGGGCTGCGCCTGGACCCCTCGCACATGCCACATGTCCCTGCGCCAACCATCTTCGCCACAGGCGCTACACCGTGGACACATCCCTATGGGTATCGGCTGCGATTTGACGAAGCGACCAACCTGCCCTTCTCAGCCCGATCACCATACCCCTCGTAAAGTCGTCTGTCTGCTGGAAATGCCTCCGTTGACGGCGGCCTGGCATTCTTAGCTATACACGTGTCCTGTGGCACACGACAACACGTTCTACAATGACTGTCGGCTGAGAAATCACGGTACGAAGTGGGCCATTCGCCAACGCCGTGTCCCATTTATCGTTCGCTACGTGCGCAGCACAGCGGCGCATTTCACATCATGAGCATACCTCAGTGACGTCAGTCTACCCTGCAATTGGTATAAAGTTCTGACCACTCCTTCTTGGTGTTGCATTTGCTCTGTCAGTCAGTGTATATTTTAATTTTGCAACACAGGAGTAACTGTCAACCAAAGACTATCTCATCAAGAGTTTTTACATGACTTCACAAAGATTTTACTTGTCAATGTGAATACTTCTGTTACTTTTATCATAATTCACAAATACGGTTTTTCACTTTTGTCTGTCATGCCACCACCATCCCATCCTTCTAGATCCTCTCTCATTTCTCCACATTATTTTACTTTATTTCATCACTATGTCTTTTACTGCTGTAATTTGGCTAGGCTGATGATGGTCCACAGTGGACCGAAACTAGTACCTATTAATATCATTGTAATGTTTTTGTAAAACATCAAATGATTTTTTAGTATTGAGAAGGTGGAATATTAAAATTTTGTATTTACTTTAAACATGGTGTATTGAGTAGGTAACCAAGCCGTGTTGATGGGCTGCATTGTTGATTGTTGGAGTTGTGCAGAATGTGAAGTTATTTTTTGAATTCTTGTTAGGAAGAAAGTAGACACTGCGTGTGGAGATATTAATTGGTGGAATTCTCAATTCATAGCAGAAAACAAATTGGACCTATTAAGATTGAGAAAAGCCAGTAAAAAGCAAAGTACGCGGAAAGAGGAAAAGATTACCATAAAGTGAAAAGACACTTACCTCGCGCTGCGGTGTGTGTAGCTTGGCTGATAGTGTGCGACTGGTGGTGGGAGGGGTGGGCAGGTGGGGAGGAGGGCAGGCGCATGCGGGTTAGGTAGAGTGCAGGTGGCTTGGGAAGAGT
This sequence comes from Anabrus simplex, assembly GCF_040414725.1. Lineage (NCBI taxonomy): Eukaryota > Metazoa > Arthropoda > Insecta > Orthoptera > Tettigoniidae > Anabrus > Anabrus simplex. Next base: position 41,600,559 of record NC_090271.1, on the reverse strand, counting down.
GGACTCACTCACTGGGACAAAATCCAATTGTTTCGCATGAGCTGAATGATAACATGCAGAGCTAGCATACTCAGCAGTGGAATAACACAGAGCTAATGCGGTTGTACATAATGTCTGATCATGGGTGCTCCACTTTGCTCCTATCAATTTACGAAGTATGCTATATCTCGTAGAGACTTTTTGTTTCGTTTTCATGCAATGTGTGTTATCTACAAAACCTTGGCAAGACGTGTACTTTGGTATGGAAGTGAAGCTTGGACCCTGAGGAAATGTGATGAGAGAAGAATGACTACAGATGAAATGAGATACATGTGGCAAAGAGCAGGAGTCACTAAGCTGGAAGACAAAATAAATACAGAAGTGCTGAATGATCTTAAAAGCAGACCTGTATTGGAATACATCTATGAATACCAGATAAATTGGCTAGAATACCTAAACAGGATGGACAGAAGCAGGATCACTAAAGCATTCATAAACTTCCTCTCGAGTGGGAAGAGATCTCTGGGATGACCCAGGAAGAGATGGCATGAAAATACCAATCTTATTATAGACCGTAACAGTTCTTCTATAGGACTAATACATGAGAGGATGATGATAATGATGTAATGTGTCTTGTAAGGTGGTGTGCGATCCTAGGTACTTTGGGGTAAAACAATGTTCCAGATGATCTCCTTTCCAGATAATATTGAGCTTCCTTGCTGCTTCCCTGTTCATGAGGTGGAAAGCACAAACATGTGCTTTGGATGGATTACTTTGAGTTGATTTCTGTTGTAGTCTGTCGAAAGGTTTTCCAGTTTACCAGCGAGCAACTTCAACACATCTTCAAACTTTACACTGCTGTCAGACAGAGATCATCAACATAGATAAACTTCTTGGTATACAGTAGGTTGATAATTGGATTACACATTCAATAGCAAAAGTGAGAGAGCACTACCCTGAGGTAGATCATTGAGTCTTCCAACGACTGTGTTTCCCTTGAAAATCTACAAAGAACCTATGGTTCTGGAGGAGGCAAGCAGCCATTTCTATGAGTCCAAAATCTTTGGTAATTTGTTGCAGTTTACCAAGTAGAGTTTGATGTTGAACAGTATCGTAGGCAGCTGTTAGATCTACAAAGATTTCTTCAGTTATTTTTGTGTTCTCTGAATGATCTTCAGTACGTCGTGTTACTTTCAATACTTGTTAAGTAGAGCTCCTTCTTGGTCTAAAACCCACTTATTTGAGGATCAGAAATGGATCAAGGTTTGAAGATAATCTGTTGAAGACCATTCTCTTAAATACTTTATATAAGTGATAGAACAATGAAATTGATCTCTTAGAATCAGATGGATCTTTCCCAGGCTTCAGAAGGGCTATGATTTTTGCTTTCTGCCATGCTTTTGGAATTTGTTTGCGACAGAGGATATTGTTGAAAAGTTGTAAAAGCCACTCTTTATTTTTACCAATATTTTTGATTTGTTCCATGCAAATGTGATCAAGGCCAGGTGTTGTACTACTCTTACATTTTCTTATGGATTTCTCAACCTCTGTTGAACTAATATCACATGAATGATCACTTGTTTCTTTCTCATCATCTCTTTGGATTGTAGACTTCTGCATGTGCTCCTTGACTTTGCCATTTAACACCAGTTGATGTGCTATTTGATTGGGAAAGACATTAACAAGGGATTGTCTGTTGGGTAGTTCATTGTTTAATCTCTTAAACAGTTTCCAGGCTTTTTGATTGTTTTGAGACATGTTGAGGTCTAATACTGTTTGCGCCCATCGGTTTCGTTTTCCTTCTGCAAGGGCAGTGGTAAGTTTATGACCTAGTTGAACTGTTTCATTACTATTGAAGGAACAGATGTACTCAGAATATACATTTTTGTCTCTGAAGTAAGACCCGCAATGTACATTGTTCTACAACCTCACGGAATGTACTGGTGATAGCATTTCTGGAGAGTGGTCATGAACTGTTTATAATTCTCTGAAGGGCCCTGTAACACAAGAATTGATTCATCCAATAATGCCATAAATGTGTCCCATATAGCTTTCTAGAAGTTACATCTTCTTTGAAATGGCAACCATTGAGGGTGTACCGCAAGCGAAACTTGGCACACAATAGGTCTATGTTGTGTGTTGGGAATAGAGTTTGCTATGTTCTTAATGCACTACCCAGCAATTGACTCACTAGTAAAATTAATTTAAGGTCGTAACCACATTGCCATCTTCCACTGTTAAAGCATGAAGGCAGTTTTGGGTCATGCACAAGGCACACTCATTTGATTCAGCCCAATGCATGACAGCTTCACAATTTTTGTCATCATGAAGGTAACTGCATAAATTACTGTAGCTTTTAAAATCTCCAATTGTAAAATGAATGACTTTATTGTCCATATTTCTAGTCTTCTCAATGTAGAAGGTAGAATTGGGCAGTTTATATGTTGAAGATGCCATGCATGTTGATAACTCCAGTGTTAGTATCTACAAACTATCCTATGGGCGCCCTTGCAGATAGCAGATGAGATATCAGCGTTACAATGGGAGATTCCTTTGATGTTAATCAAGACAGTGACTAGCTTTGGTCCTGAAAATGATGGATTCATTATATCATGTTCCATTAGAACACAGACTGAAAATGCTTCTGGAATGGTGACCTTCAGTTCATTACTGGAATTTGATTCCAAGTACCTATGCAGGGACACCATGGGCAGACATAACAATAAAACAATATTTTTATTTTATACTTCCTTAGTTATACGATTGCCACTAGGACAAAGTATACTTCATTTTTTCAATACAAAACCTACCATCACTGTTTAACAGGTTAAAAAAAAAATACTATGTAATAAATTATATGAGCATGGAATATGAAATGTCTTTCATATACAGTACAAAAAAGGAATTAGGGCACAAAAAGTATTGACTGTATCAATGGTTTCCTAAAATTAATATTGAACCACGGATGGCAGCTATGTTTGTCAACGGATGTTTTTCTGAACCTAATGACGTCCAAAACTGCAAGAAAAAATTAGGAATTGTTCCCCAGGCTACCATCATCAAGCTTGTGACTGATATATTTTGCAGTCCATATTTTTCTTTATAATATGAGACTGTAGGGTCATAAATGCTCTTCTTCTCTAAATCCACTTCTTCCAGTTGACCAGAATGTGATTCAAATCACACCGTTGGATCAATGATCATTCGGTTCTTGTTTTCTGGTTTAAAGCACTTCCACGAATTGAAAATATGCCGGAAAATTACTGGTGAACTAGCTAGCACATTAAACAACCCATATATAATTTCCAAAATACAATAATAATAACAACAATAACAAGAACATTAATAATATAGCTAAAAGTACAATTCAAAGTAGCCAATAACATAACCGGAACATGGCGTAATGGAAAGTTACTAACAAACTGGCTAGCTGGCATTACACCAGTGACTGAGCATTGCACCACCTCACACTCCTTGTTGGTTTTGCATGGAGAGAGGACATACAACTGGAGCACTTCATTTGATAAGTTTTAACTTTCAACTATTAAAGGGTATAAACAGAATTAAGTTACCTTAGTCCGGATATCAATGTTATTGCTCTCAGTAAACCAGGTTATCAGGTGAATCAGTTCTGGCTACACCATCTTTTGGAAAGGAGAGGATACAGGAGAACCACACATGTATGGTGTCAGCCTTGCAGTGAAAATAAAAACTGGTGAAACAACATCAGCGCATCCCTGTTGCTGTCAGTGAAAGACTTATGACTCCTCAAATTCCTCTTTTTGAGTTTTGTCACTCTTATCTCCACCTCTGCTTCTACTTTGAACAGTAATGAAGACTCAAAGAATCAGTTCTACCACCAACCTGAACAGTGTTTTCGCCAGGATACTAAAGATAAACTTTTCTTGCTAGGTGATTTCAATGCCAGGGTGCAAAGATACAATTGATTATGTAGTGATTACTTGGACTTGGAAGACGGTGAGGAATTGTATATGTGTTAATTTGGTATGTAATGTATTTATTATGGCTTCAAGATTGTTTCTTTGTCGTGGGTAAGATTAAGGTAAGATGTATTAGGAAACACCCTGTAACACATGCGCCAAATCGGCGTGGGATATTTCCGGTTTCAGCATATTGCATCAATTTCGTAACTTCTTGATGCTTCTCCATGTTTTTCGTTAGCATTAATTTCTGGGCCCTAATTGGAGAAAATAAACGTAAATGGGATTGGTAGGTGAAGGAAAAAGATCGGACGCTCATTGGTTGTTGTAAGGTTTCCTAATTTCCGGAGAGAAGCGTTTCGCTAGAGCCTTGCTCTTCCAAGGCGTCTTTTCTGTTTGACCAGTGAAGGGAAAGGTTGCCTGCTACAAAAGTGATGGGTCTTCTTGGCCCCTCTACCAGGTAAGCACTTAATTGTTTTTCAGGTATTTATTTTCAAATGTAGTGTTTCATTTAATTTCTCTCGCCAGAGCTTACCTGTGTTTTCCTTCAGCTACCAAATTTTATTAAAATGACTTAGCCTTTTCGCTAAGTCACATCACATTTGTAAAGAGACAGTTCCCATTTTGTTGTTTTCATAAATTGTGTGTTCAACGCCTTTCGATGTAATGATAAACTATTAATTTCCCCTTGGGGCTGTCTCTCAGTTCTGCATAATCCTAGAAGTATTCACTTTTAGTACAGGCACCTTCCTCAGAAGTGTTTTTGAGGAGGTTGCCTACTAAAGGTGTGCTGCACTAGGATAATTATCTTTTTCCTTATTTTCTGTGAATAGCCTTCTAACGGTATTATGTTACCAAAATTTTATTCCTTCTGACAGTTCTGTGTAATTTAAACATTACGCCATGTGTGAAATGTTCTGACCTAAAGTTATATGAAGTAGAATCACTGAATCTGAGCCTTTGTAATTATTGTGTGATTTATTTCCGATTTTAAAAGGTGTAATTTTGTGGAATCATTGAGCTTTCATTTCAAGTTAATTTTAAGTAAACTATATTAATTTTGAATCATCACTGACTTCACTTCTTCAGCAATGCCAATACCTTCCACCGCCTGGATATGGTTCCCAGCCACCTTCCACAGTATCCTTTCTTAACCGTCATGTTGTTAACCTGTTTGTTATGATTTTAATTTCTTGCAATTTATCATCATTCCTCCTTGCATCAAAATGTGTTTCTGTGTAACGATGTGTTTGCACAGTGGTAGCAAATAATAATATTATTTTTATTATTCCTATTACTTGTAACCTCACCTTATTTGGAGGTAGCAGATTATGAAGGAATGTCATGGACAATTGAGGTATTGGAAATTGCAATGCAAATGGACAACTACTTCTTGGGATCTATGCTGAACACAAGCTTTTCATCACCAATACACAATTCTGTGTACCTAATGGGTTTAGGACTATGTAGATGCATCCATGCTCCAAACAGTGGCATCTCATTGACTGTCATTACTTGGCAGTGTGACAGAAAAAATGTTCTGATTACGAAGATTGCACAAATTATAGGTGACTGCTGTACTGACCACAGACTTTTAGGTACAGTAGCCAACTATGGATCTTCATACTTCATAAACCACGATCTTACTTCTCAAACCCTTCCAGGAGAAACATCACCAAAACTTCAGAATACAGCTGTGAGTACTGTTTTCCAAGACTTTTTTAGATCAGCTAAATAAAAATCCCATTGGTACAAAAAATACTGAACTAGAGTGAACCACATTAAAAAACACCATCAAAGAGACATCAGAGAAGGTCATCAGTTATGATGCAAGGAAGAGAAAGGACTGGTTTGGCAATAATAATAATAATAATAATAATAATAATAATAATAATGAGATTCAGAGCCACATCAGTGTCAAGAGTGTTGCTTACCTATCCCTTTTTCAAGATCCATCTTCCATGGAGAAGAAAGCATGCTTTCAAGAGCTCAAACACAAATGCCAGATTGAAATAAGGGAAATCAGTAACAATGGTGAAGGTCATGGAACTCAAAAGTCTGTCAGATGCCAGAGACCTACAGAACTTTTATGCTGGGATAAAGGAGCTGTATGGTTCTGTTCACACCTCATCAGGTACCGTGAAAGCTGCTGGCAATACTAGCATCCTTAATAACATTCAGGACTGGGCCGATGACCTTCGATGTTAGGCCCCTTTAAACAACAAGCATCAAGCAACATTCAGGACATATTGAGCCACTGGAAAGAACACTTCACCTTATTCTTAAACTACACTTCTGCTGCTGCCGAAGATTCCCTAATGTGTGGCATAGCATCCTCAATGACCGTAGATGGTAGTATCTTCAAATTTTCAGGAATTTAATAAGACTCTGGATAGTCTGAAACCAAGAAAGGCACATGGATCAGACAACATTCACTATGACCTCATTCAAAGTAGAGGCTTACCTCTGATAACCAGGCTCTTCTCTGGGATTTTTCTAATAAGCTGAATAACTATCATGAATAAGTCCACCATTGTCACCATCTTCAAAAAAGGGTGATCAAAGCATCTGTGGCAATTACTGTGGCATATACCTACTTTCCATAGCTGGTAAGATCTTTGCTAGAATTCTGTTGAATTGTCTCCAGAAAGTCTCTGAGAGGGTACTTCCTGAATCTCAAGGTGCGTATTGTCCCTCCAGAGGCACTATTGATATGATCTGCTGTGTGAGACAACCACAGGAGGAGTGTTGAGAACAACAAAAGCCTCTGCTTTTAGTGTTCTGTGATGTGGAAAAGGCCTTTGATACCATGTCCCAAGAAACAGTGCAGATGGTTTTAAGATGGTTTTGCTGTCCTGAACACTTGTTTAAGGGCTGATCCCAGTACTCAAATAATATATTTGGTGCCATACCAGAATGACACAATTGTGTGTCCTGTAGCTGCTGTACCTGACAGCTATGCTGTATAAAACATCATATGTGAATACAGGTGAGGAATTTAAGTATAGATTTGATTGAGGACTATTCAGTCAAACCAAATTCCTATCAGAAAGGCTCACAAGTCTCACCTATGTAACTGAACTGCAATATGCAGATGACAATGTTTCTCCAGCTTATACACTTGATGTGCTCCAGCTGCTGGTTAACTAATTCAATAGGACATATGCATGATGTGGCCTAATTGTCAACATTCCAAAAATTAAAGTACTCGCACAGCCAGCTCCTGAAACTGCCTTCCTGAATTTCAATATTTCCATCTCCAACTTACCTCTAGAACAAGTAGACCACTTTTTCTATTGAGGAAGTATACTTTCAACCAATTGCTCTTTGGAGAAGGACATGGGGAACAGAATTCATGTTGCCTATGTAGCTTTTGGACGTCACACACATTGGGTCTTCCTTAATAAACATTTAAGATTTATATACACCCAACTGATGGTGGATCGAGCAGTTGTCTTCTCCACCTTGCTCTGTGGATGTGTAACCTGGACACAAAATCACTGTGATATCAAGATTTAGAATGCTTACACCAACAGAAGCTCAGCTCCATTATGAACATCAAATGGGATGTCTACTTACTGAACACAACAGTTCTTGAGAAGGTAAAGGTGAGCAGTATAGAGGCTACCATTGATGGTCACGAACTCAGGTGGATCGGGCATGTCTAGCATATGAGGGACCACAGACTTCCTCAATAAACCCTGTATAGTGAATTTAGTACAGGTAGGAGACCATATGGTGCCCCTCCAAATCGCTATAAGGATAATCCATTACCTTTAGCACAGCTAGGACCAAACACAGGAAATTTTCCATAAGTTACTAAAGTGACTGTGGAGGATTACTGCATTCATTATTTGTTCGTGTCCAGCTCCATGGCTAAATGGTTAACGTGCTGCCTTTTGGTCACAGGGGTCTCTGGTTCGATTCCTGGCAAGGTCGGGAATTTTAACCATAATTGGTTAACTTTGCTGGCATGGGCGCTGGGTGTATGTGTTGTCTTCATCATCATTTCATCCTCATCACAGTGTGCAGGTCGCGAACGGGTGTCAATTCAAAAGACCTCCACCAGGCAAACCGAACTTATCCTCGGACACTCTCAGCACCAAAAGTCTTACACCATTTAATTTTTTAAAATTTGTTCACATTTGTACAGTATATCCCCATTGCATAATAATTGACTAGTTTACACAATGTAAATAATATTGTACAGGGTCTTTATTTATGCTTGGCAGGGACTTTATCACTCGAACTTGGCCGCCGATGACAGGCCACTACCGGCTGCTGGCGCGCACGGTTTCCGGTACTTCTGCAGTTGCTGAGAGCTGAGCTCCGAGATAGTAGGGTGTTCAATGAAGCTACTGCGTACTGTATGTCATATTGTATAGTGTTTTATTGTGATTGTGTATACTGTAGTGCTGTAATGTATGTGAAATATTCGTTACGTGAACGTGTATATCTGCACAATACTTACATTAAGTGCAGAAAATCGTGCACTAGGACAAGACAAAAGTTTCGAGCATAATTTCCAGGGAGACCCATACCTATCAATCGGACAATAAAATAACTGGCCAAGAGATTCAAACCTACAAGGTTCAGTAAACAATAAAAATAGACATAAAGGTTGTTATCTCCTTACTGAAGCGTGTTTGGTACGAGGATCATAAGTAAAAATCTGTGGCCCCCTCGTAGCCCAGATTTAACGGCATGTGATTTTTTATTTGTGGGGAATGTTAAAAAAATTTAGTTTATGGGAACAACCCTCACAAACTAGATGAACTTAGACAATATAAGAGCTGAAATTGCATTCATCAGTGCTGAAGAACTTGGTAGAGTAACCTAAAACTTCATTAGGAGATGCCGATTATGTTTGGCAGCACATGGGGAACATTTTCAGTATAAACTGTAAAAATGGTGAGTAAAATGCATAAGTGCATGATAATGATTTTTGAGCATAAACTGTAAACATGGTGAGTAAAATGCATGATAATGATTTTGAGCACCGTATTCTGCCATAAATACGCACGTGCGGTAGCCAGCAACTGAGCCGTAATTAATAGAATCTGAGGATGTTCTTGTAGATCAAAACATGTCACTCTTTGTTTAATAATATGCAATTTTTATGGGTATGTTATAGTGTTATCTATGTTTTAAATAGTGTTTTATGATAGACTTGAAAAACTTTTAAGTTACATTATGTTTGAGACTTTACATGATTTCTTGGCTTGACAGAGTACCTCCTCATTGATGACAGGGTCTACTCATTAGATCTTAAACATTCTGTGATACATACACATTTTAAAGGCCTGCAGTAGGCCTCTAGTGACCATCCTTCGACAGCACTGGTAACACATAACGCTTCATAGCACACCAAGCTATGAATCAGAAGTCACAGTTACACACATAATGTCTTTTTTTATTTCTTTTATTTTATTTATTTATTTATTATTATCTGAAGCTTGGGTGCCTGACTCCATGCCTAGTGGCAAGAGCTTCCTGAGGAATTTGATTTGAGCTTGCTATGGAAGGATATAACTCCTACTGTTCTGCTTGTACTATACCTCTCTCACCATTTTCACCATTGTCTGACAGGTGATTCATTTAGATGGGATGCAGATGCAGCCTAATCAACATCATCTACATCAGTCATTTAATCATTTTGCCGGGCTGAGTGGCTCAGACGGTTAAGACGCTGGCCTTCTAGCCCCAACTTGGCAGGTTCGATCCTGGCTCAGTCCGGTGGTATTTGAAGGTGCTCTAATACGACAGCCTCGTGTCGGTAGATTTACTGGCACGTAAAAGAACTCCTGCGGGACTAAATTCCGGCACCTCGGCGTCTCCAAAGGCCTTAAATAGTTAGTGGGATGTAAAACAAATAGCATTATTATTATTATTATTATTATTATTATTGTCATTTAATCACAGTCAATATCTTCACCTTCATAGTCTCTATCTGGCATAGACAATAAATAATGTAATAATTCGTAATTTGATCGAAAGAATTTTACTTGTTGTGGTAATTTTAAATGCTAAATTTTATGGAACAACAGAATGCGGTTTTATACCTAGCTTGATTGAAATATACATTTCCACCATAATGAAGTAGAAACTTAGGAGGTAGCTGCAATAAGGAAATAATACCCAAGGGGTATTAAACACAAATTGTTGCATGTTGCATGCTCTCCTGGATTGCATATGGTGATTTAACTCTAAAAATATGCACCGGTCGTTATGACCGGCAGCAGTCCTTTAAGGTAATAACTCTCCCCATATATACGATATAAGTTTGAGTTTTTGAGAAAACACTCATTGTTGCAGTTCATTAAAAGTTATAAAATATACATGAGTTAAAGTAAAATCTTTGTGATTTATGTACCAACCAAACATTCTTACCGGTCAAAATGACTGGTACGGTCTTTCTGGTGTTAACCAACATCCTAGGTACTTGAATTGTGACATCCCTTTCAATGACTTTTCCATCCAATGTGATAACAGCATTGGTGAATTTTTATATTAATTTATCATAAACACCTTCATTAGGCTAATTTGATGGAACAAAATATCATAGTTTCTATTTTTATTTTTTAGGAATCAACTGATTCAGAGAAACTTTCTAGTAAAAAATAAAGGTACTAAGCACCACCAGATTGTTTGGTCATCACTAAAGGAGATCAAGGAATTCGCCCGAGCAACGCTTGACATAGTGACAGAGTATGTATGTTGTCTAGATAAAATCTATTCATTATATAGTATAGTTATTACAGTATTCATTATGTGATAAATACCGGAATATATTGTACAATTTATAGAATATACATTAACTTCATTATGATTAGACAAGGATTCAGAAACCGGATGTTGGATTGCATGACCTTTCCAGGAGCAGCTGTGGACTCTGGAGACTCTAACTACAAGAAGCTCTCAGGACTGCAGTGAAATGGTTTTTATCTAATAAACTACTCTGCAATGAGAATAAAACTCAACATCTGTTAGGAATGTCCAATAATATAGAAATTCAGTCAGTTAAGCTACTGGGTTTCATATTGATACCAAATTAAGATGGGAAGTACATGTCAATCATGTCTGTAAAAAGATATCACGGGTCTCATATCTTATGTGGAGATTGAGGGAGTTAGTAACAGCAGACTATTTGAGAACCACATATTTTGGACTCTTCCAGTCCGATATTTCATATGGGCTGCTATTGTGGGGACATTTTTTATCTTATATCTATGATGTATTGCTAATACAGAAGCTTGTTCATGTAATGTGTAAAGCTGGTTCTTTTGAGCACTGTCATCCCCTTTTTATCAGGCTTAAAATATTAACAAATTATAAAACTACGTATATATTTTTATCTCATTATTGTATGTTAAAAACCATCTGAATGAACTCACCATCAAGGAAAACATCCACCAACTCAATACTCATAATAAGGGTAATATCGATACCCCAAGACATAGACTTGTGAAAACAGGTAACTCACATAAAGTAAATAGTGTTATATTTTTTAATAAATTACCATTCTCTGCACAAGATGTGCCCATCAGTAATTGTAAAAGAAAACTGTATGACTGGATGTTTGAAAATCCATTTTATGATGTAAAGGAATTCTTGGAAATGAAAATTGTTAATATTGACTTTTAATAACTGCATATAGAAGATAATAGAAAAGATATTGTAATATTGAATGACAAAAGAAAACAGAAATTATGCCATTCTTTAAAGTTGACACTCCACATATTATATTAAATAATTCTCAGAAAATAAAAGTTGTAAAAATTTAAATATCTTGGAGAAATTGTCACTTGGAATACTAATGAGAAAGCATCCATAGACAATAGAACTCTAAAATTGAGATGAACACAACAAATTACATGGCCGAGTAACAAAAAACAGTCTCTTTCAATTAATGCTAAATTTTGCCATTATAACTCCGTCATCAAACCAGAACAATATATGCAAGTAAAACGTTATTCAAACTTAATACCCAAGTAACAACAGGCAAACTGCAGAAAGTGAATAGAAGAATTCTCCAGACATTTATTAATAAAAAACATCAGTTTGATGGCCAGTGGGACTTTCACCCAATTCATTAATTTACAAAGAAAGTGAATCAATTATTGACATGATGAGAAAATGGAGGATTGCATTCTTTGGACACATACAGTATATCATTTTCCAAATTTTAGACTCCTAAAACAACTTTTTGATTTCTTTTGGAACAGTAAAACAAAAAACACTCAGTTTAAAGAAATACAAGTGGATTTGGTTGAATTGAAAATTACTACAGAACAAATTGAAAATAGAGAAGAGAAGAAGATTTTAAACAATAAATATAAAAAACTATCACTTAAAACATCAAAACATATGCGAGGGCTCAGAAGCACAAAAGGACACAAGAATGGCATTAAATTCAGCTAACCTATCCTTAATCACGGCCAAAGACTTATGCAACTCGTCCGTAGTTAACTCGGGTATGGTTATCGGCAAATTAAGAGACCGTTTCAACAGGCTAGTGTCATCTCTGACGTTGCCTGTAGAATTCATTTTGCGTATTCTTAACTTGTAATTTAGTTCTGGCTTTCTTAAATGGAAAGAATTCGGAACAGCACGAGCCATCCTGATGGGTAGAAACAAAATTTCAAAGCGATATACAACTTTTGAACTTTACCTAGTTTTAGGTTAAGTACGATCACTGTTCCCCTTTCTTCCGTCCGCAACCACGCTCTGCTACCAATATGTAACTGGTACTTAAGCAGTTACACAAACACAGTTAAAGGGAGGAAAGTAAATCAAATTACAAGGTACCTAAACACTATACACACCACAATCCTGTAATGAACTGTGGCAAAAACAGCAGAAGTAAATATCAATGAGGGCAACTTGATGATAACAAACAAGGAACGTGGGACATAACTAGGAACCTACCAGGGGCATGGATATGTCTAGGTTGCGGTTTGGAAAAATTAACAGTGATCTTTGATTTTCAAAATATTATTTACAAAATGGACTTTACAAAATAAATAAATTACGAACAGTTTCAGTCAATGTGAAAAATACCTATGCACCTTTTGTAAGATACAGGTACACGTCCTTGGAGACACATAAGTTATATATTCTTTGACGAGAGCTTCCTACAAGTTCAAAGAGTTAAGCAAGTACATCTCAGTACAAATCAAATTCCACAAATACAATATTGAAGGTAAGAGGAAGCACAAAATACTATTACGTTTTAGAATGAAATCAAAACTAGCTTTTCACATCTGAATAAAAGAGCGGCGATTAGGGCAAACTCCTGTGATACACCAACGAAAACTAAATGGGACTTAAAATCAGACAGAAAGCAACAGCACTTACCCTTAGGCAACCCATGCTGGTACTGAGGAGATGTTCACGACGTCAAAAACTTTGGCAGGCTCGGCAGGCCAAGACCAAGACGGCTCAGAGACTTAGGACCTCAGACCTCTCACGAAATGCTGCCTATCCCCTTTTAAGGGGAACCCTGGCCTTGGAGTAGCCAATTAGAACACAGGAGCTTGCCCAGACTGACCAATCACAACATTTTCTTCTGTCGCGATGTTTAAATACTTTCTCGAATACATGTATGTATGTTTAGTCCTCAGCCCGAAGGCTGGTTGGATCCTCAACAGCTCCACCATCAGCTGTCATAAATGGCCTAGGCATCACTGAAGAGGTGTACTAGGGAAATGAGGAGTGAGGTAGTTTCCCGTTGCTTTCCTCACTGAGCCAGAAGTTGCTATTACATATCAGTCTGCCAAGCCCACTGAAATGCATGCACCAACTGACCCTATGAGCAACATTTTCACACCATTCATAGCAGGGACTGGTGCATAAGGAATGGCATTACTAGCATCACTCATACCTCAGTCACTTTCATCTTGTCAAAGCCAAGGATAAAGCTGAGACAGATCAATGAAAGTAACAACATTGCTCTAGCCCATACCAGAAGACATAGTGCACTGTAAACACTACGTCCTGCCAGCAAAGGCATCTCGAATACATACGATCGCAAATCTTCCATTTCCAGAATAGTCGGAACATACTTAACTTTCTGGACAGTTCCAGTACATATAGAAATGAAATCTACTAGTTACAAATACAACTACAATACAATACAATACAAATACAATATGTTACCGCTGTACAAGTTAGGTACCAGAATGGAATAAAATATTGTAGCACAACACTCTGGATCATACAGTAAGTACTACAAACTCTTTCCACTTCCAATATATTATTCTACACCTGTGTCATTTTTATCACCTTTCTTGTGCAAAGGGTGGATTAGTGCTGACAACCATTCAGTTGGTATCATCCCAGTTCTCCAGATATCTTCAAAAAGCTTGACTATTACATCTAGAGTTTCATCATTTGCCAGCTTCAGTAGTTCTGCCACTCGAATCTTCACCAGCTGCCTTATTATTCTTTAAGCTGTTTATAATCTGTTTGATCTCCTCTTTACAAGGAGGGGTTGAGTTGGGTAGTTTGTGGATCGGATCGCACACAGGGAATCTTTCTTTTGGTTCATCACAATTGAGAAGGTTTTCAAAGTACCGAGATATGATCGTACAGTTTTCTTTGTTGGTCAAGCCCAGCTTTCCATTTTCATCTCTAAAATAAAGGATGGAAGCTTGGTACCCTCTCAAATTAGTCCTGAATGTTTGATAGAAGTCTCTGGAATTGTTTTTCTGGAAATCCTGATCGATCTTTTCTAACTGCTGTTTCTCATATAGTCGCTTGGCCCTTCGGAAAGTTCTGGCTGCTTCTTTTTGGGCTTCACAGAACACACAGAAATCTTCAGATCTTCGGGTCAAGTTCCACTTTTTCCAGGCATTTGTTCTTTGGATCAGCACTTCATCACAGACCTCATTCCACCACCTATGCTTTCTCTTCTTAGCTGTCAGGATTGCAGTATTAGCTGCTTGTTGGATCTTGGAGGCGATGTTCGTCCATTTATGAGATTCAAATGTCAGTTGCTGGTGGTATTGTTCTAAGACATTTTGATTGATTTTTAACTTTCCAAGGTCATATTTATAAATTCTCTTTCCTGGTTTCAGGGCCTTATTGAGAGGAATGAAATTAATTTTGATCTTAGAGAGGTAATGATCTGAATCAAACTGGGCACCTCTCTGCACTTTAACGTTCATTATTTCCTTAATCGCTCTCCTGGATATTGCTACATGATCAATCTGTTTCTCTCCACACACATTGCCTGGTGATCACCAAGTTTTTTGTTTGCTTGGCTTGTGTTTGTAGAATGTTGACATTATCTGAAGATTGAAGGTACGACACATTAACGAGTCTTATACCATTTCTATTAGTCATTTTGTGAACAGGATAGCTTCCAATTGTTGATCTGAGCTGTGGTTTTATTCCCAGCTGAGCGTTAAAGTCGCCTAATAAGATCTTGATGTTCTTAGATGGTATTTTCTCCAACTGTTCTTCAAGAAGGTCCCAAAACTGTTCGACTTTCTCAGGATTTCACCTGTTGTCCTCATTGATTGGTGCATGCACATTAATCAGTGTGTATCCTTTGTTTCCACAGCTGAGAGTTAGAATGGAAAGTCTCTCAGAAGGACTGACGAAGTCCACGATTGAACTGACAACCTTCTTATGAACAACAAAAGCTGTGCCAAGTAAAGGCAGGTTCTTACCTATTTTCATAGCCCTTTTGCCTTTATAAATCCTATACCCCTCAATGTCCATTATGTCTTCACCTAGGTATCTTGTTTCTTGGATGGCTAAGATGGTTATGTTGTGTTTGTCCATCATCATCGTCAATTCTTTGTGTTTTCTCAGTAGTGAATTGACATTCAGAGTCCCAAAGTAGTATTTCTGTTTCGTCTTGAATTTTGCATGTGCATTAATGTCCTCAAAGCATCTTGGTTCAGGCTCCCCAGAATCCACAGGCCTGATTGCGCTCTTAGGAACGGTAGATTCCCTCAACGAGGTACTACATAGGGTAGTGTCCTTTTTATGACGACATTCCATGATGCTTGGTTGTTCAAACCAGTATGGGTCGGAAAACTCCTTCCCGGTAGTAGAACCAAGGTTGTAAGACCTGGAGCTCAACAATAGGCTGCTCCTCTGGAGTCAGACGCCTCTCGCAGCCGCTTCACTGAAGAACAGACGCTGCTAAATGAAGATAGTTCATACGCTTTATCTGCTGTTGAGACTTGGTTGTCATCTTCTGCCTTCCAAACCATTGACTATCTTCACCGTAACCCTGGTAGGGACCCTCACAAGGTACTACCAGCCAGGCCAGCTGGACCAAGGTTTTTTAAAGAGGTGTTACTCCTCTATCACTCCCCACTTTGTTCTGGCTTGTGACAGACAGAGCCTGGCTTCACACACATTGGGCCCAGGATGGCAGGCTTAATTATAATAATTTTTTTTTTTTTTTTTGCGAGGGATTGTGGAAAATCTTACATCAGACACTCGTGAAGGGTCTGCACTCCACAAGTGTGTGGGATTCTTACCCACTAAAAAACCACACACCCATTTTCACACAATGTTTATTTCTACCCCGGAACCGCTTTCACATTACTTCAGGGTAGTGTCATGCTTTTAGTCATTCAGACTTCTTCTTCCTTCATTCATCTTTCACTGTTATTCAAAAGCATCCAGATCCCTCTTCTTCTGGCGCAGGATACTTTCCACATATTTTGTCACCCTATCCCAAGATTCCTGATTTATCAGCATCACAAGCACAATATTATCTGGTGTCAGTACTTCGAGTGCAACGTCCACAATACTTCTTTCTGTCAACCAATGATCACACACGAAGAAAGTATGCAGGACGTCATCTATATCACGACAGTAAATGCATTTTGGACTCCTGGCTATATTCAATTTGTGCAAAAATTGACGGAAGTATCTATGCCCTGTTAAAAGCTGAGTAATATAGTAATTTACCTCACCAAGAGTCCATTCAATCCAATCATTTAAACATGGTATTATTCACTTTGTCCGTTTCCCTCCAGAATTACTTTCTCATCTCTGTTTCCAGCACTCCATTCGATGGCTATGGGCTAACTTCTTTGCGCGTTTCTGTCCAAATTGTTTTTGAGTATGCCAGATTTCCTGTCGTTCAAGAGCAAGTAAGTCAATAGGTGCTACTCCAGCTATGGTGAGGATTGCAGGTTTGGATATTGTACGATATGCACATGCTATTCGCAACGCTGCTCTTCATTGTACTGTGGCCATCATTCTCCTATACTTTCCTATCGCCAGTGATTCAGCCCATACCTCAGAGCCATACAGAAGTACTGATTGGACTTTTGACATCAGAAGTCGTCGTTTGCTGGATCTCAGGCCTTTGATATTGCCCATCAGTCAACTAAATTCGGTCATATATTTCGCTGCCCTTTCTGTCACCCTCTGGATATGATGCCAGAATGTGAGTTTGGCATCATGTCTAATGCCTAAATAATGATCAGCAAGTGTTAGTCTGTGGTTATTCATCCGTCCCTTTACCCGTCGCATCACTTGATTCAGTTTAAGTTGCACCAGTTCCAGATCACGGGTCACTATCAGGACAGTCACATCGTCAGCATAACCTGTAAGTGTTGTATCTTCAGGTATCTCTAGTCGCAGTAAGCCATCATAAGTAATATTCCAAAGGTCTGAACTGAGAATGGATCCCTGTGCTGCACCAGCTGTAATCCGTTTAGTCTTTTGTCCACCCTCTGTATTATACAGCAGTAAGCGATCCTTCAAATAGTCTTTCTATATTCCCATGAGATATTCTGGAAGCTTGAATAATAATAATAATAATAATAATAACAACAACCTGGGAGGAATCCTTGTGACTTCAGGTAAATGGGAGTGCAATGCGTCGTCGCCAGGTATCTGCAACATAAAATATTGGATTCAGCAAGAGAATCCAACTAGCCTCTTTCACTCCAATTCCAGCACGGAATCTACAAGAGGTGTCCCTGTTAAGCTGAGCAACCCAGTGGAAGGTTTGGTAACCAATCCCGGCAGGAAGCTGGGTCAGTGAGTCGGTCATTGCTGGGGGCTTCAAGGCTTACAACCTCGATAGTCAACAAATCGTCACTTTCAGGTGACCAACTACACACACTTGTGTGATAGACTGTATCAAACATGAAGTACGAAAACAATAATACTAGATCCCCAGGTGGTAACCAATCCACCGCCGTTCATGATTGGGCATATAGGTCATTGGATTCTGGGGGACCTATGCCTTCATGTGACCCAGTCAGAACTAAAAGAGAAAGGAACATTACATACCTATCTGCGATCAACATTAACTCCCTGATCAAGACCGGGAAACTTAAACACACCCTTGAAATCCTGCAAGATGAGAACATCAGTATTGCAGCCTTACCAGGGACAAGGTTCCCAGATGAAGATGCCATGGAGTCTCAAGAATGTAGAATATATAAGGGAAAGCCTGGTAAGAGAGTCATGATGAATGTACCCTTCCTGGGGACAGGGTTTGCGGTACACCACAAACTAGTTGCTGGCATACTTGGCTTCTCTTCACCCAATGAAATGGAAATGGCGTATGGCTTTTAGTGCCGGGATATCCCAGGACGGGTTCGGCTCGCCAGTTGCAGGTCTTTCTATTTGACACCCGTAGGTGACCTGCGCGTCGTGATGAGGATGAAATGATGATGAAGACAACACATACACCCAGCCCCCGTGCCGTAGGAATTAACCAATTAAGGTTAAAATCCCCGACCCGGCCGGGAATCGAACCCGGGACCCTCTGAACCGAAGGCCAGTACGCTGACCATTCAGCCAACGAGTCAGACCCCAGTGAAGGAGATCTGCGTGTACCTATTTAACCACATAACAGCCCTCTTGCCAATCTTACTCAACAGAAGATATTATAAGTAGAATTTTGTAAACAATATAAATTTATTAAGGATGAGCTGTGTGTTTAATAGAAAACATTGTTAGCGTAAATTGTATAATACTGTATTATAGGAAAATTTTCTTCTCTTGTTAATTTAATATTTAGTGCTTGACAATAATGTATTTTAGTGTACCATTTGCCACCGAGGTAGACACCTCATTTGCAAATAAAGAGATTTTGATTTTTTTGATCAGCTAGCTACAAAGGAGCCTGAAATGGGTCAGAGGAGCGCAGGAAAGAATTCAGCAAGGCATACTGTGCCAACAGGAAGGCTCAAGAGGCCGCTAAGAACACAATCCAGTAGGCTAAAAGGGGCAGACGACTATAAAAACACAGCTAGAACACAAACACCGTGGTCCGCAGATGGCCCAAATGCAAAGAAGAAAATAATAATAATAATCGTCATCATCCGAGGCCCCGTAACCGGAACGAGTACACTTTAAATCCTTTAACGCGTATCCATTGGAGGGCAAGTCTGGTGCCAGCAGCCACGGTATTTCCAGCTCCAATACCGTATATTAAAGTTGTTGCAGTTAAAAAGCTCGTAGTTGGATTTGTGTCCCACGCTGCCGGTTCATCGCTCATCGGTGTCGACATGGTTCGTGGGACATCCTGCCGGTGGTGGCGAGTCGAAAGCACGCGGCCACCGTGGTTATCCACGTGCGGTTCCTGCGCGCCGTAGGTGGACCCCGATGAAATCGTACCATGGTGCTCTTCATCGAGTGTCGAAGTAATAATAATAATAATAATACAGAAACTCGAGAGAGCATACTGGAGAACGTATATCATTTGCAACAAAAAATGTATGTCCACACACACATAGATTAGGCACTACAATGCTGTGATCAAACCTGAAGTTCTGTATGCAAGGAAAATTGTGGTACTCAATAGGAAAGGGGATCTAGAGAACATTCTGAAGGAAGGACAAAAGATCATGAGGAAAATTCTTGGTCCAGAAACAGCCAAAGACAGATACATACTGAAATCCCATAAAGCAACAAAGGAACTGTCCAACCTGGTAGCAGATATTAGAAAACAAAGACTGAAATTTTGTGGACACATTCAAAGAGTCCCAACAACAAGGCTTACACACAAGATCATGGCATACACAGAAAACTGGAGAGTCTACCTTGGATCCAAGAAGTGAAAAGGGACCTAGAGAAAGCCCAGATAGATATATCAGAAATATTAGACAGAAATCTGTTCCGTAAAAAAGTAAACATATGGGTATTACAGCCAGAGAATGAGGTTCCAAGGACACCAGTAACTAGGTGGACTGAAGAAAGGAAGAGAGCCCACGGAAAAAAAAAAAAAAAAATGGAAGCCAAATGGAAGATCAGAAAGGCGAATCATCACTGCATGATTCAACAGGCTCCATATGTAAACAACAACAACAACTTGTATCCTCGTCCTGAGGCTGTGCAGCTCTTTTTCAGGCACATCCCCAATGGAGGTGAGCTGCAGGTACAATTTTAACCACATGTCAGCCCTTCTGCATTCTTAAATATCTGGCATTACCAGGAATCGAAATTGGGTCACCAAGGACAGCAGCTAGTAGTGCTAAATGTTATGGAGGTGGACAATAATGTGTTATACTGCTTTAATTAATATACCTTGCAGATTAATTAAATAAATGATAATAAAATGATAATTAAATATTACTAACAATAATATGTGAGGTGAATTGGGAACCCAAAACTAATTCTCATACACTTGATATGGGCTTGGAAAGAATGTAGATCTACTATCATCATCTAGAGAACACAACAGAAAATTACATAAGATACATTAAGCCAGATTCGCAGGAAAATAACTTGCATGATTAAAATCCCAGAATGATAAACACTCGCTAACATTAAAATCCAGAGTAGGACAGGATAAAACACGGAATATTCCGATATCAAGAAGGCACACCCACAAAACCAAGAACAACACCCACACTAAAACCAAAAGATCAAGTAACAATGCCAAAAAATAAAAGAAGGGTATGGTCAAACAATATGAAACAATAATGGAAATCACACCCATAAATATCCCATATGAAGGGTAAAGAATAACTTTGAAGTTTCAATTAAATTAAGATGAACTTAAAAGAGGGAAATATGATTTATTCAATCATCAACTTCCCATATGTATGGGTTGTCAACAATGGACAAAATGTACAATAAGCAAATACAGTAAATATGTAAAAACTACAAAGCTGAGAACTAACCTGTGTTATGAGTATGTGAGGCAGGCTAAGAAATAAAACCGGTCTAGAAAGTCAAGAATAATGGCCGAGAGGATTTGTTGTGCTGACCATATGACACCTCATAATCTGCAGGCCTTTGGCTGAGCAGCAGTTGCTTGGTAGGCCAAGGTCCTTCAGGGCTCTAGTGCCATAGGGTTAGGTTAGTTAAGAAACAAAATGTGGATTATATAAATGAAACTCACAGGTTGTAAATGTGAGATTGCACTATTCCCACTGAACTGCATATTATAGATATGATGAGATTGGAAATCCTATCCTTTGGTAAACTGAACTATTTCCAGAACTTGACGAAGAAGGATGGCATAGAACCATGTGCTCCCAAGTATTAGTCCTATTACCCTGATCTTATCAAGATGGTATTTTCCTTTATAGTAAGGTATCATTGGGTTATATTTGTCCCATTTCTCAGAGTTAACTTCTTCAGGCTGGCCTAAATGATTTTCAAACCTATAGTCAGGTCTTGTATGTAGCCTTGGCCTTGCTTGTTCTTGTAGGCAGTCATATCTCTTTGCCTGAAACTGACATTTCATAATATGCAGTGGACCTTCATACATGTTAAAATTGGGGCCGATGACCTTCGATGTTAGGCCCCTTAAAACAACAAGCATCATCATCACCATCATCATCACATGTTAAAATCTTTCCTACTAAGTTCTTAAGAATGAAGGACCTGATTTTATTGTGGCAGGAATTCCTCAGTACATCTCTGAATGGATCAGATCCAAGGATGTGAGCCAGTGTTTCTATCTTCCTGCAGCATCACCAGCAGAGGTGATTTGACTGGAACAGTTCTAACTGCAGTAACATTGGTTGTCATTTAAACAGCTTTGTGCCATTCCCTGCAAGAAAGGTCTTCGTGATGTTTAATTCAGATGTTGCTGCCTCTGTGGATCAGTGGTAGAGTGTTCGCCTCCAGATCCCAAGATAGTGGATTCAAACCCAACAGAGAGTCAGATTATTGAAGGGTGGGAAAAAGTCCATTCGATACTCCATGTTTTACAATGTCAGCTTGTAAAACGTTTCTGGTGATACAGTTGGTGTTTACCCAACAAAGTTCATTAAAACTCGGCCGTAAACATCCAAAACAGATTCCCTTTATCTGCCATGAAGTAGGCCTAGAGTAAAACGGAATGTCGGAATTAACAAGCAGGCACCCAGATGGCATCAAATTAAAATGTATGCTGATGGTAGGTGATGTCATATGATGATGATTATTATTATTATCATCATCATTAGCATCCAGCTGTTGGCAATTGTATATTCTTCGTATAACTCCACCCCGATGTCTTTATGAAGAAATGCAGACCAAGCTACCATTTGTCGTTCTGTAAGTTCTTATCAAATTATCTTGGATTGAGAAGCCGTTCCACTGATTGTTAACCTGATTGACATTGGTAATGTTCGGAGAATACAGACATGCTGTTATTTCATCAGATGTGGTCTAATTAGCGAATACATAGGCATTGACAGCTTTAATTAATGTATTGCAGGCGTTAATTTGTTGAATTGAAACTTCCCACAATGTTTTGAAGAGTCTGAGACCTTTTGAACTTTTTATCAGTGTGTAAGATGTTGTCTATGTCAACCAGTCATCAATTATCTGGATTTAGGGCTATCGCCCAGGTGGCAGAGTCCCTATCAATTGTTAACCTAGCCTTTTCTTAAATATTTTCAAAGAACTTTGAAATTTATCAAACATTTCTCAAGATAAATTATTCTAATCCCCTACTCCTCATCGTAAAATTAATATTTGCCCCAATTTGACCTCTTGAATTCCATTTTTAATTTCATATTATGACCTTTCCTAGTTTTAAAAGCTCCGCTCAAGCTTTTTCGTATACTAATATCGTTCCACGCCATCTCTCCCCTAACAGCTTGGAACATAACATTCCATGTCTGCATCAGACCTTATTTGTAGCCATTTCTGAGACACCTTGTTTTTATATTTACAAGCTGTCCTCACTTCATCATTCCACAAAGATGTTCGCTTTTTTCCCATTCTTACACACAGTTGCTCCTTGGTATTCCCTTCTACTACAGTAACCCTGTATCCCACCCAGTCTCTTTCTATATCCTTAACCTGCTTACTGCTGTCTGTTTGGAACTTTCAATTACTCATGTCCATGTACTGTACTTCTGTTTAGTTTCCTCGTCCTGGAGGTTTTCTACCCTTAATTGTCTGCAGACAGATTTCACTTTCTTTATCCTTGGCCCAGAGATACGTAGTTCACTAGAGTAGGTAGCAGTAGATTTCTTTCAGTGTGCTTCTGACTATTTTATCAGCGTCTTTTAGAAAAGTAATTGGCATCTTAGTCAGTTTGAAAGTTTGAAATGGGTAATTAAAAGTGGGGCAGATTTAAGCAGCAGTGAAGAGATAAGTGAGTTTAATTTTCTATGTAGATTTTTCATAATTGCATTTGCATTGAAAGTAATTGTCTGACTGAAAGAGATGCTGAGATAATTAAATACTTCACCATGTTTAATCTTTTGAATTTATAATTCTCCTTGCTTACTAAAGAATCTTCAATTAATTTTACATTCTTAAAACTTATCTCAAAGCATTTTTGAGGGTTTATTTGAAGGCTGATTTCTGTAAACATCCTCATGGCAATACACATTAATTCTTAAAGCTGCCTTTTTATTTTTACTGATATAATTTCCAAGGTCAATACAGTGACTTAAATCAGGCATTGTCAATCGAGAGCCAGTTTGCACCCCACTCTCGAAGAATGAGAGCAGCTTAGCGACCAAGTAGGGGAAGGAGTAGGGGAAGTACATGACATAGTATGTACTGAAGGCCAGTGGTGCAAAGGTATAGCACATCTTTCTGGCCAGGTTAGATTGTGACACGATACGCGTGAACTCATCTGAGGTGACAGTAGTGCATTTCCACCTTTATCCTCACACCACACGGCGTTCTAGATCTAATCAGTAAATGTTGCATTTACTGTGGAAGAGAGTTCAGCACAGTGTAAGCCATCGATGCCAACAAGTTTCAGACCTTCCTGGGAAGAGGGTATTTAATAGTTCAAGAAAATGAAAATGAAAACCTACAACCTGTTTTCCAGTCATTGACTGGGTCAGGG
Source organism: Anabrus simplex (assembly GCF_040414725.1). Lineage (NCBI taxonomy): Eukaryota > Metazoa > Arthropoda > Insecta > Orthoptera > Tettigoniidae > Anabrus > Anabrus simplex. Next base: position 41,576,397 of record NC_090271.1, on the reverse strand, counting down.
ATGGAATGAATGAAGCAGATATAGGCTATTAATACGATGGGGTCGCCACTCCCAAAGTGATTTATTAATGATAGATGCTATGAAATTAGAATGGAGAGTGTTTCTGGAATGAAAGATGACAGGGAAAACCAGAGTACCCGGAGAAAAACCTGTCTCGCCTCCGCTTTGTCCAGCACAAATCACACATGGAGCGACCGGGATTTGAACCACGGTATCCAGCGGTGAGAGGCCGATGCGCTGCCACCTGAGCCACGGAGGCTAGTTCAAGAAAATAACACAGCAAAATGTTTAATATGTAATAAAATATTGAATCACATTTAAAAACATTAGAACAATATTGTAACCGTAGTTTTAGAGTGCGTACACAAATAAATAATAAATGTGAATAAAACCACAGAACAATAATAATAATAAATAGAATAATAATAATAATAATAATAGTTGACATAAAATGTGAATACAGAAATAGTTGAATGGCGCAGTGGTGGTGAATTCACATCAGGACATGGAAACGTGACGAGTATCTTTCGATACGCAATATTAAATCAAATACAAGGAAACACTTACAGGCCTAAAAATGACAACTAAGAGAGGAGAGTGAGAAGTGCTGGAAGCCCTATGAGGTCTATGGGAACGTATGGCGTTATGGGGGAGAAAAGACTTACGAGAAACACCCTCAGACAAATAATTATTGAGAAAATGAACATACAATTATAAATGAACTGCAGATTAACTGATACTTGAGATACAAACCAAAAGATGTGTAAGGGAAACAATTAAAGCTCTTCAGTCACGAACAAACTTTGACATAGAGATTCACATTAAAGTTAAATTTACGGAATGAAAGAAGGCAACCTGGAACGGAACAAAATTAATTACACAATTCCAAAAGGTGTTACAGTTACTTACAATTACAACTGCAATTAGAAAAGTAGGTCTGCCTCTGAAAACAACACGTTGCGGACTAGCATAATCGCTAAGTCATATAAATGCTCTATTTTGGAAAATGTGGAAAACTAGAGGAAACTCCAGCACAAAGGATGATATTCTACATAATTACTGAAGTTACATTGGGAATAGTCCGAAACACAAGAATGCATTTAAATAACATAAGGCAAAACAGCACTTCCCGCCATTGTAGTGACCAACAGACTCCTGGCTTCCTCTAGTCAGACGGAGAGGTCAGTTACGTAACAATTCTTGCTAGCTCTGATTGGCCAGAGATATAGGCATGGCTAAGAAGTTGCGCTCGTCTGCGCAGAAGGCAGCACAAGACAGATACATGTCCAGCGCTGGCTCACACTGAATAACGGAAACACAACATACAGTTGCTGTACAAAAATAAGAATGAGCGTTGTAGGCAAGATAGATACAATAAATTAGGAATATGACCTCCAGTAACTTGGAAAACAGTAGCAGAATACGAGTTGAAACATTAGCACGATGTGACACTGATTTCCATGGTATTTGCCAGACCAAAAACATAAATAGAGAGGGCTGGAAATGTTACTTCGATAACAATTGACAACCTTATAGGTTATGGGTCCAGAGTTGTACACAAGGAAGTGAGGTTATAGAAATGCAAAAGTGTGAATGCGTTGTTCTGGAACATTCCGTAACAAGGACAGAAAGAACAAGAAATGGTGTCATCTATTGTGATGCACATCGAAATATTTTCAGAAGACACTATTGTATATGTGGAAAAATCCGTGTTGTGAAAGAATTACTCATAAAAAATTATGCAAGGACCTATGTAAGTGGTTCAAAGGTAAAGCTTGAGGTAAATGCAGAGAACGTGGCTGCAGTAATGGTGTGGAAATCAGGAGATAGTATGGCGATGTCAGACATACTTCTGGGAATCTCTTCAACTGAGTTGAAACAGGTGAAGGATTGTGCGATGTCGAGAGAACTTTGGCAAAAGTTGAAAAATTTGTACCGGTCCTGCAAGAAACGCTAACCTGCTCAAGCAAGTATATATCATTAGGCCAGAAGAATACAAAACTTGATGGCCTACAATGTTCTGAGTCCCTAAAACTTATCAACAATAACATTACGCTGACTGACTATTATACTGTAACTAGTTGAGTTGTGCTTTGTCTCTTCTGCTGCTACTCATCTCTGCTAGGTGACATTTCTGTTACAGTTATGCAAAACTTCCCCGTCAGTGACAGATACAATGGCTAGTTATCTGATAAAAAAAATGGTACCAAATATTCCTATGGGGAAAATCAAATGATCATAAATACATTTTATATGTCTCTTGGTCATGGCCATCCATCAGCAGTTGTTAATACCATATTACTGCCAGCCATAAAACATAGCTTTCACGGTTGATAGGTAACATCGTCTGGCCATCCCTCCATACCTTACATAACAGTCTGCATGGTTGCTAGATTACACTTCCATCACACATTTTGTTACATGATATTATTTTATTACACAAATTTTTGGATGACTGCTAGCTGTATAAAACATATTTAAGTCAAATGATATATTATAGTAAATAAGTAGCTACAGTAAGCAAAAAAATCTTAATGTTTTAAACTTTATTTTGTATCTTTTAGACCTAAGAATTCAATTAAATGTCTTTTCTTCTTCTTTGGTTCATTCCATTTTGGAAGTATTTGTGACTGACATGTGACAACCCTAGGCACATTTTCGGTAATGGTTCTCACTAGCTACATAAATAAGTGCTATGAAGTATAAAACTGTGATAATCCATAGTCTTATAATTTCAATGATATAATCTCTGTAGTCTTCATACTTGATGCATTGTATGGGCTACAGCTAACTTTTTTTTTCTGAGGCTTTAACATTTTTCTTTACATTGTAACTGAAAATTCTTCAATCCAGGCGGGTGGTTAGTGGGTTGAGGCCCGTCTTAAGGCAGCTCTACTTCAGGATGTGCTGACGCTTCCCACCTGAATCCTGAAGCACGCTGGCCTGGTGTGTAGCATCTAATATGGGTCCTAGATCAGAGTTTCAAGTGAAGACCTCAATGGCATCTGTGGCTTAGGAGTGGGCGTTGGTATGGTTTAGGTGATGGAAGAGGCAGCCCAATACTCAGGATTAACAGAGTAAAGGAAGTCTGAAACAAATTAAGGGCAGATGTCACACTGAATCTTCAGTGTCTAAACCGGTAGAGGGCAGCTCAGGGACAACGCTGATCTCCATGTTAAGAGCAGTTGTTGATTTGTGGTCCATATCTTACTAGTCTGGTTCTATTCCCTGGTGAGGCCTCTGGGCCTTATCCCATGGACTGTAAATTTCACACAAACTACCATGATGGCAAAATGCAATTCGGACAATACTCGATGCATTGTAGTGTTGTACTTTGATTTTATTTCTTATATATAAAATTTACTGTAATGCAGTGTAACCCTTGAACATATTTAGTAATATGAATTTATAGGTACCCGTGGTTTATTTCACTCAAAACATATTATATATATGCCTATTTCACCAGTATTAATACTCTGTATCATATTTCTCATACAGTTTTCTGTTTTTCTTTTCTATCAACATTCTGTTGAGCTCTTGATCATTTCATTTCTTCATGGGGAAATTGTTTGTAATTAGTGGTTATATTTTTAAGTTGTAATAAATGTTGGTTTTATTTTTAATAAGCTTTTATTCCTGCTTTCAGCACTATTTTCCACATCATTCCAATGAAGATGGAACTGGGATCTGGAGGATCACAAATTATCACTCTGGAAGGCCGATCTGACGTGTAAATATCATTTAAATTTTAACTGTTTAATATTCCTGTGAGGGAGGAGAATATGTAATGTACATGATAGATGTCTAATGGAGGTAGGACAGGAAAACAAAGGGAGGAATATGACACAAGTAACTAGAAGCATTGCCAAACTCAGCTGGAGTTGTTTGATTGTCATTCACAACTGATTGGTGGTGAGAAATAGAAGACATTTGCATGTACAACTTGATATGATTCAGTTCTTGTTCTTTATTTTGGCAAGTTGAGTGTCATGTTAGGTATAAAATTCAATAACATTACATATACTAATGTCAAAGCATTACTAGCTGACAATAAAAAATGATCTCATATGTCTGGAAGATAATGAAACCAGCTGCATATGACTTATAAATAACAAGGCAAAAGCAACATTTATGTATATAACTCAGATAAGTGTGAAATCAACAGAAAAAAAATCAAAATTAAAGTAAGTTAATGAATTTCAACAGGTGTAACACTTAACCATTAAACTATTAACTTCAAAATTATTATGTAGATACACAAAATTCAAGATACACGAAACAGCTATCCTACCAGTGCTACTCTATGGCTCTAACAGTTAGGTCTTAATTGAGAAAGGCTGCTGATTACTCATTATGTTTGAAAATAAAATTCTCAGGAAAATCTTAGCACCTCTAATGGGAAACAATCTCAGGAAACTATGCAGCAATCAGGGCAAAGAGCAATCTACAGTGACAGTGATTTAAGTACCATAATCTGGAATAGATATCCAAAATTGTTTTGCCATATTCTGCAAAATGATGGCCTACTAATACCAAGCCTTCATAGAACAGATAGGTAGAAATACCTCTGGGTAGACCAAGACTTAGCTGGGAAGATTAGGATATGATCTCCAGAATGTCAGTAGAGAAAAAAGAACAAGTTTGGGACAGGAGAAAATGGCAAGCACTGTGGGTGAGGCTAAACAACTATTTTTTAAATGCCACTATTGTAATGGTAACCAAAATCTTTTTTTGAATGCTAGCTGTGTTCTGGGTGAATGTTTAAAATGAAAATTAATGTTCTAGTGGTGTACTGAGTTTTGAGGTGGATGGGTAAGCATAGCAGAACTCTCATGATCTGGTCAGGTCACTTAAATGATACAGGAAAAGATTGCTGCTGTTGACATGATGGTAAAGAACGATATGTGAGCTGTTGACCTCAGCATCAAATACATAGGTATGTGATGTCTTGGACAAGGAACTGTTATATCAGAAATTGTGTTCTGAATAGGTATCCGGGCACCTCACTATTGTACTGAAAGCTGTATGGGTGGTATGAGAGTTTGGAGTTAATCACTTGTGCATTCTCTTTGACTTAGTATATGTGTGAGACAACAATAATCACATTAATTGAATTAGTTGTTGTATTATCTGTATACATTAGAGTTATTGAAATATAATATGGCAGTGTTTTGTTTACCCTATGTTCACTTTCCCTTTCATCACTACTATTCATTACACTTGGTGCCAAAACACTTGGTTGAATGAACCTCACGAAGAGAAAGAACACTCCAGCATTCAGAAATCTCTGCTCCAGCATCTCAAACACATCAGGACTACCGTATTTCCTCCCATAAACCATATTTATGTGAATAATCCCCACACCCTAATTTTAGGAAGGCTGATTTTGAAAAAATTAAATGCCAACATGGTTGCAAATAAAACCTGCACCCCAATTTCATGCCTAAATTTTTCTTTAAAAAGCATGCGAGGAATATTCGTGTAAATATGGTAACTCGCCACAGCGTATATCTCTCACCCCATTTTTAACATTTGAAATTACACGGGAAAAAACCCCGCACATAACTCGCATTAATTTTTGACGTTGTCATAAAGACATATGGTTCATACATGAAAAAACGTTTGGGTATTCCGTCTACGTGCCTACATTAAATATTGGGACTGTACCATTTACTGTTAGGGTACTTTGTACGTGACAGTACAAGAAGAAGCTGCATTTCTTTCTACCTACAGATCAGTTGAGACTAGCTGTTGTAACAAAAATACCTAACTCGCAAACCACTGCCCCAAGGCTGCATTCCTATCCAGCCAGTCACACTCCGCCATCCCTCTCACTCTTCTGTCTTTGTCAATATGCTTATCGCCACCTGTCCGACAAAGCTGATCACATGAACTGGGAGTGTTTCCCTGTCCAGGCAGTCAAGTGATCATGGTATTAGGTATCGTCCATCTGTTGTATTGTCAACAAGTACCGGTATTCTGTCTTCACATTCCATTGTTGTTTTCTCATTTAAGTTTCTTGTGTAGGTCGATCTTTAAGTTATGGAGAAATATGGGAGTTACATGGCTGGGTTTAAACTCAAAGTGATAAAATATGCTGAAGAACATAGCAACAGAGCTGGCGGTCAAGAATTCAGTGTGACTGAGTTTAATGTTTGATACTGGTGTAAACAGAAAGCTGCGCTAGAAACCACCAACCGAACACGTAAGGCATTCAGAGGGCCAAAACTGGTAAGTTTCCTGCGCTGGAAGACGAGTTGCTTCATTACGTTATAGAGTTGCGAAATGATTGCTTTAGTACCTTGCAGGAGATGCTACATTTCAAAGCGCGTGAACTAGCCATTAAAGGAGGAATCAGCTGTTTGGATCTGAAAGTGAGCCAGGGTTGAATCCTTAGATTCATGACGTGAAGGGGATTGTGTCTGCGAAGGCGAACATCTCTCTGCCAGAGAATGCCAAGCAATTTTAGCAACAAAATCATAGATTTTCATTGCCATGTGATAGGAATGTGGAAAAAAACAATTACCTCTTATCTCAAATTGGCAATGCAGAACAAACCCTGATAAACTTCAACATTCCTTGCAACACCACCATCGACAAGAAGGGAAAATCTAGCGTGTTTGTATGTGCAACTGTATGTGAAAAACAGCGTTGCACTGTTATGCTAGCAATAACCGCAGACAGAAGAAAATTGCCACCGTACATTATTTTCAAAAGAAAAACTGTGTCTAAAGCGAAGTTTCCCAAAGGCATTCATGTACTGGTTCAAGAGAAAGGCTGGATAGGTTCAGCTCTTATCCAGGACTGTGTCTGTATGGTGTGGGGAGCACGGCCAGGGGCACTTCTTCGACGCCCAGCAGTGTTAGTGTGGGACATTTTCCGTGAACACTTGGTGGAAGACACGAAGAAATGTCTTCAGGAAATGAAAACTGATCTCGTAATTCCTGGTGGACTCACACATTGTCTACAACCCTTAGATGTTTCCACCAACAAGCCCTTCAAGGACAACTTACGTAAATTGTACACCAAATGGACGGCAGGAGGAGAGCATGAGCTGGCGCCATCAGGCAAAATAAAGAGGCCATCAGTTGAACTCGTGTGTGATTGACTTATGCGGGCATGAGTTATGGTGTCGACAGATGTTATTGTAAAGAGTTTCTTGGAGACGGGCATCGCAAATGCATTGGACAGAAGTCAGAATGATGCAGTATGGGATGGTGACCAGAATGATGTACGCGTGAACAGCTTGGAGACCGAAGTCAGGGACAATGAATAGAGTAAGTATGCCAATTGTCATGTTTTAATAGCCTAATGTAAATTTTAAGTTTTTTTGGAATACGATATTTTGCATACAAATCCCTGCATATATCACGCATTGAAATTGTTCACACTTATTATTTGTCAAATAAGTGCGAGTTATACCTATGTGAGCAAATACGGTATATTGTACCTCTACAATTTGGGAGAGGAAACAGTTACAGACTACAGCCAGATAAGTGGAATTATCTTGCCGGTTTTAGTACTACTTTTTACTCAGCTTAGAATTCCAACTATATCTTGGTCTATTTATAGGAAGAGTTATCTATTTTGCATTAATTTCAATTATTTGGTTACATACATATTGTTTACAAGATAAATTTATTGCTGCCATCTGTCACCTTACTTCATATCTCACAATCAGTATCTTTGGAGAACTCTGTCGGTAATCCAACTTTAACCAGATTGTCAGAATCTTCAGTAGACAGAGTTCATAACTTGAAATGGAAGTGTGCTAAGGAAAGGGCAAACATGTATGATTTATTAATGCAATCAATAGCATCATTCTCACTATGCTGTTGAACAACTATCAGTATTATCATGTGAGACTGCAGGAGACACTCGACAAACTGATCAGCGTAAAAGATGACACAATCCACAACCTTTAGGAACAAGAGTCTGAATCTGATAATGATTTGAAAAATGTGAGAAGTATATTGACACTGCCGAATGAGCTATACACATGACAATAACGAAAGGGTAGTTACTTCAACATCTTCTCCCTTTCTTTCCATCTTTCTTCCTGAAAGACATTGAAAGTTTGCCCCTCTCTTCCTTATGTCTTGTTCAATTTGTTCTCTCCATCATTTTCTGAGTCTACTTCGTGGTCTTTTCCATGTGACATTTCATGCATCAACTTTAGGGTCCTTGTTCCCCCATTCTTTTCACATGCCCATATCACTTCAGACTTAGTCATTCTTCTCTCTTTCTCCTATTCACCATACTCTTACTGTTTCTCATATTGTCACATCTCTTATTCAATCCTGTTTTGTACTGACCAGCATACACCTTAGAAGTACTGTAAACCTGTAATAATGTTTTTCTGGAATATCATGACTATAAATTTTCACATTCATATGGTTTAAGTGTTTAATGCTTTGTTTCAGGGTGAAGCAAATATCTGAAACATTCTATTGTCATGCTATTGTTAATGCAGCCCATACTACAAACAAGAAGCAAGTCCTGTTTAGTGCTACTTTTACTGCAAATTTTATTGAACCAAAAGTGGCATTTTCTAAGTCTCAGTTGAATTTTCGTATTGATGTTGGACCAGACGATGAACTGCATTTATTACAAGGTAAGTGATTGTTTTCTTATTAAGTTCACTTTCCTGCACTGTACATGCTATACTTGCTGTGTGATTATATTAAATCTCAATAGCAGTTTTAATCAGTGGTGAATAAAGCCACCTTCCTGTTAATAATCTAATATATTGCAATCAGATTATTTATATTGAAATAAAATTAAAGCAACACATTCAAGCACACATACAAAGTAAATTAATATGATTTGCTACATGTAATGAGTAATTTTTTAAATATAAATCAGAAACAAGGTAAGTGCTTTTCATGTTTTGAATGAAAAATGAAGGGGAATAAACCTTACTTTTGTGCTTTCCAAATTTAGCACCATTCGCACAGCACCAGCAGAACAGCTTATATCTGCTCAATATAGTGGCAGCAATCCAGTCTCATTTTGAAGTATTAACTCCCATTCTTCCTGTAAAGCAACCTGTAACTTCTGGAGAGTGGGTGGTGAATATTGACGTGGAGCAGCATGTTCCCCTAGGGCATCCCAAACATGCTTATTGGATTTAACTCAGGAAAGCAAGCAGGTCAATCAATAAAAACAATATCTTCTAGTTCCAGGAAGTTGGCGACCTACTGTGCTTGGTGAGGACAGGCATTATCGTTTGTCAGTAGAAAGTCTGGGCCCGCAGCACGTTGGAGCAACCAAGTATGGGGTGCCAGGATCTCTTCATAATTTCTTACAGTGGTTAGAAATTGCCAGTTTACTCATACAATATCATGGAGAGGTGTTCATGCGGTTATCATTATGCCTCCCACATCATTGTGTATCCATTTCCATATTGGTCTCTTTTTACATTGTCAGAGGCCTGAAATTATGTTTATGGTTCCCTGTTGATGCAAATCCTTTGTGGATCACTGTAGAGACCAAACCAGGACTCATTCAAACACATAACATCATCCCACTGTTTGTCTGTCCAGTTGACATGTTGATGGCTCCACTCCAGACATCATCTTCTGGGAGCAAGTATCAGAATACACATACAGCAAGTCAACAACAACAACAACAACAACAACGACGAAAAAATAAAAGAAAAAGGCATCACTGCCTGACTGTACAGTGTACTGTTTACCTCAGTACAACTGTTCGAGTGGATGCTTTGAGGTACAGTGCCAACTGTCATGCTGTACGACACTGATATAGTTTTGCCCTTATGGCCAGATAATGGTCCTCTTAGTCATCCTTGCACTTGTGTGTGGTTTACAGTTTTGAACTCTTAAAAACTGCTGCCATGTATGAGAAACAACAGAACAGTGCACTTTAAGCCAGTCCATTCCAACTCAGTGTTTGAGGGCTAGAGAGTCTGCCCAGGACTGATCTGTTCTACCCTCTGTCCCTATAAGAGTGCACACATTGGGTTGCTGACCTTACCTTTTGTAACTGAGTGTTTTAAATGCAAGGCAAAAATGTGTTGACTGGTGTTATGTGGGAGAGAATGTATGCTTTTGGGATGGAACTTCCATTGTTCAAAAAACAATTACAGGTGAAAAAGTTTGAAACAATAACACAATTTGACAAAATAACACAATTTGACAATGTTTTTTAAAATATTGACAAAATATCACCTGAATGAAACATTTCTATGAATTCCCTTTCTGTAAATTTTGAGCAGAATCTAGTCAGATTTCAAAAGAACTTGGAATAAATATAGAAACCTCTTACCATGCATCTACACATTGGCACATAGATTAGTTCCTCTGTTTGGCTCTATATACCTTACCTTTCTGAACACATTCTCAGTTATGAACCTGATGATGATGATGATTGTATCCTCCAATGGTGAAAGTGCTCCAGTATGAAGAACTCACAAGAGCTTTATCAGTCACTCACTGGTCTTCAAGTTGAGTTTCCACAAGACAGTTTGGACAGTGAAATAGATGCTCACGATCTTGAATTGCACTAGTCACAATCAACATTCTGAGTATAACTCCATATTTTGAGTGTAGGCTTGGTTTTCAGCATTCCAGTGCTTATCCTACTAAGGGTCTTCCAGATAGTCCAAGGTTTTTAATTATATGCAGGGTTTCCTTCTGTTGGGTGAGTCAAGTTGGATAGTGTGGACTGTTGCAGCCAGTATTGCAGTATTAATTCCTAAGAACACAGTGTGAGGCTGGGGCTGCCTTGGTGTTATTAACCCTCGAAGTGGCGGTCATTTATCCTGTAATGGCAGCGATATTTTACCGGTGTTGCAGACTCTTAGTATAAATTGTGTTAAAAATCGTTGACTTGTTATACATACATAAATAACACACCCTTTTATCCTCAAAAGTACAAGGAATAAGATGATGATGATACTAAAGCTGTTATTTATCATCCACAAAGTGTAAGACCAAAAATATGTTGAATTTGTTTATATTATTTATTTTTGCAAAAGTTTTGCTATATATAAAATGTTTATATTTAGGTAAACTTAAAAAAATGGCATATACAAAAGAAGCACCAGTTCATAGTAAATAGGTGCGTACCAGTATATAGTTCATAATACTGTTCTTAGCTGGAAAAATTATACAACCATGTATACAACGATTGTATGCTACCACTTGTAGGCCTACATTTCACTCACAGTCACTTGGGTGGGTCTTTCTTTTTACTCCATAATTGTGAGGCCTCCAGAAATGCACTAGTTTATAACACCCCTGGTGAATATCACCATTACATCCTCGACACCAGAATGTAGACTTCTTCTTTACTTTCAAGCACTCAACACATAGGCGATTGTTATTCTGTGGCAATATTTCGAGAGCACGAGAGGGGCCTCCTGCAAGACCTGTTGGCCTCACAACTGGAACTGGGAACTGTTCATTTAGCAATCCCCTAACTATAGTGATCATGAAGTCTCACCTTGCTAAAGGCTTATCAGTGTTCTTTATGTACAGGACGTATGTGTCAAATAATGTCATATCTAACTGCTTCCAGTACCTTCTAGTGGGTCTGGAACAAGTGGCATGGAAAATGCACTTACCTTTATTATCTACACCTCCCATGAAGTTATTGTACTTATGAATCAGTAGTGGTTTCAACCCCTCATTTCCCTCAGTGTAACATCCCGTTGTGAGACAATAAACTGTTTCCTTGTTTTCGTCTCTTTATAAGCAACCGGTAGAACGTCACCTTGCCTAAAGTAAACGATTTACCTAGGTTCAAGTTTTGTACCTAAAACAATCTGAGACAGTCCCTTTGAAGATTTATTCACTGTTCCTGTGAGGAAATGATTCAGTATTGCTGAGATGAGTGCATATCAACACTTAAGATTGATATCAGAAGGAAAACTGGCGACTAAATATAGCTGGCTCAGCTGAGACATTCGTGTGGCCGGTCGCCGAGTATGTGGCAGCTAGCAAAAGATAGCGGAATTATGACGCTACTTTGGCAACGATTTACACTAGATTAGTGTAAGATGTTATTATACAAACTATTTCATGATTATGGCCGAACATTTATCCTTCAATTGATTCGTAATTAGCACATTTTGATGAATAATAATAAGATTATAGAAATAAAATAAAGAGCATGTCAAAACGCCTGATATCAGGCGTTGCCACTGGGCAAACGCATAAAACGCCTGATATCAGGCGCTTGCCACTTGGAGGGTTAACCTTCATCTTACAGCCCACTCCCTGGTGGCATATCAGCATGCTGCGCACGCCCATCCAGACAGAATTTCTATCCCTAGTAGCATTATAATCTGAACACTTTTATGAAAATTCCCATAGAAATTTCGAATTAACAACTTAAAACAAAGACTGAGTTATTCTGTACAGAATTGGGAATTGGGCAATTGTAACTGATGTACATAACAATGGTTAGAAGAGATTATAAATGCTGTAACAATTTACAATTTATTTACATCAGAATTTTAGTTACATACAGAATGCATATAAGAAAGCTTTGAAATGACATGAAAGCATTCCTGAGTCATCCATTAGATAAAATGGAATGAGTATAATATATATGGCAATGTAATACACAATATGTTCCAAGGTCGGTGACAGGAAACAAATCATCTGTTGTAATGACGCTTATACAGATCACGCTGAGTCATTTCGATTTGCAGAGGCAAAAGAAGTAATGAGTCATTTTGTTCTTATCAAATGGCACTTCAGGAGGCATAAAAACACACAATTCAAATAAATGAAAGATTTCACAATCTGCGATATGAGAACATGATTCTTGGGAGTTGCTTTGCGAGAGGTAGATCTTGAAACAAGGGTTTACGAACAGTTCTACATCGCATTCATTGCAATGAAAATTCTACCTTGCTGCCTTCCCCTTCTCCGAACACACTTTGTTGCTGCGAGATGTACCCTTCATAGGACAATGTTTGGAACAGTTTGTGTCAAGGCAAGAGAGACACACAGCACTTATACTTGATCTTCCATGATGAGTGGATAGTAAGTCTGTTTTCATGCCTTGAGCAGCATGTAGGGGATTTCTAACAAGTAGCTCACAAAATTCACGGGTGAATGATGAAGGCATTCGAAATAACGGTGTTTAAACAGGTGGAAAAATAGTTTCTTGGCCCTTTTTTTGTGTTCAGTGGGAATACTGTTACAGTAATCTATAGACGTAATAGTGTGCCGACTCACTTCTATTCCATGGACCGGCCACAGCGTAGTGCTGTTGTACTGTATAGCTGAGGTGTGCTGTGAAACTCGCTCACTTCTGTGTGCCCTCGTCTATGGCCATAGTGACTGCAATCATTCAACATCATGTTCTAAAAAATGTACCGAATGAAATGAAAACACTCCAGAGCGCTTAAGTTTTATGACTTGCCCGCTGTGCTGAATGCTCCAAAATGCTCATCACACGCGAGGTCATTAGAAGTGTTTTGATGTAAATATTGAAAGATCTCGTGAAACCACAGTTCATTTCCTCGCCACAAGACCTATCTGTGTCGGTGCGACGTAAAGCTCCTAGCAAAAAAAAAAAAAAAGTTTATTTCCATGACTCAGCAAGCTCTTAGCACCTTGTTGACGGTTTTCCCTGTGTGTATTTCACAAGCAGACCTAGTTTATAAACATCGTATTTCAGTTAGAGATGATTTATATTCGAGTTCTCATCATATCGTCTACTTATCGCAGAAAAGTGTTACATAATTATTATTACGTAATATTAGCTTCATATCTGTATTGACAATGCTGAATTATACAATTATGAGTCTTTATTCAATCCTCCTATTCAATACACAATTCAAACCTCTTAGAGACGGTGAAATGTTCACGTCAAATGTTCAAAAATCATACATGTTTCGACTCTTATTTGTGGGCCATCTTCAGTGAAATTTTAGCTTAAAAGCACAAATGGTTCACTTAACATTATACCTAACTAAAAGTTTTGGACACAGTATAAAAAGTTCTTAGCTAATGATATATTACACATTTAAGCTAAAGTTCTTAACTAATGATATATTACACATTTAAGCTAATTTTAGTTAGGGACAAAGTTAAGTGAAACATTTGTACTCCTACATTTAAGCTAAAAATTCACTGATGTTGGCCCACAAATAAGGGTCGAATCATATATGATTTTTGAACATTTGACTTGGAACAGTTAACTCACTCTCAGAGGTTTGAATTGTGTATTGAATAGGAGGACTGAATAAAAACTCATAATTGTGTAATGCAAAGAAGTGTCACAAGATTTGAAACAAAGCAAAATTTGAGTACGTTAGAAATTAGTGAAGATAGTAAACTTTCTGGTAGAGGTTCAGAATAATATTCTGATGAATGTAGTAGTGATAATTTATTAAGAAGAAAGGTTCGCCCGAATGGGCATTAGGTTACAAACTAGGTTTTACAATAGTCACTCAGTGACTTTGTTCTCACTCGGCACACGGTTATATGATATCTATCACCCTTATTACTGCACAGAATACACACACAACTTTCATTAGGATCGGGATAGGTTTTGTTCACACAAATCTTATGGTGAAAGCCATGAATGGCAAGTGGTGTTATAATATGTCTTTGCTCTTGGTTTTCTCTGGTCCAGTTACTTTCGAGAATGGCATCTGTGGCATCTAAATTGATTACTCTCCTCTTGGCTATTCTTCCTTCTATATGCTCGGTATAGCTTCTTATGGATGGCAGTGATAGTTGTAACCTCAGATCTTCTATATAGAAGGATTCTCTAGTTCATAAACCAGCCTTGTCGGTGCAAATTTCCCTACTCTCAATACATGCTTTAAAAATCTACTCTGCAGTCGTTTAAGTGCGGCCAGTATCCAGTATTCGGGAGATAGTAGGTTCGAACCCCACTGTCGGCAGCTCTGAAAATGGTTTTCCGTTGTTTCCCATTTTCACACCAGGCAAATGCTAGGGCTGTACCTTAATTAAGGCCACGGCCGCTTCCTTCCCACTCCTATCCCGTCCCTGTCCCATCGTCGCCATAAGATCTATGTGTGTCGGTGCGACGTAAAGCAACTAGCAAAAAAGAAAAAATCTACTCTTTACACTCTCAATTTTTGCCAGTGTTCCCAAACTACCTGTAAGCCGTAAGTTGCTATTGGGGATATGGTTGTCTTGAAAAGGGTCAATGCTGTGGCCAGAGACAGGTCCGTTAAATTCTTGTTAATTATAAATTGCTCTTATTGCGGCTACTGTTCTCTCTTCTACATGATGTCAGAAAGATTTCACTGTGGTTTGAAAGGTTATTCCTAAATACCTAAATTTATTGACCGTTTCTAGTGGGTGTCCATTCAAGTAGAGTGTGTCTTTCATTGAGGTCGTTCCTCCCTTCCTAAAAGTCATCTGAACTGTCTTATTCAGGTTAATTTCAAGGTGATTCATTTTCACCCATTTCTCAAGCTCTGTTAGTGTCTTTTGCATTTCCTCTCTGTTTTGGGAACCTATTACCATGTCGTCTGCATATAAGTGTAGTTCCTGGAGTTGTTTTAGTGATATCGGCAATTTCTGCTGTGGTGATGTTGAATAATAGCAAGCTTAGGGGATTGCACTGTAGCACTCCGTTCATTTGTATGATAAGTTCTGAAGTAGTGATGCCATCCTCTATAACAACTGTGTTGAACCTCAAAATGTTTTCCAATGATTTTGTTATCTGATTATTCGCTCCAGTCATGTTTTTAAATTTTTCCATTATTGTTTGTCTATCTAATAGGTCAAACACGTTCTTATCCTCGACATCCCGCTTATTCTACATCACTCATCAAATACAGGTCAATGAAGATGGCGTAGTATTTGCCCTTTCTCAGGGCCTCTTCTATCTCTCGAAGCAAGTAGTGATAATGATTCTGAGAATCATGAGAAACCTGAACAAGTGTAGTGTGAAGACCGGGACAAGACTGCAGAGAAATGTTACTAGTAAAATCACAATAACCATTCTATTGAACTGGAAGTATGCAAAAACAATGCTGTTTTAAATCATGATTTACCTCCCAGAATTTCAAGAAAATATATATTTTTCAGTTATTTGTGGGATGGGAATTTTATGAGCTTGTAGTAAAGCAGATGAATATTCATGCCAAATATTTACAAAAAACTGGCACCATTGATATTACCTGACATAACATTACTCAAACGATGTAAGGGTACATGTTGGTGTTCTAATTTATATGGGTTTGGTTATATTACCTGAAACTGATAAATACTTCCTAGGAGACTTTTGCATTGCCCGTTAGTAAGCCAGGCAATGACACTGAAATGGTTTAAGGAACTTGGGCAATATTTAGATTCAAAATTAGAGTACAAATATATATATATATATATATATATATATATATATATATGCACTGCTCACTGAAATGAAAAACCTAAATTATATTCATATATTTATTTATTTAACTTCTTTGTTGTTTCTTTAAAGGGAGGCATTTATGCATCTGCATCTATTGGGATTTAAATGCCCCTGTCATAAAACATGATAATTCTGACCAGGCAGCTGCCATTAAATGAGGAACGGCAAAGGGTTAAACAACGAATGAGTTGCATATTCCCAAGTATTGCTAGTAGTCTTCAAAAGATGGAGAAAATTTCAAAGAGTTTTGTGTGTGTCTCTATCTCTGTATAGGGCTTTTGAAAATGTGCATGAAGTTAATGTGTCAGAATGTTCATTTACAGCTTTTGTTAATTGTTCTAAAATAAGTTAATAGGTAGCGTACCGGTACTTTGTGTATATCATGTAAGCTAACATTATTGTGTATGAGCTAACAGTTCTGTAAACTGACAGTGTACTGACAGTGAACTACAGTGAAGTGGTAGAACTTGCTTTCCTTTGTAGTGCTATTTCTGGACTTCTTGAAGAGTTTAAAAGTATTATTTGGTTCTGTGTGGTATTTTATGTCTTGTGGCTTGTATTATCTTCAATGTGGTTATGTTATTATTCTGTTTACCCTAAGGCAAGGAATCTGCCACAAGTCCTTATCGTTTTGGAAGTGTGGCACCCCCCTAGTGTTAGTTCAAGGTTCCTTCCCTAGATTCACTAAAATTTATAGGCTCTAAAAATGTATTCAGTCTTAGATCAACATGACCAAATCATTAGATCAGATTTATCTGTCAGAGGGTCTACTGTCTTTCACCAGTTACCCATTGAATCTTTGTCAGCATGTCAGTTATAGGTACTTAATTAATTTTTCTAACCCTAAAATGAAGGCTTGCAAATTCAGAAAACTCAGTTCCAGGAAGAATATCAGAATAGAGTACAACAAAACCTACCACAGGGAGAAACAACAACAGTAGAGGAAGAGTGGAAAATTTTTAAAGATACATTTGTGGAAGAAGCTAAAGAACTCTGCGGGTTAACAGGATCGACCAAGAAGGAAAAAGAGACAACTTGGTGGAACGACTAAGTCAAAACAGCTATTAAAGCAAGAAACCAAGCAAAAAAGATGCTAGATATAGATAAACAAAAAACTATCCTAGACCAAGTAAGCCAAGAAGTTAATAGTCTACAGAAATTTATAGAACAAAGAAACTCAGTCAAGAGGGTAGCAAGAGAAGAGAAGGAAAAAGCATGGAATGAGTTTGTGGATAAATTGGAATTAGACTGCAGAAGAAATAAGAAATTATTGTATAGGGTAGTCAAGAACAGAAAGTGTGAACAAGAGGATATAAAGGCAATAGAAGGGGACAACAGAACCTTAGTGTGAGAAGAAGATGAAATCAGGAATAAATTTAAGATATTTTTGATAATTTCTTAAATGGAGTAGCGAGCACTACATCAGACAGTGAGGAACCCTGTATTAGTAATGAGGAAAGTGATGATGCTTGTTGTTTAAAGGGGCCTAACATCGAGGACATCGGCCCCTACATGAGGAAAAGTAGAAGCATAGACCCCCCAATTACATGGCTGGAGATAGAAAAGTCCATGAAAAGTATGAGGAAAGGAGAAGCAGTTGGAGTGGCTGAGTTAAGTACAGATATGTTGTGAGCAGCAGAAACTCCAGCAGTCCAGTTGTTATATAGACTCCTTAACACAGTATGGCAGGAAAACACTATCCCAGAAGACTGTGTGGGGAACATTACACTCACTGACTTGCCAGCTACAGTAAACACAACATTTGAATAGAACTGCCTATTTATTCTGTATGGAACTTTACATTGTCATTTCCTACAATGCCATCCATAGATGACAGTACGTAGAAAGGCACTCGATGTATTTGTTTACTGTATCTTGTTTCAATAATGCTGCCATGGAAATCATAAAGAAGACAGGCAATCTACACGATTTCACCAGCGTTACCTAGTGTGACGAGGTCCAGCTGCTGCCCTCTAGGTTCCTGTGGCCGAGGGATGACGTAGTTTCACCACACCAGCCCCCCACGGAGTCGAGGTAGTCATGGCTGAAAGTAGGCCGGAGCGAGTTCTAGGTGCCAAGTCGCGGGATAGTGGAGCACTTTTAGGTGCCAGTGATGCTGTGGCTGTGTCACTGTGGAGAGTGTTCTCAGGGCTGATGCAATGATTCTGAGTGGTATTTTGTCCAGGTAATGGTGTATCAGCCAGGAAAAATGCTTTGTGCCATGACAGACAACTGCCTTAAGGACACTTCAAGCTTCATAGTCAGACTCCGCCAACAAATGTTGAGACCCTCATAGCAGGTCCAACTGTCGTACCTCAGTACTATGGTGTAACACCATGGGGTGTCTACCCAGCGAACCTCATACGACAGGGTGCTGCAGCTGCTGCACAACAGAGGTGGCCGCTCATGCCATCGTCAGCAGGCGAGCTTTCTACCAGCACCAACAACCTCACACAAGTGGCCAACGTTCAAGGCCAGTATCAGGTGATTCCAGGGTACTATGACCAAAGTGGTACCTTTGTGGTAGGAAACATTCGAGGGATTGGCAACGCTACACCCATGAGATTAGTGTCGCCAGCTCCCATCATTGTCAATGCTGGCACACCAGGGCTGCAGTTGGGCTCAGGTGTGGGTGGTGGGTTTGCCTCGCTGGCAAGCACGCTGAACTACAGAAGCAGCAGTCTGGGCACCATAGGCTCCCTGGAACCAGGTCTTGGTGTAGTGTGGATGAAATGTACCGTAGAATGGCGTACTTCTCGCGGGGCTCCAGATGGACGAGTGAGGTCAGGAAATTCATTTAAAATTTCATGAAACATAGTCGGTACATTGAGAGCCTTTACACTGGGCTGTAGAGAGTTAGCAGTTTGGACATTCATTGATAAGCCTGTGATGCCATCGACCAAGTATTTGTTATGACAGTCTGGCAGAAGATAGTAATAGGCGAGGAAGTTTGATCCTATGATGGGAAGTGCGACGTTGGCAACAACAAATCTCCATGAAAGTTCTCGTTGGAGTCCGAGGTTCAGTTTCAAGTGCATAGTCCCGTATGTGGGGATTGTGGAATTATTGGCAGCTGCAAGTTCATAACTGGTCTGATGGCGAAGCCCCATCAGGAATTTATGTGGGAAGTAACACAAATCCAACCCAGTATCGATCAGAAATTGATGTTTACTGCTCTTATCCATGATAAAGAGGCGGTTTCCATCTGTTGGGCAACCATTTACCGCCATCACTGGTTGCCATTGGAGTTTGACGGGAAGCTACAAGGTGATTCACACTTCTGTGCCTTTTTGCGGAAGTGGCGATGGTACCAGCAGATACCTTGTGCACCGGCTGTTGGAGAAAACCTGCGGCTGTTGCTAGGATGGCTTGGCCGATCCCGGGAATGAGAGCGTGCGCAGAAGGTAGTTTGCAGTGCTGCCATCTGGTGTGAAAGTTCATCTATCCTCTTCGCGAGCTGGCTCATCTCACTAACTGGTGGTGTACTCACGGCGTGAACAGTGGCGGGAAGTGACACAGGTGAAACCTCAAGAATTTTGTTGGCCAAGACGGCAACCTTATCTAGCAGTATCTCACTCTGTGTTTGTAAAATGGCCTGTACTTGTGATGGCAGGCGCTGTATCCATAACTGTCTTAAGAGGTTATCTTGTACTTGTGTGCTGCCCGCGAGAGACCGAAGGTGTCGTAAGAACTGGGATGGCTTTCGGTCACCGAGCTCCTCTTCCATGAGCAGTTGACGAACGTGTTGCTCTTCCGATAGAGAAAGACGCCGAATGAGTTCGGTACGCAGATACGCATATGCATTTTGTGCCAGAGGGTTGGTAATACTATCTTCAACTTCCGCGGCATAGTGACTGTCCAGCTGGGAAACAATGTACGCGTATTTTGTTGCTTCTTGCATGATACCGGATACATTGAACTGTGCTTCTGCCTGAGCGAACCATAGAGCCGGCTTGTCTGGCCAGAAAACAGGTAATTTAACTCCAACACTATTCACTACACTACTAACCTCTGAGGGTGGTGATTGCAGGGTTTGCTGTTGAAGTTGCTGTTGTAGGAGGCGATTTTGCTCTTGTAATTGCTATAGCTGCTGTTGTAATTGCCCTATAGCGACGGCGGTAACTAGCATGTGAATGGCACTGACTTTAAGTAGAAAACTGTTTCATACTATATTAATCACGTTGGGGTCACCAAATGTGGGGAACATTACACTCACTGACTTGCCAGCTACAGTAAACACAACATTTGAATAGAACTGCCTATTTATTCTTTACGGAACTTTACAGTGTTGTTTCCTACAATGCTGTCCATAGATGAAAATATGTAGAAAGGCATTCGATGTATTTGTTTACTGTATCTTGTTTCACTAATGCTGCCATGGAAATCATAAAGAAGACGAGCAGTCTACATGATTTCACCGGCGTTGCCTAGTGTGACAAGGTCCAGCTGCTGCCCTCTAGGTTCCTGTGGCGGAGGGATGACGTAGTTTCGCCACAACTGGAAGAAGGGTATAATCATACCTCTTTACAAGAACGGCAGAAGATGGAAATGCATCAACTACCATGAAATTACTCTGCTCTCTCATGGTCTAAAACTTTTGGAAACATCATAGAGAGTTGATTAAGAGAAAAAGAACCTTCATTGGATGAGGAACAATATGGTTTTAGGCCTGGAACAACAACTACAGACCTTACCTTTGCTGTCAGGATGTTAATGGAAAAGCACTGGGAAAAATGGAAACCACTTTTTCTACTATTCCTAGACATCGAAAAGGCTTATGATGAGCATATCTGGAAATACCTGAAAGAGCTGGGAGTTCATGACAATCATATTGTAAAAGTGAAGATGATTATGATAAAAACAGAAGTTGTGTGCAAGTGGGTTGCAGGCTGTCCAAATGGTTTGAAACGAAGGAGCAAGGCAGTGCTTTGTCACCCCTCTTACTTATCACTGTCATGGATGCCATAATAAAAGCTCTCAAAAAGGAAGGAGCAGCAGGACTTGCAAGCTTTCATTTTACAGACAACATGGTGATCTGGGTTGAAACCGAAAATGATGTGGAGAAAAAGCTGCAGAAATGGACTCTATAGTTTTGTCGCCTGTGGTGGGACGGAGAACTGGAAATAAGCATTGTGTTTCATGAAATTATATTATTGAGTTCGGAAATGTAAACTATTTACCTTTTACTTTATGAAAACCCAAGAATAGAATTTGGGACTCAAGAATTTTTGAAAATCATTGATTATAGTATTTCTTAATATGTTGTTTACCATATTTTTTGAAAGATCAAGACACTAACGTTTTTGTAGTGAACGTGCCCCACAGGCATGATTTGAGTAGAGACTCGTGTGTGAATATTGAAGTGGACAAGGTCAATACAGATATTGTTAAAATTTGTAAACATTTTCGGAATACTCAGGTTATTGAATGCAGCAGTTTTGAGAGATACTGTTATACAAAACATGGCCTCCATCTAAACAATTCAGGTAAACGAAATTCGGTACATTGATGGAATCTTATGAGACTGATGTGGTGATAGGAGTGGAATCGTGGTTGAAAGAAGGGGTGGGTAATAGAGAAGTATTTCCAGAAGGGTACACAGTCTATCGTAGAGACCGAGGAGATAAAAAGGGAGGGGGGGTGTTTATTCTGGTGAAGGAAACTTACTGTTCACATGAATGGTTTACCGATGAAAGGGATGAAATATTAGGGATAAAATTAGTTTGTGATAATATGAAGGAGGTGGGAATTATAGGAACATACAGGCCTGGAAGAGAGGAAAGAGACATGGAAATCTTTGAAAAAATAATAGATTATACTCATAAAAACAATAATAATGATATGGTAATAATTGGGGGAGATCTAAATTTGCCTGAAGTTGAATGGAAAGGAGCTGCAAGTGAAGCCCATGAACAGAAACTGGCAAATAAGTTAATTTGGGAGGGAGGATTTACACAAGTAGTACAAGAACCGACTCGTCTCAATAACTTACTAGATGTATTCTTGGTTAAACCATGGGAAATTGTTGATAAAACTGAGGTAATTGAAGGAATAGGAGACCATAAGGCTGTAATAATGGATGTAGGACTCGTACCAAAAAGGCTTAATAAGAGGGTTACACAAGACAAGAAATTGTACAGAAAAACTAAAGTTGATGAATTTGGGACTTACCTTAAATCACAATTCAGTTGTTGGATAAGTGAAGGGAGTAACGTGGATACACTTTGGGCTAAATTTAAAGGAATTATTTGGGAAGGAGAGAAGAGATTTGTACCTGTTAAGAAGGGTAAAATGACTTCAGACCCTGTTTATTATACAAGGGAAATAAGAAAATTAAAAAGAAAATATAGAATAGTAAACAGGAAAATCAAAGAGGGTAGGGAGAGTAGGGAAACTAGAAAACAGCTAATGAGGTAACTGAATAGAGTGAAAAAGGAAGCAAAAGAGAATTATATGAATGGCATACTTCAAGAGGGTAATGACCACAAAGGGAAATGGAAAAAGCTGTATTCATATATCAGGAATCAAAAAGGAAAAGGAGTCCAAATTCCTACAATGGTGTGAGAAGGGGGTGAACACTATTTAACAAATACTGAGAAAGCAAACCTATTTAGTAGGGAATTTAGAGATTCAGTAGATGATTGTCAAGAGTTGGAAACCGAAACAGAAGATAGAGAGGGAGAGAGACAGAGGGAAACAAGAAGCTTCTCATTCACAAACGAAGATATTTTCAGAGAAATCCAACTGCTTCAGCAAGGAAAAGCTGCAGGAAGTGATCAAATTACTGGGGAGGTATTAAAGACAATGGGGTGGTACATAGTGCCTTATTTAAAATTTATCTTTGACTATGTCATAAATAATAGTGTAATACCAAAGGAATGGAAGGAATCTATAATAATACCAATTTATAAAGGAAAGGGTGATAAAAGGAAACCAGAGAACTACAGACCAATCAGCCTGACCAGTATAGTTTGTAAAATTCTGGAGAGTTTAATATCGAAGTACATCAGAGGGATATGTGATGATAAAAATTGGTTCATGAGGAGCCAGTATGGATTTAGAAAGAAATTTTCTTGTGAGGCACAACTGGTGGGATTTCAGCAGGACATATCAGATCAGTTGGATTCAGGAGGTCAGTTAGATTGCATAGCCATAGATCTTTCCAAAGCCTTTGATAGAGTGGAACATGGAATATTATTAAAGAAATTGGAGGGAATAGGATTGGACGTAAGGGTTACACGTTGGATAAAAGCATTTCTAAATTCAAGGGTTCAGAAAGTCAAAGTAGGAAATAATGTATCGCAGGAAGAGAAAGTTTGGAAGGGAATTGCACAGGGTAGTATAATCGGTCCGTTACTTTTCTTAATATACGCAAATGATTTAGGGAACAATATAACATCAAAAATAAGATTGTATGCAGATGACATAATTGTTTATAGAGAAATAAACAACATTGAGGATTGTTCAGAATTACAAAGGGACCTTGAAAGTATCCAACAATGGGTTGAAGAAAATAATATGAAGGTTAATGGAGGCAAATCAACTGTTACAACTTTTACAAACAGGAGCTTTAAAACTGAATTTGAATATACTTTGGATGAGGTAGTTATCCCAAAAGAAGGCAAGTGCAAATACTTAGGTGTGAGATTTGAAAGTAATTTGCACTGGAAGGGTCATATTGATGACATTGTTCGGAAAGCATACAGATCATTACATGTCATAATGAGGCTACTTAAAGGATGCAACAAAGAATTAAAAGAAAAAGGTTACTTGAGTATGGTTCGTCCATTATTGGAATATGCAAACAGTGTTTGGGATCCTCACCAAGAATACCTAATAAAAGAAATAGATAGTGTGCAGAGGAAAGCAGCAAGATTTGTAACAGGGGATTTCAGGAGAAAGAGTAGTGTATCAGAAATGTTAAAGGAACTTGGGTGGGAAACTTTAAGTAAGAGAAGGGAGAAAACTAGACTTACAGGATTATATAGAGCCTATACAGGAGAAGAAGCATGGGGAGATATCCGTGAGAGGCTTCAGTTGGAAAATAATTATATCGGCAGGACTGACCACAAATATAAAATTAGAAGGAATTTTAGCAGAAGCGATTGGGGTAAATTTTCATTCATTGGGAAGGGTGTGAAGGAGTGGAACAGTTTACCAGCGGTAGTGTTTGATCCTTTTCCAAAATCTGTACAGATATTCAAGAAGAGAATAAACAGCAACAGAGAAAATAAATGAAGTGTTAGAGGGCATTCGACCGGTGCAGGTTATTGTAAATAAAAAAAATGTGTGTGAATAAATTAATTCCATCCCCTGGTCTAAGGAGTTTGGACAGCCAAAGTAGGAGACTGCCTGTAGGGGTGAAGTACAGTGGGGACTTCGAGGGCCCTGGGACCGCTACGGTAGCTGTGAAGGCCCTTCAGGAACTCTGAAAAGTGGTGGCAAAAGGGGCTCTGGTTAAGACGCAGCAGGTCGTTATGCTACTTAGGATCCAGAACGGGTAAAAAAAAAAAAAAAAAGTAAATAAATAAATGCAATGTAAATATTAATGTTATACCAGTTTTATAGTATCATTTGAAGCAATTCCACATACTGTATATCAGTTGACTATATTTGTAAGTAGTACAGGAGATATTATAATTAGAATTTTGTAAACAATATAAATTTATTAAGGATGAGCTGTGTGTTAATAGAAAACATTGTTAGCGTAAATTGTATAATATTGTATTATAGGAAAAATTTTCTTCTCTTGTTAATTTAATATTTAGTGCTTGACAATAATGTATTTTAGTGTACCATTTGCCACCGAGGTAGACACCTCATTTGCAAATAAAGAGATTTTGATTTGATTTGATTTGATTTGATATTATTTGGAACTGTAGATGAACATTGCAAGATGTGAGAATTATTTTTGAAGTGATTTTTGTATTTAAATTTTATGTAGTTGTGTTTTATGTGTGTCATTTAAATTAATTTCAAGAAGTGTGAAGAAAAGACATTCTGGTCATTTTAATGTAACTTGAAGAATTTATTGACATTTAAAAAAAAATTATTGTATGAAGAAGAAGTCCTGAAGGTATTATCATTGTATATTCTGTATGTCAAAAATTGTAACATTGTGCTTTGGTAAAGCACGTGTGGTACATAACTTTGGGATCAGTGGGTACTACACGTGGAGAGATCAGGTGATGTAATTCCTCTTGCATCAGCAGGTTAGGAAATAACCATATATGGTCATGCAATTAGATTGGTCAGAATAACGAACTTTCCAATTGATCGAGCCATTTCCGGCTTCCTGTCGGCTTCATACCAGAGATTATCAGATCACAGCATGACACAGAAGACTACCGAGCCCATCTGCCCTCCAACACACACCACCATCAAAACACACAGGACACAAGTGCGATGACCCCTGAATCAGCAGTCTTTACCATCTGACCATCCTCGTGAACAGGTGTACTTGAGGACTTGCTCCATCGGGTCTCCAGTTCCCGTGGTTAGTGCTAATTTTCTAATTCTTTTGTGTTTATTTTAATTTAAATCCATTTTTATGTTTCAGCCTTTGTCAGCTTTGTCGTAACTTCCGCGGTAATGTAAAATTTTATTTTATGCGCCGGAGTTTCCTCCAGATTACTATATTCACCATAATTGAGTTTTAGTAGGATTTGCTGTTAGGCTAATCTGTTTCATGTTGTCTTTGGAGGCAACCCTTTTCTGGCTCAAAGTTTTGTTATTACAGGTAAATGTAACATTCTCTTTTGAATAACGTATTGTATTAATTTTGATTCCTTCAAAGATGCCTCCATTCTCTCAGTGAATTCTTGATGGACATTTTAATGTAACTTGAAGGATTTATTGACATTAAAAAAAAAAAAAATTGTATGAAGAAGAAGTCCTGAAGGTATTATCATTGTATATTCTGTACGTCAAAAATTGTAACATTGTGCTTTGGCAAAGCGCGTGCGGTACATAACTTTGGGACCAGTGGGTACTGCACGTGGAGAGATCAGGTGATGTACTTCCTCTTGCATCAGCAGGTTAGGAAATGACCATATATGGTCATGCAATTGGATTGGTCAGAATAACGAACTTTCCAATTGGTGAAAAATGGGAATCTAGAGGAATTCAGTGTCCTATTGGTTATTTGTGATCGGGCCATTTCCGGCTTCCCTCCAGCTTCATGTGCGTGAGTCGATTTAGCCGCATCTTTACCATCTGACTGTCCTCGCGAGCAGGTGTGATCGAGGACTTGCTCCGTCCGGTCTCCAGTTCCCATGGTTAGTGCTAATTTTCTAATTATTTTGTATTTTAATTTAAATTCATTTTTATGTTTCAGCCTTTGTCAGCTTTGTCGTAACTTCCGCGATAATGTAAAATTTTATTTTATGCGCCGGAGTTTCCTCCAGATTACTATATTCATCATAATTGAGTTTTAATAGGATTTGCTGTTAGGCTAATCCGTTTCAAGTTGTCTTCGGAGGCAACCCTTTTCTGGCTCAACTTCCTTGCTGGACTCCACTCTTCGTTTCAAACCAACCTGACCTTCCATCCTGGACCTGGACACAACACTTGGTTTCATCATATAACCATTGTACTCATGCTATGATGTTATCAGGCACTTTCTTATGTCTCAAACATTCCCATACATGCCTGCGTGGTACATGGTCATATGCTTTCTCGATGTCCCGAAAAACAGTTATAAGTGTTCTACCTTTTCCCAATACTTCTCATAGAGCATTCTGGTGGCAAAAATGGGGCCTATAATTGATCTATGAGGTCTAAATCCATGTTGTTCCTCCTCAAGTATAGGTTCAACATATTTTCCAATCCTGCTCTCAAGGATGGATTCGTAGATTTTGAGGCATGTGACAGCAGTTATACCTCTGTAGTTGGTACATTTCTTTCTATCATCTTTTTTAAACACTGGATGATGACTCCTTGCTTCCAGTCATTGGGTATTACATTCTCTTTCCAGATTCTATTTAGTACCCTGTACATCCATTGTTGTCATACCTCTCCTAGTGCTTTGATCATCTCAACACTTAATTCATCTGATCCAGTTGATGTGTTATTTTTCAGCTTAGATATTGCTGTCTCTACTTCCAACCACGTTAGACTAGTGGTATTTGTGTTGCCAAAATCGTAAGGTTCATCATGTAATGGAGTGACATTTTCATAACAGTTCATCATTGGAACTCCTGTAATATTTTGGTCTTATCCCTAGTCACCTCACCATTAGGAAGTTCTACAGATTGGACAGATTCATTTTTAGTTCTTCTGTTCTTAAAAATACTGTATAACAGTTTTTTATTTCCATCCTGCATTATTTTGGTAGCCATATCTTCCTTGCAATTCTGCTTTTCAGCTACAACCAACTGTTTGACCTGTAATATTTTCTTTCTGTAAAGTGACAGCTTCTCCTCTATTTCATGTTGATCTCCCCGTGTTCTTGCTTGATATTAATATCTTCATGCACGGTTCCTGTCATTAATAGCCTTTTTAATATCATCATTCCACCAGGCAGTTTCTTTAGGTTTTCTTATTTGACTCTGTCGTCTACATACTTTTTCTGCTGTACCAACCACAACCTTCTTTAGAGTATCCCATTCTTCATCTACCAATTTCAGTTCTTCTCTCGTCAACAACCTGCGGACACCTTCCCTGAATTCTTCCTTTACGCTTGGCTTGGTTAGTCGCCAAGTTTTTATTTTTTGGGACTCTTTTGTTACAGACTTTGGGAGGTCTTTTCTCTGCAATAACTGCAACCAACAGTCTATGGTCTCCACCAAGGTCTTCACCTGGAATGACCTTAACATCACTGACATTTTTCCATACATTTTGATCTATCAGAATATAATCTATTACTGTACCTATTTTATCATCCCAGCTATATCTTGTGATTCTATAGGAGTCCCTTTTCTTGATCCAAGTGTTACTCACTATCAGGTTGTTTCTTATGCAAAGATCTAGTATATATTCTCCCTCTTCATTTCTGTTTCCCATTCCATGAGGGCTGAGTATGGATTCATATCCTGTTCATTGTGAGCCAACTTGTGAATTAAAATCACCCATTACAATTAGATTGTCATACTCAGTGTGTTCTTCCAAGTTATTAAGGAAGTTGGCCTTTTCCTCTTTTGAGAATCCTACCTGTGGAGCATAGACTTGGATCACATTGTACTTTTTCCCTCCCAAGTTCACACATAACTTAATTATCCTTTCACTAACAAACTCAACTTAACTACAAGCATCTATGTCTTTATGTATTAAAAATCCTACTCCATTCTTAGTATCTACTTCATTTCCAGACCAGTAGAGACTATAGTCCAATCTGATATTCATTTTCCCAGTTTTCTTCCACTTTGTTTCACTCAGGCCCATGATCAGAAGTTTCCTCCTTTCCATGAGGTCGACCAGCTCTTCAGTTTTGTTTGTCATTGTCAGGATATTTAATCTTCCCACTCTGATACTTTGTGTTCATTTGGTTTTATGTAGCTGGTGTAACATTGGGCTGTAAACCATCATTCGCATCAAAATGAAGTTGTCTTCGCGAATTCCTTCATCCGAGGCTCGTATTATTCTTGAAAGCAACTTCTTCAGTAATCCCTCTGTCGACCTGCTGAGCCTAACACAGACGGAGATTTTCTTTCAGGGTTTTCTCCCTTAGCCTTTGGTGTCCAGTGACTTCAACCTACAAGGCAGCAGGTTGTACTCATATTAATCCCTGAATACTGGGCTGCCTCTTCCACCATCTCCACCGCACCGAAGTTCACCTTCTCCGCAGTAGAAGTCTTTGAGGTCTTCACTCATAACCCTGAGCTGGGACCCTTACCAGATGTTACACACCAGGACGGTGTGCTCTAGGACTCACATAGGCAGGGGCGCCACTCCCTGGGTAGGACTGCCTCCGAAAAGGTCCCTACCTGCTACCTGAACAGATCTAGTTAAAGCAGTACAAATGGGAAGTTGAATATAACTTTCAGGTGCCGCCAAAAAGGTGAACATTGGGGCGAGTAGGATAAGTATGGAACTCTACTTCATCAAAAGGGCGAATACGCCAAGAATTCACACTTTTATTTTTTAATCTTGGCAAGTGCCCTACAATAATTTTCTTGTGCATGCTTGTTTTAATTTTGATATCTCTTGCAGTTTTAACTCTTACTAAATGCAGACTATAACTGACCATGGCTGAAAATGCATGGAGATAAGTAAATACCTCTTTCATCAAAACTTTGACCCTGTATTTTGTTAATGGTTGTTGCAAAAGCAAAACATAATGGGAATTGCCTTCTTTTAAATTTGAAAGGCAGGTTGCTGTCAGTAAATGCCAAATCAAACTTAGGTAGCTAAATTAGCTGATTCATGGAAGATTTCTTATTTTATGATATTGTTATATATTTCTCAATCATACATACTCCATGAACTAAATCAAAGGCCATACGCATATTTCTTATAAGCATTACAATAGCACCAACTTTCAATTTTAGTACATATGGAGGCAGTACAAATTGTTAATGGAGAATAGGTATTTTACAGGTACCGGTATGCTGCTTACAAAATCTGTGTCAGCATAATCCTCTGACAACAGAGTATCGACACTGTTGCATTCCTTAAAACTTAGAATTGGGTGAAGAATGTCTTCAGGAATGCTGTTACAGTCATCATTCATTGGACTTACAATTGCTCTGTTATAGTAAGCTGAAGAATTAATTTCCAAAAATGTGACTTACATATGAATCATTACTTATGAAGACATTGGGAACCTTAATTATATAATTTCCTAGAGTGTTTCTGATGCATAAAAGGCTTCTGGTTTGACAAATGTGTTGTAGTGTCGTAATTTTGCATTTTGGGATATAGATTTTTTGTTGTATCTACTCCAGACTATTTTGTATGGTTTTGTAATTTTGTAATTCTTTCTTTGTTTGCTTGCTGATTTATCCCATTTGGTTATATAATTTCACCTAGGTATTTGAATTTTCTACTTGGGAGATTTTCCCATATCTAGTGATTAGAGGATGGTTATTAATTCCTGATTTTGTACCTTCCATATACTTTGTATTTTTATATGAAATTTGCGGACTTGTTCT
Organism: Anabrus simplex; assembly: GCF_040414725.1. Lineage (NCBI taxonomy): Eukaryota > Metazoa > Arthropoda > Insecta > Orthoptera > Tettigoniidae > Anabrus > Anabrus simplex. The sequence continues at coordinate 41,545,930 of NC_090271.1, read as the reverse complement.
TGCTGCTATTTCATGAAGTTTTTCTAGGGACTGGAGTGCTTCTTGTTTGTTGTTGGAGAGGATTGTCAAGTCATCTGCAAGGGCGAGGCTATCAAGTTGAATTTTGTTTTTGAGAAGTCTACCAATATTGATCCCTTTAGTTTCATTTTTCCATTCTCGAACCACTTTTCCCAGAACTAGATTGAAAAGTAGTGGTGATAATCCATCGCCTTGTCTGACCCCTGTTGTAATTTCAAATGGTTCTGAAATTTCTCATAAAATTTTAACTTTTGCTGTTGTGCCTGTTAGAGTTTGCTTGATCAATTCCCTTGTTTTTCTGTTGATTTGAAATTCCTCGAGTATGTTGAATAGAGTCTGCCGGTCTATTGAATCATAATTTTTTTGAAGTCAACAAAGGTAATTATTGTTTGTTTTGTTTTACGAATTTGTAAAATCGTTTTTAGGTTTAAGATTTGTTCCGGGCATGATCTTCCTTTTCGAAACCCTGCCTGATATTCTCCAATGAGGTGGTTGGTTTGTTTTTCTAATCTATTCAGTAGGGCTTTAGGGAAAATTTTGTGTGATGACTGATATTAAGAAAATCCTTCTGTAATTGTTTATATTTGATTTATCCCCTTTCTTGTGGAGTGGCCGAGTTAGTGCACATTTCCAGTCTTCTGGAATTTTCTCAGTATTTCAAAGGTTCTGTATGATTTCTTGAATTGCATAAGCCATTTTCTCACTACCTGTTTTCAACATTTCAGCAATTATCCCATCTTCTTCTGGTGCTGTATTATTTTTCAATTCTTTGAAGAATTTGCTTGATTTCTTCTAGAGTGAGAGGTTCTAAGTCTGGATTTGGTGTAGGTTTCTCAAAGGTTAATTGGTTTTGTGGACTTTTGCAATTTAATAGACTTTTAAGGTAGTCTGCTAGAAGTTTGCAGTTTTCTTTGTTATTTGTTTCTAATGATCCATCTGGACATTTGAAGCAAAGACTGGGCACTTGGTAATTTTGAATTTCTTCTTTAAAATTCTTGTAGTAGTTTCTAGAGTTGTTTTTCTGCAAGTCTTGGTCTATTTCCTTCAGACGAGTTTGGTTTTGTTTTCGTTTTTCTGCTGTAGTTTTCCTTCTGTACTTTGAGGACTTATTGCCATTTGATTTCAGATTGATGAGAGTTCCATATTTACCATGTTCTAATTCTTAGTTCTATTGCTTTGTCACGTGTTATTCCACCATCTGTGTTTCCAATTTCTAGGTGGTGTGCCAATTTTCTGGGATGGCTTGCATACTATATATTTTAGATTATTCCAGTCTTGAGGGGACATTTGATGGTAAATTTGCAAGGAAAATATCAGAATTTAATTTAAAAAATTCTGGGTCAATTTTTGGCATTTTTAATGTTCACATTTTGTACCTGTTAGGCTGAAACTTTACTTTTACTAAGGACAAGTAATGATCTGAATCTATAATTTGTTTTATGACCTGAACATTCATGGCTTCTTTTTGGTTTTTCTTGGTGATTATTATTATTATTATTATTATTATTATTATTATTATTATTATTATTATTATTATTATTATTATTATTATTATTATTATTATTATTATTATTATTATTATTATTATTATTATTAATCAGCTCTAATCTCTCTTTTGGTAGATACAGTATTTTCTATGTTGTTAGATATGGATTAGAGCAAATTTTATTACCTTCACTGACTTGTCTCAGTCTGACCCTTTTCTCTGAAAAAATGAAATGCTGGAGTAGTGACAATGGAGGACATTATTGAGATAAGTTCCAGATTTCAGGTTCCTAAATTTTTAAACAGAAATAAACATAGATATTTATTTCTAACTAATTTGAATGTGATTTGATAGAATCTGATGATGTTCTGTCAAGAACAAAACATGTTTCTTTCTCAGGTGTAATACTGCTACCATATGTTTTCTCTTTCAGGCAGTTTATACATTTATTTATTCAAAGTTAGTCTTGGGAGATTGAAGAGCCTAACAGTTATAAAAAAGAGCAATGAAAAGTGACCAAGGTACGAGTGATGTTAGTAATACCATTTCTTCGGCAACCAGTCCGTTTGAGAAATGGTGAAAAGGCATGAAAGTATGACTTGTAGAGTCATTATGTGTTCATACGTTAGTGGATTTATCAGAGTAAAATGTAATTGCACCTTTAGTTTACTGTAGAACGCAACAAGAAACTACCTCACTCTTCACTTCCCTAGTATGTCTCATCAGTGATGCCTGGGTTTTCTGTGACAGCTGATGATAGAATTATTGGCAATTCATCTAGCTTGTGAGTTATACATACATACATACATACATACATACATACATACATACATACATACATACATACATACATACATACATACATGTTATACCCATCATCATCATCATTATTATTATTATTATTATTATTATTATTATTATTATTATTATTATTATTATTATTATTATTATCTTTTTTCCTTTCCAGAGACTGTTCAAGTCAGAAATTCATCAGACCTGCCACATATAATTGATTTTCACATTGAATCACCATTTATGATAATGGACGAGAATGGTGAATTAATTTCAAATTGGTCTGTTCCTTTGGAAGGGCTTGGAGAAGTATCCGTTACTGTGGTGTTTGACCCCAGTTATAGGACTGACCTGTACTCAAGGAAAGCTCGTGGCTACTTATGGGTGCGCTACCATGAGCATCCACATATGGTATGTTTTGATACTGAAATACTATTGAAATTTCCATAACAAATATAGGCTATGTAATGACATAAATTCATTCTTTTATTTGCAAGTTGTGATAAGAAATAACCTAGAAAATTTAAAGGTATACTTTTCTGGGCTATATATATTATTGGCCTATGCCTAGGAGGACTATTTTTTTGCAATATTTTCATGAAACTGATGGAACTCACTCAAAGCAATGTAAAAATAATATTAAAGTAGAAATTCGTGAAATCACATTTAGTTCTTTCCCCCCCATAAAACATGTAACAACGCAACACTGGACATGTACAATATCAAGTTCAGTCCTGTTTAAATATTAACCCAGGTGCATCAGAATAGCTACTAGGATAAATAAATGTTATTTGTTTTAAAACACCGTTATCATTTATTTTGTATTGTGGTTTGTTGTATATTGATTTTTAACAGAATGAACACAATAGCAGTGAGGAATAGTAGACAAGGTCCACGCATGTTCAGCATGTGATAAACATGAATGTAAATATTATTCTGCTCAAAGATTGTAAGTTTTACAGTATATTACATAACAACAACCCAGTACAAACACAGAATTAGTATCAGTTGATCCACAATGACTGTCATACAGTACACTAAGTGTGTTAGGCCTAGATAAATACATTGTTGGTCTTTCTCAGTCCGTACTTGACATGAAATGCATGGAAGCATTTGTTATGTAGAGCTGTGTGACATTTCATGCATTTTTGGTTTGTTGTAGACTTTCAAACAGCATATCTCGTCCTCCTTCCTTGAGGCTCAGAATAATGTCCAATTTTATTATAATGTGCTCCAGCAGATGCTAGATTTTCGACATGTGTTCTTACAGGTCCTGGCCTTTCTCTGGTTAATACCAAATATCTGCAACATTTCATTGCCCAGCCTTATTCAAGAATCTAAAATATTATGTATTGGCTCCTTAACAGACTATCATTGCAGGTCGCCTGCACAGTGACCATGAATTTTACACAGCAACATCTATACCCCATCACCGTTTCATGGACCTTATGTCAGAACAGGAAATTGAAACATTCGTATCCATTCAAACTCAGTCCCACCCGTTCCTCCATTGTAGGCTTGTACAAGGCTTGGCTGTGCTATTTGCATGTTCTTTTTCTCTGATGTAGAGTACTGTAAAGCATTTGACAATGGTTTGACATCTCTACAGTTAGATCCGAAAGTTACTAAGGAATTGTCATTCCATCTGTATACTACAAGGGATAATTTTTAATTTCTTTTTTTTTTTTTTGTTTCAGAATAAATGTCATACGTTCCCTAATGAATTGCTTTAGGCTATCTACCATAATAGGTAATCATAGTTTCATCTATACTTGACTCATGCTCCTGAACAGAATATTCATGGCAGTGTACTCCTTGAACCAATTGTGTCACATTGCATTGGACACAGCACCATTATGATTGTTGGGGCTTACGATCCAAAACATTTGAAATCTAGAAAGTGGCACATATCTACTGATGATAATGATGGCAAGGAAAGTTTTTACTTCCTCTGGTGATAGTTGAAAATGAAGTTTTTTCTTTTTCACTCTATTTTACTTGACTACCAACTCAGTATGTTAATCAGTAAAATACAGTGTGAACAACTGAAGAGAAGATAAAGGACAATCTGTAAACTGTGGCTGAAAACATAATGAAACTTGGTTATCAGTTTTTACTTTCAGTCCCATTTGGTCAGATCTACTTTCTCCCGCTTCTGGGCCATTTAAGATCTCTGGTTGCTAGAGATTTTATTTCTAAAGCCTAGGTCACACTTGGCGATATTGTCGCTGATAGTAAAATCGCTTCAGAATTTATGTCACATTACAAAGACCCAAGCGAGGTAGTATATATAGGTACAAGCAGCGATAACATTGTGTTTCTGCATTTCAGTAGACTAGTTTGCTGAGTTTTGTATAATTTTCATGGTGTTTTATAATGATGTCGCCTGTTGGATTGCAGTGTAATGTTATAAGACATTTGTGAGACTTACAGTGCATGAGGCCAGTCGCGAATTAATGATAGTGTTGACGAAAGAATCAAGAAAACGTAAATTGGTGAGAGACTGGATAGAAAGGAGGGGTCAGCTTGGAGCCTCCAACAGACTAATGTAAGAGCTTTCTGCAGAAGATCCGAAAGCATACCTCAATGTTCTAAGAATGAGCCCTCGCAAATTCAATGACTTGCTTGAAATGATTACACCACTTATTGTAAAGCAAAATACGAAATTGCGTATGGCGATCTCATGCAGGACAAAGCTGGAAATAACACTACTATGCTTGGCAAGTGGTGACAGCCTAATGTCTGCTCTATATGTGTCTTTTAGATTTGTATCTTCTTCTTGACCTCATCTAACGTAACCGTAAATCCCAAGTCATTTAATTCACTGATAATTTTAGAATAAACACTGTCTCTACATTTTTTTTCTTTTTCAAAATGGCGCCCGGTAATGACGACGCAGTGTTTTATTCTCCGAGTAAATTAACCGTAAAATGTGACGAAAAGTGCGGAAAATGTCGAAAATTAGTGAAAAATGGAATGTTGTGTGATTCATGTGATCGATGGTGGCATTATAAGTGCGGAAATTGCCCTAGAGATGTAAAAACTAATGAAAATGTTGACTGGATTTGTGAGCAGTGTGTTCGGAATGTTGTTGTTGGGGACGGCATTGACGAAGCACCGAAAACAGTCGATGAGGAATATAAAAGTGCATTAGAAATTATAAACATTCTAAAAAAGGACAATGAGACTCTTAAAGTTGAAAATCAAGAATTAAAAGAAAGACTGCGATCGCTAGAATTTGGGACTGACCATTCTTCAAGTGATATACCGGTACAAGTAACAAACTCGAGCACATGGTGTCAAGTAGTTCGTGGATGGCCGGCTAAGAAGAAATCTACAACTGAATTTCCGGAAATAAACATTAGAAATAGGTTTTCTGCCCTAAATAATTTAATCCTGGAAGAAAGTGATCGCGCGCGTGAAACCAAATCATCGCGATCCTTTGCCGTGCCGAGTTTAAAATTTAGGCCTAGAATTCAGATTCAAGACCCAGTTAGGCCTAAATCAGCGAAGGTAGCTGTGTTTGGTGATAGCCAAGGAAGGGGAATTGCGGGAGTGATTAACGACGAGAATATAGCTGCAACCGGAGAAATATATCCAGGAGCTTCTATCAGCAGTGTTGCGGGAAACGTAGAAGCAGCAACTAGGAACTTCAGGAGCGGCGATGCAGTGCTTATCATCGGTGGGACGAACGACGTAGCTCGCGACAACGCCAAGAATGTAAGATCACAACTTAAACATACACTAGGGAAGCTGACCCACACTAACCTTTTTGTAGTGAACGTGCCCCACAGGCATGATTTGAGTAGAGACTCGTGTGTGAACATTGAAGTGGACAAGGTCAATACAGATACCTATTGTTAAAATTTGTAAACATTTTCGGAATACTCAGGTTATTGAATGCAGCAGTTTTGAGAGATACTGTTATACAAAACATGGCCTCCATCTAAACAATTCAGGTAAACGAAAGATAGCAAATATTGTTCTAGATTTTATTAATCTTAAGATATGTACTGTAAAACAGGCAACTCCCTTGAGTTATAATACTGACCAGGGAAACTAGTAGAAAGAGCCAGCCGTACTTCAAGCTGGCTCAGTCAACTAGAAAAAGATACTCAGGATAGTAAGGAATTTCAAGTTACCCAATTGCAACAGTCAAGTTTTAGGGAGGAAGGGGGTCTGAGATTGCTCTTGGTAAACTGTCAAAGTGTAGTAAATAAACAATTAAAATTCGGTACATTGATGGAATCTTATGAGACTGATGTGGTGATAGGAGTGGAATCGTGGTTGAAAGAAGGGGTGGGTAATAGAGAAGTATTTCCAGAAGGGTACACAGTCTATCGTAGAGACCGAGGAGATAAAAAGGGAGGGGGGGTGTTTATTCTGGTGAAGGAAACTTATTGTTCACATGAATGGTTTACCGATGAAAGGGATGAAATATTAGGGATAAAATTAGTTTGTGATAATATGAAGGAGGTGGGAATTATAGGAACATACAGGCCTGGAAGAGAAAAAAGAGACATGGAAATCTTTGAAAAAATAATAGATTATACTCATAAAAACAATAATAATGATATGGTAATAATTGGGGGAGATCTAAATTTGCCTGAAGTTGAATGGAAAGGAGCTGCAAGTGAAGCCCATGAACAGAAACTGGCAAATAAGTTAATTTGGGAGGGAGGATTTACACAAGTAGTACAAGAACCGACTCGTCTCAATAACTTACTAGATGTATTCTTGGTTAAACCATGGGAAATTGTTGATAAAACTGAGGTAATTGAAGGAATAGGAGACCATAAGGCTGTAATAATGGATGTAGGACTCGTACCAAAAAGGCTTAATAAGAGGGTTACACAAGGCAAGAAATTGTACAGAAAAACTAAAGTTGATGAATTTGGGACTTACCTTAAATCACAATTCAGTTGTTGGATAAGTGAAGGGAGTAACGTGGATACACTTTGGGCTAAATTTAAAGGAATTATTTGGGAAGGAGAGAAGAGATTTGTACCTGTTAAGAAGGGTAAAATGACCTCAGACCCTGTTTATTATACAAGGGAAATAAGAAAATTAAAAAGAAAATGTAGAATAGTAAACAGGAAAATCAAAGAGGGTAGGGACAGTAGAGAAACTAGAAAACAGCTAATGAGGGAACTGAATAGAGTGAAAAAGGAAGCAAAAGAGAATTATATGAATGGCATACTTCAAGAGGGTAATGACCACAAAGGGAAATGGAAAAAGCTGTATTCATATATCAGGAATCAAAAAGGAAAAGGAGTCCAAATTCCTACAATGGTGGGAGAAGGGGGTGAACACTATTTAACAGATACTGAGAAAGCAAACCTATTTAGTAGGGAATTTAGAGATTCAGTAGATGATTGTCAAGAGTTGGAAACCGAAACAGAAGATAGAGAGGGAGAGAGACAGAGGGAAACAAGAAGCTTCTCATTCACAAACGAAGATATTTTCAGAGAAATCCAACTGCTTCAGCAAGGAAAAGCTGCAGGAAGTGATCAAATTACTGGGGAGGTATTAAAGACAATGGGGTGGTACATAGTGCCTTATTTAAAATTTATCTTTGACTATGTCATAAATAATAGTGTAATACCAAAGGAATGGAAGGAATCTATAATAATACCAATTTATAAAGGAAAGGGTGATAAAAGGAAAGCAGAGAACTACAGACCAATCAGCCTGACCAGTATAGTTTGTAAAATTCTGGAGAGTTTAATATCGAAGTACATCAGAGGGATATGTGATGATAAAAATTGGTTCATGAGGAGCCAGTATGGATTTAGAAGGAAATTTTCTTGTGAGGCACAACTCGTGGGATTTCAGCAGGACATATCAGATCAGTTGGATTCAGGAGGTCAGTTAGATTGCATAGCCGTAGATTTTTCCAAAGCCTTTGATAGAGTGGAACATGGAATATTATTAAAGAAATTGGAGGGAATAGGATTGGACGTAAGGGTTACACGTTGGATAAAAGCATTTCTAAATTCAAGGGTTCAGAAAGTCAAAGTAGGAAATAATGTATCTCAGGAAGAGAAAGTTTGGAAGGGAATTGCACAGGGTAGTATAATCGGTCCGTTACTTTTCTTAATATACGCAAATGATTTAGGGAACAATATAACATCAAAAATAAGATTGTATGCAGATGACATAATTGTTTATAGAGAAATAAACAACATTGAGGATTGTTCAGAATTACAAAGGGACCTTGAAAGTATCCAACAATGGGTTGAAGAAAATAATATGAAGGTTAATGGAGGCAAATCAACTGTTACAACTTTTACAAACAGGAGCTTTAAAACTGAATTTGAATATACTTTGGATGAGGTAGTTATCCCAAAAGATGGCAAGTGCAAATACTTAGGTGTGAGATTTGAAAGTAATTTGCACTGGAAGGGTCATATTGATGAAATTGTTGGGAAAGCATACAGATCATTACATGTCATAATGAGGCTACTTAAAGGATGCAACAAAGAATTAAAAGAAAAAGGTTACTTGAGTATGGTTCGTCCATTATTGGAATATGCAAACAGTGTTTGGGATCCTCACCAAGAATACCTAATAAAAGAAATAGATAGTGTGCAGAGGAAAGCAGCAAGATTTGTAACAGGGGATTTCAGGAGAAAGAGTAGTGTATCAGAAATGTTAAAGGAACTTGGGTGGGAAACTTTAAGTAAGAGAAGGGAGAAAACTAGACTTACAGGATTATATAGAGCCTATACAGGAGAAGAAGAATGGGGAGATATCCGTGAGAGGCTTCAGTTGGAAAATAATTATATCGGCAGGACTGACCACAAATATAAAATTAGAAGGAATTTTAGCAGAAGCGATTGGGGTAAATTTTCATTCATTGGGAAGGGTGTGAAGGAGTGGAACAGTTTACCAGGGGTAGTGTTTGATCCTTTTCCAAAATCTGTACAGATATTCAAGAAGAGAATAAACAGCAACAGAGAAAATAAATGAAGTGTTAGAGGGCATTCGAGCAGTGCAGGTTATTGTAAATAAAAAAATGTGTGTGAATAAATTAATTCCATCCCCTGGTCTAAGGAGTTTGGACAGCCAAAGTAGGGGACTGCCTGTAGGGGTGAAGTACAGTGGGGACTTCGAGGGCCCTGGGACCGCTACGGTAGCTGTGAAGGCCCTTCAGGAACTCTGAAAAGTGGTGGCAAAAGGGGCTCTGGTTAAGACGCAGCAGGTCGTTATGCTACTTAGGATCCAGAACGGGTAAAAAAAAAAAAAAGTAAATAAATAAATGCAATGTAAATATTAATCTTATACCAGTTGTATAGTATCATTTGAAGTAATTCCACATACTGTATATCAGTTGACTATATTTGTAAGTAGTAGAGGAGATATAAGTAGAATTTTGTAAACAATATAAATTTATTAAGGATGAGCTGTGTGTTTAATAGAAAACATTGTTAGCGTAAATTGTATAATATTGTATTATAGGAAAAATTTTCTTCTCTTGTTAATTTAATATTTAGTGCTTGACAATAATGTATTTTAGTGTACCATTTGCCACCGAGGTAGACACCTCATTTGCAAATAAAGAGATTTTGATTTTGATTTGATTTGAAATCTCCTTTCATGTAGTCACAAGTCAAAACGTCCCACAGGGCCTCATACTTCTGTAAAACCTCCAGAAATTGTATTATCTGATGAAATGAAATGTCGTATGGCTTTTAGTGCCGGGATATTCCAGGACAGGTTCGGCTCGCCAGGTGCAGATCTTTCTGTTTGACGCCCGTAGGCGATCTGTGCGTCGTGATGAGGATGAAATGGTGATGAAGACAACACATACACCCAACCCCCGTGCCATAGGAATTAACCAATTAAGGTTAAAATCCCCGACCCAGCCGTGAATCGAACCCGGGACCCTCTGAACCGAAGGCCAGTACACTGATTGTTCAGCTAAGGAGTCGGACATTATCTGATCATCTGACCATTTTATAGTACTCACTTTAAATGATAACACTGGAAAGCATATTTATAAGGTGTTTTCAGCTAAAACATCTCGCTACTGTGCACTTCCTGTATCAGCGATTACGTTGTCACACAAGGCGATGAGTCACTGCATGATGATCACGTGACTAGGTAGCAGCAAGGAAAGTTAAACATGTCCAACTCTTCTCGTAGAGATTTTCCTTCTCGCTGGGCTTACGGCAAGTAGCGACTCTTTTAATCATACTGAGCGATTTAAACAGCAAGTACTCGTTGCTAGCTGACTCGCTGCTATAAAATCGCCAAGTGTGACCTAGCCTTAACTGGAACAGGATTGCAAGGTTGTACATAGTGTGGTTCTTGTACAAGATGTAAATCAGTATAATCAGACAACCTTATGTGTTCCTCATCCTGATCTTGTTAAACAATCTCTGCTTCTGCAGATAACTGATGGGCATTCAGATTGCAGAAGGTGCCCCTGTATCCTCTTCAACACTGTCTTCATCTTTATTTTCTAAGGGTGCTGGTGGTGTTATAAAAATTCCTTATAACATCTGGATTCTGAGAAACTGTGTTTTCACCTCTTCTAACTGTTGTAAAATGTCCAAAAGGGAATTAACATCAAGAGACATGCAGCAAAAGTATTAAAAATAAATTATTTCAAATTGATATTACATGTGTCCAATGTTGCAAAAATGTAATCTACTAGATATCCACATATTACTCTAGGTACTATTATGCTGTGTTAACCGATTCATACTTGCTGAATGCACACTATAAAGTGATTGCATTAGATAAACAAGAGCAAATATTTACCTTTCCTGCCATGACTCATCTATGCAAAAGCAAGTTCATTAGACCTTCAAAAACTGCCAGCAATCCAATGCTGGTACAGAAGGAAGAAACACATTATTGTGGTGCCGCACACTTTATTGATTATTAAGTCCGGCAGCCCTAAAGATGGTTTTATGAGGTTTCCCATTTTCACACCAGGCAAATGCTGGGGCTGTACCTTAATTCCTTCCCACTCCTAGCCCTTTCCTCTTCCATCTGTGTCGGTGCAACATAAAGCAAAGTATAAAAAATAAAAAATTATCAAGTAATAATTCAAAAACAGTGTTTCAGTTAACATGCTTGTGCTGTAATAAGATATCCTTGCAAATCGCACATGATACACCACACTACTCTCCGACACACTAACATTCCTATAGGTGGCAAATCCTCCCCATTCTCATCAGAGGGTTTGTCATTCAAGGGTCACACCAGGCTAGTAATTGCCACAGAAAATAATAATAAATTTTATTATACATGATGATCACGTTCGCAAATTATAATCAATTTACCGTGACATTTAATGGGTGGATTGTTTCTTCAGTTATTATACTCTATTTTTAACATTTTAAACTTTAAGGATTTGTAGTAAAATGGAAAACTTGGACTTTTTAATCTGAAAAGGAATGCCAGCCTGAGGCTGTTTTCACTAATGAGGAGGAGAACTTATCCAGGTAAAAGAGGATGTACGGTAACCCTGTTCTTAGGGTCTGTTGGTGTATGCATTTCAGTGGGCATGGCTGACCGATATGTAACAGAACTTATTGATTGATAACGAAAGCAGTTTTTATTTATTAATTCAGATGAAGTGTGTGGACTATGCATTATTAATTTTGAATCTTGTACATTCTTGCAGGACTCAATAACGCTGATTGGTGAAGTGAATTTTCCCAACATCAAGTTTACTCCTTCGGTCATAGACTTTGGCTGTATTCCTGTAGGATCTGAAGCCTGCCAAGATTTAAAAATTACCAATTTGAGCCCTTTGCCTGTTACATTTTCCTGGTACTGGCAAGAAGAGTCAGTGTCCATTCAACATACAGGACCAGTTACAGTATTGGTATGATTGCTCTTTACAATATTGCCTATTTAACATGATTAATATTAATTCATTGATAGGATAGATGAAAGTGAGGAGCCTGGCACAGGTGAGTGGAAGCAATGCCAGGACTCAGCTGAGGGTCCCAGTGGTCACCAAACCACGCACCCAAGTTAAGAGAACCTGCGGCTGATAATTCAGGTAGTGTTACAAATAAGGCATATTTTTGTCCTAACGATGAAACCAAAGAAATGAAGTATTACAAAGCATTGTTGAATAAAGATCTTCAGTGATATAAGAGACAGACCCAGACTATCACTAGTCAAATTATACCCCTCATTCCTTTCTTGGTAACAGGACAGACAAATGTTGATGAAACATTGTAAATGCCTGTGGTTGGACAAAAATATTTTCCTAAAGGAGTATTGGTCGAACAAAACCCTTCTTCATAATGAAATATGGGTGTATAATGGAAATATATATGAGTATATAGTGATTTTTCTTATTGCTGCATTGTTGCACCAGCATTGAATAAAATCTAATAGAAATGGAATTGAGCACGTATGCTGAGAATTTGCATTTGGCAAGAAACGTTACACTCATGGTCAAAGATTGTAGATGAATGTCACTATGCTGTTTGTTTTTCACGAACCATTTTCTAGCTATGAATTCCTAACCATTGTTTTCATGTTCATGTGAGAAAAAGGGACTTTATTAAGCACATTTTGAATATGTAAAATCAGTACACCTTCTGTATTGCCGTAGTATGTGAAAAACCTGTAGAAAGTACAGAAAATCGACAGTAGCTGGCATCTCTGCTCCCAGCACATCAACAGCTCCACTACTGTGGGGGAAATTTTGATATCCAGCATCTCCAGATGTGGAAGAAATAATTAGTGGGACATAAAACCAACATTAAGATAAAGAAATATCTTGTATAAGTGGTTCAGTCGTGCCTGCAGTATCTGCTGGGTGGATTGAGTAGCTCAGTAGTTGCTGTTGCCAGTCCCAAGCCCAGAAAAAGAGGAGGGTTGGCTTAAAGCTGTAAAATTACAGCCTGAAAATAAACATCTTGAGGCAATAATTGGCATGACAGTTCCACATGTTAGTGGCGGTACCCCAACAGCATCTGTTTCACATGTTAATGGCAGCTGAATAAATATCCTCTGCGGCTAACAACTGTAGTTGTAAATCGGAGCTTGCTCCACTTAAGGTTGATAATCTTCAATAGTCAGATACCGTATGGAAAAGTCCTTTAGTAAAAGAATTCCACCGTCCAACCCCATAAGGATGGAGAAGACTAGATTGGATTCGGTGGGTAGTCGCCTAAAAGACAAGAATGAATTTGAACACTCAAAAATACATACATATAACCAAACATACAAACATAGAATCAAACATAAGCATATTAACTACATTGTGACGCACAATATAAACTCTTTACTGAAAACCGGAAAGCTCATGAACTTCGCAGATGAATTAGATAGGCAAAATATTCTTCTGGTAGGGCTCCAAGAAATGAGAAATTTAACAGAAGATCTGTTTGAATCTCAAGGTTATAGAGTGTACAATGGGAAGCCACACCAAAGGGTCATGAAACATTGCCCCCAATTTGGTACAGCATTTATAGTAAATTTGAAGATAATAGCTTCCATAATTGATTTTAAAGCCATCTCACTGAGAATTGCAATTCTAACTTTACGAACCACAAATAAACTTTACACCATCATAAATGCTCTTGCCCCTACCAATGAAAAATTTCCTAACAAAAACTCTACAAGTAGTCAATAATTTCTGGCATCTCCTTGATCAGACAATGAATGAAATAAATATGAATAACAACAAGATCCTTATAGGGGACTTAAACACTCAACTGGGTAAGGAAAAGAAGTATCGAGATGTAGTAGGAAAGTGGGCTCCTCATAAATATACTAACAGAAATGGCCAAAGACACATAGAAATTCGCAGAACCCTGGGACTAATCTCCAAATCTACATATTTTAAAAGAAAACCACACAAAGTTAAAACATGGAAACATCCTGATTGGACAAAGTGAGAATGGCAGCTAGACAAATTCTTTCACAAGGAAATCCCCAATGTCAAAGTTCTAAAAGGGACAGACACTGGTTCAGATCATTACTTAATTAAAATCAAGATTGAATTTACTCCATTAAGAAGAAAAAGACAAAATAAAGTTGGAGAGAAAAGGACATACGACCCTCAGCGGTTAATCCAGAATACCCACTATCAGCAAAGAACAGGAACTACAAGGCTAACAGACAATTTAGATGACCTAAAACCAATTCTTAAACAGAATGTGGAAGATCTAGCTCAATTAAATCTAAGGAAAAGACGTGCTTGGTGGACCTCTTATTGTAATAGAGTGCATGAAGAAAGACATAAAGCTTTGTTGAAATTTCAAGCCCACAAAACAGAAGAAAACACCATGAACCTCAAGAATGTCAGAAAAGAATTCACCCAAATGATTAGAAGAATTAAGAGAAAATATCAGAAAGATTTAATAAACTCTAGTGAGGAACATTATTACAAAACCATTTCTAGAGATTATTACAAAGCCTTTGGTAAACAATTGCAAAAATACAACCCCCCGGCCAATATTATTGTTGAAAAATAAAGATGGAAAAATAGCGCATAACAATAAGGAAAATGCAGAAATCATGGCGGAAGCATTTAACAGGCTATTGAACAGTGATGAACCTGAAAAGCTCTTATTAATTGATACACATACCCTGATAAAAACTAAACCATAAAATATAAACCCACCTCAGCAAAAGAAGTTGAAACGGTGCTTAAGGAAATGAACTACAAAGCGTGTAGAGAAGATCAGGTTTTTGCAGAGATGTGGAAATATGCCAGCATTGCGACTCAGACATCCCTCCATATGATATTACAAAAAATTTGGATATCAGAAAAATTCCCAGAACAATGGACAACAGCTATAGGCCTAATTAATCTAATTCATAAGAAAGGTGAAAGAAATAATCCAGACAATTATAGAAGTATTTCCATCCTTGACTGCACGTATAAGATTTTCTCTAAGATACTATATAATTGGATTAAAGAACAACTTGATCAAGAGTTAGGTGAATACCTGGGAGGCCTTAGACCTTGGAGAAGCTGCTTTGAACAAATAATAACTTTGAAGCTAGTCATGGCATATTACAGAAAACTAAACAAGCCCCTTTCAGTAACGTTTATAGATTTCAAGAAAGCTTACAACTCCATGCACAGACCACTTAAGTTCGAAAGGAGAATAGTGAGAACCTGTTTAAATAAAAATTATCAAGTAAATGGAGTCTGGAGACTAGCTTCCAATGAGACAGTAAGAAATAGTACCTGTGATTAGCACAATGAAAAAGAAATGGATATCATTCTTAGGGCATTCAATACAGTCATCAGAAAATAGAATCAGTAGAAAAATTATGGAAGAATCAGAGTAAGAATAATATTAGATGGGTCACAGAACTTAAAGAAGATATGAGAGAGTTGCATATTACAATAGAAGATTTAAAATACAAAACAAGTATTCTCAACATATTGAAAGATAAACACACTAGACTACAGTCAAAAATCAACAAGTAGAGAAAAGTAAGAGCGATTCCAGGAGCAGAAAGAAAATTACGTTCAGA
Organism: Anabrus simplex; assembly: GCF_040414725.1. NCBI lineage: Eukaryota > Metazoa > Arthropoda > Insecta > Orthoptera > Tettigoniidae > Anabrus > Anabrus simplex. The sequence goes on along the minus strand of NC_090271.1, from coordinate 41,530,161 downwards.
AAGGATGAAACCGTATTGGGCTGACACAAAGAAGAAAAACCTCCATAAATCTGACTAAGTAGTCCTATGTTGGCTGAAAAATTAAAATAAATAGATAAGTGGTTCAGTTCAGGTTTCTATGAGGAAGTGTTGGTGACATTATCTATACTGAACCCTGAGGTCATGGTTGTAGAAGATTCATTTGAAGAGATGACCAAACACTGCACTGCATCTAAGATGATACTGTATTTTAGCATGAACAACTGGCTGCCAAATTAAGGACAGTTTTTGCTATTAGGTAGTAGTTTCACCATTAACCATGGTGAAAGGAGCTGCCTCAATTGAATTCGGTGTAGGTTGGAAAAGAACTTGTATTTTGTTGAAGTTAAGTTCTAAGCTGATGCTAGTATGTACTTGGTTAAATGTACTTAGTATACAGCAGTTTGTAAGTCATCCTCTGTATAAGCTAAAATCAAAATGTACACATAAAACAAACAAACCATTCTAAAACACCAGAAGAGTAAGAAAATCATTAATATGCATCAATCAACAACTAGGATGAAATAATGAAATTTCAAATAACTCACTGAGAAGAGATGTTTTACCAATTTTATGTCAGATATGAAAACATAATGCAGACAGGACAAGTGTAGTAAATATTGTCATTCATGTCCCAGATTCTTGTAATAGAGTGTTTTCTTGAACTAACACCTCTATGTAACATACAGTAATGCAGTTTTTTTTAAGTAATTTATTTAGTATTGTATAATCCTATCAGAATGTTTTAAGGCAACTATTTGGTGATGAATATTTACCATTTACATACTTAAGGAAACCTATCCCACTTAAAACTGCCATGTGGTAGTCCTCTTTCTGGCCTTCATGAGAGAGGCCATAGTTTTGTGTAGGCTGAGGATAGGTCATGGATGATCTATGCACTCTTACCTCCTAATGAGAGAAGACATCCCCTTTATGTTTATGTGGTGCCAGATTCATTATGGGGCCCTCATCCTCACACAGTGCACTGATCTCTCTGGCATAAGATGGAACTTCAGCCTACAGGAAACACTTGAACTCATACTAGCCGATGAATACTGCTGATCTCATTATTTATTATATGTGTGAGAGTGGATTCAAGTGAATATAAATTCCAAGTATTTTGTTACTCAGGAAATATACATTCCCTTGTGATGTGTTTGTATCCATTTCAGTTTAATGAAATCATTTTTACTTCATTTTCAGATGTATTCATTGAGTAAATTATTTTATTTTCATTTTTGTTTCCACTTAATTTGTTCAGAGAGGATGGTTGCTTAGTTGTATTTCCTTTTAAAATAAAAATCAGCACAAATCATCAATCTGAGTTTGTAAAAGCACAATGTTGTTGTTATTATTGAAAGTGCCATGGACATGGATGTGCATGTCTGAAGCCTGGAATTGAGGGTATCAACTCTTTTGACCCTGAATACTGGGGTTATTTCTCATGAAGCCTCATGATTCCAAGTTAACCTAATGCACATTTCATTCTTGACAATGCAATGTTCATTCACTATAGTCTCAAGATATTTCAAGGATGATACTTGCCGAACAATTGCATTGTTGATGTTCAAGGAAGGCCTGCTCAGATGTTTTCGAAACTATAATCAACTTGCTATAGCCAGTTTATCAGTAAGGCTACAGGTTAACACAACTGTATTGCCAGCAAAGTGGATATTATTAATGACACTGCCATTGATCCGGATGCCTAGGTTAACATCCTTGATAGCTTCTTGAACATAGCCCCGGAGTAGATATTAAAAAGGAGAGGGGACAGGACACAGCCCTATTGCATGCCTTTCCATATAGCTATGTCGCCAGTTGTGTCTCCTTCCATTTTGACTTCTGTTTTTGGTTCCAGTAGAGCCCAGTGATGATACACAGATCAGCAGCATCAACACCAGTTGTTTTTAAAATCTCAGTGAATTTTGCACGAGAGATTCAGTTGAAAGCTTTTAGATACTCAATGAAGCATGCATACACATTGACATTCATATCCAGGCATCTCTGAATCAAAGCATTCAAAGAGAAAAAGAGCCTCCTGAGTCTCAGTTTGTTTCTAAAACCACAATGAGCTTGAACAATTTGGTGTTTGCATTTCATGTAGATACGAGTGTAGATAAAAACAGGAGGGCATCATTGTTAATAGGATCACAATAAGTAATCTGTGATATGCAGATGGTTCTGTTCCGCTTGCAGCAAGTGCTGAAGATCCGTAGACATTACTAAACTGTGTGGTCAAACACAGTGCTGCAGCAGGTCTGCATTTAAACATGAAGCATATTTGATCGCAGCTGGGGGGTAATGCAGTTGAAATTAGGTCCCGGATTGAACAGACAAGGACATGGGTGCCCATATGACAGTTTGTAGGGGGGTGGGGGGGGGGGTGGGGGGCAGACCTGGGGTTATGTAGTATTTTTAATATTTTGGAAGTTAAATGGCGACTTGTATTCTGCGGTAGAATAACCCACCATATCCCCTGCCTGTTGGTGGGGGATGGTACTACCACTTCTACATAATTCTGACTTTTAAATTATCTTGAAAGGAAAGCACCTGACTACACTAGATTTTTGCCTTTCCCTGAGAGCTAGAGGGGGGTCTGGGCGCCCTTGGACAAGGACTGTTTTTAAATCAAGCTTTCTTATGAGGGATGTAGTCAGAAACACAGGTAGTAGGGGAAGAGGTTGAAGCCTGCAAGATATCAGGAACAGCTGGTGAGGGAGTTAAATCACACAAGGCCTCTTCCTGACCTGGGAGATAAGTTAAACAGATGGTCTGCATGAATGTTGGATACACTACATTATTTTCTTCTGTGGATTTGATTTCTGGTACAGTCAGAAGCAGTTGAATAAGTTGCAAATTAGCAGATGGAAAAACATAATTTTTTGGCCACTTACATGTTTCCCAAATGAAGGGATATAATGTCAGGTACCGATCTGCTGTGTCTACTCAATGCATGTGTTGCTCTGCTATGCTTACTGATTTCAATTCTTTTCCTGCCAGAGTTAGAAGGTGTTTCAACCCATAACAGCACATTTTAGCAGAATGCATTGTTGAAATCATACTTATTGTTTATTTGTCCTTCCACGCAACAAAGAGCACTTTCCCATCTCATCGAAATATCATCTTGCCTTTATTTAATTGTTTTTTTATAATCCTTAAATTCTTTCTGTTTTGACAGTTGTCCTGCATATTGTTTCATTCATAAACCTAGGTATGCTTTTATAAGCTGAAATACTGTATCATGGAGACTGATTCCACTTGTATTGCATATTTTCAGTTCACATGTATTAGAGGATTCACAAACCTTGCAGACCATTATTCCTTATTTTGTAACCTTTCCTGGATTGTAAACATGAAATCAAGGGTGCCTTCTCCAAACCAACATTCCTTTATCTAGCGACAGTTTTGCTTTGGGATGAGCACAAAAGTGAACTGGTTACTAAGCTGTTCTAGTTTTGACTTAATTTTGTAGAGCTTATTTCCACTATTTTCATAGTGCCTTTTGTCATTGAAATGAAGGAATGGCATTATACTTTTGAACCAGTTCTTAGGTATTATTTTTGAGAAAAATAGAATTTCAAAAGAGGGATCATCTGCCCAGTACATTTTTATATTGGGCTTCCTACTAATACCAGTAATAAACATTAGCCTTGAAAAATGTTTCAGTTTTTGTATCAAAACTGGTTTCCATATCAGCATTACTGATTATTTTGTGAATGGGCATGATGCGGTACTAATTATCTGTTCTGCATGTAGTTTTGTCTAATTACAAACATACATGATAAAATTATCTGTCAAAAATTTATTGATAAATGACATCTCATCTTCACTGTTCTGAACATCAATATATAATCCTGCATTGGCCACGAACTCTGGTAAACTGGGATGATAACTTGGCGACTCGTTAGACACAATTGGTAATGCCATTGTCAGTGCAAAATAAAGAAGTCTGTATTTTCATCTGCACTATCACTGGAATCTAATTCCTAAGATAGTCACCTGAATCTTGTACTTGCAATAACTCTATCACTTGCTCAAGAGATATAAATTGTTTGCTTGCCATGACTAATTGTTGTATCACTCAGCGCCACTTGAATTCCAACCTTGCACTTCAGATACCTTGAGACTGGCACATGTTTATTTAGATCACACAGCCCACAATGCAGAAAAGTACCTCAAGCTTTAGTAAAATGTTCATCTGTCCACTGTTTACTGGCTAATAGATATACTGTGACATCTAACATATTTTTGGCACAAATTCAAATTCGACTAAGCTTGGATACGGTATTTTACACACATGAAACCTAATCCAACTTTTAACTTTTGTGATCAGTGCAGTGACTCATTCTTCATTAGCTGCTTATTGTGTAATTTAAAAGTCTGCTTTGATTCTTTTGTTATCTCTGACGATGACTCCTTTGTCCTACAGATTATCTTCTTACTCATAGGCAAATGGATTTTGCAATTTGTAAAGGTAAACTTCCCATTGTTCTCATGTGAATAAGGTTTTTCATTAGCAGTTAATATTCCACATGCAAACTAGGTATATTGCAACACTTTCTACTATATCAGTAATCTTGTGGTACTGAGGGAATTGCCCATGCAGTTAGGGTCACACAACTGCAAGCTTGCATTCAGGAGATAGCGGGTTCAAATCCCATTGTTGGCAGCCCTGAAGCTGGTTTTCTGTGGTTTCCCATTTTCACACCAGGTAAATGCTGTGACTGTACCTCAATTATGGCTATGGCTGCTTCCTTTCCACTCCCAGTCCTTTCCTACCTCATCGTCGCTGTAAAACCTGTCTATCTCAGTGTGATAAAAAGCAAATTGTAAAACAAAATTATTCATAATCTTATGGCTTTCTGACCTCCAAGTGGGATATGTTCCTCATGAGGAATTTTTGCATATAGTCTGACTCTTCTTTATGTATAATAGTATTGTATCTGTTATCAACAAGACATTTCTTCTCTTCTTACAGCCTGAGTTAGTTGCTAGTGAGTATCAGTTCAACATAGAGGAAGAAGAGGACTCTCAGGATAAGTCTGCTTCAGAATTGGAAGTAGATAGCCCAGCAGTTGTACAGGAAGAGGTGTCTGTGGCAGATGTTGCACAAGAGCTGGAGGAACACATAGAAGATATGTTACCAGAAAAGAAAACATCAGATATTAAAACACTTGAAATTAAATCATCTGCGGAAAAGCTACCCGAAAATCATTCCCCAGAAGTTAGCCCAGAAAACCCACAAGTGGAGCTGAATAAAGCATCAGTAGATAAAGCATCTGAAGAAACTCCTCAGAATGCAGAACAATTATCTCAGTTAAAGAAGAAGTTATTTCCTCTTATCAATTGCTACTTTATGGACGAAGCTGAAATTAAGTGTCTTGAAGGTCTTCCAACTGTTAGTCCCGTTCTGCCTTCTGTCAATAAAGTAAGTTTCTTCCAACTTATGCTATTTGCTTTAAGAAAGTTTATTGAAGTTTAAAATTATAATACAGTAGAAGGTTCATCATGTATTCATTTTGCATATAAAATTACCTGTTTGAACTTTTTTAATATTAACCTGATACCTGCCTTTTATACCAGATAGAACAAATGAAATGAAATGTCGTATGGCTTTTAGTGCCGGGATATCCCAGGACAGGTCTTTCTATTTGACACCCGTAGGCGACCTGCACGTCGTGATGAGGATGAAATGGTGATGAAGACACCACATACACCCAGCCCCCGTGCCATTGGAATTAACCAGTTAAGGTTAAAATCCCCGACCCGGCTGGGAATCGAACCCGGGACCCTCTGAACCGAAGGCCAGTATGCTGACCGTTCAGCCAACGAGTCGGACATAGAACAAATAACAGCTTATCATGGGTTCAGTCAAGACATACTCTATTCAGGCAGGAATGCTGGTAGAAGAGAGTGTGACGTTGCAAGGCCATGCATTTCGATCTCACATCTCTCATTATCCTGAGAACTGAGCTCAGACCACGTGCTCTCGAATTATTCTTAAGTAATTTTATATTTGTGTTTGTGAAAATGCAACAGAAATGTTGTGCTCCAGATTGCAAGTCCAATTATGCTGTAAAAGGTGTTAAAAGGGAATACATACAGCAGTAGTTTTTTGAAAGAAAATGTGTTATACAGTTAGTGGGTTTATTTATCATATGACTTTTAGTGCTGTGAGTGTTAAAGGACATGTTCGGCTTGCCTCGCGCATGTCTTTTTATTTGATGCCCACGGGTACCTGCATGTAGGATGATGATGATTATGATGATGATGATGATGAAGTAGGGAGAGGGTGAAACCCAGTAAAAATATTCTGAGAAAAGATTGGGCTCCTTCGAGGTCGACTATAGCTTGCCTCTTCCTTAAAGCTCGGTAACAGGTATTTTGCTGCCAGCCTCTTTTCTGTTTGATTCATTTCTAATCTTGTCTTTCCTGGTCTTTCGGTCCATTGTTCTGATGAATTCCATTTCTGTTGATTGGATTTTACTATTAGCCTTGTTATGCAGGGTAGATGTTTCAAGTCCATAGGTGAGAAATGAAGTGAAGTAGATATGAAACATGGTCAGTTTTGCTTTCTGGGGTATTTTGATCATTGCACAGTAGATTTCTCTCATGAAAATGAAAATGAGAAACTTTCTGAATCCTGTGTACAACACATGAAATTAGATAAAGCCATTTTCAGGGAAAGGATTAAGAAGTGTTGGGGGTTCCAGGACAAAGAGAAGAAGCAAAAGAAATCTGTCTGGGCAAACGAAATGAGGAGGAAATATAGTGAAAGCATGAAGGAATACTGGAAAGACAGCTGGCCAGGATTGAAGAGAAGAAGAAGAAGATATGAAAGTTTCTGTGCCTTTAAATGAAAACAAGATTAGTTATCAAGAGTTAAGTGATATTCTAGGGCAACTGCTATTGTTACAGATAACTTATGGAACTGTCTGTGACACTTAATAATTCAGTTAAGTGATGAAAACCATGATCCTCCACCTGTAAATACATTAGTGAAAACTGTGAAAGCTAACCTTCAGAATTGAAAAGATGCTCTTATAAAAAATGTCAATGAAATTCTAGCTGACCATCTTGATAACTTATCTGAACAATTTTCCTTAATTTTCACTTCTAAAGACATTAAGGGGAAGTCACCAAACATTTTTGCTCATGTGAAGACTGGAGGTTGGGAATTTTCTGTGTAATGGTAGGCCCTCTTGCCTATCATCAGTGACAATCAAGTGGGAGAAGTTTCATCATAATTCTCATGCTACCACACCCCAAATATATAAACAACTCACTAGTTCTTTAGATATTTCACCAAGTCAGGAGAATGAAAATGACCATTTCTTAAAAGTTGTTGATGAAAAATTAAGTAGGATTAATATATTTCCCTTCAGTGGCAGGTTCAGGCAGACCTCCTGTGCCAGAAAGGTGAGGGTTTTTTTTTTTTTTTTTTGGAGGAAATGATTTATTTTTAGGAAGCAAGGACTGAGCAACAATTATTAAGGGAATTATTCAAGATTAATAAAAACTTACTTTACACTCTATTTACACTTCTTTTATGGTAGGTCTGTGACATGGTTTCATAAAATATTGCTGTTTTAAGAATACTGTCCTTTGACCAATAAATTTTTATTTCAGACTTTTGTATTATTCCCACCAACAACACTAATGCAGTAAACTGCCGAATTTCATAACTGTGCCCTTGCATGTGGAGTTTACTTACAAGTTTTTCAATGCACTTTTAGCATACAAATTTGTTTCGGTCATAATAAAATGTACAACTTCATCCATTAGAAACAGTTCAACAGCCAATCGCACTCACCTGTGATTATGATCCAACCCTAACAACAGGATTTTCCTTAAATGGAATTATATTAGGTTGCCCACTATCCCCTGGTTTACACTTTTTCCACACGAATGTAAGTTCAACATTTTCTACCATCACCTTAGCTTCTGACGTAATATCTTCTTCACTTTCACTAGAAATACTAAGAAGGTCATCATCTGAAGAATCAATAGAATCATTATCACTATTATCAGAATTAGGAGGGTAAGCTGTATAGAAAGAGACAGATGCATAGAAAGCGACAGAAAGGTGAGCCTCAATTGAACTCTAATGATTTGATGTATTTCAAGTATGCCCCTGCAATGTTGAGCGGTCTTTTCCCCATTACAAGTCGATGTACAATTTACGAACTTCATCGTATAGATCTGTATTGATACAGTTACAACTAAGAAACAATATTACGTGAAAATAGATAATTCGTATTTGTAAACTTTAAAGTGTATGCAATTTGCTATTGTAATTTGCTATTTGCCTGTCAAAATGTGTCATTTATTTCATTCAGTGCAGAGTTTAGAGTTATCCCCGGATTCAGTGATAAAGTAAATTCAAGATATAATAATAAATAATATTATTATTCCTTCTTTTATTATTATTATTATTATTATTATTATTATTATTATTATTATTATTATTATTATTATTATTATTATTATTATTATTATTATTATGATTATTATTGAATGTGCACACTTAAGGCAGAGGCTCACTTATGACCTGGTCTAAAATTATAATTCCAAATTATAGCACCACAGTTCACTAAATAAGTCAAAATTCAACCCTGAAAAGAGCCACTTCTTAAGAAAATCTTCTTCCTCTTCACTTTTATTAAATTCTACATTCACTTTATTCCAAAGTAGCTGCAAGGAGAGGGGTGTCTCCTATGGCTTGGAGGAAAAATTTGTCTCCATGTCAGATAGTTTTTTCCCCCGCCAGTGTGGTGAATTGAGCTTTTACGACTCGTCGGGAACTCCATGGGAACCGATAAGTAAAAGAGCATATTTTTCACCCTGTGACTCTGCTATTTGTCCCCCAACCTTAAAAAAGAAAAAAAAAAGTGTTCATTGCTGGAATGACCAAGCCGCAAACAGTAGCAAGATTTTGAAGATTTCGAAAATGTGACCAAAACATCTTTTAGTCATATTTCTTATCATATTTTAATATTTTTTAGGTCATAAATGCTTGCATAATTCTAAAATTTTTAGGTCATAAACATCCAGGCCCAAGTTATTAGCATGCAATACGCATTCATAAGAGTGTACAGAAAAGAACCTCCATGTAAACAGAGCATTCTGTGGTGGTATTGGCACTTTAAGGACAATGGTTGAATGTGTAAGCATAAAAGCATGGGTTGACTAAGTGTGTCTGATGCAGTAGTGGAGAGAGAGAGAGAGAGTTTTGTGCACAATCCACAAAAACTGACTATGTGCAAGTCACGAACTTCAACTTCTGTAAGACTTTGTGATAGCAGATACATTTCAAATCTTACCACATGCAGCCTGCACAACAATTAAAGCCACAAGCCTTTGATTGGAATTCTTTATTAGAATGCATGAAAGATTGAAAGATGAAGTGTTTGTCAGGAATGCCATCTTCAGTGGTTTTCCTTTTATCTGGATACATTAATTTTCACAATATGACAGTGTGGGACTCTGAAAACCTTCATGCAGTTGTGGCACTTGAATGGGGTTTTCTGTTTGCTATCTCAGATAAAGCTGAATGGGCCTTTTTTTTTTTTTTTTTTTTTTTTTTCTCTGAGAGGAATGTGACGGTTGCCTCTTTCTTGGATAGATTGCAGTTATGGTCGTTTCAACAACTTGATGATAATTCCAGGAATTACATCCTTCCCCCATTGGAACTTCACTGTTCATTGTTATCTAAACAATGAGGGTGATTTATCTCTGTTCACTTTGCCTCCCAGGTCCCACACCACTTTTTCCTTTGAGAGTGTATTACAGACTGTGTTTATTACCCCTCTTCCAATAACAATGCTGCTATGATGACCACTACAGGCAGGTGTTACAAAATGTATGAAAAGAACTCGATTACTGCTCAGACGTGTGTCGTTTGACCAAAGGGACACACATAGAAATTTTGAAGTGTCTGAGGAAAGCTTGACGAGTTTATTTTCATGTATCAATCATATTTGTATGGTTAATACTTTGGAAAATTCAGTGTTTTGAAATTGAATAATCATTTTATTTATGTATAGTATGTAAAGTAACCCTGAGAGGCTTTCCAAGTGATTGAAGAAAACATAGATTTTGCGTTGTTTCTATTGTGAGATGACACTACCAAAAAAAAAACCTAAGTATTACAGTCAAAGTATAAGTGAACAGGTTTTGGTCATTGCCAAGAAATTGAAGAAATCTTTGAATGTCCAAAATTGTATTTTGGCAGTCCACTGGACCGAGGAATATGAAGATTTTCGCAACATTACTCGTCTTTTGTCTCAAGCAAAAATGAGTTTAAGATGCTGGGAATACACAACTGAACACAAACCACATTTTAACGAAAATGTTGATTGAAGTTGTGAAAAAAGTGCTGAAGCCATTGTTTTAGGCCTCATGGGGAATGGGGACTTGGCAGCTTGGAAGTAGAATACCATTGAAACTGCAAGGCATTTTGCTAATACTAATATTATTCTTGCAAATGTACGAGATAGTTATCTGAAATAATCATAGTTTTTTCTGACCTACCTACCGAGCTCGATAGCTGCAGTCGCTTAAGTGCGGCCAGTATCCAGTAATCGGGAGATAGTGGGTTCGAGCCCCACTGTCGGCAGCCCTGAAAATGGTTTTCCATGGTTTCCCATTTTCACACCAGGCAAATGCTGGGGCTGTACCTTAATTAAGGCCACGGCCACTTCCTTCCAACTCCTAGGCCTTTCCTATCCCATCGTCGCCATAAGACCTATCTGTGTCGGTGCGACGTAAAGCCCCTAGCATTTTCACACCAGGCAAATGCCGGGGCTGTACCTTAATTAAGGCCACGGCCGCTTCCTTCCAATTCCTAGGCCTTTCCTATCCCATTGTCGCCGTAAGACATATCTGTGTCAGTGCAACGTAAAGCAAATAACAAAAAAAAATAAAAAAATTTCTGACCTACCTGTTGCCATTCAAGGTAGCCTACTGTTGTTGTAGTGGTGATGAAGTAATACTACATGCAAGCCAAGTCAGAATTCTCTTGGAATTCACCATTATCAGAAGATCTCACAAGATAATTTACTAATCGATATGAAGAATTCCATTACTGAGTGAAATAAAGAAACAGCATACGGCTTCAATGGGTGAAATTGAGAGGAACACTGGTCACATCACACTCTCACCAACAAAAGTCTCAATGCCTATGCAGCTGTAACTTACTTGTGAAATAAGATAATATAGTGGAAGTACATTTATTGTTAACAAAGGTATGCACTGCTCCATTGAAGACTAACAGTTCCACAGTTAGGACTCTTGCGTTGCCATATTGGAAGTTGACTTGCATCGTTAACTAGGACACTGTAGAATGTTTTATGATAGAATCTTCCACTGCACTAGCCTGAATGAAAAGTAAAGAGAACTGGGCAACATTTGTACAAAGAAAAATCCAAGAAAACAATAGACTGGCAAATCCTAAGGACTAGAGGCAAGTTTGTGATCTGCATAGTTATTACTCCTCTGAATTGGTGAAATCAGAATGGTAAGAGGGGTCTTGAATGGCTAAAAGTTGTAGAAGGAAACAGGCCATTTGCCTCCAATGGAGATTAAACAGATGGAAGTGTACTGTAGTCTCTACCGAGAGAAAGAACCTGTGAAGAAAAATTTGACTAGAAATATTTAGGATTTGTACATTATCTCAGACAGAAGACTTATTGGATTGAGGGGGAGATCCATGAATACTGACGACATTAAGAAATTCATGCCCAAAACAATAACAAATGTTGAAATTAGTAAAGCTGACCTTAATTCATAGTGCATTACTAGAATCCTTTATTTAAGACAACGGTGCCGTGTTATTGAAGATGCCAGATTGTTGAGGTTAGACAAATCTTACGGTAGCCTATACACATCAAGACAAAAAATAAATATCCAAATTTTTAAGCTTTTGGTACACCCCATTGTTCCCCAAGAAACATGCAGTAATCACTTCACATTATCCTCATTATATAGGAACACAGCTTTTGGACTCAGTTGCAATTAAAATTTTGGATAATTCAAAATCAGAAAGTCATTAACTGCATTCTTCCATAGTGTGTTCAGTGTAAAAGACAAAATGTGATAAATGCAGAAACTGTTTCTGCCTCTTTATCAGTCGACTGCATCAAGGAAGCAGCATATTTTGAGGTTATGGATGTTGATCTTTGAGGACCATTGTTCCTCAAAATCAAAAAATAAAGTTGGGATAATTCTGTGTACAGTACTTATGTTATTACAGAACTATTAATATTTGTAACACTGAAATTTTTCTGTAATCTCTGTGTCTCTTTGTAGCCAGATGTGGGACTAGTTTAATTGGTGCCTAAAAACTGTTCTGAAACCCTAAATACATAGAAAATACAGATGAACTGTGGAATACAGGGAACTGAGAGGAATTTTATCCCTCCCACAGCAAGTTGGCAGGGGGAATAACTGTTGTCAAATTACAGTATTCTGACATATGATGAATTGCTTACTACTATGTGAGACATTGAATCAGTCATATACAATAGACCACTAATGTGCATATCTGAGAACACCTCTTACACCAGAAATCTTCCTGGTCAAGATAAGAGGAGTCCTGTTACCAGAAAGCACTCTTTTATCTGTTCAACTTATCATTAAACCAAGGTGTTTTTCCAGTGGAATGGAAGAAAGAATTTGTTAGTCCAGTTTTCAAAAATGGTGATAAAACTGACATAAAACGATATAGACCAGTTACAATTTCTTCTGATATTTCCAACATTTTTGACTCATTAATAAATTCTTGACAAAATCACACCTCTCTTTAGAAACATCATCATTGATGAGCAACATGGATTTTTTTCAGGACAGTCAACCTGTAGCAATCTTCTTTTATTCTATCAGTTCCTCTTAGATGCAATAGAGAACCACTCTCAGGTGGACTTCATTTATACAGACTTCTCAAAAGCTTTTGACACTGTTGACCATGATATCTTGCTGCAGAAACTAACAGGTTACAGAATTAATGGGCCTCTCCTCTCATGGTTTGAATGATATCTTAAAAATCGCCTGCAGATTTTTAAAATAAGGAATCATTTTTCTGCACCTATTTTTGTTACCAGTGGAGTTCCTCAAGGGTCTCACCTTGCACCCTTACTTTTTACTCTCTGCATAAATGACATTAAAAGTATGTATACTTAAGAATTCTGAATTGCTTTTGTTTGCTGACGATGCAAAAAAACATTATGCAAATTAATTGTCCACTTGATTGTTTAAAACTTCAAGAAGATCTACATCATCTGAAACTTAATTATGAAAAATGTAAAATAATATCATTTTTTAAAACCAAGAAGAAAATATCATTTCAGTACAAATTTAGTAACAACAACATTCTAACTCGTGTTTCACAAGTTAATAACCTTGGTGTTTTATTCAGTTAAAACCTATCATTTAATGAACATATTGAAAATATTTGTAAGAAATCATTACGAAGATTGGGATGCATTACTTGAAATTCCAGAGAATTTTCAAACTTAGCTACCTATCAAAACAGACTTTCAATATATTAGGTCGTGTTACGTACCTTTAGTACATGTTGAAGAGATGTTCAGTACAGAACAAAAATGGCCAACCAGACACTAGTGAAATCGGGAGGTTGTGGGTTCGGAGCCCACTGGTGTCCGGTTGGCCAATTTTTTTCTTTACTTAACATCTCTTCAACACGTACTAAAGGTACGTAACACGACCTAATAGGTTGAAAGTCTGTTTCTATTGGCTACCTATCGATTACTGCATGTATCTATGCTACTCCGTATACTAGAATACAGTACACCTGTATGGAACCCTTCTCATCAGACCTCTATCCATAGATTAGATTCAGTACAACATAAATTTTTGTTTATATTCATTTAGAGCAGGATTCTCATATGAAAATGTTGATTTACAGCCCTACAACAGTCTTCAAATCTGTATAGTCTGTCACAACGCCATGAATTCCTGGATACACTCTTCATTTGTAAATTGTTTCATTCCTTGGTGAATTGTCCACAACTCCTTGAAAAAATTAATGTTCATGTACCAGACAGATGCACGAGGTTCAAGAATACACTGTCTACAAATTGGCATAGAACTAACTATGCATTCAGTGGGCCAATTGAATGAATGTCAAGATTTCTAAACAAAGTGGATGTTGATATATTTAACTGTTCATTGTCAAAATTTAGAAATCACTTACATAATCTCCAGAATTGACTATTACTTTCCTGTGCTTACTTGTAATATAACCTGTGTATATATATCTATTATATTTTTCTACTTATAATTCACTGAACTTTCTTTTTAGGTTGTTTTGTTTATTTTTATCTATTGTTGTGTAAAATGATATTACTGTTAATAAAATATTATTAAGGTGTGGATTAAGTTGGAAATAAGTTCCAGGTAAGTTTACAATTCAGATAATATATGCTATAGATTTGGACAATAGTTTTGAAAGAATTCATCAGAAGCTCATCCAGCAACCTAGTGCTGAGAAGAAGGAAATATCAACCAACTGAGTTCCAAGAAATAGAGGAGAGCAGTGTGTCCTCCAGCTGATCTCATGGAGAGATGATTGTCCTTAGATTACCAAAGTGAGGACAGTGCTGGAAACTGTGGTGCATTCAGTCCAATGCCTTTACTCTGTAGTGATAAACTGTGATATTAGACCATCTCTGCCAAGGATGTAAGGAAGTTTGTTAAGGTTGCCATGAAAAATTACATAGAACTGCAATAATTCTCATTAATGCATATTTTTACTTCATGATTTTGCTAAAATGGACAGTTCCATTTTATCTCTAAAATTAGTGTAGCGATTTCATCATAGTAATCATCTTGAGTATATAATCTACTACAGTTGTTAAATAGGACCCTTCCTGGATGAGTGTTAGAATGTTGGCTTCTGGATCCCAAAATTGCAGGTTCAGATCCAGTAGATGTAATTGTAATTTTCAAGTGTGGCAGTTGTATGAATTCAGTATGTAAAAGGAAGTTTTTGTGGTCATCTGACAAAATTAATTAAAACTCAGCAATAGCTCACCCAACAGAGGTCTGTTTTTTTAGTCATCTGGTAGAGTAAATAACATCAAATCAGAATGCCTGAAAACAGTAGCTGAGGTGGTCTTCTTCTTCTCCTTCCAACTATGGACTACTTCATTACAACTCTTTCTTTCCAGGATCTTTTAACATTTGCACAATTGTTTTTTCTTCAGTCCACTTTTTTGACTTTTTAGTTTGGGTCTTGTCTTGAAACCATGGTGTCCTCCAAGTTTCAGAATGTCGTCATCACATGTGATCCCCATTTCTTGCAAGTCCTTTTCCAACTCTTTTGTCTTTTGGTCTTGCAGAAAGTAGGAAAAGATCCAATTGGAAAATCTGTCTAAACTCATTAATGTCCTTTTATGAATGGTGCCCATTATCTTTTCCACATGTGAATATAGTTCATAATTATGCTTTATTCTGTACTCATCATTTTCTTTGACCACACCCAAGACTTGCCTCAGTATCTTCCTTTGCTTGGCTTCTATTTTTTTTTTTACCAAACCTTACTCATTCTTCACAAGGCCTTCCGCTACGTGCCCAGTGTCTGGTTGATTGACTGTATAGTAGTGTCTGAGCTTGGCTTTGAAGGACACTGATAATTTATTGGAGATGTCTTTGGTTAATTGTTCTGCCATCTTCATCTTTTTGAACCTGGATACAAATGTTCTTTTTTTTCTTTTTCAGATATGTTAAACTCTGTCCACTCACCTAGGTATTTCATTTTTTTTGTCTGTTTTATTCTCCTATGCTTCACTGCTATCTTTGTGGTCACTGGCTTGATGTTTGTTATGAACTCTGTTTTCTCAAAGGAAATCTGCAGACTGGCCTTTGCCACTTGGGTTTTGAGTTGGTTGATTCGTTTTGCAGCTGTGCCAATGGAATTGGAAAAAATCACAAGATCATCTACAAATGCTAGACAGTTGATTGTCATGTTCTTTAACCCAGTGTAACCCTGTTTACAATACCTTTCTTATTCAGTTCTTGCTCATCTCATGGATAAATTTCTTGAGCACACAGCTGGATAGAACAGGAGAGTGCCCATCTACCTGTCTAACCCCAGTCCTGAATTCAAAGGTCTCTGATGTTTTTCCTTTAAATTTCACTTTGAATGTGGTTTCCATCAGGATCTTTTGAATGATTGCTCTTTTTTATTGTCCAAACCCAATTCTTTCAGGATTTTTATTAAGGTGGTTAAATCAATTGAATCGTAGACCTTCTTAAAATTGACAAAGGTCACCATGAATTTTGTATTCCTAAGTTTCAGATATGAAAGAATGGATTTAAGGTTCATGATCTGTTCAATACAGAGTGTCCTTTCCTAAATCCTCCTTGATAATGTCCTAGTTGTAGATCCAGTTGTTTCTCTGCCCTGATATGAAGGGCTTTTGAGAGGATCTTGTACAGAATTGAGAGTAGTGAGATTTCTCAGTAGCTATTCATAACAATTTTTGACACCTTTTTTAATGAAGAGATTTTATCAGGGATGAAGTGCAGCAATTCAGAAGTTTCTTGGTTGCCCAAATCTCATACATGATCTCAGGTTATCAATCTCCATGTCACCTGCATATTTCCAGAGTTCGGCTTTGTTGTTCTGGAGTAACTGGATGATCTGTTGGATTTCTTCTCTGGTGGGTGGAGGTGAGTCAAGTTTGGTGGGTGAACTTTCTTTGGAGGTGAATTTTGATTTTGGAGCCTTGCAGTAGAAGGATCTTAAAATTTTACCTGCCAATGTAAACAACTTCGTTATTAGGGCCTTTGAAATGCAGGCTTGATGGGGTGTATTTTCTGAGGTTGCTTTTAAATCTCGGGTACTGATTTTCTTGAAATCTTGCTCAATCCATACTAGCTGGTTTTTGTTGAGTGCATGTTTCACTTTATGGAATGGTTTTGGCTGCATGCTTCCTTGCCTCCAGGATTAATCAGGATTAATCTGCCTGTTCCATCTTTCCCAGGCAAGCTGTCTTTGGTTAATTGCTTCATCACAATTGTGGATCCACCAGACATGATTCTATTTTATTATGATTTTATTAGGGGTACTCTCTCCTTAGCCATTTCAAATGTGGTCTCTTTAGTTGTTCCCAATTCTTTGGGTCTGGGAACTTCAATTTCAAGGTAAGAAAATGTTAACAAATGCTGTGTTAATATCTTTTACTGTGTTAATATCTCTAAAATCAGAGTTTTTAAAATTTTGTTTATGTTCTGCTACTGTTGTTATCCATATAAATAAATATGGCAATGTGAGCTAAGATTTTAAAGTAATATTTTCTACCTATTTTCTACCTGTGTGCTGCTCACTCATATCCATTTTAAACATTTGCCACAATAATCACAGTTATGATACACTAGGGCATGACCATTTGGCTTTCTTTAAATAGTGTTCTTTAAGTTGAATGTTATAAGAAAAAAATTAGTGACATAGTGAATTTATATAACCATGTTTTTACCTGTACAAACTAGCTGTTGCTGAGCCTCTGTTACTTTTTCTGTTAATTGCAGTTGTTTGAAATAACTCCATTCTATGGTACCTTATATCCCTATGAGTCTCAAATTTTGTCAGTCTCCTTCAATGGATATTCATTCTTATCTGGAGAAGCAATAGCACTATGCCAGGTTGAAGGTGGCCCTTCAGAAGCAATCAAATTTAAAGGCTCAACCTCCAACATTTGTTATCACCTAAACAAAATGGATATTGATTTTGGATGGCAGGTAAGCTACTCGTGAAAGATATATTTTCAGACTATTCATAATATATTATTAATTTATTGTTTAACACTTTTATGTTGAAATTAAGCATTCAAAAACTCTTTGTTTGGAATTACATGTGTTTATAAGCAACAAAATATAGGCATCAGGGAGATCAGAAGAGGAGGGGATCTAATGAGATGGGTATGGTTGAGACTTTGGTCATGGGCAAGTATATTGTTAGGCATATGGGAAAGTGTATGGAGAAAAAGAAATGATGGTAGAGCATTATCCAGAAATTAGGTTAAGGCAGATGTTGAGGAAGGTAGAAGGGAAGGAGGAGGGTAAGGAGAAGGTGGTTATTTTCCACGTTGGTAACCACAACTTAAGGAAAGCAGAGGTAGGTACTAACATAGTTGGGGACATAAGGGATCTGGTTATGACAGCGCAGGAGAAGTTTCTACTACTACTATTTTGCTTAACATCGCACCGACACAGATATGTCTTATGGCGACGATGGGATAGGAAAGGTCTAGGAAGTGGAAGGAAGCGGCCGTGGCTTTAATTAAGGTTCAACCCTGGCATTCAGGAGAAGTTTAAGTGAGCAGTTTTTGTTATCAGTGGGATTCTGTGTAAGAGGGAGATCAAGGATTTAAATGAGCTTACGGAGTGGGTGTGTGGGAAATTAGGAGTGAGATTTGTAGATCCTAATAGGTAGGAAGGAAATACAACTAGGAAGCAGTGATGACAGTAAAGGAAGCAAGAAATCTAGTAAGGATGACATAAAATTGTTAGTGTTTAACTGTAGAAGTATTATAAAGAAAGGAATAAGATTAAGTAATTTAATCAAGTTTATCAGATATTGTAATAAGAGTTGGATCATAGCTGAGAAGTGATATAATTGACATGGAAATTTTCTCACAGACCTGAAATGTTAATGCTAGAGCCAGGATTGGAATGATAAGAGAGGTAGTATTAATGCTGGTGAAAGACAAATTTGTAAGCTGCAAAAAAGTTGAGGATGAGAAACATGAAATTTTTGGCATAAGGCTCATCTCTAAATATAATTGGCAACTTGATATTTTTGGAGTGTACAGATATGGCAAGAATGACACTGATGCATAATTATGTGATAAGTTAATAATATGGGGAATGACACAGAAAGGAACATTATTTACTGGATGATCTCAATTCTCCAAATGTTAGCAGGGAAGATAATGTGAATGACAGAAAGCATGATCAACAAATTGTTACTGTTAAACTGTAGAAGTATGGTAAAGAAAGGAATAGGATTAAGTAATTCAATCAAGTTTATCAGATATTGTAATAAGAGTTGGATCATAGTTCAGAAGTGATATACCGGTAATTGACATGGAAATAAGTTAATCTGGGAAGGACAGCTGAATCAGAAAGTGATGGAACCAACTAGAGTGAAAAATATTTAAGACATGGTGCATTTAACCAACTAGAGTGAAAAATATTTTAAACATGCTGCTGATGAAAACCAGATTATACAATTGAAGATGTATGGAAGCAGTAATGATATTTAAGAAAAGTAAAAAATAAAAAGTTTGCAGAATCACAAGATGGCCAAACGTAAATTTGAAATTCAAAGACATAAGAACAATATAAAGGAGAACTTCACTCTTGAAGATTGTATGATGCTGCAGGGCACCATGCAATAATCTTGCCGAGAAGAATGTACTGGGTGGGTGTAAAGTTGTTGCATCAAAAGTGGCATCGTCTTGTCAAATAAATGTTGACTTCTTCATATGTTCCATCATATCATTTGCTTATATGTAAAATATTAAAAAGTTCAAAGACATATCTTATAAAAATAGAATAGTGGATCAATATTACATGATTGCATTTAAGGCAGTCGTGCAGGTGGCAGATTCCCTATCTGTTGTTTTTGTAGCCTTTTCTTAATGATTGCAAAGATATTGGAAATTTATTAAACATCTCCCTTGGTAAGTTATTTCAGTCCCTAACTCCTCTTCGTATAAACTAATATTTGCCCCAATTTGTCCTCTTGAATTCCAACTTCATCTTCATATTGTGATCTTTCCTATTTTTAAAGACACCACTCAAACTTGTTCGTTTACTAATGTCATTCCATGCCATCTCTCCACTAACGGCTCGGAACATACCACTTATGAGAGGCTATTCTCATTTTAGATCCTGTATTGAAAATAATTTGAAAGGAGAATAATAATACATTGTTTACCACCTATACTTAACTAGCATACAAAACTAGGATTTCATCCTTATTTTATTGCCTAATTATTAAAAACATGGTACATGTTTCACTCATTTTTAGAACATCTTTAGCCATATTCTCATCACAAAGTTAATTAGGAACATTGAACTTGAATTTGTATACGGTACATGATTTGTCATTAGTAAACTTAAGTAATACAGTTTTTGAGAAATTGAAAACTATTTTTCACAATCTATTAAAACTATTAATTTTCTTAAAAGTTTGTTGTTTGAACTTAAAATGTTTTATTAGAATTTTGAAGGAACATTGTCACATCATATAAACTTGAGAAATGAACTGTATTACACTCTTAAAACAAATTATGAGATCAGGCGCAATTATTATTGTGTTCGTCGTCATAATATCTAAAACTCTAATGTGCCATGATTTATTATAGATGATGATATTGTACTCTTTGAAATGAATATTTGTTGTAACTTGTTAAATTCAACATTGTTTGTCCAACCCTTGTCCCGTTTCCCTACGGGGTCGGGTATGAGGTGAGATGAATTTGTCGTGGCGGTTTTTTATGACCGGATGCCCTTCCTGACGTCAACCTCATCAGAGGAGTTAATGAGAGATGAAATGAATGACGTGATATATGATAGTAGGGAGAGGGTGAAACCCGGTGCCGGCACATAGCCTACTCCTGTCGAATAGCACCAAGGGGTCTGCTCAAGGCTTAACGTCCCCATCCGACGGACGAATCACCATCAACAGCGTCATATGCCCTCACTCCATATGAGCACTGCGGAGAGGTTTGGAATTTAATCCAGGCTTTTGGCACGCAATCTAGTGATTAGAAATTGTATACCACCACCTCCCCTACCCTGCCGGCCAACATTCTGATGGTGAAAATTTTTTCGACCAACGGGACTCGAACCGGCTAACCTCGGTGTTAGACCGTTTTAGACTTCAGCGCCTTAACGATCATGGCCACCAGGCGGGCTTTGTTAAATTCAACATTATTTGTATCTTATTCAAGATTTGAATATCTTGTGTGAGTGAGCAGGGCCTAGGTCTGATGGGGACTCTCAAGCTTTATGTTCATAGTTGAATTGTGGTATTCTCCCAACTATGTATTGAGCTTGTTGACATATCTGTAACAGGGGAAAATTTCATAAGGATATACTATACATGATGTGAATGTCAAGACCTAACATTAAAGGATCAACACTTACCCCTTCGACACCTGCCTACGTTTCTGTTAGAGTTCCGGCTGTTGGCGACTGCCTGTTGTTCTACTAGCATTCCTTGTGTTGGTACATAATCGCGGGAGTGGGGAGGGGCGGGGAGTGGGGAGGGGAAGTAGCAGTGGGCGGCGTCATAACGAATGGAGTGGTTCGTGGAAGGAAATATCGAGAATTAGTATGGGAGGGGGTGTTTGATCTCTTAGATTGTCTGTTAATATTGTCAGGAATAAAAATATTTGAGTGAAACATGTACCACGTTTTTAATAATTTGGCAATAAAATAAGGATGAAATCTTAATTTTATATGCTAGTTAAGTATTGAATAGGTGGAAAACAATTATTCTCCTTTCAATTGATTTTCAATACGGATCTAAAATGAGAATAGTCTCTCACAATGTAATGGCCAACCAAGCTGAGATAAACATTAAGAACAGATTCATAAATCTCAAGGTTAAAATAAATAAAATCTCGAAGGACCTATGGTTTTTAAAGAAATGTTTAAAATACAAACTAGTACCTAAGTTTTTACAGTCTAAATAAAGATGTAATTTGTCAACACAAAACTTAGTATACTCACAAAACAAAGTTAATGAGATATGGCTGAGATATGAGATCAAAATGCACTGTCTGTCTGTGTCTGTTAGGTCATCAGCCCGGAGGCTGGTTAGATCCTCAAATAGCACCACCAAAGGCTATGCAGTTATAGGGAAATCGCAAAAACCAATGGCAGAGCCCAAATGAGGCATACTAGGCAAGATGACGAGTGAGGTAGTTTGCCATTGCTTTCCTCACTGGGCCAGCTGGTCCTACTGCAGCACGACTGATCCTATGACCAACATCTTTCATAACACTCAGACACTAGTTGTGCTCCAAATGTCATTACTCAGCACCACCCATACCCCAGGAGCTTCCATATTGTCACAGTCAT
Source organism: Anabrus simplex (assembly GCF_040414725.1). Taxonomy (NCBI): domain Eukaryota; kingdom Metazoa; phylum Arthropoda; class Insecta; order Orthoptera; family Tettigoniidae; genus Anabrus; species Anabrus simplex. The sequence continues at coordinate 41,508,027 of NC_090271.1, read as the reverse complement.
GGATGAGTCTGGGACTTTGGTGGAAGATACACTTTACTCTGGCCTGTACCAACAGACGGATACAAAAATACTATGTCCATCAAGAAATGGCATCATGCATTATAGAAAGAAATTGTTTTTGAACTTACAACTGTATCGTATACATTTAGAAATATCTCAGCAATTATCCCCATTAGAATGGGGTTTAATCCAATGGTTTGCCAGTGAGAAGCTTGTTCACATATTAGGTAAGAAACAAAAGACTCTAGAAAATAAACTTATACATTTGAGAGGGAATAAATTAAGTCCTAGGGATAAAATAACAAGAGTAAAAAAGTCTACTCCAGATTTAAAAGATATACATACTACTATAAATTTATCAAGCACTATTTTTACTGAAAGTGAGTAAGCCTACTCAATAAAGAATCTAAATTCAATTGGCCTAACCCACATATAATGGAAGACACGATAACTACAATAGCAGAAGCAGAGTCTAACATAGGACAACTACCGGTAGAATTGCAAAATAATACTAGCTATGAAATCAAAAAGAAGCTTCCTATCTTACCTGAAGTATTAATCAACAATTCAAATCCTACTCTATCTAAACAGATTAAAAATGTAAGAACTAAAATTAATGAAAACCACATAATAACTAAAGCTGACAAAGGTGAAACCACAGTACTATTAAACAAATGTGATTACATCAATAAAACAGAAGCATTTTTTCAGATAATAATTACTTAGTAACTAAAAAAGATCCTATAAATAAAATTCAGTAGAATTTAAAGAACGTACAGTAGAAGTCCGATATAGCGAGTACGGCATATAACGAGAGCCCCGTTATACAGACAATATTTTGCTGCCCCTTCAAAATTCCTATACTAAACTGTGCATTATCCTTCGGTTATAGCGAGAGCCCTATCACTGACGCATCCGTTATTACGAGCGATTAAGCGCGCGCAATTTTTTCCGTTATCGATAGTAATGTACCCCAGCGATTATGTTGCATGCAATTGATTATCTTCGGTATCGTTTTCTCGCTATGTTCACAGGCGAGTTCCCTCGTCGACATTCGAAGACGATGTTGGAGTCTGTTAGTAATACCCGTCGACTGCTGTTCCGTAAAGAAAATTCTAAATGAAGAACATATTTTCGTAATAAATGCGTAAATAACGCGTTCGATACAAGTTCTTAACTCGTTATAAATAAAGGATGACTAAATGATCGCTTAATTTTAATGCTGAATACTGCAAGTAAGTAAAAATGGGATAAACCTCGAGATATGGCAGAGTGCATAATTGATTTCACAGGTTAGATTATATTTTCTCGCGACTGGTTAAATTACGGAAAGGTTATTATCATGTAAATTTATAGAGAGGAGGTTATCATTTCTCTACTGGCGCTTGAAGTATGTTTTCATCATATGTATAATACGGTTAAGTTAGGATAGGTGACGCTGTTTGAATAAAGAAACAAACTTTTGCCACAAAATGCAATCGATCATCTTTGGTACAGTATAGTTTTCTCACTATGTGCATTTGCGAGCTCCCTCGTCGACATTCGAAGACGATGATGGAGCCTATTTGTAACACCCAACGACTGCTATTCTCTAAAGAAAATTCGAAATGAAAGAGGATAACAAGTTTTCGTAATAAATGCGTAAATAACGTGGCCGATAGCAGTTGTTCAATCGTTCAATATAACGGCTGAAGTAAACGATCTCTTAATTATCATGTTATAGTATACTGAAATTAAGTAAAAATGTGATACACCTCAAGATATGGTAGAACACATCACTGATTCCAGAGGATAGTTCATATTTTTTCGCGTCTAGTTAAATTTCGGAAAGGCTATTCACATGTAAATTTTAGCGAGGATAACTCATTTCTCTACATGCGTTTCAATTATGTTTTCATGACACATAGGCCTATAGCCTACAGTTAGGTTAGGTGACGCCATGCGAAGAAGAAAACTCTGGAGTGATACCGTATTTCTTCGAATCCAAGACGACGTTTTCTTCCTCAGAATCTCATGCGAAAAAAAGGGTTGTCTTGCATTCGCGGCCTAACAGAAAAGAATACCGTACCACTGGCAACTCGCGCGGTAACCACGCTGCTTCTTTTCATCCCCGCACGCTCCCGCACACACAAAATTCTTTGATAATAACCGATCGACTCTCTATTATACATCGTAGCCGTGACAACCGATTGTACAGTGCCTGTGTGTAAAGTCACTGGATCTCGGGAAATAGTGAAGAGAATGACATTCTATTAGCCTCTAAAAAACGTTTCTCAAATCTGCAGAATGACATCAAAACGTGCGACCCATCGAATTCTTAGAAAGGCCACGGCTTCTCAGTGCCAGAGTTATAACGCGTCTACTGTGCCCGACTCTTAGTAAAATTAAGTTTTATAGACAGCAAGAATATTTTCGTGATGGATAGTCGTAAAGATACGTGGAACGGGCATTGCCGGCAAATTTTCAACGGGTTCTCATCGATATTATGATGCCAATTTTAAGTTAATGGTTATTAAACAATCGGAAATGCAGAATAATTGTGCAGCCGCAAGAAAATGTGGCATAGGCCTAACTAAAGCCAATATTTGGCGTCAGCGTGAAGACAAAGATACAAAAAATGCATTCAGTGGTCCGCAACAAGGACGCTTTAAAGAAATCGAAAAATAAATTGTGAGGTACCAGTATGTGCACGAAAAACGCAAGGGCGGAAAGGCCATACCGTGGCGCAATAAACTCGTTCGTTGACTTTTAACGTCCGCGATTAGGCCTATACATCGCTAGCCGCTGAAGTTGGCCGAACCCGGCAAGCGAGACGTGCGTGTAGCGGTAGCCGGTTATATCTGACGGTGAGTAAAAGTATCGTAACAGTTTTATAGACAGCAAGAATATTTTCCTGACGGATCGCCGTATTGTAGAGACGCATGGAATAGGTATTGCCGGCAATATTTCAACGGGTTCTCTTCGGTATTATGATGCCAATTTTAAGTTAATGGTCATTAGACCCGCGGAAATAAAGAATAATCGTGCAGCTGCAAAAAAATGCACCATAACGAAAACCAATGCTCGGCTTCTAAAATAGTATAAAAACGCGTACTGTACAACAAAGGCATTCATACGATTTTACAAATCACATTTTAAGCCTGATTTACATTTTTGAAGGAAAAAGTGGGGATCGTCTTGGATTCGGAGAAATACGGAACTGTAATTTTTTCAGAATAAAATTCAACATACACCTTCACGTAGTATCGCGTTTCGAAAAATAACAAACAAGTAAGTCGTAGTGTGGATATCATCCTCGGAAACGCAAGTTTTGAACAAACTGATTGCTGTTTCATACCGATTTTAATGTGTAGGGGGAGTTTTCCGACTTTTGTACAAAAATCGGATATAGCGATAATCCGCTATAGCGAGTAAATTTTCCGCTGTTGTGAATTCTCGCTATAACGGACTTCTACTGTACTTAAAAAATCGAGCCTCCGTGGCTCAGGTAGCGGCGCATTGGCCTCTCACCGCTGGATACCGTGGTTCAAATCCCAGTCACTCCATGTGATATTTGTGCTGGACAAAGCGGAGGCGGGACAGGTTTTTCTCCGGGTACTCTGGTTTTCCTTGTCATCTTTCATTCCAGCAACACCCTCCATTATCATTTCATAGCATTTATCAGTCATTAATATCACCCTGGGGAGTGGCGACCCCATTGTAATAATAGCCTATATCTAGTTCATTCATTACATCCCTGACCCGGCCAAAGACTGGAAAACAGGTTGTAGGTTTTCATTTTCACTTAAAAATTCCACTTTTCTCTTCAACGGACAAGAATACCAAAAAAATGATTAACATGAATCTTAAATTACCAACAGCTAAAGCTCTACCCAAAGTCTATAAAGCAAATATGCCTATTAGACCTATAATCAATAGTAGAGGTAGTCCCACTTATAAAATTTCTAAATTCTTGCACCAATTTTTAAAGAAACACTATAAATTTAACAGTGATTCTATGATCAGTAATTCGAAAGAATTTTGTGAGAAATTAAATAATTTCATAGGATGTGTTATTATGGTATAACCAACATATATCCTAGCATACCTATTAAAGAAACCATTGAAATCATCAAATCCAATCTGGCCAAACATAGCAAATTAAGTATATGCAAATTAGAAGAATTTATAAGATTATTAAAATTTGTTTTAAACAACAATTATTTTACATTTAACAGTAAAATTTACCAACAGATATGTTTGGGGATGAGAGATCCCACCTCAGGAATATTAGCCAATATTTATATGGATCACTTGGAGCATAGCGAAATAAAAACAAACATAAAAGGACTTTGTTATGGTTGAGATACGTAGACGATACCTCTGTTATTATAGACAGTAAATATAATGACAGTGATAAAATTCTTAACTTCTTAAATAGTCTCGACCAGAGAGTAAAATTTACTAAGGAGGAAGAAAATAATAATTTAATAAACTTTTAGGACATTAAAATAACACAAACAGAAGAGTAATTTGACTTTCAAATTTATAGAAAGCCATCTTACGTCCCGATAACTCTTAAAAAAGAATTTCTGCACCCTAAATCACATAAACAAGCTGCTTTTTTAATCTGGTTTACAGAGCTTTTAAGATGCATCTCACAGAAAATAACTTAAAGAAAGAACTTAAATTCATAAGACTTAGCATCTGTTAATGGTTATAAAACAGAAATTGTCGATAAAATAATTAATGGTTGGTTGTGCTGGAGGCTTGGGAGCTATCAACTAGTTCTAGGTGTGCCTGTTTGAACCTGTTCATTGCTGCTTCAAATTTATCAAGTATGCAACTTTGACTGAAGGCATCTTCCAATGTACACTAGTTTCTAAATAATTAACGCCGCTTTCACACAACTTACGGACTATATATTGCCCCCTTCTTACCGGGCAATGCTCAGCCGGAGAACGAGAGTCCCGAGGGTGGACCGTTTGTTGTCTGGCTTCACTTATTTTCGAAGACAGGGAAAGAGACAAGGACTAGCGACAATAATACAAGAATATAAAACAACAGGTTCTGACATTTATTATAACTAGCACTCATAACAAGAACAAATGTTATTAACTATCTTGATGAAAAATTAAATTTTTCTTCTCTGCCAGTTCCTCTTAACTGCACATAGTCTTTACTATTCTCGGTTGACAACGTTTCTGTAAGTATACAGAATTTAATTAGCCTACTTTTGGCTTTACGAAATAATAACAAAATAAAATATTTGTAGGAGGACCTCCTCTCAATAATGATATAATTCTTTACAAATCAAAAGAGAGTAGAAAAGTGTCAGATTCCTATTTATCTTGAACATTGAATTATTAGATTTACTTATTCCAATATTTATCTCAAATAAAACCTTCCTTCTTTAATATGCTGAATAAACGCATTATCTCAATAAAATTGGAAAAATTAATTCAACCAAATTCTTATCAAAAATATTACTCAAATGTCTCCGTTGGACTTAAATTTTGCACTACAATGCCTGTACAATAATTATTCCTCTTAATCTTCCTCTAATATTTCGCCTGAAAAACGTAAAGTCACTCTTTGATATTTGACACTTCAAAAATTTAGCATCGTAAGTTTTACAAAATTAAATAGTGAACCAAGTCCACGGAAATGCTTCTTCCTTATTCACTGTTGTGTGACACTTTGAATCGCGCTTTACTTAAATACCAAATAAAATCCACTAAAGATTTGAATTTTAAAAAATTCTGCCATCACAAACAACGACGCTGACTATCAGGTCACAACGTGACGAACACGTGGTCTGGTCAAAATCATGGTCAAAGAAAATATTACAATGCATTGAAATAACATCAGTCACACACACATCATTCACACCAAGGCACACAAGAATTATTTACACTATTTATAACGACTTCTATCCTCTGAATATTAATTTTTGATTTTAGTTCCAATATTTGAAATCTCTCGATGACGGTATCGGGCAAAGAAATATATTTTTACGTCCCACAGGAATGTGATGAAGTCTAAATAATCACTTAATTAAAGAAGATGAATTTAACAACGTTGATCATGATAATATCAGCAGTTGATGTCTGAAGAAATTTGTCGACTACAGAAATGCACATAGGACAGGTCAAATATAAGCATTCGCCTTCATGGTTCAAGAGTCACGACATTATTATTACTCAACTCCACGTCTATCGATTAACACGTGCTCCACTTGAAGAAATTACGTTCATCAACACGCATTCTCCAAAAATAAGACTCAATAAATGGATTCACAAGTCATAAACACACAGTAAATAATCCATCTTCAAGTCACAAAATATATTAATGATCCAACGAGAATCTGCCATATTCCGGGCACATATTCATCCTAATTGAGCACGCACATGAACATCATAACACACAAGATCAAGCAATATTTAAACTCATGACCCTTATTCATTTATTTAACTCGAGATGAAATTTTATTATTATTATTATTATTATTATTATTATTATTATTATTATTATTATTATTATTATTATTATTATTATTATTATATGTGCGAGATCTAAAATTCGCGGAAACTGAAGTTCGACAATGTCAGATGACACTAACATGCCTTAAATTACACATGAAGAAACTTGCACAGAAATCCGGCGTAACACAACATGTCGTTAATCTGTCCCGCACGACTTCCAAAAATTATATTTTCAAAAATTAAAATGTTAATTATCGGTGAGGACAATGATTTTTAAACACACTAGACTGTTAAATGGAACAGCTAGAATAATCGTAGAAGACACACACACGTTCTAGCTTAACGAATAGAGGTCAATAATCATCCACACATAAATGACAGAACTACCATCTCCCATATGAAGGAAGAGTGAAAATATCCAAATCTACTGCAAGACTAGAAGAAATATTGCCACTAATGAATAAGAAAGCGGTATTTCTACAAAGATGAACAGATAAACATTATTAAAGTGTACTTAAATGAATGATGGAACTGGATCTTCGCCGATGGTCTGGAGCGTGGTCAGTTATCTGCTCGGGGTCGCTATCTCCCAATGATGAAGATTGCCTACATTTTAGCAGGTGATCGTAGCACCAGTATTCCAAATAAAGTTGTGGCAGGCTTCCTCTTCACAATATGACTGCATCTTGAGACACTCGTTCCAACACGTGTCGATATCTTCTCTCTTCTCGTGGAATAGAGGCTGAAACTAACAAACAGTTTTAAAATATGCTCCACACACACACACACACACACACACACAAGCGATGAAATTAATGATGGAAAAATACGTAACTTGTGGTGAAGAAAATCTGCCGAGCTCGTTGATTCAACTATAAACGAGGGGTGGCTGGTTTTACTGTCAGATAATTGCTTTAAGAAATAACCATCTTGAAGTAGACAGTAGATACCATGTTGAAGTTCGCAGCACGTCTAAGTCCGCAGCAGAGTAACAGAGTACAGAACAGCAGTGTAGCAAAGCAGCAGAGATGCAGAACAGTAGAGAGCAAAGCAGCCGAGTACAGAACAGCAGAGAGCGTTTCTTCCGGAAACACGTGTTTTTATGCATATCCAGGGAAAGGGGTGTGGCACTATAATTGTCTGTAATTGGTCGACGTCTAGCATTCATTTCTAGAAAGTACTTCGTCTTGAGATTCCACATGTGCAGGCCGCGTGTCGATGTGACCTTGGCCAGCTCCCTCAGTATGTCACGTGGCCAGCTGATTGCTCCGTAGAGGAAAAATCAATACATTTCTTCCCTGCCGATAAGACCGGTTTTTGAGCTGTGGGGGCTGTCCCCAATATGCAGGGCTGGAGAATATCGCTCGCGCTAATGAAATAAAATCTCACACAGGCAAATACAATAAATGCTTATTGTAGGCCAAATTTGAAGGGGACAGTATGCTGTTATAAATGCAGTTATCACGGGATGAACATGGACAACACTCATAGTGTCACTTTAAAAGCCCGCCACGTGCTTTTCGGAAATCAACAAATGTGATCACATAGTTTTTGTTTGCTGTGGTATGGAAGTATGTTGTTATATTCTGTAAATGGAGAATTTGCTCAGTGCATGACCTTCCTTTTCTAAATCCAGCTTGGTATTCACCTGATTCTTGGTTCAGTTGAAGCTCTTATCGGTTCAGGATGATGGTTGAAAGGATTTTATAGGTAACCCTGAAGGAGACAGATTCCCCGATAATTATTTGGATCAGCCTTAATTTCTTTTTATGTTTTGGGTGTATGATTGCTGTTTTCCAATCTGAAGTGGTTTCTTTTGGATTTTGCCATATTGTCAGTATAATTTTATGAAGTTTCATGATAAAATTTTCTCCTGCTTTTTTCCATAGTTCTGGTTTCAACTTAAATTCTGGTTTCTGTGTTCTGGTTCTCATTAGTGGTGCTATGTTTTCTGCTCTTTGTAGAAGTCCTGCTTGGAGTTGTGACCAATTTTGCGGATTCCATTTTTCTGTTGATATCTCATTTTTTTCTTTAATATGTTCTATGCCATATTTTTGTTGAGGAGCTCAGTTTGTAAATGTTCTTTTTCTGGAATCATGTCGATTGAGAATTTAGGAGGATGATGGTCAGAGTCGAAGTCTAGTCCTTTGAGGACTTTGAGTTTCATGATTTCTGTTTATTCATGTGGGAGATTAAGATGTGGTTCAGTTGATATTCACCTAACAAAGGGTTAGGTGAGACGCAGTCTTAGTTTCGGAGGGTTTTTCTTGAAGAAAGGTGATTTAAAAAATGAATCATGACATATGCCTATCTCAATAAGTCGCATGCCATTGCTTTTAGCCCCTAGTCTGTTTATGACCAGACCATTTACCAACCCAGTACATATATTTCTTTTATTTACGATTTTGGACATTGAAATCCACCATGAGTTGTGGTTTATCAGCCGTTTCTTTGTTAGTAATATTAGTTGGTGCATGCCTATTAATTAGAGTATATATTTTATTTCCTGATTTTATAGTTAGGGTGGAAACACATCCTGAGTAGGACTTAAATGTCACAACTGTGTCCATTATTGATTTATGCACAATAAATCCAGTTCCAGATTATGGACAATTTGCCAAAACTCATTCACCCGGTTTTCCTTTAAATATCCTCTAGTATTTTATCCATAGTACATGACAAAAAGGGTCTTCAGAAGATGATGGCAAAGTATTTTGAAAAACTTTATAATGAGGATGACTGCTCAGAGACTGGAGGAGATAAGAAAATGGAATAAATAGATGGAGGAAAAGTAAAGAACCCAATAACATGGTTGGAACTTGAAAGGGCAGTGAAAACAATGACTAAAGGTAAAGCAAGTGGAAAAGTCGAATTCAATGCTGATATGTTTAAGGCAGCAGGAAGCATTGGACTACAGTGGCTATACAGAGCCCTCAATGCCATATGTAAGGGTAAAAGGATACTTGAAGACTGGCAACAAGGAAGCATTGTACCACTGTTGAAAAAAGGACATAGGAAGAAAAGTGGAAATTATAGAGGCATAACCCTTTTATCACATGGGCTAAAGATAGTGCAGAAGGTCATAGACAAAAGACTGTGGGATATAATAGAAACACAGTTAGAAGAAGAACAATATGGCTTTAGACCAAATAGATCAACAATAGACTTGATATTTACAGTGCAAACAATAATGGGAAAACATTTGGAAAGGAACAAGGAAATCCTGTATGTATTTTTGGATTTGGAAAAGCTTATGATACAGTTAAGAGAAAACATTTATGGGAATGCCTACTGAAAAGGAATGTACCAAAATCATTCATTAACAAGATCAAAATATTGTACCGTGAGAGTAAATACAGTGTACAAGTGGGGAGTGGTGGCTCTGAAACATTTTATACAAAAAGAAATGCTATCAAGCAAGGAAGTGCACTGTCACCATTATTGTGTTTATTATATTGATGGATAAAATCATAAAACGTATAAAACAGAGTATCAGTAGTGATGAAGTGAATGCTTTGGTATTTGCAAATGACGTGGTGATTTGGGGAGAGGGAGGAAAGGAAGTACAAAGGAGACTGGACATTTGGAAATGGAAATGTGTATTTGGGAATTAGAGAGAGCAAACACTAAAGTATGGTCTTGAAATTCCACTGAAAATATTAAAAAAGCATTGACCTCATTAGTTGAATTTACTGAAAATTTGGAAATACCCTTAAGCAGCATAGCCTTACGGCCTACTCAAGGCAACCATTAACTATTACAAGACTGAAAAGAGCGTCTCTGCTCAATATAATTACACCTTCAAGCCTCTCTAGGCACAACCTACAATTTACAATACCATATTAATTACCTTTTAGTTTACCCAGGGGTATCTAGTACCCATTCTAATAGGCCTTTGTGAAAAATAACAGGTTAAATTACTGGCCCAAACTCAAAAATGTATGGAGGCGTACACTTGCGCTCCTTGAAAACCAAGGTTAAAACCCTACTTGGGCTTGAGGCCCAATGATGCAGAGGCTAATCCCAAACTACTGAGGTGACTAGATGGACAAGTTAATTTACAATTTACAAGAGAAAAGCAGTTACAAAATTGTAGTCACCTCAAGATTAATTGAAGGGGAATTCGAGAGGGTAACGTACTTTATATCCCTGGTTTAGGACTTACATGAAATTTTACATGAGAAGGAAGAAAGTTTAGATTTTAGGAAATTGATTGTTACATAGTTAAAGATTGGAACCTTCCCCTCGAGTTCAGCTTGCAGAGATAACTACTGAGATTACAATATTTGAAATTAAGAGGGTTCCTCCTATTCAATACAAAGATGTTTATCAACATGAAAGAATCGCATATCGTTCACATGTGGTACTAGTTTCGGCACCAAATATGTGCCATCATCAGCCACAAAGTCAAATCGGGCAAACACAATAAAACCTTAAAACAACTTTAAACACACTATAACACCTGCATGGATGAACATGACTTTAAAACAATTTTAAAAACACACTATAACACTTGCACAGATGAATATAAAATATGGTACATGATGAAGTTGCGTTTCATTTTAAAATCCGTTAAAATGATGACTCCATTGTTGTGAACCCACGGCGGTTTGTCCAGCTTGTATATATCTTTAGTTTTCTAAAACTGTTAAATTATGCTGCGGAGTTTAATGTCATATGAAGTTGACACTTGTGTTCTGTAGTTTGGTTCCGAAAAATAAACATAAACATGAACTTGGTTAGATCCAAAGAACTAATTCCCACTTCAATATGGGTTAAGGAACCTGGGGAAGAAATTAAAAGTCGAATTAGGCAAAAGATCGGAAAGAAAGATCAAAAAGAAAAGTCTAGAAAAACCGAGAGAATACTAGAAACGAACTCACATTGAGCAGCCTGAGTGATCGGCGGATGGAGCTGTACTGCGATTATAAGGTTAAGGGGCGAGGCGGAAGGGAGGAGAGGGGAGGGGTAGAGGCCGAGCAACTGTCGCGGAGCTAGGGTGGAGCGGAAGGATGTGGTAGTGGGGGTAAATGATGTGGATATGTACTGTGTATGGTTTGAAAGATCAAATTGTTTTTAGGTGGTCTAATATTTCTTAACCATTTAATTAAGAGATCATAAAGAATATTAGATTTCTCGGAAATTTCATTTAAATTATAGTTAGGGTTGAAATATTGATCACAATGGATTAAACAATTTTCGACAATGTTCATAATTGGCCCTTTGTTTGCTATTTGAAGTATCTCAAAATCATGTTCTATATCAGTAGACTTATGATTAGAGTCGTGAATGTGTTGGCCTATAGCAGAAAACTTGTTATATCTTACTGCGTTGACGTGCTCTGAATATCTGGTTGTGAAGTTGCGTCCTGTTTGTCCCACGTAGGAGGCACTGCAATCGATATATTTGAATGTATAGATTCCAAATTTGGAAAATCTGTTAGAGGTGTTGACTGATGTTGAATTATGTATAATTTCTGAGGTCCTATTGTTAGTTCTGAAGAAGATTTTTACGTTATGTTTTCGAAAAACATGGGTGATTTAATGCGTTACCGTTGTTGAAAGTAAAAGTAGATGAAACGTTAGTTATAGGTTTTTCTTTTGTGAGAGTAGTCTTGGGCCGGTGTCTAAATTTATTGATTATCTGTTCTATAAATGATCTGCTGTAACCGTTGAATTTGGCGATTGTTCTTATAGTGTTGAGTTCACTATTGAGGTCTTTTTTAGACATAGGTATCGTGAATGCACGATGAACCATGCTATTATACGCTGCACGTTTGTGTGTTTGAGGGTGTATGGAATCTAGACGAATAGTATTGGCAGTTTGTGTCTGTTTTCTGAAGATTCTGTATGAAAGAGCAGATGGGTTTCTGAGAATAGTTAAACCCAGAAAATGAATTACTTTATTATTTTCGGACTCAAGCATAAATTTGATTTGGGGGTCAATGTTGTTTAGTTCTTGCAGGGTAGATGTCGCATTCTTGACTTCTTCATCCATTATGACAAATGTGTCGTCATCATATCTTGCCCACATGAGGATGTTTGGAAAAGTATTGTTATTTATTTTTGTATATTCCAGAAAATCTAAGTAAATGTCCGCTAGAATTCCTGATGTGGGTGATCCCATGGTCAGTCCATTTTGTTGATAGATAGTTTCATCTAATTTAAAGAAATTATTGTTGATGACCAGTTTCAGAAGAGAAATAAAATCTTGTATTTCTAATTTGCAATTCGATCTTTCAAACCATACGCAGCACATATACACATCACTTACCCCCATTACCACATCCTTCCGCTCCACCTTAGCTCCCCTCTCCTCCCTTCCGCCTCACCCCTTAACCTTATAATCGCATCTATCAGTCCAGCTCCGTCTGCCGATCACTCAGGCTGCTCAAGGTGAATTCATTTCTAGTATTCTCTCGGTTTTTCTAGACTTTTCTTTTTGATCTTTCTTTCCGATCTTTTGCCTAATTCGACTTTTAATTTCTTCCCCAGGTTCCTTAACCCATATTGAAGTGGAATTAGTTCTTTGGATCTAACCAAGTTCATGTTTACGTTTATTTTTCGGAAGCAAACTACAGAACACACATAGTGTCAACTTCATATTGTTCCGGTAACGGCGGTACAAAACTAAGACCCCGTAATAGAAATCTTAAAAAATCTTACGCGTCACGCTCCGGGCCGGCTACGAAAGACTGACTGGACGGCGAGCAACAGCTGTGTGCGTGTGACGTAGAGAGCGGGTGACGTCACAGCATGCCTCACCACAACAGAGCCTAGACTGATGTGGAATGTTCTTCGAGTTTCTATGGGTAATAACTTTCCCCACAATAATAATGAAACAAATTTAACAACATCACCGTGTAACCCGATCCCTTATCTACGTTCCTGCAGAGTTTCACGTAAATCTGACATGAGGCGATGAAGTTATGGAACGAGATGTGAAGGCCCGGATCAGATATAAATACAGTACTGCTTCGCTCAGCAGAGCAGTGTGTGGCCAGAGTGTGTAAGTGCACGCTAGGCAGTGAAGTTCATACAGTGGGTTCGCGAGGACCGTGATCTAGCGTGAAGCGGCTATCAATCTTCGAGTCCTTGGACTTTAACCCAATCGCGTCGAATATGGACTTGTACGGATTTCTTTATACTGTGAGTGATAAACTTTTACTCCGACGGGACGTGATATAAATTGTGCATCGTGTGAACATTATCAAGTGACTGTTTATCCTACACGAGTGTCTAAGACTTGCGAATGTTTTCGAGTGCTCATAATTAGAAGTTTAATGTTCTGGACAGGACTTAGAATAGTTTGCTCCTTACAGAGTACTAAATACTTCAAGTTTATGAGACTGTGTTTTAATCCAGATTTACTCGGTTGCAAGCATGACTACGTCACTAATTTGCCATTTCATGGACTGTGTAAATATTTGTAGGTCATGAACTGTGAACTGTGCATGTGTGAACTGTGCATTTCAATTATACTAAACAGCACGTTTCAATTCTACGAACATTCAGTTGTGCGTTTCGATTTTCCGAACAGTCGAACCGAGGACTGTCAATACATGATTAATTTCGTCTTTAATTTCATGTTATTATCAATACGTGAATGAGTTCGAATTCACGAGTGAAACATCTTTATTTTCTAATCCAATTAAATTACGTTGAACAGTGTTTCAAACTAAGAACTAAGTCGTGCGGCATTACTTTACATTATGCCAAGTGCCACAAACTTCAAGTGACTCTGTTAAAATTCGACGATAAGTTTCGAGTGGACTTTTATTTTTATGAGTATTAAACCTACATGCTCATTCGAGTCTAGTGGCCTTCTTTTCATTTAACACGGGACAAAATTTAGTGACATTTCACCGTGTGATAAACTCTCAAGATACATTTTGTGTGTGTTTGAATCTTGTTAAAACCATTGATAAACTTTCCTCTCATCTGTGCAGAAGCAGTCTTTGCATTAACTCGCCCCAAGGCTTAACGATGTTCATTCACGTTCATCATTCACGAGGACTACCTCAACGCCTTTCATCAGTACCGTATGGATCTTCAAGACGTCGAATGGATCTTCGAGAACTTCCATCCGGGGAGGAATGGTGGTTCACTGGTATGGGGAAAGGAGCTGCTGGAATCCAAGGACATCGCCAGCCCCAGGACGAGGAACATTTTCTACTGTATCTGCTGTACAGAGGTGACATGACTTTGAATTTATTAATAAACTCAGAGGAAAAACTTTAAGATTTATTTCTAAACAAACCCTCTCCCTCTGTACGCACTTCAACGAATTTTACACGCCCTGCGTCTCATGTCTACCGAAGTACCACATTTACTGTTACAGAGGAGAGGGGGAGAAATTGGCGCCGCAGTCGTGTTGGGGCCGATTTGGAGTGCAGTAGAACTAGAAATTAGCGCTTCAGCAATATCAGAACTTAATTATGAGTGCAGTAGAAATGAAATTGACACTTAACCATTCTAGGCTCAATTTTGAAGTACTAGTAATAAATTAAGAAGTGCAGTGATAGACAAAATCGCACTAAAATCGTGTGACTTAGCAACTTAATCCAGATACATTTCCAGTGCTTTGTGTGGAATAGCCATTAACATTTCAGGGAACTTTCTAACAAGATTTAACTTTTCTTCTAAAAGAAGTGTTATCAATGATATGGGATAATTTTGTGTGTTAAATGTCTTGGTGATTTTTCTTTTTGAGAATGTTTGAATGACTTTGAACATGAACTTTAACCATTGGACAATAATGGTGATATCGGAATTCTTTTCAAGTGATTTATGATTTTCTTGTTGCTTGGTTTAAATTCATTACCATCAAAATGGAAAGTATTTTAGCTGCTATTGAAGCTCTTAAGACTAGCTTAAATGAACGTATCGCCGAATCGCATGCTCAAGCAGGTGCTGATTTACAAGCTCGTATTAACGAGGCCAATGCCGTAACTGCTCAATTAGGTACTACTTTAGAATATCGTGTTACTGAGATTAACACTCGTATTGATGAGGCCAATGCCGCAACTGCTCAATTAGGTACTACTTTAGAAGCTCGCATTAACGAATCTAAGGTTGCAACTACAGCCAACTTAGAAAGTCGTATCACACAAGTAACTAAAATAATTAATACCAAGTTTACCGAAGTTAATGCTAATTTGGAAAATTGGCTTACTAAAGCTGGTTCTGAGATTGAAAAACGATTCTCAGAAACTAATGCGAAGATTAATTCTAAGTTTACGGAAATAAACGAACGCCTCACCCGTGACTTAGAAACAGTAAAACAAGACCTTAAAATACAAATAGTTGAAAACTTAAAAGCTTCGTTTCCCACCTCACATCAATTGATTAAGGAAGTTGTAATCTTAAAGGCAGAATTTAAAGAATCTCATTGTCAGTTATCACAGGCACAAGCAACAATAGCTTCTATTCAGGATAACATCCACGAATCTTTTAAGACTAACTTCCAGAAAATAAGTAATGAGGTTAATTTACTTAAAACAAAGCAGGAGGAAACAGATAAGCATGTAAAAACCCAATTAGATAGCGCACATACTCAAATCATTCGCATAGGCCGCGACGTAAATGAAGTGAAGCAGGACCTCGAAAAGGAAGTCCAGAGCGTGGAAAACTCCATCCGTGGACAAGTTAAGACTATCAAGGTCGAATTGCAAGGAAAAATAGAGACCATTGATAATAGGATATCTCAGGTGGAGAAGGAGGTGTCTTCACACCAATGTCAAGGGTCTAGCGGAGATACTTCTAGCATTTCCACAGTTTTAAAATTATCAGACGATAAACCTGCAAAATGTTCCGGAAAGGAAGAGTACACAGCGAAAGAATTCCTTCTCAACATTGAAGAGTACTTTCAAGAGAATAAAGTATGATCCGATCATCAATTAAGGATAGCTTCTAGATTATTGGAAGGGAAAGCATTAAATTGGTACACAGCATTTAAATTTAACATTAAAACCTATGATGAGTTCAAGGAGGCCTTGTTGAAGAGGTTTTGTAATTCAGAAATTCAACATTTGATTAAGTTACAGTTGTATTCTAGGAGATACGACACAGCGATTAATTCTTCACGATATTCTGACTTCCTCATTTCTCAATTAAAGAAGATGCAATTCTTTGATTCTCCTTTGCCAGAACAGGAGTTAATACAGGTAGTAACTTGACAATTTCCGGCGCATGTACAAGAAATTCTTGTGGCAGCCAATGTTCAAGACCTAGAACAACTTGATGATTTATTAAGGAAACTTGACACTGCCCATACACAAAATCCGCCCAGGGTGCCTAAGACGAAAGAGGTTGCAACCAACCATGTCGAAGTTAACAACCCGCCGAGATCGAATCCCGAACCCCGTAGGAAGTGGAACCTCGGAGAGATTCGTTATCTCATTTCCGGCGATTTAGGAGACGTCCATAGGGCAAAGTACGCCTTACAGACGTAATCAAACGTGGAGGAAACCTACTGAGTCGCTTACTCGAGATGGAGATTCGCCGAGAGCCGAGATCGAAAGAAGATGGAGAGAAACTCGCGAATATATCCAGAATCGAAACCGGGATGAAGGATTACCTGGCGCTACCTCTTTAGAATACCAAGAGCACGCCATAAGACAGAACACGACGCCTGCGACAAACCCCGAATCGACAGGCGCAATTAAAAAAAACTTCGACAACACAACAATAAGATTGCCTGAATAGAGAAATAATTTGTCACTAATATGAATTACTGGTACTTGGATGACTCAGATCTCTTGTATGAAGATCCCACTCCTACAACACCAAAGGTCCAACGAAGTCTTCCAGTTATTAATATTACTTTGGATACCCTTTACGTAACAGCCTTAATCGATTCTGGAGCTCAGGCCTCATTAATTTCTGAGAGGTTAATTGAAGTGTTGAAGGGGGGAGAAGACATGTTATTGATACCAGTCGCACAGATCAAAATTAAAGGGATAGTACCGGACAGGCATATCAAATGTAAATTTCAAGCTTTCGTTGCATTTGACATTGAAGGTGTCCAGTTCGACCATATATTCCTAGTCATTTCGCCGATGAAATTAGTCATCCTAGGGTCAGATTTCCTAGCCAAGTATGGGGGAATCATTGATTATCCTGCCAACGTCATACGATTTTTTAACATCGACTCTGTAGAGTTGCAGCTGGTAGACTGTAATAATTTAAAGTGCCAAGGTCTGGGTGCCCCATTCATAGAAACCGGAGGCAAGATGAGCGATGCTCTGCCTGCCGATGAAATAGATTGCGAAGGGGGTAGACCCGGTCAAGAGGGACCCGTCGAGGGCCAGGAAGTGCCCATTATTGAGGATGTGTTCGACGAAGGTCGTGATCACTTCATATTTCTCACCAGTGCGGCTGAAAGCCCAGAGTTCGATTCCCGCGTGGCAGAGGCAACTCGACAAATATTTGAGAAATTTCCTGAGGTTTTTGATGACAAACCCGGCGTTATTATAGATTTTGAATAGCAATTGAATGTTAAGGACACCTCTCCTTATAAAAAACGGCCCTATCCAGTTCCTGAGAAGTACCGAGAGGAAGCCAGGACTGTGATAAAGGAGATGGAAAACAACGGTATCATTTCTAAATGTGTCACTCCGTATCTAAACCCCCTGGCCATTGTTAGAAAACCGAACGGCAGTCTGCGTTTGTGTCTAGACGCGCGCATGCTCAAAGATAGGCTTGTATTGGAACATGATCACCCACCTTCACTCAGGGATGTCATCCGGAAATTTAGGGGCATGAAGCTCTTCTGTACTATGGACATGACGTCATCTTATTTTCACATCTTATGGGCAGAGGATAGCAGGAAATTTACAGGCTTTATTTTTGAACACATTACATATACATTCCACGTCTCCCTTTCGGGATCAAGAATTCGGGGGCTGTTCTCATCAGGGCTCTTGAGAATCAACTATCCGATGAGATTAAAAAAATCGCAATGATTTATGTTGATGATATCCTGATAGCTTCGGAATCCTTAGAACAACACATTGAAGACATCAATAAGGTACTCAACGAACTCAAAACCAAAAATTGTAAGATAAATGCCTGTAAAAGCCAGTTTTTTAAGACAGAGGTACTGTTTTTGGGGCACCTCATTAGTGGATCAGGCCTAATCCGGCCAAGATTCAGAGCATTTTGGATTTCCCGTAACCCACAAATATTAAACATGTGAGACAATTCCTGGGACTCTGTCAGTTCTTTGCCCAGCATTGTGCAGGTTACACCAAGACAGTGGCACCCTTGCAGCTGCTGTTCAACAAAAATAACAGGTGGAAATGGTCAAAGGAATGCGAGGAGCCTTTTTCCGAAACAAAGAAAATGCTCCATGGAAGTGTACAGTTAGCATATCCTAACTTTGAATGGCCCTTTTGCCTTGAGTGCGACGCCAGCTCCGTGGGCATCGGCGCAGCGCTGTACCAAATCGATCCTGTGAAGCCTGATGTCCGCATCTTCATTTCATTCATGAGCAGGAAGTTGGGACCAAATAAGAGATCTTATACTATCACGGAACTTGAGGCTCTTGCTATTGTGTATTCCTTGTAGTATTGGAGGAAGATTATATATGGGTATCCCGTGACCATCTACACGGATCACAAAGCCCTCACGTTTATCATGTCTTCTGATCTAACTAGTGAGAGAGTAACCCGGTGGGCACTCTTTATTCATAGTTCAACATAACTGTCATCCACAGACCAGGAAAGAAGAACGTCCTAGCTGACGCTTTAAGCCGCAATGCAGTCGATATCGTCACTAGTCATCACATAGAAGTCATGAGCAACGAAGATGAGGAATTTCTTAGGAAATTACAGTACTTACCTCAAGCACAGGGGAGAGATAGGAAGTCCCTAGAATTGATTAGATTTTTAAGGGTTTGATTCCTGCAAATGACGATGACTATTTTCGCATTTCACAGTTGGCTCAATCCTTTTGCTTTCATGATGAATTGCAATATAAGTATCTTGATCATGCCAAAACCAAACGCCGAATTTATGCTCCTCCGCGCTTAAGGTCCAACATTATCTGGCACTGTCATTCAATATCCGGACATGCCGGCACGGATAAAGTAATGATGATCATAAAGGAAAAGTTCACATGGGAGTACATGAGACGGGATATTAGAAATATTCTCCGAACTTGTGATGTCTGCCAACGGACTAAGCCTAATAATAGATTACTGAGGGAGTTTCCAAAGCCACTTCTTCCCAAAAGACCTGGTGAAATATTGGCTTTAGACCTATATGGGCCACTCCCCAAGGCGAACCGCGGCAACAGACACATTGTGGTGGCAGTAGATGTCTTCTCTAAGTATACGATGCTACTGCCCATACAGAAGGCTAATGCCGGAAACATCCTCCGAAGGATCAAGAAAAGCATTATTCCTGAAATGGGAAAACCGGAGTTCCTACTCACCGATCATGGACCCCAATTTACATCTATGGAGTTCCAAACAGTACTTGAAGAACTCGGTATAAGACACATTATGAATTATATTCGACACCCAGAGGCTAATCCCGCTGAGAGAATCGTGCACGAGATTGCAAGGTTTTGCCGTTTGTATTGCAGAACTCAACACTGGAAATGGATCGAAGTCTTACCCGTGATGCAGCAATGTGTTAATTCAACCATTCATGAGTCTACTCAGGACATCCCCATGACAGTACATAGGGATGTCATGCCTGACAGGCCATGGGTACTACCATCACCTCAAGATCCAGCAATCACTCATCAGACTCGCGTGGATGCAACAAGAGAGAAACTCAGACACGTTGCTAGGATTAGGGAGAACTGATACCGAAACCGCGCGTTTCGACAGCCACTTAAGGTCAATGATTATGTTTTGGTAAGAAAACCAGCTGTTTCGCACCCCGAACTTCGCATTTATGCAAAATTTTGCCCACTTTATGTAGGACCCTATAGAATTGCAGAGGTTCTCAAAAACGGGGCATACAAAATTAATAAGCTGGATGGAAGTATCGAGGGCATTTACAATGCAGCCAACCTAAAGAAATATTTCAGGAGACATCATTAAAAGAAAATCCTATCTAATTTTCTTTTCCCCAGGAGGAGGGGGAGATGTACCGGTAACGGCGGTACAAAACTAAGACCCCGTAATAGAAATATTAAAAAAACTTACGCGTCACGCTCCGGGCCGGCTACGAAAGACTGACTGGACGGCGAGCAACAGCTGTGTGCGTGTGACGTAGAGAGCAGGTGACGTCACAGCATGCCTCACCACAACAGAGCCTAGACTGATGTGGAATGTTCTTCGAGTTTCTATGGGTAATAACTATCCCCACAATAATAATGAAACAAATTTAACAACATCACCGTGTAACCCGATCCCTTATCTACGTTCCTGCAGAGTTTCACGTAAATCTGACACGAGGCGATGAAGTTATGGAACGAGATGTGAAGGCCCGGATCAGATATAAATACAGTACTGCTTCGCTCAGCAGAGCAGTGTGTGGCCAGAGTGTGTAAGTGCACGCTAGGCAGTGAAGTTCATACAGTGGGTTCGCGAGGACCATGATCTAGCGTGAAGCGGCTATCAATCTTCGAGTCCTTGGACTTTAACCCAATCGCGTCGAATATGGACTTGTACGGATTTCTTTATACTGTGAGTGATAAACTTTTACTCCGACGGGACATGATATAAATTGTGCATCGTGTGAACATTATCAAGTGACTGTTTATCCTACACGAGTGTCTAAGACTTGCGAATGTTTTCGAGTGCTCATAATTAGAAGTTTAATGTTCTGGACAGGACTTAGAACAGTTTGCTCCTTACAGAGTACTAAATACTTCAAGTTTATGAGACTGTGTTTTAATCCAGATTTACTCGGTTGCAAGCATGACTACGTCACTAATTTGCCATTTCATGGACTGTGTAAATATTTGTAGGTCATGAACTGTGAACTGTGCATGTGTGAACTGTGCATTTCAATTATACTAAACAGCACGTTTCAATTCTACGAACATTCAGTTGTGCGTTTCGATTTTATGAACAGTCGAACCGAGGACTGTCAATACATGATTAATTTCGTCTTTTAATTTCATGTTATTATCAATACGTGAATGAGTTCGAATTCACGAGTGAAACAACTTTATTTTCTAATCCAATTAAATTACGTTGAACAGTGTTTCAAACTAAGAACTAAGTTGTGCGGCATTACTTTACATTATGTCAAGTGCCACAAACTTCAAGTGACTCTGTTAAAATTCGACGATAAGTTTCGAGTGGACTTTTATTTTTATGGGTATTAAACTTACATGCTCATTCGAGTCTAGTGGCCTTCTTTTCATTTAACACGGGACAAAATTTAGTGACATTTCACGGTGTGTGGAACTCTCAAGATACATTTTTTTTGGTGTTTGAATCTTGTTAAAACCATTGATAAACTTTCCTCTCATCTGTGCAGAAGCAGTCTTTGCATTAACTCGCCCCAAGGCTTAACGATGTTCATTCACGTTCATCATTCACGAGGACTACCTCAACGCCTTTCATCAGCACCGTATGGATCTTCAAGACGTCGAATGGATCTTCGAGAACTTCCATTGGGGGAGGAATGGTGGTTCACTGGTATGGGAAAAGGAGCTGCCGGAATCCAAGGACATTGCCAGCCCTAGGACGAGGAACATTTTCTACTGTATCTGTTGTACAGAGGTGACATGACTTTGAATTTATTAATAAACTCAGAGGAAAAATTTTAAGATTTATTTCTAAACAAACCCTCTCCATCTGTATGCACTTCAACGAATGGTACACGCCCTGCGTCTCATGTCTACTGAAGTACCACATTTACTGTTACAATATGACATTAAACTCCGCAGCATAATTTAACAGTTTTAGAAAACTTAAAGATATATACAAGCTGGACAAACCGCCGTGGGTTCACAACAATGGAGTCATCATTTTAACGGATTTTAAAATGAAACGCAACTTCATCATGTACCATATTTTATATTCATTTGTACCAGTGTTATAGTGTGTTTTTAAAGTTGTTTTAAATTCATGTTCATCCATGCAGGTGTTAAAGTGTGTTTAAAGTTGTTTTAAGGTTTTATTGTGTTTGCCCGATTTGACTTTGTGGCTGATGATGGCACATATTTGGTGCCGAAACTAGTACCTCATGTGAACGATATGTGATTCTTTCACGTTAATAAACATCTTTGTATTGAATAGGAGGAACCCTCTTAATTTCAAATTTTGTAATCCCACTTCAATACGGATCATGAAATTTCTAAATATTAACTACTGAGATAGAAAACAGGTGGCCATTACCTGGGCTGATGTTCTTCCTGCCGAAGAATGAGGACCCCGCCTCCTCTCTTAATATATACACTCAGTAATTCGACAATTAGTAAGACAAGTTAACTCGAAAAAGCGACAGCTTTTATACCAGAGAGGAAGTTGTGAGAAGGCTCTGGACTAAATCAGGGCACACCCTCTCATTTTATTCGACAGACAAAAAGTTACAA
Organism: Anabrus simplex; assembly: GCF_040414725.1. Taxonomy (NCBI): domain Eukaryota; kingdom Metazoa; phylum Arthropoda; class Insecta; order Orthoptera; family Tettigoniidae; genus Anabrus; species Anabrus simplex. The sequence continues at coordinate 41,485,058 of NC_090271.1, read as the reverse complement.
GAAACCTATGATTGGTTGAAAAATAAATGCACAAAATTTCTGATTGGTCAGAAACCAAAGCTGGCAGGATGAGAAGGAAGTGTTGCAAACCTTGAAGTAAAAAAAAAAATTAATAAAAAAATGAAAAAATAAAATCCATGTCAATTCAGTTGAGATATCTCTAAACACAAAACTTCTTTAAATCTCTAGTTATTCCACTTTTCACCAGAGTGCATGGCATCTGTTCTTTAATAGAGGACCGAGCTCGATAACTGCAGTCGCTTAAGTACGGCTAGTATCCAGTATTCGGGAGATAGTGGGTTCGAGCCCCACTGTCGGCAGCCCTGAAGATGGTTTTCCATGGTTTCCCATTTTTGTGCCAGGCAAATGCTGGGGCTGTACCTTAATTAAGGCCATGGATGCTTCCTTCCCACTCCTAACCCTTTCCTGTCCCATCGTCGCCATTTAACCTATCTGTGTTGCTGCAATGTAAAGCAACTTGCTTTAATAGAGGCATCTATGGAGAAAAGTCTGAACTTCCTGTGATATACCAAAACAAAGAAATCCAGTCAGTTTAGGAAACTTTAAAATAACATTACTCCATCATTTAATAGTGACATCTTTTGATCAACATCTGAACTTCTTGTACTAGATGTTTCAATTTTCATATGGTAGATAGCATTCCCCAAGGTGCTTCATTTAAATGACCGGGGTTGAGGTGTACCTCCCGTTACAATAACTATGACATTTACAATAAGATACAAAAGTTGAAAACTAAAACATCGGCTGGAATTGACAAGATTTCAGGGGATATACAAAGTACAATGGGTTGGGATATAGTACCATATCTGAAGTAGTTATTTGATTATTGTTCGCATGAAGGAGCTATACCAAATGAATGGAGAGTTGCTATAGTAGCCCCCGTGTATAAAGGAAAGGGTGATAGACATAAAGCTGAAAATTACAGGCCGATAAATTTGACATGCATTGCATGTAAGCTTTGGGAAGGCATTCTTTCTGATTATATTAGACATGTTTGTGAAATTAATAACTGGTTTGATAGAAGGCAGTTCGGGTTTAGGAAAGGTTATTCCACTGAAGCTCAACTTGTAGGATTCCAGCAAGATATAGCATATATCTCGGATTAGGTGAAATGGACTGTATAGCGATTGACCTGTCTAAAGCTTTTGATAGGGTGGATCATGGGAGACTACTGGCAAAAATGAGTGCTATTGGACTAGACAAAAGAGTGACTGAATGGGTTGCTATATTCCTAGAAAATAGATCTCAGAGGATTAGGGTAGGTGAGGCTTTATCTGACACTGTAATAATTAAGAGGGGAATTCCTCAAGGCAGTATTATTGGACCTTTATGTTTTCTTATATATAACAATGATATGAGTAAAGAAGTGGAATCAGAGATAAGGCTTTTTGTGGATGATATTATTCTGTATAGTATAATAAATAAGTCACAAGATTGTGAGCAACTGCAAATGACGTCAATAATGTGAGATGGACAGTAGGCGATGGTATGTTGATAAACGGGGTTAAAAGTCAGGTTGTGAATTTCACAAATAGGAAAAGTCCTGTCTGTTTTAATTACTGCGTTGATGGGGTGAAAGTTCCTTTTGGGGATCATTGTAAGTATCTATTTTTTTTTTTTTTGCTTTACGTCGCACCGACACAGATATGTCTTATGGCGACGATGGGATAGGAATGGCCTAGGAATTGAAAGGAGGCGGCCGTGGCCTTAATTAAGGTACAGCCCCGGCATTTACCTGGTGTGAAAATGGGAAACCATAGAAAACCGTCTTCAGGGCTGCCGACAGTGGGGCTCGAACCTACTATCTCCCGATTACTGGATACTGGCCGCCCTTAAGCGATTGCAGCTATCGAGCTCGGTCATTGTAAGTATTTAGGTGTTAATATAAGGAAAGATCTTCATTGGGGTAATGACAGAAATTGGATTGTAAATAAAGGGTATAGATCTCTGCACATGGTTATGAGGGTGTTTAGGGGTTGTAGTAAGGATGTGAAGGAGTGGGTATATAAGTCTCTGGTAAGACCCCAACTAGAGTATTCTTCCAGTGTATGGGTCCTTCACCAGGATTACTTTATTCTTGAACTGGAAAAAATCCAAGGGAAAAAAAACAATAATAATAAATAATAAATAATAAATTATTTTACCAGACCAAACTGTGCAACATTTTTGTAACTCTACTCTTTTGTCGGAAATCGCCCAGAACAAATCGATCTGTTTTTTTTTTTTTTTTTTGTAAGACTTCGGAGAAAGAAGACGAACTGCTCGACTAAGTGGTATGTGATTGAAATAATAACAATCAGTTAATTTATTGTTATTATTTCAATCATATGCGCCGTTCCCGCGTCCAGGCAAGGACACAAGAGATCCAGACTAGCTCTAACTTCAATAGATCTGGTAACTAAGTTCTACGGGTGTGAGTTCCGTAACAGAAAAACGTCCAGGTCGACCAACGGTAGTCTCTAACTAACGCAGAAAGACGTCTCTTACTCGTATCTAGTTAGGTACCATTCTTATTAATTCTTATGGAAATCGTCGTCGCTTGTTACTACTGCAGTCTTACAACTAATCCTTATTCTAAGAACACAGAGAAAGAGTTTTTAGGTTTCACCATTCAAAATTTATTTGAATATTAAATCAGATATTCAAGAAATTATTTCAAAATTTTACTAATGAAGTAGCCTTTGTAATGAGTGACTCATTGTCGACCTAGTAATCCATGTCCGTCGATAACTTTGGAAAAATCACGTCTTTCGACTTCACCCTAAATGATTGAATGCCTTCTCGGCTTAAGTAGCTTCCTTTCTTAGTACTCATTCATCTCCGAAGTCATCAATTAATAGTGTAAATGACATGTAACATGTGGGAAGATTCTTAAAAAGAAACTGCCCTTTCCTTCTCTTTCAATTCACCTAGCGAGTTGGGTGATGAGTAAATAAATTAAATTGAACATAGCTAATAGTATTTACAAGTGCCTTCTTGGCAAGAAAATAAAACATGAAAATTATTTACATTAAAAATGTAGGATGCATCCACAGAAAAGAAAAGAAAACTCCTATCAACTATTATTTACAGTCTTTCTAGTTGTATTCCTTTGAGAAATAAAGACTCGCATATGGAATTTCTGAGCTATTGTTCAGTCAAGAAATGGAGTTCCATTTGTTTAAGTCAACCATTCTTGGAAATCGCATTAGATTATGGTAATTAACACTTGATATTTATTCTAAAAACTGTCACATTACTTAAATTTTCACTGACTGATTGGCTGTCTGTAGTTTTAAGACTATCAATAAGGCTATTATAAACTCTTCTTGCGTTGTTCTGACAAGTACACACGTATATGTTTTACGTCTTAAATATTGATCTCTGCCTATCTAGTCGCTTCTTAGACACTCATATTTCCTTGTGTTACACATCATGAGCTAAGCTACGTCCATTGTAAGCCGTAATCATCCAATAAGTAACATCTTCGCAAGATTTAATTCATGAATTTAAGGTAATATGACCTTATCTTATTGACATAGACTACGTGCGTACGAAGTAGCAAGAAACGTCACCACACTGGTTATACCGGGTTATAATAACACATGCTATCAATGGAAAATCTACTTAATCGGATGACACTATCTCCAGCTAAAAGAAAATGATTCTCCTTCGAAAACCTAGGTCACCAGTGATCGGCCTATAGATTGAAATTTATACAGAAATGTAATTATTCAGTGAGTTCTCGAGATCTTCCTAAGCGAATCAGTGAAGGCTCAAATCTATCCAGAGTAAGCATATGCTTCTCCAGGTAACTTAATATGGATAAAAGAAACATTGCACTACACGTCCCGAGATCATGTCCTGAGCTAGATAAAATGCGTAGGCTTAGAATCATTGCGTGGAATTGGCGAGAAATCAGTGACCTTCTCAATTATAACATTTGAAGTCACGAGACCTTATTTCATGCAACTATGACTCTCTCTCGAAGAAACAATAACTACAACCATCATACATCATCAACAACAACTCTATATCATATCCATGACGCGTTAATTATTACTCTTATTTCATATAACCACACTATCACTTCATCACGTAATTCATTACCTTGACTTGCACATCAACGTGCCGCGACATTACTAAAATGCCTACTTTATTTACTACAGTCATAGTGCCAAATTTAACGTAACTTGGAGTAGTCTACTGCCATTCCTTCATAACACAAATCCTATGCATGATCTCGAACAATTTGACGTTGCTTAAGTTTAGGACACGCAGATATAAATGCCTACTTCTTTCTTTACACATCACTAATAATAATAATAATAATTTTAGCGATCTCTTCACGCATATCTCTGGAAAACATTACGATCGGGACCTCACTTGGTGACCACGCCTACAAATGGAATTGACGTTTCATACGGATGAGTACCTACTTCCAATCAATTTAGCTAGATGTTTATTTACGCACTGTGTTCGCACAAATAAATATTACCAAGCAAATAAAGAAATAATATCTTCTTACTTACGAAAACGACTTGGATATTGGACTTAGCTTTGCTCAAGATGGTCTCGGCGTTTCCTCCTCTCTGGTCATCTGAGACTAGGAACTGGTCATCTGGTTCCTCCACAAGTGGTCGGGTACATCGTGGCTTCTCATCATCGCTCACTGGTCATCCGGGACAGCCAACATCGTCTCGCCTCGTCAGGATCCAAGCAGCATCGCCTTGCTTCCTTACAGACCCATGGTGAAGACTCGTGCGTATGGAACAGAACAATGATCGAATATTTGACTCATTGCTGATATTTTCCAAGTACTATAGCTCTTGCGTTGCTCAGATTGCATAGGTTTTTACTAGGACACAGTTAAATCAATAAATAGTCCAGAATTGTCTAAGACATATATTCGGTATATTCTGATTTGAAAATAAATTTCTTTCCGCTGTCTTTTATCAGCCTAAATGCATTCAATTACTGGTCCGTAAGTGTCTTTCAATGTTAAACGGTGTCGGGCAAATTTCATCAAGGGCTTGCGTCACTGCGTGACGTAGTTCCACAGTAGTATATCTTATCTCTTATTGTTTCTCGTATTAAATCTCCCGCGCGGCGTTTAAATCTTGATCTCCGCAAAATAGCGTGTAGTCGGGAATTAATCTTCGTTTCCAAATCTCCAATATATCGCTCCGCTGGATAATTCCTTTAAAAAAAGTTTTACGTCTTCTTAATACACCGAAGTCAGATTAGATAATAAAAGATGAGCATCTTCTTTCTTGAATAATGGTTTCAAATAATGTCCATCTGTCATTTTTTTTCTGCGCCTTCTAAACGCGGCTATTACCGTAACCGACTGACGAAAGGACTTATAATTTGGCCCGTACTGACGTTAAATGTATTTTATTTGAGATTTTGACCGCAGAGACTCCATCTTTGTTGCTCTAGCTCTTATAAAGAATTGTGAAACGGCACATTAACTTCCCCTACGTTGAAAGAAATATATGGCTTGCTATATATTTATTATATTCGTCTTCCTTTTTATAATGGGACTTTTCACTATTCTTTATGAGTTCTTTTCTTGCATTATTACTCCTTTCTTTGGAACAATTTGTTTATTCATGCTGTAAGTGGCTTCAATCTGTACTTCTTTGACTCGTCATCACCTGAGATGGTTTGCCCCTTTCCTATTCTTTGAAATATAACTTGATGTTTGCACTGTTATGTACTCCTTTACTGTTTCCATTTAAGTCGTGAATTTCGTATGCATTATTTCTGAATGAACGGTTAATCCTAAATGGTCCTTCAAATAAATGCAGGAATTTCGCAAAGATTTTGTTCGTTACACTGGAAATTGCGGGTTTCTTTATTAATACAAGGTCACCTTTCTTCAACTCAGGTTTGAATTTCTTATGCTGTACCCTCCTTAACCTTCTCTGTGCTTGTCTGTACAGCCTCTCGCGAACCAGTTTGTTAATTTCGTCGATATCTAAGTTAGGTTCAGCAGGTAGGTGAACAATTGCGTCCCAAGGTCTTTCAGGTTTAATACTATGATGAATAATTTTAGGTATCTGTCCGCTGGATTCATGTATTGTGTTATTCATGCTGTCTTCTATTATTCCTATTACCTCTAACCACTTCCAGTGTTGGTTTGGACAATAGATTCGACAGAATTTCGCTATTTCTTTCATGCATCTTTCAACAGGATTGGACGCTGGATGTCTCACCGAGCAAAGAATGTGTTTAATTCCTAACTCTTCCATGGTTTCTCTGAATTGAAGCGACGTAAATTGTGTCCCTCTGTCTGACAGTAATTTCTCAGGCTTTCCCATGTTAGGTAAGGTGTTTTTGATTAGACGTTGTAATACCTGCTTTGTGTTGGCGCGTTGAATTGGTTGCAACGACACATATTTAGAGAACACATCCATCACTACGACTATGTACTTGTGTCCCCTTCTGGCAGTTGGGAGTCTGCCAAAGATATCTATAGCATATAGTTCTCGAGCTTTATGAGGCAGTATAGCTCTGGGTTCGTGTCTTACTGTACCACTGCCATGTTTAACCTTTTGGCATATGTCGCATGTTCTCACGGTATTCCTCACCGTTCTTCGAATACCTTTCCAAGTAAATTTCTCGAGTATGACTTGTGTTACCTTTTCCACGCCACCGTGACCTGTAATTCTGTGTATGTGCCAGATTACTTCCTTGTATAACATCGAAGGTAGTACTATACGTATCCTCTTATGACCTTTACCTGATCTAGCCATTAGTATGCCTTGCTCTAAGCTGTAGATTTTCGTAATTCTCAATTTTGCTTCACTTTCACAGTTTCCATCTTCCAATTTATCTATGATTTGTTTCAACCTTTCGTCTTGACGCTGCAAGTGTACTAGGTTCTGTAGTTTCTCTAATGTTTCTTCATCGTCCGGGACCAATTCAATTCTATGAATTACTTCCTCTTTCTCCACAGGGTTACGACTTAAGGCGTCAGCAAGGATGTTTTCCTTTCCCTTACAATACTCGATTTTTATCTGGAACTGCTGCGTGAACAACATCCACCTTGTTATCCGCTCATTAGTCATTGCAGCTTTCAATCCAAATGTTAATGCCTTATGGTCTGATCTGACTGTTATTGGGTATCCGTAAATAGTTTTTCTCCATTGCTGTAAGGCGTAAATGATTGCTAATAGCTCCTGTTCTGTCGTAGTATAATTAACCTCGTGGCTCCTTAATTTTCGGCTAGTGAATGCTAGATATATCCTTTTGGGAGGTGTTCCTTCTTCTTCTTGGTACAAACAAGCTCCGATGCCAACATTAGATGCGTCTGACTGTATTATAAACTCTTTTTCATAGTTAGGATAGCCTAATTTGATGCTTTTTGTTAACAAGGTCTTTAATTCTTGGAATGCTCTTTCTGCCTTTTCATCCCATTTCCACCTGTGTTATGAAATAACTATAAATTTTGGAATCCAATGCGTTCTTTATATTCTCAACCTCACCTTCTAATTCAAAATCGGCGTTTTTTTTTTGCTTGTTATCTTTTCACTTTCTCTTCTACATTCGAATTCTCTCGCGTTTGGATCGAGGATCTGTTCTTCCTGTTTCCTCTTTTTGTACCTTTGCAACTCAAGACTCTCCGCTCCCTCTACATCAGCGTTGACGTCCTGTTCTCTAATTGCTTTTTCCCACTTGATCTTTTCGTTTCGGTCCTCATTTACATCGCGTGTAGGTCTCCGATTATAAGTTTCCCTTCCTTGGTCATCTCTCGTATTTCTTCTTCCGTAACCATATCTTCCTCTAAAATTATTTCTTCCTCTGTTTTCTCTATACGGGTTCCTGTACCGCATGTTGGGTCTATATGCTCTATTTCCCCTATATGCTTCTTGGTTGTAGGACCCTTTCCTGCAATAGCATTTTTCTTCATCTCTCCTTCCATTCTCCTGGTTTCCCCATTGTCTCTTCCTGTTCATTTTTCCTCTTTCTTCAGGGGTATTTCCATCGACGTTTTCCTGTGTGAGCACATTAACCGTTTCTTCACTGTAAGCGTTCCTAATCATTCTTTGAGGGTGTGGTGCTGTAGTCATATCGATCTGTCTGAGTGTCGTTTCCATTTGCACTGCCGTAGTTGGGTTAGCAGTAGCCAGCAACCTTTGTATATCGGAAGGAAATTGTCGTTGTATCGTCTTGATCGCTTCAAGCTCACTGGGTGGCGAATCAAGGTCTTGAAAACGATGAAACTGGTAGGCGAAATAATCACTAAACCCTGTTTGACCGTTCGTAGCATACTTGCGAGAGTACAACTCTAAGCGTAAATTCTGCTGCACCTCCGGACTCCAAAATTTCTGTAAGAACGCCGTTTTAAAGTCACTATACTCATGGAAAGTATATTTAAATGCTTGGAACCATAAGCTTGGATTAGCATCTAAATGCTTTTCCACTATTTTCAATTTCTTCTCCTCAGCGATGCCATGTTCCTTGAAGTAATCCTCCATTTCCCTAAGGAAACGTTTGGGCGAAATACTGGTGGAATTATTAAAGTGCTTCGGTCTATCATCGAAGGTTTTTATGACATTAATAATCGTAGGATAACCACTGTTTCCGTTATCCACATTTGTCTCCCCCATACTGTGGTTAGAACGTGTGGCTGGTATGGGTGTCACTTCTCTTTCATTTATTTGAAACTCAACTCCTCTGTTCCGCTCGCTACTAGACATCATAACAGTCTTTCCTGTTCCTTCCTCCAGAATTTCTTGTAACTGAGCTTGCATTTGTCTAAGCCCTTCTTCAGATTTCGTTATTCTTTGGTTTAATTCATCCTTATGTTGTTCTATTTCGTCTCTTATCTCCGTTATTCTACTTCCAATTTGGTTTGCAGCTTGGTCGTATTTTTTTTCCAGACTTGTACTCGTGGTTAGCACGTCCTCACCTAGTTTTCCTATACTTTCCTCACATAATCTCCACTTTTCTTGGGAATCTAGGCTTAACTTTTCCATATTATCTGATAAATCCTTTATGACATTCTCCTTTAAAGATTGGAGATAGTTATTGTTTCCTGCCATTTCTCTCCTAATTTCGTTTATTTCTTCTCGTATCTCTCGGTTCTTCTCTTCCATACTTCCACTAATTTCAGCTTTCCATTCATCTATATTGTTCTTCATCTCCTCCATCTTCTCCTGATATTTATTCATTTCTTCCTTTTGTTCTTGATGACCTCTCCTTATTTCCTCCATCATTTCTTTATGTTTTTCTTCCATAAATCTTTGGTATCGTTCCTCTTGTTCTTGCTTCTCTTTCTTCCTCTCTTCTTCCTGCTTCTTCTCCTTCTCCTCTCGTTCTTGTCTCTCTTTATTCTTCTCTTCTTCCTGCTTCTTAGCCATTTCTTCCATCTGCTTCTTATTCATTTCTTCCATCATCTTCTTCAACGTCTCTTCCTGCTTTCTCATCTCTTCCTGCCTCTCTTTCTTAGCTTCCTCGTCGCGTCTTCTAGCTTCTTCCTCCCGTTTTCTAGCTTCTTCATCGCGCTTCCTGTTCTCTTCCAACCTCTCCTTTCTAGCTTCTTCATCGCGCTTTCTAGCTTCTTCATCGCGCTTTCTAGCTTCTTCATCACGCTTTCTATTCTCTTCTAATCTCTCTTTTTTAGCTTCTTCATCGCGCTTTCTAGCTTCTTCATCACGCTTTCTGTTTTCTTCCATCATTTCCTTTATAGCCTGCAACAATCCCTGATGCTCTTCTTTCTGTCTTCTTTCTTTCTCTTCCTGTTCTTTTTGATATTTCTCTTGTTTCTCTTCTTGGTCTTTCCGATACTGTTCTTGTTCTTCTCGTTGTTCCCTTTGATACTCCTCAAATTGAGCTTTCAAATGGCTTAACGTCGTCATATCGATATTCAATTAGTATCCTAACTTCTAAAAATCCTAATAAACTCTATGGTTTCCCTAAATTCTCCACAACTCAAGTTCTCCAGCAATGTCTCTCCCACTACTCCAATCAACAATATATATATTCAGCAAATAAACAGGCAGGCTTCACTACTTGGATCTGATTCAGCTCACGATGTTGACCCAATCACACTAGGAAATATGAGGTACTTGTTCATGTACTTATGACTCCAATTCTTAACTGAAAATAACTCAAATAACCTCCTACAATCTATCTCTTATATCTAAGTTACATCTAAATAAATTGACATATTAGCAGTAATTTATCCTTCTTTCCTAGTTCTGACTGCTACCAGCTATTTTCTGTCATCCTCTTCAGAGCAACCATCCATTTCTTCTTTCTCCTGTTCCATTATCTATACTGGGCATCTACTCGTTCTCACAGTCTAATATCTTGCTGTGTCCACTTCGATCCCCTAAGATAATAACGCATAACAGTCCAGTAAGAAATTACCGTACGACATCTCCATCTCCGTGCAATCATCTTGCTGTTACCATCAATAATTCCTTATCCATTAATTTCTAAAATATCTCCTTCATCTTACCCACTTCTCTTGAGTAAATTCTCCCATTTTATTCTAATATTGCACCGAAGACCTGTCATTCGACTATCATCTCTGTCATCTTCTTACTAGGTTTCCCGATGTTTTCCTCATTCTTATTGCTACATATGGGAATCGACCTCTTCACAGTTCTGTGTCGTATTCTTTCTCTTAACTTCCCACGACGACTTTCTCTTGAATTTCCACATATATGATTATCTCAAAAAAAATTCTATTTGGTTTGCAACCAACAGTTCCCATGGCGTTTTCCTCCATTCGCATCACGTTGAGGCGCCATTTTCTATTTGGCGACCAACCGTTCTCGACCACGGTGTCTTTCTCAAATTGCCACACGTATGGGCGCCATTTTCTACTTGCGCCGTTCCCGCGTCCAGGCAAGGACACAAGAGATCCAGACTAGCTCTAACTTCAATAGATCTGGTAACTAAGTTCTACGGGTGTGAGTTCCGTAACAGAAAAACGTCCAGGTCGACCAACGGTAGTCTCTAACTAACGCAGAAAGACGTCTCTTACTCGTATCTAGTTAGGTACCATTCTTATTAATTCTTATGGAAATCGTCGTCGCTTGTTACTACTGCAGTCTTACAACTAATCCTTATTCTAAGAACACAGAGAAAGAGTTTTTAGGTTTCACCATTCAAAATTTATTTGAATATTAAATCAGATATTCAAGAAATTATTTCAAAATTTTACTAATGAAGTAGCCTTTGTAATGAGTGACTCATTGTCGACCTAGTAATCCATGTCCGTCGATAACTTTGGAAAAATCACGTCTTTCGACTTCACCCTAAATGATTGAATGCCTTCTCGGCTTAAGTAGCTTCCTTTCTTAGTACTCATTCATCTCCGAAGTCATCAATTAATAGTGTAAATGACATGTAACATGTGGGAAGATTCTTAAAAAGAAACTGCCCTTTCCTTCTCTTTCAATTCACCTAGCGAGTTGGGTGATGAGTAAATAAATTAAATTGAACATAGCTAATAGTATTTACAAGTGCCTTCTTGGCAAGAAAATAAAACATGAAAATTATTTACATTAAAAATGTAGGATGCATCCACAGAAAAGAAAAGAAAACTCCTATCAACTATTATTTACAGTCTTTCTAGTTGTATTCCTTTGAGAAATAAAGACTCGCATATGGAATTTCTGAGCTATTGTTCAGTCAAGAAATGGAGTTCCATTTGTTTAAGTCAACCATTCTTGGAAATCGCATTAGATTATGGTAATTAACACTTGATATTTATTCTAAAAACTGTCACATTACTTAAATTTTCACTGACTGATTGGCTGTCTGTAGTTTTAAGACTATCAATAAGGCTATTATAAACTCTTCTTGCGTTGTTCTGACAAGTACACACGTATATGTTTTACGTCTTAAATATTGATCTCTGCCTATCTAGTCGCTTCTTAGACACTCATATTTCCTTGTGTTACACATCATGAGCTAAGCTACGTCCATTGTAAGCCGTAATCATCCAATAAGTAACATCTTCGCAAGATTTAATTCATGAATTTAAGGTAATATGACCTTATCTTATTGACATAGACTACGTGCGTACGAAGTAGCAAGAAACGTCACCACACTGGTTATACCGGGTTATAATAACACATGCTATCAATGGAAAATCTACTTAATCGGATGACACTATCTCCAGCTAAAAGAAAATGATTCTCCTTCGAAAACCTAGGTCACCAGTGATCGGCCTATAGATTGAAATTTATACAGAAATGTAATTATTCAGTGAGTTCTCGAGATCTTCCTAAGCGAATCAGTGAAGGCTCAAATCTATCCAGAGTAAGCATATGCTTCTCCAGGTAACTTAATATGGATAAAAGAAACATTGCACTACACGTCCCGAGATCATGTCCTGAGCTAGATAAAATGCGTAGGCTTAGAATCATTGCGTGGAATTGGCGAGAAATCAGTGACCTTCTCAATTATAACATTTGAAGTCACGAGACCTTATTTCATGCAACTATGACTCTCTCTCGAAGAAACAATAACTACAACCATCATACATCATCAACAACAACTCTATATCATATCCATGACGCGTTAATTATTACTCTTATTTCATATAACCACACTATCACTTCATCACGTAATTCATTACCTTGACTTGCACATCAACGTGCCGCGACATTACTAAAATGCCTACTTTATTTACTACAGTCATAGTGCCAAATTTAACGTAACTTGGAGTAGTCTACTGCCATTCCTTCATAACACAAATCCTATGCATGATCTCGAACAATTTGACGTTGCTTAAGTTTAGGACACGCAGATATAAATGCCTACTTCTTTCTTTACACATCACTGATAATAATAATAATAATAATAATTTTAGCGATCTCTTCACGCATATCTCTGGAAAACATTACGATCGGGACCTCACTTGGTGACCACGCCTACAAATGGAATTGACGTTTCATACGGATGAGTACCTACTTCCAATCAATTTAGCTAGATGTTTATTTACGCACTGTGTTCGCACAAATAAATATTACCAAGCAAATAAAGAAATAATATCTTCTTACTTACGAAAACGACTTGGATATTGGACTTAGCTTTGCTCAAGATGGTCTCGGCGTTTCCTCCTCTCTGGTCATCTGAGACTAGGAACTGGTCATCTGGTTCCTCCACAAGTGGTCGGGTACATCGTGGCTTCTCATCATCGCTCACTGGTCATCCGGGACAGCCAACATCGTCTCGCCTCGTCAGGATCCAAGCAGCATCGCCTTGCTTCCTTACAGACCCATGGTGAAGACTCGTGCGTATGGAACAGAACAATGATCGAATATTTGACTCATTGCTGATATTTTCCAAGTACTATAGCTCTTGCGTTGCTCAGATTGCATAGGTTTTTACTAGGACACAGTTAAATCAATAAATAGTCCAGAATTGTCTAAGACATATATTCGGTATATTCTGATTTGAAAATAAATTTCTTTCCGCTGTCTTTTATCAGCCTAAATGCATTCAATTACTGGTCCGTAAGTGTCTTTCAATGTTAAACGGTGTCGGGCAAATTTCATCAAGGGCTTGCGTCACTGCGTGACGTAGTTCCACAGTAGTATATCTTATCTCTTATTGTTTCTCGTATTAAATCTCCCGCGCGGCGTTTAAATCTTGATCTCCGCAAAATAGCGTGTAGTCGGGAATTAATCTTCGTTTCCAAATCTCCAATATATCGCTCCGCTGGATAATTCCTTTAAAAAAAGTTTTACGTCTTCTTAATACACCGAAGTCAGATTAGATAATAAAAGATGAGCATCTTCTTTCTTGAATAATGGTTTCAAATAATGTCCATCTGTCATTTTTTTTCTGCGCCTTCTAAACGCGGCTATTACCGTAACCGACTGACGAAAGGACTTATAATTTGGCCCGTACTGACGTTAAATGTATTTTATTTGAGATTTTGACCGCAGAGACTCCATCTTTGTTGCTCTAGCTCTTATAAAGAATTGTGAAACGGCACACATATATCATCAAAATGGATCAAAAATGATATTTATTACATGTAATAAGTGGTTTGTTCCAAGCTGTCAGTGGAGAGATGGCGTGGAATGACATTAGTAGACGAATAAGTTTGAGTGGTGTCTTTAAAAAGTAGGAAAGATCACAATATGAAGATAAAGTTGGAATTCAAAAGGACAAATTGGGACAAATATTCATTTATAGAAAGGAGAGTTAGGGATTGAAATAAATTACCAAGGGAGATGTTCAATAAATTTCCAATTTCTATGAAATAATTTAAGAAAAGCTAGGAAAAAACAGATAGGGAATCTGCCACCTGGGCGACTGCCCTAAATGCAGATCAGTATTTGATTGAATTATCTCACAAAATAACAAGGTATAGTTGGGATTGACAATCCAAATCTTTAATAGATTACATAATATCTGATGGAAAAGCTGGTCAAATTATTTGTGATGTTAAGGTTGTACCAAGTGAGAGCTTAGAGAGTGACCACAGACTGCTTCTTTCAATCATCAAAAATGTAACATTCCACACATCAAGGAAGACCAAAAAGCCAAAAATTAAAACCTGGGAACTGAAAAAAGAAGAAAACACAATGATGTATACAAGAAAGGTGGTCTCCGATATAGGTACCTGCAGACAGAACACAAAGACGGAATACAGAGTAGAACAGATTCAAAGAATGTCTTGTTGGAACTGCTGTAGAAGTATATAACAAAACTAGTAGTAAAGTAAAGGAAAGAAAACTCAGCTCAGAAGAAAAATGAAGCAAGAAAGGCTTGATATAAAGAAATTCAGAAAGGAGATGGAAAAGATGAATAAAAATTTTACAAATATTTAAAATGACATGCAAATTCTAAGTACTAACCCCAAGAGCCCCTTACTCAATATAATGGAAGAATTTTATATAAACCTAGATCAATATGTCAACCCAAATTTTGATTTGAACAAAATTGCAGAAAAAACAAACATTCTCTTTGATGTAGTCATCCCCCTCTTAAAATATAATTACCTAAAAAGAGTTAAGAAGCAACACCCGATACACATAAAAGAACCGCCAAGAGATACCCCCCACTCCAGTCTCACTCTCCCAGCAGCCACTCCTTCTAACCCTTCAAACTTACCCTCCGCAGCCACAAGCAGCAGCTCTAGACAAACACGCAACAGTACTCGACGTGCTGCCGTGTAATGCACAACAGTGTCAACATCTATTGTAAGTACAACGCACACTCTTTTACCTCTAACTTAAAACCTAGTAGACGCAACTTCTCACACACTTCATTTCTACTTACAGATAAATACGGCCTACAACATAAAAGGAAGAAGCCTTCACGCTATCTTTCAAAATTCAAGCCTTCAAGTATTGTAAAACAAATTGACACTTGACAAAATTATACAACATCAAATTTGAATCACGTCACTAGAAACAAAAATTTTTATTCTTAAAAACGCATTTTACTATCAACTCAGCATTAGTAAATATTATGAATCTTGTACATATATATTGACAATGCCTCGAACTGAACACTAGACAGCTACCCAATTCCTCAAAAAGAGTGTCCAAGTCATTCCAAGACGCTCATACTACCAGCAGAGGAACACGGTGAAATAAACAATATAGTTATAGCAAGAATAAATATCCAAAATATTTTAATCAATTAGCCATAAGTTTTAACGCAAAAATAGTGGACCCTTCAAGAATAATACTATCAGTGCATACATAACATTGCAAGTTCCAATTTTTATGCTGATCAAAATAACAAAAACATTTGCAAATGACATGTCGTTTTTTACTACATAATACTTTTATAATCCAAGAAAAGAGGACTTATTTTATTATTTTAAATGTATCATTTGTTTTAGATGGTCTGTAGAATTGGACAATTGTCACGGCTGTACAATATTTCCAATTGTGATGCTTTTTTAAGAACTATATTTGTAATTGTCAGCTGAGGATGACCCTTAAAGGGTCGAAACCGGTACTGTGAATGATAGTATGTAAACAAATGTATTGATAAGGTGGAGGCTTCAGAATAAATCTTATGTTGTAGCTACAATCAATACGGAAATGAAAGTTATAAATTATGATAAAACAGCCAACCAGGCAAAACAAACTGCGTATAAATATCAAAATTTAACACGTTGGCTGCCAAAGCGGTACATTGTACCGCTGAGTGAGTGTCTCATGAGGCCACGGCGGTACAAAGTACCCCTGACAGGTGTTGCTACATGACTTTCCCTGCCGGGCCGACGGACCGCTGAGCACTTGAATTCGCTATGCTAGCGTACCGCTATGGCCTCGGAGCAAATCCTGGCGTGCTTGGTTTCCAAAATATAGTCTTTATTTTTTATTAATCCAACCTCCTTTTATTGGCAGTATGTGAGTATTTGTCCAATCAGTTTAGCCATGCGCTTAGGTGTGCCGTGTTAGCTAACTGGCAAGCTCAAGATTTTGAAGATTGGGTTTGAATCCTACTGTCGGGAAACCTGGTTATGGTTTTCTGTGATTTCCCATTTTCACCCCAAGCTTATGCCTACCTAATCAATGGCCACATTGATTCCTTCCAAATTTTTGCACCCATACATGAGCTGATTTCTACGCTTATCGCAATAAATATAGCGTAAGCATGAGCGTATTTGCATTTTCTAAATTGACAATATTCTTTGACAACGTAGCAACATTTTACATTACCATTGAGCTTTTGTCAAAGAGTAAATAGGAAACGAATATATTTCAAATTTAATTTTGTGAAGAGTTTTTTGTGTTGCAAAACATAATAGATCAGTATGACATGGATACTACTTACCAGAATTCTCATACTGAAGGACTAGCCTCATTATCTTCCGAGTTCGAGAAGAAAACGGTTTCATTTTTATAACTAACCTCTCCGTTCATTGGTAAAATAACTTAGAAATATCTCGCAAGTATTTCACGCACACCCTACTGTAAAACAATGAGTGCCTTGCGATTGTAGTCCTAAGCACTAGTAAACAAATCGTGTCACGCTCTGTTATCTACAATGTGTACTAACAAGCAATGTAAGCTTCCAGTACCGCTAGACTGTACCGCTCCGGCCGTCTAGGCAAAACCATGCAGTGAACTTTCCTGTGGGGCCACGGCGGTACCTCGGGGTGCTGGGAATTTGTATTGTATTTCGTACGTACATTGAACACTTAAGTGAAATATCACTTCGAATTTTGCTTTACTGCTTATTTACTACACGCATAAAAGAAAAAATCCTTTGGCCACCAGGACATTTCTTGCTATGTGTCCTGGCAGTCAACGTGTTAAAAATCAAAATAACAAATGTAGTCAAAAGCATCACCTTTCTAAAAGAATGCCTATGAAATGGACTAACGCCTCAATTTCTCAAAAAATATAACAACAAACACAGAAACACTAACCAAACCTGTAATACACAGAAAAAGACAAACCAAATTTGGCTAAAAGAAGAAATAAAATTCTTATATAGGAAAAAACACCACCTCAAAACACAACTTTATGAAACACACCTGAAAGCTTCCCATGACCTACCAGACAGTTACTGGGACAATTTCCAACAGATAACTAATGAAAAACTAACAAACATAGCCATCCAAAAACAGTACACATTAAATAGGAATTTAAACGCATTGAAACAATCACATAGCTAGGATATGCAGAGTAATGCCCCGAATAGACACCATTTGACTAGACCTAACAATAGCAACCAACACACATTTTATCCACCAATGAAAAATCTAACAAATACGACATTCGACGAAACAGAATCCATTATACTGAGTAAGGGACCCAAATATAATTGGGGAAACAATTCAGTTTTCCAAAATATCACTACAATCATTACAGAAACCGAGAATGCCATAAATAAAATACCTCATGAACAACGCGATGAAATTAGATACGAAGTTAGGAAAAGATTACCACAGTACATTAACAAAATCAGGAAGGAGAACAGCAACAAAGGTACCAAGAACAATATACAGATTAAAAAACTCAAAAACAAAATCAAACAGAACAATTTACTAATAACTAAAGCAGATGAAGGCAACACAACTGTCATCATGGACAAAAATGAATACATAGCCAAAACCAAAATCTATTTTCAAGATGAAACTTTTCAAATCAAAAACAAAGACCCTACTAACAGCATCCAAAGAAACCTAAAAACATTACTAAAAAACACCCATTTTCTTCTAAACGAACAAGAAACTGCAAAACTCATTACAATGAACCCAGGACTACCAACCGCTAAAGCATACCCAAAAATTCACAAAGACAACGTCCCAATGAGGCCTATAATAAACTACAGACCGAGTCCAACTTACAAACTGTCACAATTTATCCAAACATTCCTTAAAACACATTACGTACTTTTAACTAAAGAAACAATACAAAATTCAATAGAATTCTGCAACACCACAAAATAAATAAAAATAGAAAACACCATAGACTAGCATCATATGATATAATAAACATGTACCCTAACATACCCATGCCAAAAACCATAAAAATAATATAATCTAATCTCAAAAACCACAGCAAACTCAGTACCCTAGAAATAGAAGAGTTCATTAAATTACTCCATTTTGCTCTCAACAACAACAATTTTAAATTTCATGGCACCATATATCACCAGCAAGGTTTACCAATGGGATCCCCAACATCAGGCATATTAGCTGAAATCTATATAGATTATATAGAACATCAAGGAATCCAAAAAATAGACAATATTCTTTTCTGGTGTAGATTTGTGGATGATATATTTGTCATAATAGACAATAGATACACTAATGAAGCCAAAATCTTAGAACAATTAAATGCAATAGACCCGCATATAAAATTCACCATGGAAACAGAAAACGATCACACCATAAACTACTTAGACATATCTATAACTAGGCACGATAATCATTTATCATACAAAATATACAGAAAGCCCACGCATACATCCAATACAATAAAAATGGGCTCCACCGACCCCAACGCACACAAGAAAGCAGCATACTATAGTATGATATATACAGCCTTTAATATACCACTAACAAAAGAAGAACTAAATAAAGAACTCAACTTGATCCATGAAATAGCCAGACAAAACGGATATAAAAAAGAAATGATCAACAAAATCATATACAAAATTAAAAATCAATCCAAATCCAAATTAATCAGAACTGAAAAAAACCAAGAAAGATTACATACTATTCACCTATAACAACACCCATATATATCCCATAACGAACATCTTCAAGAAACGAGGCCTAAAAACAGCCTATAAAACTACACACAGTAATATCAGCATCCTACACAATTCCAAATCTATTAACAATAAAAATCAATACAGCCACTCAGGAGTCTATTGTATGAAGTGCAACGACTGTGAAGCCAGTTACATTGGACGTACTGGGAAGAACTTCCAGATATGATACAATGAGCATATCAATACAATAAAACATAGTCATTTTTCAGCCATAGGACAACATATCGAAGATTACAAACACAAATTTACAAATATTGAAAATGACATGCAAATTCTAAGTACTAACCCCAAGAGCCCCTTACTCAATATAATGGAAGAATTTTATATAAACCTAGATTAATATGTCAACCCAAATTTTAATTTGAACAAAATCACAGAAAAAACAAACATTCTTTTTGTTGCAGTCATCCCCCTCTTAAAATATAATTACCTAAAAAGAGTTAAGAAGCAACACCCGATACACATAAAAGAACCGCCAAGAGATACCCCCCACTCCAGTCTCACTCTCCCAGCAGCCACTCCTTCTAACCCTTCAAACTTCCCCTCCGCAGCCACAAGCAGCAGCTCTAGACAAACACGCAACAGTACTCGACGTGCTGCCGTGTAATGCACAACAGTGTCAACATCTATTGTAAGTATAACGCACACTCTTTTACCTCTAACTTAAAACCTAGTAGACGCAACTTCTCACACACTTCGTTTCTACTTACAGATAAATACGGCCTACAACATAAAAGGAAGAAGCCTTCACGCAATCTTTCAAAATTCAAGACTTCAAGTATTGTAAAACAAATTGACACTTGACAAAATTATACAACATCAAATTTGAAGCACGTCACTAAAAACAAAAATTTTTATTCTTAAAAACGCATTTTACTATCAACTCAGCATTAGTATATATTATGAATCTTGTACATATATATTGACAATGCCTCGAACTGAACACTAGAAAACTACCCAATTCCTCAAAAAGAGTATCCAAGTCATTCCAAGACGCTCATACTACCAGCAGAAGAACACGGTGAATAAACAATATAGTTATCGCAAGAATAAATATCCGAAATGTTTTAATCAATTAGCCATAAGTTTTAATGCAAAAATAGTGGACACCTCAAGAATACTACTATCAGTGCATACATAACATTACAAGTTCCAATTTTTACGCTGATCAAAATAACAAAAACATTTGCAAATGACATGTCTTTTTATACTGCGTAATACTCTTATAATCCAAGAAAAGAGGACTTATTTTATTATTTTAAATGTATCATTTGTTTTAGATGGTCTGTTGAATTGGACAATTGCCACGACTGTACAATATTTCCCATTATGATGCTTTTTTAAGAACTATATTTGTAATTGTCAGCTGAGGATGACCCTTGAAGGGTCGAAACCGGTACTGTGAATGATAGTATGTAAACAAATGTATTGATAAGGTGGAGGCTTCAGAATAAATCTTATGTTATACTTACACGACATGTTTCGACCACTTAGTGGTCCTCTTCAGCTGTATAAAGAAAGAGTTGAGAAGAAAAAACATTAGGACAATAAGCACAATTAAAAGTTCTTTGGAGCCTCCTTTGTTAAAAAATGGAGTTCATCAGAACAGGACATCTTGCCTCTCGTTCTTGCTTGGAAAAGATGTTTATTCTGCGCTGTCTAGAGGGTCTGTCTTTGAGTGTGACCTGGTGAAGTAACTATGTGACACAGTCTGACAGTTCATGCAAAGTTCTGGAGAGAAGGGAAGTAGAGTTTTGTCGTCATCTAAAATAACATGTGAGGGAGGAGGGAGATTGGGCTGTGCTTCTGCGATGTCGTGTGTGATTATATCTCTTGTTCGTCTAGTCTGTTTCATGTCTACCCATTCCAAGTATTTACTAATATTCTCGTATAAGATGTTTTTATGCTCGTTGTTTTTGTTAAGATTCTCTTCACTGTTTTCTAATTTATCAAGAATGATGTGGATGTTTTCCAGGTTGTTCTTTAGATTTCCTTTATTTATCATACAGATAATTTGAAGGTCCTGTCTGATATTGGTGAATTTGTGGTTGGACTCTTTCATATGGGATTCCATGGCAGAGAATCTTTTGTATTTTTCAGCATTGACGTGTTCTTGATATCTAATTAAGAATTTCGTTCCAGATTGTCCCCCGTCATGAACATGTCGAACACGTCATTTACAGAACAAGAAATACAATTATCAAGCAAAGGGCCTAATCACAATTGGCATAGTTTCAATAACGGACAAGTATTAATACAAACTTTAGCAGAAAAAGAGACGGCCATACTAACCCTTCCAGTCGACATTCAGAATGGCGTACGGTATGAAGCAAAGAAAAAACTTCCCTCCGTAATTAAGGGGTTACTGACCAATTCCACAAACACTAAGATCGAGAAGGATCTTCAGCGTAAAATTAGACAAAGTGACGTAGTTATAACGAAAGCTGATAAAGGTGGAACAGTGGTAATATTAAATGAAAACGAATACATCAATAAAACGGAAACTTTTTTCACTAACAACAAATTTAAGGTAATTGAGAAAGACCCCACCCTAAAAATTCAAAAGAGTTTGATAGGGATACTGAAGCAAAGCTCCTTCCTTTTTAACGACTAAGAAATTCAAAAACTTATTAATATGAATCCTGGACTTCCTAAAGCAAGAGCTATGCCTAAATTACATAAAAAGGGTGCACCTATGAGGCCTATAATTAATTTTCGGAGAAGCCCCACATACAAAATATCCCAATTTATTCATAAGTTCTTGACCCATAACTACGTATTTTATACCAAATCTTCAATAAAAAACTCCAAAGAGTTCTGCATTGCTATTAAGATTTCAAGTTAACTTCATCTCATGTAACAAGTTCCTTTGACATCAAGGACATGTACATGAACATTCCTATTAAAAACACCATTGAGATTATAAAGACGAATTTATTAGTTCACAAACGTATCAGTATACTCGAAATAGAAAACTTCATAACTATCTTGGAATTTGTTTTGAACCATAATTTCTTTTCTTTTAATAATAAAATATATCAGCAAGATGGACTACCAATGGGAGCGCCGGCTTCTGGAATTTTAGCTAACATATACCTCGACTATTTGGAACACGCTCAGATAGTAGGCCACATTAAAGGACTTGATCTCTGGCTTCGATATGTTGATGATACCTATGCCATAATTAATAAGGAAATCAATGACAGTCACAGTATCGTAAATACTTTGAATAATTTAGACCCAAACATAAAATTTACAGCTGAAGAAGAAGAGAAAGGCATACTAAATTTTCTAGATATCCAAACAATTCGGAAAGACAATCATTTCCAATTTAAAATATACAGGAAACCCACTTTTACTCCGACTACAATCAAAAGTGATTCTTTACATCCCAGCTCACAAAAGAAATCTGCTTATTATAGTTTCGTCAACAGAGCCTTTGAAATTCTGCTAATGGAAACAGACAGAAAGAAGAAACTATCTTTCATTCGTCAACAAGCTCTACATAACGGTTTCAGTTTGAAATTCATCGATAAAATCATTACTAAATGCAAATACGAACAACAAATTAAACTTAAACAGCATTCAGAAAAAGAAAAAGGATATGTCAAATTCACCTTTAATAACCTGAAGATTTACGAAATCACCAACTTATTCAAGAAACACAACACCAAAGTAGCCTTCGCAACAAACAACACCACGAAACATAGGTTCTTTAGTCACAATAAAGCTAATAAACTTATAAAGATGACGAATTCCAGGAATCTGGTATTTATAAACTAACTTGTTCTCAGTGTAAAAAAACTTACGTGGGACAATCTGGAAAGAACTTCTTAATTAGATTTCAAGAACACGTCAATGCTGAAAAATACAAAAGATTCTCTGCCATGGGATCCCATATGAAAGAGTCCAACCACAAATTCACCAATATCAGACAGGACCTTCAAATTATCTATATGATAAATAAAGGAAAACATCGCCATTGTTCTTGATAAATTAGAAAACGGTGAAGAGAATCTTAACGAAAACGAGTAAAAAAACATTTTATACTAGAATATTAGTAAATATTTGGAATGGGTAGACATAAAATAGACTAGATGAACAAGAGATATAATCAGACACGACATCGCAGAAGCACAGCCCAATCTCCCTCCTCCCTCACATGTTATTTTAGATGACGACAAAACTCTACTTCCCTTCTCTCCAGAACTTTGCATGAACTGTCAGACTGTGTCACATAGTTACTTCACCAGGTCGCGCTCAAACACAGACCCTCTAGACAGCGCAGAATAAATATCTTTTCCAAACAAGAACAAGAGGCAAGATGTCCTGTTCTGATGACCTCCATTTTTTAACAAAGGAGGCTCCAAAGAACTTTTATTTGTGCTTATTGTCCTAATGTTTTTTCTTCTCAATTCTTTATACAGCCGAAGAGGACCACTAAGTGGTCGAAACATGTCCTGTAAGCGTTAATTTATATTTAATTTTGCCTGAGGTAATAATAAAGTATCGATTAATTGGTTATTTATACTTACTTCTTGATTATACTCATTGATACGGTCATGAAATGGACAACTTGTAATAAGAAAGATCATGTTTGATGCTGCTGAGGTGAGGCTTACTGAATCACTTTATTTTGGCCTAAAAATAAAATTACTCTTAGAAATCATGTTTGTCACAATGCAATTCTTGTTTGATGCAGACAAAGTTTCTTGAGTTTCTGTATTCATTTTCTACTAGTGTAATGCTATTGTTGTCATCTTTTGTTATGCCCAGGTATTCTGTAATATCTGTGAAGAGGTCATCACTTTGTCTAATTTTGGGCTGGTTGGGTTTGACTTCCATGCCAGCACACTTTTCCATCCACCTGACTCTCCATTGGAACCAGGAGTAGTCATTGTTGAACCACAGAGTGGACATCTTGAAGGTCAAAGTGAAATACAGTTGATGGTGCGATATCTACCAGGATTTTCTGGTTGGTTTCAGAAGACATTCCAACTTGAGGTAAAACTTACTATAGACTTTATACTTTACATAAAATAAACTTCATTATAAAGCCCGTATTGTCGTGAGTATACGTTGAAGGTTAGGTCAAATGTTCCACCTTTACAATACCTTCACGACATAACAGAATATTATATATTAACACATCACACAAAAAGGAAGAATTTTAATGCAAAGTTTTTACTGAATCATCCCATGTGGACAATTTTAATTTTAATGTCAACGGTATTCTTAAGTGCTGTGCTCAAAACAGTTCTGAATTCTTCACCATTTTAAATGACATATTCGGTTATCCGAATTATTTTAATGTGTTACTTTGTCCTTGTCCTTGTAGCTTTTTCTCAAAAGTTTTTATGGCTGATGATGTCTACAAGGTAGATGAAACATGTCCCGATATAATTAAAAATCATGTAAACATTTAGTTCATAAAGAATCTTGGTATTGTAAAGGTGGAACATTTGACCTAACCTTCAACGTAGACTTTATACTTAGTAAGAGTTTAGAAGCGTTGCTGGTATACTGTATATGGATCCTAAATATCTACCATGATCATAATTTAGTATGATAAATGTTCTGTCATGAAATAGAATACAGTGATGAAGCATCATTTTAAGTATTAAATTAAAGCACAATATTTCTTGGCATAATCACTGCATACTTTTGGCAGTTATACCAGGTGTATGCATAAGTCTTTTCTGGCTTCATTAACTCTCTTGATGCCAGGCGGTAGTGCGAGCATCCACCCTTTAAATTGCCAGAGCCGATCTGGTCGGCCGTTAACAATCCAGTCGGAAGTTGCCAGAGCCGATTACATCGGCCGGCTTAAAATTCTGTGATATACGTAATTTTGAGGCAACCTATAGTGAAGTGCATACTTTTGTTACAACCTGTAGTAAAGGGGCTACACGTCATTGTGTGCCTGGCCTTGCTTTGGCAGTTCTAAGAGGGTGTTATACCTTACACAAGAGTCGTTTCCTATGTTTACAAATACCGCTAACCGGTCAGTAAGAGATTGCTCCTTGCAGTGAGTGGTTTTGTGACAGGAAAATGGCATGTTATTCACGTGATAATTTTTCAGCAGGTATTGATGACAATAAATTAACGCAGTATTTAGAACAGTGCGAAGTTAACGCTGATGATTTATCGGATAGCGATAGGGAATTTAGTTCAGAGAGTAGCGACGAAATTATACCGGACACGTCCACGGAATCACCGCAGCTAAAGGAGAGACGTTTAATTGTGTCTAACAGCACTAAAGCTGCTCTGAATATGGTGGTAGATGAAACTAGTGATAACGAATATGATGATGATGTCTCTAGAGAACATTTTGTGGAAATTTGTCCCAATGAACCCGACAACATTCCTCAACCTCCTGTCTCCTTCAAGAAAGTTCTTGGATCTAAACATGCCCTACCGTCTGATTCTCCGCCCATATCACACTTCTATTTACTTTTCACTTACTCTCTTCTAAACCTTATGGTCACATATAGTCCTCTATCATTACCTAAATGCCGGACTTCGCGGGCGAAGTGTAGCGTGCCTGCCTCTCACCCGGAGGTCATGGGTTCGATTCCCGCCCAGGTCAAGAATTTTCGCCTGGTCCTGAGGGTTGGTTCGAGGTTCACTCAATCTAAGTGACCCTAAGTGATTGCAATTGAGGAGATATCTGAGGGTAGGAGACTCCGGTCTGGAAAACCAAGAATAATTACTGAGAAGATCTGTCTCACTGACCATGATTCACCTCGTAAAGTGAAGGTACCGAACTGAGCAGCGGTCGCTTAGTAGTTCAAAGCAAACCACGGCTTTAGTGCCATAGATTTCTTAATTTCGTAAATTCTGTTGTATTGTAAAATTATTTTTCTAATATATACTACAACCGAACACGAGAAACTACTTTTTCTGAAAACAAAAAACTATAATATCAACTACTATTTTTTACTTATTTAATAATTCAGAATTATTTTAATACTGTGTTGTCCACACGTAGAAAATTTGTTGTCAGTATTTGCCAAACATCGATACATACACGCGAATTTTATCGGTGAGTAAAATTGTCTTGTTTTTATTAGTGACATATGTTTGAATTTTTATTTTTTACGTTTTTATTTTTCTCGTTCAAATTAGTTATTCTATATAATTATATTTAGAAATACATTATACATAATTACGTATATTCTTTTGTATCGTAAATTATTTTTTCAAAGTAGATATTGAGAGAGAAAGTGCGAAAATATTTTTCTCTTCCTAAAAATAAACGTTTTCGACAACTATAAATCAACAATAAAACGTTTTTGACTCTTTATATCACTCCAAACCAGTTTCTTATTCTGCGTAGTCGATATGTAGAAAATTTCATGCCGGTATTTGCTATACACCGGTAGATATACGCGAATTTTAAAATACATGTATTTCCACTGAAAACGGCCTGGCACTTTACAGCAGTAGAGTGGAGGCGGAGCTCTGGCCTCTTCCAGCTGATGGGGAGCAGCCGACTAGATCGGCTCTTGGCTCCAAGAGGGCTAAGAGATGGCACCAGCAAACCATATGCAGCATATGAATTTGACTCATACATCAATTTGTTCATCTGACATTAACCTACGAACAAACACATGTGTCTCAGTTGTATCATTCAGTGATCATGTCAACGTTTGTGCCTGAAAAAGAACATTTGTGGTACAGATTGCTTTTCT
Source organism: Anabrus simplex (assembly GCF_040414725.1). NCBI lineage: Eukaryota > Metazoa > Arthropoda > Insecta > Orthoptera > Tettigoniidae > Anabrus > Anabrus simplex. The sequence continues at coordinate 41,458,131 of NC_090271.1, read as the reverse complement.
TATTTAATGGAAAGAAAAAGGCCATGAAAAGTTACTGTTTGCTGGTAGAAACATATGGTGAAGACGCTCCATCGATTAGAACATGTGAGACATGGTTTTGACAATTTAAAAATGGTGATTTCAATGTGAAAGATAAATGTGCACTTTGGTAGACCACAAAAGTGCGAAGACGAGCAAGCCTTGTGAAACCATTAATGCACAACGCTATCCCCAACAAATTATTAAGTTAAGTCATGCATTGATCAGAATGAGCCAGAAGACATGGCAAACTGATTTTGTTAAACAACAATATGCCGTCTCACTCAGCAAAACCAGTGAAAGACACCTTGATGGGACATCCTTCCACACCCGCCGTACTGCTCCAACCTGATGCCCTCTATCACCTCTTCGTATCAATGGGGCATGAGCTCACAGAACAGCACTTCAGCAATTTCGAGAAAATTGGAAAATGGCTTGACGAATGGTTGGCTGCAAGAGACAAGCAGTTTTTCTGGTATGATATCCATAACTTACCTGAAAGATCTTCGAAATGTGTAGAAGCCAATGTCCAATATATTGAATAAACAAAAAATGAATTTCCCTTGAAAATTCTGTGTTCTCTTTACCACAAAAAATGGCAAAAACTTATGCATACTCCTGGTAGGTATACTAAGATAAAAGGCGAAGATTAAATAATAATTACACAAGCAAATTAAAGAAACATTTCACATCATGAAAAAAGAAAAATTAGGGAAAATGCAAAAGAAATTCTAAACAGTGACAAACATATTACTTTACCATTAGTAATTTTCCTAAGCATTTCGCTGATATAGAAGTAAAGTCCAAAGTAGTGTTATGCTGGAGCTACAAAATCATGGAACAGTTTCCAAAATAGGCATATACTCAATTTAATCCTATGTCTGTAAAGATTCTTGTCCATTAGTTCTACTCTCATTGCTGCTACTGGAGTAGGATATATTGCTGTTCCACCGTTCATAATCCTATCTCATCATAGGAATTCAGAAATCCTATTTCTTTGAAACTTTAACACACAGTTTCATGGGATATTCCTATCAACAAATCAGCTCAGTCCTCCCTCTGATGGACATTTCATGTCCTCACCATTTGTCAGTTCATGATTTTCACTCATTGTTAAGTCATCACAAACATCCAAAGGCTACAAAGTATAAATTATTCCTTATGGAATGATCTGGAAAGGAAGTTCCATTCTCAAGGTGTCCACAAAAACACGCCAGATCAAACATAATTAGACATTTGAGCAGTGTTCCCATTCTTTTGTTCCAAACAGCTTTTAACCTGCCTTCTAGAAGGTCTAAGCCAACCAACCTGCCCTCTGTACATGTAAGTGTATTGAAAAAGAAGGCCATATTCAACTGTATTGATTAAATAATCTTTGATTAAGGATAATGTTCTGACAGCCAATCATTTCTAAGCAGATATGTTTTGCCTTATTTAAAGGCCTTTGTGGTGCATACTTCTTTTGATCAACAAATTACATAGTATACAGGGCAGGTAGCAGGTAGAGACCCTCTTTGGAGGTAGCCCTGCCCAGGGATTGGCGCCCCTGCCTATGTGAGTCCCAGAGCACACTGACCCGGTGTGTAGCATCTGGTAAGGGTCCCAGCTCAGGGTTACGAGTGAAGCCCTCAACGGAATCTACAGCAGAGAAGATGGACTTCTGAATGGTGGAGATTGCAGAAGAGACAGCCCAGTGCTTAGGGAATAATATAAGTATGCTTGGCATCAGCAGCGTCTGTTTCCCATGTCAGGGGCGGCTGCAAGGGCGTCTGTTCCCCATGTAAGGGGCGGCCTAAGTAATTGCTGGCAGTAGCTCTAAAATGCCTTTGGGAGTGGCGACCCCATTGTAATCAACGCTCCTGAATAAGATTCAGAGTGGCCAACCCTGAAGGCGTTTAGTCTTCACCCCTACTAAATTTCTTTACTAGTTCGCATACGATGATAAACAACGATGCAGATGTCACTACCCCAGGGAGTATCCAATCTCCCATCACCAATGGTGGCGCATTCAGCCCTTCGGATTCTGGGGAGCCTGACCTCATCGTGTGGGGAAAGTCGGAATTCCCCAATATCACCAACCTATTGAGACCCAAAACTGTCACACACTTTGGAACCATTAATATTCAAACCCTCTGTAAGACCGGAAAACTCAAGCAATTGACCGACATCCTGCATAAGCGCAAAATTGCAATAACAGCAGTCCAAGAAACCTGATTTACTGATGATGTGGTTTTTGAGTCAGAAGGTTATAGAGTAATCAAGGGGAAACCAGCGTCTAAGAACACACATGGCTCCAGCGTTTTTGGTACAGCTGTATTAGTACGATGTGATATAATGGATTCTGTCATCGGATTTACAGCAGCTAGCGAATGCATCTGTGTGTTATCTCTAAGATGTGGCAACAAGGGATACTCTATTGTAAATGCACATGCTCCAGTTAATGATGACAATAAGAAGAACCCTGAAAAGGTCCAAAGTTTCTGGCATATGCTAGAAGACGAGATCGGTAAGATCCCCGGTCACCATGTCAAAATACTCGTAGGTGACTTCAACGCTCAACTGGGAAAAGAACGGCAGTACCAAGATATACTGGGACCTTACACAGCACATAGACGAACAAACACCAACGGCAAGTGCTTAATTGAACTGTGTAGATTATATCAGTTGAAGATCATGTCCACAGTTTTCCCCAGAAAGCCAAAATACCAGACCATCTGGCAATCACCGAACGCAGCTATAGGATCATTTCAAATCGATCATGTTGCAATCAGTGTAAAATGCAGGAAAGAGATCATGAATGTCAGAGTTCGTAAAGGTTGGAATGTTGATTCTGACCATTTCTTCACACAAATAAAGACCAGATTACTGCCCAAATGAAATATACCTTCTACCACAGTTCCACTAAGGATTGATCCCCAATTCCTGTCGGAGAATAAAGAACGTTTTGCAACTGACATCTTGCAGAACGATATGAAAGACTGGAACCAACTGAAGTCCACCATATGTGAAACGACCAATAACCTCGGACAACCTCGAAGGAAGAGACGACATAGATGGTGGAATACTGAATGCGATCTTGCAGTTGATAAGCACGCCGCAGCGTGGACGAAGTGGTACTCGACTAAACAAAAGGAAGAGTGGGAAAATTTCAGAATGATGCGGAAACTGTCAAGTAAGACCATCAGACGTGTGAAAAGATCTTATGGTCGGTCAAGACTGGAGAAGTTAGATGAAGAATTCAAAATGTACAACACCAGAAACTTTTATCGGGCCTTCAAAGAGGAACTCTCGGGTTATAAACCACAATGTCTTCACTTTAAGAATACAGACGGGGAGTTGGTCACCTGTAACCACCGGAACGTGGAACTTTCGGCAAACTACTTTGAGCAGCTGCTCAATTGCGAAGAGCCCACAGAAAGATTACCTGTTGAAGATCCTCTAGAGATACACCTCCCATCTAACCCACCAACAATGCAGCAAGTTGCTAAGGCACCCGGAGAAGATGGCATCATTGTGGAAGCTCTAAAAGCAGGTGGAAATACGATCACAGAGGCCATACACCAGATCTTGATCGACTGCTGGGAGACTGGCAGGATGACTGGAAATCAGCTATCATACACCCTTTACATAAAAAAGGTGACCGCAGTGATGTCAACAACTACTGAGGGATATCTCTGCTGTCAGTAGCATACAAAGTGCTGTCAAGGATTTTACTGGACAATGTAGAAAGCCAATGTGATCGAACGATTGGTGAATATCAAGGAGGATTTCAGCGGGGACGGTCCTGTACCGAGCAGATCTTCAACCTAAAAACCATTCTCCAACTAAAACAAGTAAGGAGTATGAACATCGCTGTGGTTTTCGTCGATTTTAAAAAAGCTTATGATTCCATCGACAGCCAGACACTCTTCTCTGTACTGCAAGAACGAGGTGTTGATTACAACATACGCACCCTCATCCAACAGACTCTTACGGATACAACATCTAAGGTGAAGTTCAGGTGAGAACTATCTCGGAGTTTCAAGATAAAAACTGGAGTACGACAGGGTGATGGCCTCTCACCCATTCTGTTTAATCTAGTGCTTGATAAAGTCATCAAGAACTGGGAATGTACACTGAGGAATCTAGAAATCAAACCAGTTGCCATTGGAGCCGGGACCCGAAAGATTGAGATCAGGTGCCTAGCATACGCAGATGACATTGCAATCCTAACCAACAACTCTAAGGATGCTGTCATTGCTATTGAAGCCCTGCACGAGATAGCGGTGAAGGCAGGATTACACATATCGTACGACAAAACTAAGTACTTCGAGACTCGGCATCCCGGAAACCCCCTTTTGACGGCCATACATGGAACGATTGGGGAAGTCAATCGCTTCCGCTATCTTGGTGAATGGGTCCACCCCAATGGTAGAGACGGTACATCCATCCTAGAAAGGTGTAACAAACTCAATGAAGCGTACCAACTATCCCGCAGCCATTATAATAAGAGGTGCATTTCGAAAAATGCTAAGATCTTTCATTACAAAACTGTTGTCAGACCACAGTTTTTGTACGCCTCAGAGACCCTCCTGATGAACAAAAAAGGTACCATGGATGATCTAGAGAAAGCCGAAAGACGTATCCTCAGGAAAATTCATGGATCGAGATTGCTCCCAGATGGAACCTACAGACTTAAATCGAACTCTGAGCTGTATCAACAGTTAGAATCGGCGAATACCAGCATGCGACATAGGCTTAAGTTCTACGGACACCTACAACGAATGGACAGCAACAGGCTTACCAAGAAGATCTTTTCTTTGGTTAAAAGCTACAAGACTGGAAGCTTGTGGCTTAATGAAGTACAGAGGGACTTGGATTCGGCTGGGATTTCAGACATTGATATAGAAAATCGTTCGAAATTTTGTGCTATGGTACAGTCTTGGATCCCACCACGTAGAGTTCCTAGAAGTCGGAAGCCCCTTTCACAGGAGAGAAAGGAGAAATTATCAGCAGGGCTCAAGAGATATTGGGAACGAAGAAGAGCATCGAGGAAGAACTAGTCATCAGCGCTCCTTAGTGGGCTTAAATCAATAATAATAATAATAATAATAATAATAATAATAATAATAATAATAATAATAATAATAATAATAATAATAATAATAATATACAGGGTGTACCAAAACTTGACGGCAAAAATTTAGGAATGGATTCCTCACATAGAGAGAAGAAAAAAAGGTTATGACAACATGGGTCCGGAAACGTATACTTACAGATTTATAAAACTTTGTGACACAAATTAATTTTAGTTATAATTTACATTTCCTCGTGCAGTCATCCAATCGTCTCATCAACAGAGGTTCGCCATTAACATCTGGGCAGGCATTGTTGGTGATTCCTTTTTGGGACCCTACATTCTTCCGAATAGGCTTACTGGACAGAACTACATGAATTTGTTGCGTACTACATTACCTGAATACTTGGAGGACATGCCACTTGTATCCCGCCGACAAACTTTTTCATTTATTACAAGTTGTCCATTTCATGACCGTATCGATGTTTAATCAAGAAGTAAGTATAAATAACCACCTAATTGATACTTTATTAATGCTTTAGGCAAAATTGAATAAAATTAAAACTTACAGGACATGTTTCGACCACTTAGTGGTCCTCTTCAGCTGTATAAATAAAGAACTGAAAAGAAAAACATTGACAATAAGCACAAATAAACGTTCTTTGGAGACTTCTTTGATAAAAATGGAGGTCATCAGAATAGGTCATCTTGCCTCTCGTTCTTGTTTGGAAAAGATGTTTATTCTGCGCTGTCTAGAGGGTCTGTCTTTGAGCGTGACCTGGTGAAGTAACGATGTGATACAGTTTGACAATTCATGGAAAGCTCTGGAGAGAAGGGAAGTAGAGTTTTATCGCCATCTAAAATAACATGTGAGGGAGGAGGGAGATTGGGCTGTGCTTCTGCGATGTCGTGTTTGATTATATCTCTTGTTCGTCTAGTCTGTTTCATGTCTACCCATTCTAAGTATTTGCTAATATTCTCATATAAGATGTTTTTATGCTCATTGTTTTCGTTCAGATTCTCTTCACCGTTTTCCAATTTATCAAGAATGAAGTGGATGTTTTCCAGGTTGTTCATAAGATTACCTTTATTAATCATACAGATAATTTGAAGGTCCTGTTTTATATTGGTGAATTTGTGGTTGGACTCTTTCATATGGGATCCCATGGCAGAGAATCTTTTGTATCTTTCAGCATTGACGTGTTCTTGATATCTAATTGAGAAGTTCCTTCCAGATTGTCCCACGTAAGTTTTTTTACATTGAGCACAAGTCAGCTTATAAATACCCGATTCCTGGAATTCGTCATCTTTAAGTTTATTAGCTTTATTATGACTAAAGAATCTATGTTTCGTGTTGTTGTTTGTAGAGAAGGCTACCTTGGTATTGTGTTTCTTAAATAAGTTGGTGATTTCGTAAATCTGCGGGTTATTAAAGGTGAATTTTACATATCCTTTTTCTTTTATGAATGCTATTTAAGTTTAATTTGTTGTTGGTATTTGCATTTAGTGATGATTTTATTGATGAATTTCAAACTGAAACCATTATGTAGAGCCTGTTGACGAATGAAAGAAAGTTCCTTTTTTCTGTCTGTTTCTGTTAGCGGAATTTCAAAGGCTCTGTTGACGAAACTATAATAAGCTGATTTCTTTTGCGAGATGGGATGTAAAGAATCACTTTTGATTGTAGTCGGGGTAAAAGTGGGTTTCCTGTATATTTTAAATTGGAAATGGTTGTCTTTACGAATTGTTTGGATATCCAGAAAATTGAGTATGCCTTTCTATTTTTCTGGCTTCGATATGTTGATGATACCTATGCCATAATTAACAAGGAAATAAATGATAGTCACAGTATCCTTAATACTTTGAATAATTTAGACCCAAACATAAAATTTACAGCTTGTGTGCTTGTTGATCCCGAGGGCTGTGCCAGCTCAGGGTTACCCATGCTGGATAGGCCTCGGTGTAGGGCCAGACTAACAAGGTGTCCCCCGAGTTGCTTGAGAGGTGTCTGTGCTCTTTATTCTTCATTACTATTTCTACCCTTCTATTCTCACCATCTTTAATTTCATTCCTCTTCCTGTCTGGCCACCCTCTCTGCCTCGGGTAGATTAGGTTAGACATTACAGAAAAAAAAATGAAAAATAAAATTAAAAAAATAATAAAAAAAATTAAATGAAAAAAATAATTAGGTTAGTACGGAGGTTTTATCCTCCCCCAATCACAAGTTTCGGGTCGTGGCGAGGTGATGCATGGCTACTGGGAGAGTAGTTCCAAGCGACCCCCTCCAGATACCGGGCGCCCTCTGGAGTATATAGCCTTGCCTCCGGTAAATCTCCTTGGCTCTGCCGGAGGTCGACCTCATATTTCCGTGAGTACTCGTGGGACAAAAGACGGAACCTCTTTCTCTTCCTTCTTTTACAAAGGGTGGCACCCTTCAAAAAACAGCGTCAAATATTGCTAAGAAACGTAAGCGGTATACTCCAGTTCCTGTAGACTACATGAGTGACGAACGTCTTCCTCGATTCCTGGTTGCTTCCAGGGTCGATGGTAAAAGTTTCCTTGACGAATGTCCTTTTATGATAAGCAATTCCATCGAAGAAATTGTTGCTGGTGAAGTCGACGAGATGAGCAAGCTCCGAGATGGATCCGTACTTATCAAGACATCTACGGCTGAACAGTCCAGACGGCTACTTAAAGCCAAGTTATTCGGTAAGGTAGAGGTGAAAATCGAGAAGCACCAAACCCTTAACTCTTGCAAAAGGAGTTATATTCCACAGGGATTTGGTTAAGTCTTCCGATGATACGATGATCCGGTACCTAGCACGTCGGGGTGTAACCGACGTGAAGAGGTTGAAGAGGCATGTGGGTGATAAGCTACTCGATACGGGTGCTTTCATCCTTACCTTCGACGCTGAGACCATACCTGAACGAATAAAGGTAGCAATGTATCGCCTGACTGTTCGTCCGTACATTCCGGCACCAATGAGGTGTTATAACTGTCAAAAGTTTGGCCACACCTCATTGCGATGTACAGGTTCGACGACCTGCAAAATGTGTGGGAAGTGCGAGCATGCTGGGGTTGAATGCACACCACCACCCGTGTGCGTCAACTGCCCGGGTACGCATGCTCCAATCTCCAAGGAGTGCTCCACATTCAAGCGGGAGAAGAAGATCCAGGAGATAAAAACGCTGGATAAGCTATCTTATCCAGACGCCCGGAAGAAGTTCAAATCAATGGCTGCTCCGGAGTTCTCCATCTCATTCGCGGAAAAGGTCACAAACGTACGGATCACTCCACAGAGTTTTGTACAGAACACCGGTACTGAAAATGCATTGAAAAGTCAAAGCCAGCAACAAAATTCAGTAAGTAAGGAAACTGGAGTTTCACCATGTGAAGCACCGAAAAGAGCGTTACTGTCGACGTTGCCTGGGAAGGGCCCTTCCCAGGAACGTTCGGCTGGGAAGTCCTCCCCCAACAGAGCGGGGGGAAAGACTTCCCCAAATAGGGCTGGAAAGTCCAGCCCTCCTTCCAATGCCCAGATCATAAAGGAGGAGAAGGTGAAGCCACAGAGCTCCCTTAAAAAATTGGAGAAGAAGCCTTCTCCAACTCATTCGGGGTCCACAGGATCACCGAAGAAATCCGGCAAGCCATCTGCCGGCTCTCCTCCCAAAAAGAGAGAAACGGTGGGCAAGAGCGAGAGGCCCCGACGCCCTCTTGTTCGATCACTTTCTGGAGAACCTAGTTCTCCCAGAAAGAAGGCCCACTGTTCCAGACCAATGAGATCACCGTCCGCGGAGGGTCCAGTCACTGCGCCTCCTTCTTCTGAGGAGACAATGGAGACTGAACCACTCATTGTCGTGGATGGTGACGACAATACCGACAACAACGGCGGAAAATGGCAGGTAGTTGACAAAAAGAAGGGCAAGCAATTGTCCTAATTTCGCAACACTACCAATCCACACAATGGCACTATTGCAGTGGAACTGCAGTAGTTACCACTGTCGCCTAGCTGAGTTACGTCAACTGATATCCGTCTATGCGGCCTCCATAGTCTGTCTACAGGAATCTCGTTTGAGACCTGGACACGACACGACTATGAGAGGATATCGTCTTTATTCCAAAGACAGAGTAGCTGTGGATGGCGCGGCAACTGGGGGCGTTTGTACCCTAGTTCGCTCCGACTTCTTCAGCGAAGAAGTACCACTCCGTACTCAGCTAGATGCAGTTGCAGTTCGCACTCCGTTGCCAGTAATGACAATGGTTTGCAACGTGTACTTTCCACCGGATTATAACCTTGATATGCATGCACTACAAGATTTGATCGCTCAGTTGCCTCCTCCTTTCCTCATGCTGGGGGATGTGAACGCCCGTAACACACTATGGGGTTCTCCGTCTTCCTGTTCTAGGGGGAGGAAGCTCGAGCGAATGATCAACCTATTTGATCTTTGTGTGCTCAATACAGGGGAACCGACACATTTCAGTAGCGCGCATGGCACATTCTCACACCTGGATGTCACTTTGTGTAGCCGTGCGCTAGTTCCCCTGCTACAGTGGCAAGTTCACGACGACCTCTGTGATAGTGACCACTTCCCGATAATTCTGTCTCTCTTGAATCAAAGACAGTCCGAAGTACCCAAGCGCTGGTTACTTCGGCGGGCAAATTGGCCAGAATTTACAAAACACGCAGTGATGGCTGATGATATGCTGGAGTCTGTTGACGACCACGTCTCTTCCATTACTACTGGAATTTTGGCTGCTGCAGAGGAAACAATTCCTTCCTCGTCCGGTATTCGTCGCCGGAAGCAGGTCCCATGGTGGACGGACGAAATTGCAGCAGCCATACGTGATCGCCGACGGGCTTTTAAACATTATCGTCGGAATCCCACGATAGCCAATCATATCGCATTTAAGCGTCTGCGCGCGAAGGCCCGTTTTTTGATTCGAGAAAGTAAGAAAGCTACGTGGGAAAAGTATGTGTCATCCATCACGGCACATACTCCGTCATCACAAGTGTGGACAAAACTCCGCCGAATTGTCGGAGTACAGAATGTGCCCACAGTACCCGGAATCTCCATTAATGGAGATATAGTTACGATTCCTTCAGTCATTGCAGACCACATCGCGTCACATTTCGCAGATACGTCCAGCTCTAGGAGATACGACCCTGCATTTCTTCCAATTAAGCGTGAAGCAGAGGCCCACCGTCTCTCTTTTGCCTCTAGTGCTTCGCATCCCTACAATGTGGCCTTCACGGAGTGGGAGTTGCGAAGTGCACTTGCGCTATGCAGAGATACGGCTCCTGGACCGGACAAAATCCATAATCAAATGCTTAAGCATTTGAGTGACAGATGTCTCAAGGATATCCTCACCCTATTCAACAGAATATGGAGTGAGGGAGTGTTTCCATCTCAATGGCGTGAGGGAATTGTAATACGAATTCCCAAGCCAGGTAAAGATCCAAAATTCTGGATAGTTATAGGCCAATATGCTTTACAAATGGCCTCTGTAAGCTATTTGAAAGGATGGTTAACCGGCGTCTTGTGTGGGCCATGGAAAGGGAGGGCCTCTTGTCTAACTACCAGTGTGGTTTTCGCTCTCATCGGTCTGCCACTGATCATCTGGTCAGACTGGAGAGCGCCATTCAGGAGGCCTTTCTCCGGAAGGAACACCTAGTCGCCGTGTTTTTTGACCTGGAAAAAGCTTACGATACTACCTGGCGATATGGGATTCTCTCCACTCTACACCAGTGGGGATTTCGGGGAAATTTGCCTCCGTTTATTGAGAACTTCATGTCCCTCCGTCTCTTTCGAGTCCGAGTAGGGAATGCATTTTCTCAATATTACGTTCAGGAAAATGGAGTACCTCAGGGATCGGTACTGAGTGTCACGCTGTTCGCAATCGCCATCAACGGCATAGTTGCCGCTGCTGGGCCCGCAGTCGTTCCATCGCTGTATGTAGACGACTTAGCTCTACATTACAGCTCCGGAAGGGTGGCGTTTGCTGAGAGACAGCTACAGCAAGCTATTAACCGAGTCGACAGATGGGCCCTGCAACATGGTTTTCGATTTTCAGCAGCGAAAACCTCAGTTGTACACTTCTGTCGACGTCGACTTGTGCATCCCGAACCAGAGCTCCGCTTGCGAAACAGTGTCTTACCAGTGGTTGACACCTGCAAATTCCTGGGTCTCCTTTTTGATAAGAGACTTACGTGGCAGCCCCATATCTGTCAGTTGAAGGTTGCCTGCATGAAGAGACTTAACATGCTTAAGTTTCTCAGCGGCACTTCGTGGGGGGCTGACCGTGCGGTACTGCTACGATTTTACACGGCGACAGTCCTCTCCCGAATTGACTATGGAAGTGCGGCTTATGGCTCAGCATCAAAATCTACGCTGAGCCTTTTAGACAGTATTCACCATAGTGGAGTAAGGCTGGCAACGGGTGCTTTCCGTACTAGCCCCATTCCCAGCCTGCTCGCTGAAGCGGGAGTTCCACCTTTACGGATAAGGAGGCAGCAGTTACTCCTAACGTACGCTGCCAAAATTCGTGAAATGCCGCTACATCCAAGCTATCAATGCATCTATCGCACCCAATACCACCAGCGGTGCCAAGACCGGCCGAATGCCACACGGCCGGTTGGGCTTCGGATTGATAGCTTGTGTCATGATTTGAATATCGATATCGGTGGTTGTCTTGAACGAACTCTTAGCGAGGTACCTCCGTGGTTGGTTCCGCGACCGGATATACGTCTAGATCTACTCCGTGGACCCAAGGTGAACACGGATTCCTCCGTTCATCGGAGGTATTTCCAGGACTTTGTTCACCAATATCCGGCCGCGAGACTTATCTTCACGGATGGTTCTAAAATCGGAGATAATGTTGGTTGCTCTTTTGTCATTGATGATATGAGTACGAAGATCTCGCTCCCTAAAGTATGTAGCGTGTATACTGCAGAGCTTTACGCCATCTTAGAGGCTCTGCAGTTTGCACTGCGTGACGAAAGAAGCCACTTTCTGTTGTGTACCGATTCGTTAAGCTCTCTGCAGTCTATTGAAACCTGTTTCTCGCAACACCCACTGGTGCAGCGGATACATGACCTTCTAGCCAGGTTAAGCGATGCTAGCACCAGAATTACTTTCGCGTGGCTTCCAAGCCACGTTGGGATTGCGGGAAACGAACTTGCGGATGAAGCAGCAAAGGAAGCTGCACTTTTACCTCCAAGACCCGTCAATGTACCTGCTAAGGATATTTGTTCTCAGCTACGTCGAACCATCTTGGCGTTCTGGGAATCGGAGTGGCTAGATATCCGAACTCCCAACAAGCTGAGAGCAATTAAGAAGACAACTACCGTGTGACGGTCCTCTTTCCGACCTTCACGGAGAGAGGCCATAGTACTGTGCAGGCTGAGGATAGGTCATTTACGATCCACGCACTCTTATCTCCTAAAGAGGGAAGACCCCCCAGTGTGTTCTTGTGGTGCCGAATTCACCGTGGCCCACATCCTCACAGAGTGCGCCAATCTCTCTGGCCTAAGACGGAGCCTCGGCCTGCAGGAAACACTCGAACGCATACTAGCCGATGACGCGACTACTGCTGATCTCGTCATCCGCTTTATGTGCGACAGTGGACTTATCAAGGGTATGTAAATTACAAGTGTACTGTTACTCAGGGAACGTACGTTCCCTTTTGATACGTTAGTAATCCTTTCGGCCTAGTTTTATAATATTTTTTTGGTTTTATTTTGTACTGCGTTTCCAAAATCCTTTGTTGAATAAATAATTTTGTTTTATATTTTAAATTTCTTTTCCACTTATTTGTTCAGAGAGGATGGTTACCTCGTTGTACTTCCTCTTAAAACAAAAATCACCACCACCACCACCTGTAGATTTTATGATTCCATTGTACAGTGGGCTAATCCCATTCTACACAGTAAACAAAGATTAAATTATGTCAAATTTACAGTTTACATTGTAGATAACAAAACCCTAAGATTCTGTTATACAGTAGGCTAGGGAACAGGCAAACAAAGAAAAATACAATGACATGACTTTTAATGTAAGTTATTATAGTAAGATTGCGTGCTCCTAAACAGAAGTGTACCATAGCGCTGAATAGCACTATCCTGAATAAATTAAAATCATCAAAGATGCGAGACTGTCCCATAGAATTCCTGCAAGTGATACAAGGTCATTTAAAACATGTTAAAGAAAATACAACTTACATTATTCCACAAAATCAGCCCTATCTTTCCTGTGGAGCAAGAGTCCAAACCGAACATGTCCTCCTTGACTGAGAACCAGGATGAAAATCATGGATGCTAACTTTGTGTCAAAGGCATAAACCCCCAATTTGCACACTTCCTTTCAGAACAACAGAACCAATCGACCAATCAGATGAAGAATTTCAGCTGGAGCAGCCTTGCATCCTTTTGTATGAGGGTGGAAAGTTCCCACACTTCCCGATACTTATCAGAACACTCAAAACAAGAGTTTTTTGTAGCATCAGCGAGTCATTAGAAATAAAGAGTCAGGCCTTCGACAGGTTCCTCAAACAGTTCTCTTCTCCATATTATTATGCAGTAAATAACTAATGCCACGCATGCCTATCTAAATTTTTATAAGTCTTCTTTTAATAACAAAGCCATGCACTTTCTAAATGGCACAATAATATCAGAAATGACGAAAATAGGAAGGAATTTGGCACCAGAATGTCTATTACTGGTATCATAAGGAGGCACAAGCTTCAGTGGTATGTGCACTAGATGAGAATGGACATCTCTAGAACAGCAAGGCAATAGTTGACAGACAAGTGAAAAGAAAGAAGGCAGTGTTATGGTCAAAGAGATGTTGGATGGAGACTGTGTGATCAGAAGTTGAGGAATAGGGAGTGAAGTTGGAGGATATGGAGGCGCAGAAACTACTATGGTCATCTGATGAGAAGTCATGTGGATGCGGGGCAAGAGGTGCGAGGGGTAAGCTTGGCTGCTGTGTCCGCGCCTATCTCAAGTCTCGACATTAAACATTGGTTTCGTCTTCAGTGACTCTTGCGAATTGAGGTGGTGTTGTGAAGTTTCAAGTGGTAGAGGTAGTGCAGTTGTGCTTTAGTTACACATTTACTCTAAAGAATAAGTACTGCATAATGAACCGTTTAATAAGAAACTAGCAGTTTCCCACTGGCTCCGCCCTCAATGTACAAAGTGTGGTGTTGTTCATTACTATCCTCATGGATGGATTTGCAAAGTTTTGAGTTAATGAAATAAAGCACATGATCTGATGTGGTAATAGAATGTAATATTATATCAACAAAACACTTGAAAATACATCACAAAAATAAATTGAATTAAACATTCCTTGGAACAACATTACGTGCCGAACTGTTAAAAAATCCTTCAAAGATCTTTGTCGGGGAGACAAATGTACTCATAACTTTTCTCAGAATCTACCAATTTAAGTAGTTATTGCCTCGAAAGAAAGTGGTTGATCCACTGAGTGCTTTTAGACCAAAACGAACTGTGTACCTCAATTAGAATGAAAGATATGATTGTTTCAATGAGAAAAAATGTTGAAGAAATGAGATGTCAAATTGAGTGTGCACTCATAACTTTCCTCAGAATCAACCAATTTGAATAGTTAAGAGCTGAAATGAAAGAGCTTGATCCACTGAGTGTTCTTAGGCCAAAACGAACTCTATACCTCAATTAGAACCAAAGATATGATTGCTTCAGAGAGACAAAATATTGTAGAAATCAAATAATTTGAGGAAGGCAGAAGTTAAGTGATTTATAGTACCTGATGACAAATCTGTGCATGTATACCTTTTAGTTTTAAAAACTGAAGGAAATTGATTGGATAGAATGGCAAGACTGACTGACTTTAGTTTTCATGAATTTTTTTAATATATAGATATGCAGGAGCTTGCATTTTCTGTCATGACTAATGTTTGTAGCAAAGAGAGTAGTATCTGTCACTGGTGTTGTACCTACAAGCTGCCATGATTTCTGGTCAGATGCAGGTAGTATACAACCTGTGACAATAAAGTTCGGTGAATAGTCCTGTACTATCAACATAGATGAACAATGCACGAGAGTGACCTTACTGTCCTTCGAAATTGTCCCCTCCCATAACTAAGCACTGCTGAGATCAGCGATACATGTCCTGAAAACTTTGCAAGAAGGCTTCCTTTGGGATGGTGTTCAAAAGCCTTGTCACATTTCATTGGGGTCAGGAATATCGTCAAATCTCTTTCGTTGCCAAGCGAGTTTGATGCGTGACTTTTTGGCTTTGACCTTTTTCCAATGAGGGGATTCCAGAGAACACCATTCCGTGCTTTGCTGTTTCATTTCAGGGCCGTACTTGAGACACCAGGTTTCATCCTCAGTGACAATACAGTTCAAGAAATTTGGTGTCGCATCTGCCATTTCGACAAAATCCTGTGAAGCCTCTAAACGTGCCTGCTTCTGATCGTCAGTCAAGTGATGTGGCACAAGACGAGAACATGTTTTCCTCTTCCCTAACTTCTGGGTAATGGCAAGTGGCACAAGACGAGAACACGTTTTCCTCTTCCCTAACTTCTGGGTAACGATTTGTCGCATGGATTCACGGTTAATTTGCAGTTCATCCGCTATCATGCGTACAGTTAATCGCCGATCATTCGTGAGTAATGTCCTCACCTTCTCACTGTTTTCGTCACTGACGAGGGTCACTGGTCTTCCACTACTTCCTCTAAAGCATAACTTTGTCAATTTGTATATTTTTCATCGAAACAGTGTTATGTGGCTGAAGATGGTGATAATATACAAAACATGTACCACTTTTAACCATTAAATTGTCTTAAGCAATCATTGTATCGACTAGGTGAAAAATAAATACTTAATTGTGAACGGGTGAACCACTTGTACACACACTTGAAGGACAGTGCTTGATCTTCATAAACACGTACCAGCATCGCATGCATTTCTTTCGGTGTCTTGCCAAGCTTAAAACAAAACTGTACATTGATCTTTTTGTCGTTCATATTCTTGTTCGCAGTTCAGTACCAATGCACTAAACACTCACTGTGTCAGACACATCATACACGGCACACACACAATGCTCAACTGAACAACATTGGGAGCAGGTGGTCAAAACCTGCTGCTACACAGGTGCAGCGTTGTGTGTCGCCAGTGTTGCTGGATCGACTGTTCTGACTTCATTCACCAAACTTTATTGTCACAGGTTGTATAATGATAGAACCAAATGGCGAATGTTTGTGAACCACACCCAGGA
Source organism: Anabrus simplex (assembly GCF_040414725.1). Taxonomy (NCBI): domain Eukaryota; kingdom Metazoa; phylum Arthropoda; class Insecta; order Orthoptera; family Tettigoniidae; genus Anabrus; species Anabrus simplex. The sequence continues at coordinate 41,441,795 of NC_090271.1, read as the reverse complement.
AATTGTCCATTGCATATAAAGGCAAATACCCTTGCTGCATACTGTGTCAAACACTGTCCTGGCCAGGTAATATTCCCATAGTCCCTTTGAATTACATTTTCCTTTCTCTCCTCTCTAACGAAGTTTGAGAAACTATATCTCCATTTGTCTATCACCTTCTATTTCACGCTACAAATCTCTTTATCTTCTGTTTTTTCCTTCATATAACTCAATAACTCACACAATAGAAATTACTTTCCCATGCAACTTAACTTTTACCTTACTCCACACCAAATCACCTTCAGCCTGCCCTGTGGATCACTGGTAGCATATTGGCCTCTGGATTCCAAGTTTATGTTTTTAAACTTTGTAGTGTTAGTTGGAATTTTAAAGGGTGGAAGTAAGTCCATTTGGCACTATATGTCCTATGATATCAGCATGCAAAGAATCTCCCATAACATATTTGTTGTTTACCTGACAACATTAGTTAAAATTCTGTCATAGACCACACAAAAAAGTTCCAGATTTTCTGCCATCTGGTGAAGTAAAATGTCAAAAATTTTCTCTCAGGTAGCTTAAATGGCATGAAATCAAAATGACTGTACACAGTGTAATAATCGATTCACCTTCAGTAATGTCAGAATATGAAACCTTCATCATCATCATCATCACCACCTTGAATGGTATCCATCCTTCGGCTGGATCTGTTGTTGATTCTAGAGTGAAGTTTTATGAGTGAATGACCTTGCTGACACCAACCCTTCATAGGATCTAAAAGGCTGCTCCTATCCTGGTGAACAAATGCTTTTGTAGATGCCCCTAACATGGGGTACAGATGCTCGCAATCTGATGGGTTTCAGAGGCATTTCTTCCTCTGAGGGACCATCACCCTCTCAAGAGAGCTCCTCTGCCCAAAGCTGTTGTCCCTTTTGCGGTGTCAGATTGAAAATAGAGTATTAATTTTGGTAACTCGTTACATAATGATGTGATTGTTATTAATCTGAACTGATTTTCCCCACATCTTCTGTGTTTCCATAAAACATGATTTCTATCTTTCATATACTTGCTAATGATTATTTTTAGAAGACTGCTGTACAAACTCAGCAACACCTCACTTCTTTGAATGGATGATAACAGCTAAAAGCTTACCATATGATCACTTTGAAGACAGGTCACAGAGAAGTCACTGAACTTGAGATTAGAAGTAGGAAATTTAGATAAACACAGCAAGATGAGACATCAGCAAGACAGACATCAACATGTGTGAATGTAGAGAAATGATCATCATAAGGTACATTTCTTGAGTGTCTGTTGTCTTGGTCTTTAACACATTGAGGTCGATGGTTGTACACTGTACGGGCTGTGTCATTTATTGTGGAGAATGAAGCCCGTACAGTGTACTTTCTCTGGTTTTCATTGTTCTTACTATAAAACATATGTACTAGGTGCGTTGATCGGCACTGCAGTATAAGATTTGGTTCATACAGTTCTCGAAAAAATATAGATGGTGGCAAACTAGAGCTCTATATGTCATCCATTGAAATCATTTCAGAGCTGTGTTGACAACACTGTGTGCATAACGGTGGCCGCGTGCTAACAGACTGAACAACAGTGATTTATACCAGCTGAACAGATCTAACAGATCACACATAATATTTATGTACTAATTATTACATAGATGTCTCTCTTATACAAACAATTGTGAGTGGCCCTAAAACCAAATAAACTTAATATCAGCGATATTTTATTAGTTAAGTTTATATGTTGAACTTTTTAACAAAATTTAAAAACCTACTAATTTCAATCCACTGTTTCCATGGTAAGGGAGCTATCAATTCTGTTACAGTTTTACAGATATGAAGTAGAAAGTATGAACTCAAATATAGTGAAAAATGGCCGGTCCGAAGGATTAAAATGTATGAAAGGAAGCATGACCTCAATGTGTTAAGCTTAGACAACAACCTATGCTAACCTAATGAAAATATATTCAATGTAGCTAATCCCTATGTAAGCAGTATGAAGCAAATATTAGATTTTTAGTGTTCTCCGTAGGACCCAGCCCTTTTTACAGACTGCCCAGTAAACATAACCTAGATATGTGTTAGTTAGGCCTATATAATATTCATACAAATTTGAGTCATTGGGTGTTCCAAATTAAAATGTAGGCCTAAATACTGTAAAACTGATCATTTAAGTGATAAATCTTCATTATTGTCAGCATAATTGCATCAGTTACATTGGAGTTTAATATCATGTAATGTTGTGTGCGAGCAGTGTCTGTGTTAGTGTGGAATTGCAGGCGAGCACTATTTTGCATGACTTCACAAACCCGTAGGAAATTCCACAGCAACAGAGTGAGAAGCCCCGGTGCTATGTGATTATGAACAAGCAGTAGAACACTAAAAGTTGAAAATACTCTGTTATGTCTTGTTCGGGACAATAACACTAAAATATACAGTTCAAAAAAATTAGGGGAACATGTTTTTGAACGTAAGCCATGCTCCAAGGAACAATACCTCATACCCAGTTATATTACCAACTAAACCTGTATTCTTTACTGTTGAAGTATACAAAAGAACACCGATGGATTCACGTTCATTTTCAGAACACAAATGGAAATGTCCAAATAGGGGTGAAAACAAAGTGATAACAGTCCTTCAGGGTGGATTTTTATTACAGTTGGATAGCTTCAGTATGGTGTATTTCCTCCATGAGCATTTATCACAGTTTGGCATGTATGTGGCATGCTCCGTATAAGTTAACGGAGGTCACGTTGCAGTATCAGGTCCCATTCTACAATTAGAACCTGTTCGAGGTCTTGGAAAGTCTGTGGTGGAACAGGATGCCCATGAACATTTCTATCAAGCCTATCCCTCACATGCTCGATGGGATTAAGGTCGGGACTCTTGAATGTCCTGTTCTTACAAGACAGCTCTAGTGATGCGCGCTACATGTGCCCTGGCATTGTTGTGCATGAGTACGAATTCAGGGCCAACACTGTATGCAGCAACCAACACATGCTGTAGCAGTATCTGCTCAATGTACCCCGCAGTGGTAAGATTACCATGGATGACGACAAGTTCTGTACGGCCATCGATATTGATGCCACTCCACACCATCACAGAACCTTGTCTGAATCGGTCGCCTTCCTGGACAACATTTGGCATGTACTGCTCACCACGGCATCCCCATACACTCTGACAACCATCATGCTGTGTCAGGGGAAATCTGGACTTGTCTGTGAACAACACAGGTCTCCATTGGCGAAGTTGCCATTTGACGTGGTTACGGGGAAAAAGAAGGCGAGCTGCGCAATTTGCTGCGTTAAACAGGGCACTCGAACAGGGCATCTGGGTCATAAGGACACTTCTCTTAACCTGTTCCTTCCTGTCTGGTCAGACACCGTGACTCCAGTGACCCTCCTGAGGTCTTGTTGTAGTTCTGTGGCAGTTTCTGAGCTATGCCGTAATGACAGATGGTCAGATATTGGTCATCCTGTGGGGTTGTCATGTGTCCATGAACTTGTCCAACCCTCGTTGTGAACTGGCCTGTCTCACTGTAGCAATTGCACAAGCATTGGATAACTGACAAAGAGACCTTGAGATCCACAGCAACACGACAAAAAGTCCATCATTCCTGGATCAAAGTGACAGCCCTTGTGACTTAAACCTCATTAAGAAGTCTCATGGGATGTGCTGGTTTACGTACAACATGCTCAAATGACCGCAGTAGTCTGTGTACCTCACAACGACACATGGACACACTGCTATTCACTTTGTTTTGAGGGGTCACCTGATAGTTTAATGCATGGCTATGCCTACAGATGGAGTATAACTTCGATTAGACATGCCCTGAGTAGCTAAGGTCTCAAGGTATGCTGTACGACCATTGGAACCCAATCTACCAAATTAATGTTCACATACCAGATGTTGTAAAACATGTTCCCCTAAGTTTTTTGAATGTGTAGTTCAATTTTGCTGTTTATGTTTACCTGTCTGATATTACTGTTAATGCTCTGACGGAATGTGTTAAAATGTTATCATATTTCTATTACTGTTAATGCCCAGAGGGAATGCATTAACATTTTATCATATTCATTTTTTAAGTAGTATTTCCTGCCCGGTACTCATCCCTGCCACCTGGCTGACGAGAATTTCTGGGGAGAACACTGGATTTTATATTTTATATTGCAACTTATTTTAAATGTTTCTGAGAGGAAAAATGTTAATTTTTAAGAATATGATTACTGTTAATGAGGCAGACTGCTCAAATGTATTGAGGATATGCATCCAAAAACTTTAAGTTTGGCATAAATATAATAAAATTGACAGTAGCATTTTACAACCTATCAGCTTAAATAGTCCTCTTGTAATACTAGAATTCCATAAAATGTAAGATTACTACATATAGATTTCAAGTTATATTTCCTAATCGAGCTCAGCAACATCAAAAGATGTGATATAACATGGTTTAATACAATAATTTCTTTTGTTATTACCTTTTGTTGTAAATGTATTTAATGATAATTTTGGCAGTTTTATTAACCTTCCCCTCACCTGGCTAACAAGAGTATATTTTGACTCCCTCTGAGGGTAAGGGGGTTATAATATACCCATGGTATCCCTTGCCTATTATAAAAGGTGACTAAGAGGGGACCCAGGGGCTCTCATCTTCAGAGTGTGGATTGATGACCAGGGATCACCTAGGTGAGTCTGGCTTTGCTTCCATTTGTGTCCGGCTCCTTACTTTATATTTCCTATCTGACCTTTCTAGGTTAGCTCTTGTTCTTTTCTGATTTGACATTACTAGGTTTGCGAGGCCTAGCTAATCTTTTATTCTCCCACCTTTCATAGCCCTTTCTTTCATTTACCAATACCTTCAATCTTTGACATTTCGGACCTCTTCCTTTTTTCCCTCTAATTTGTGTTAAGATGGTTGCCCAGTTGTACTCCCTCTTAAAATAATAATAATCACCATCTCCACCATCCTTATTTTGACTCGCTACTTATCTGTGTTTTAATAATCCTTATGTTTTCTTTCATGTTTTCAGATTGGTTACCTGGATCCGATTTCACTCACTGTTACTGGTTTTGGTGTGTTCCCTCAGCTGTATGTGTGTTTGCCTCAGCCTCAGTCATATGTTACTCCAGTAAATATTGGGTATAAAGCAGTTGACAATTTAACACCATATTGGTTTCCACAACAGAAGAAACTAACATTGTCCAACAATATTTTAGAACCTATCTACTCCAGACCAATTCCTGCATCAGAAATGAAAGAGCTCCTTTCACAGAACTGGGTTGTCATAACATTTCAGGTAACCATAATAAAAAATATAACCTTTGTTCCAATTTATTTAAAATATAGGTATTAAATGACATGTCCCCAGCCTACGTCTTCATATCATAAAATGTGAACAAAGCAAGAATCAACATTGCTATGGAAAATAAACATTCATTTGTATTTTTTATAAGTTAAAACACATAGTTGACAACATTGATGTAGCCTTGGATCGCTATGATGAAGCTTATTTTTACTTGGATTTTAAAATTGACAGAACTGCTTAACTTGGAAGCTTATTTTCACTCTATTTTATAATTGCTTAATTTAAGTAGAGCCAGTTTGGATATACTGAATGCTCGCAGTCATTTGGGAAGAGCTAATACTAACCATTTGTGAGACAAATCAGATGTCACATGTTTACTTTCTGCTGTCATGGTGGATCCATTTCATGTGCTCTTTCTTCCATCTTCACACTCTTTGCCAACATGCCCAAAATTGTTGCACTTGAAGCATTGAATTCCCAGTGGTTTTGAGTGGCACTCTGATGATTTATGCCCTTTAGCCCCACAGTTGTTGTAACGCATGATAGTTGTTGCCTGTCTGTTTCTGTAGTGATATCTCAATTTTACGTACAGGTGTCACCGGAACACTTCTCTCACATTCATCAATGTCTTGCATCACTTTGGTCTTCTTAATTTCTTGGTAAATATTCAGTTTTTCCTTAAAATACTGCATTTATTTTGATCCATACAGTATCATTTTCCACTGATATCATCCTGAATCCCATCAATCACAAACTGAATTAACACCCGTTCTTCTATGTTTCCCTTCTTAGCTATTTCCTTCATAACAAGTAGATATCTTAGCACGTTTTCTTTCTTCTCATTATTCTTCTAGTTAGCATTTTAGGGTCTTGTTTATTATTGAGTTTTCTGGAGAATTTTTCCTTCAATGCTGTCAAAGGCCATTCCCAAGAAGTTATTTTACTTTCACCCTGAATGAACAGTTTTGCAAGCTCAGATAATGGATTATTTTGTGAAAACCAGTTTTTGCATTTCAGGCCACCAAAGAGATTTGCTGAGTCTTCAAAGTCTGCTACTCATCTTTTGACTCAGTAGGAATTGCTCCCTTTGAAATGACAAATAGAATCCTCCACATTACAGAGGCTCATTTTAAATTTTGGGTACATCACAGGTTGTTGAAAGCTACCTTTCCTAGGCCCGATATCTCCTCTAACCCTCGTACAGTATCATTTTTTTACTGATATCATCCTGAATCCTATCAGTCACAGACTGAATTAACATCTCTTCTTCTATGATTCCCCTCTTAGCTATTTCCTTTGTATCAAGTAGATATTCTTGGCATGTTTTCTCTCTTCTCTTCTTTCTTCTAGTTTGCATCGCAAGCTGAAAAGCTTCTTGGCTCATGAATGTTCACTCTGCTCATTGTCACATTCATCATTATCATCTTCTTCTTCTTCTTCCAGGTGTACTAGCACATCTAATTCCAATAACTCTCCTTTGTTTCTTGTGTAGTCCGTACATAACACATTAAAAATCGACATCAAGTCACCCAAAGGTAAATTCCTATCTGCACACTGACCCTTCTTTCAATAATCATCAGACCCCACACTAAATGAATCCCCCTCCTGGGTGGGGACGGTAGAATAACACCCATGATATCTCCTGCCTGTTGTAAGAGGTGTCTAAAAGGGGCCCCAGGAGTTCTTGACTGGGGAGTGTGGGTCAGCAACCATGGGGTCCTTAGCTGAGTCCTGGCATTGTTTCCACTTATGCTAGGCTCCTCACTTTCGTCTATCCTACCTGACCTCCCTTGGTCAACTCTTGTTCTTTTCCAACCCTGATGGTATTAGAGAACTCAAGGCCTAGGGAGTCTTTCATTTTCACGCCATTCTGGCCCTTGTCTTTTTTTAGCTAATACCTCCATTTTTCAAAGTGTCAGATCCCTTCCATTCTTTCCCTATGATTAGTGTTAATAGAGGATGATTGTCTAGTTGTACTTCCTCTTAAAACCACCACCACCACCACCACCACCACCACCACCACCACCACCACCACCACCACCACCACCACCACCACCACCACCACCACCACCACCACCACCACCACCACCACCACCACCACCACCACCACCACCACCACCACCACCACCACCACCACCACCACCACCACCACCACCACCACCACCACCACCACCACCACCACCACCACCACCACCACCACCACCACCACCACCACCACCACCACCACCACCACCACCACCACCACCACCACCACCACCACCACCACCACCACCACCACCACCACCACCACCACCACCACCACCACCACCACCACCACCACCACCACCACCACCACCACCACCACCACCACCACCACCACCACCACCACCACCACCACCACCACCACCACCACCACCACCACCACCACCACCACCACCACCACCACCACCACCACCACCACCACCACCACCACCACCACCACCACCACCACCACCACCACCACCACCACCACCACCACCACCACCACCACCACCACCACCACCACCACCACCACCACCACCACCACCACCACCACCACCACCACCACCACCACCACCACCACCACCACCACCACCACCACCACCACCACCACCACCACCACCACCACCACCACCACCACCACCACCACCACCACCACCACCACCACCACCACCACCACCACCACCACCACCACCACCACCACCACCACCACCACCACCACCACCACCACCACCACCACCACCACCACCACCACCACCACCACCACCACCACCACCACCACCACCACCACCACCACCACCACCACCACCACCACCACCACCACCACCACCACCACCACCACCACCACCACCACCACCACCACCACCACCACCACCACCACCACCACCACCACCACCACCACCACCACCACCACCACCACCACCACCACCACCACCACCACCACCACCACCACCACCACCACCACCACCACCACCACCACCACCACCACCACCACCACCACCACATGAAAATCCTTTAAAATCAGGTAGCCTTTTCCTGTTATTTCTATCACTGTGATTTTCAAAAATAAACATACGCAGCATCTTAACTATTTCTGGTCTAACTGCGACCTTAGCTCGCAGCGGCCGAAATTATGCTCAGCCCGTAGTAAGGTTTGACAATTCACTAAAAATCAAGAACGAGCTATGCACACATTCTGGTGGTTACATCGTATTTCTTCATGTCTTAGTTACGAGAGTATTTAAGCAGATGGCAGTATTATATGTCTAAGTCAGAGAATTTACGATATTTTCGATCAACATGCATCAGTATGCTCTTGGTGGAAAATATCTAATTCCCTCCATGGGAACTTAGAATTTTCCAAACATGTGCTTGTCGAAAGTGATATTTTTGATATTTTATGATGTATTATAAATTTATGCGCAAATGAACATATTATTGACATATGAATTCGAAACAACTTCTTACATTTCATTATGATTGTAGTTTGTTTTACGGCCTAGCGCATGTTCCCGCGTATTTCAAATTTGCATGAATACGTAAGATTGTCTACATATTAGTAAAGTTGTCTGTTTAGAAGACTGTATTTTCTCTTTCTTAGAAGTCTTTTGTGGTAAATGGAACAATATTTTTACATTTGAAAAAAGTTTTCAATAAAAATAAAATTTCATAAGAGCTCCCATTTTCATTATTGTAATTATTACTATTATTATTGAACAATTATTTTTATATCGTACTCATTATTGTTGTTGTTTTGTAATTGTAATGCAGATTTTATATTAGCAAAATAGGGTAAATATAACAGTATTTCAGAAAACTGTACTTGCTTAGTTATCCGTCAGACCTTTTTTCCATTTGCAAGACATGGCATAATATATAAACAATTTTAAAATCTCAAGTGATAGTTGGCATAATACAAACAACGTTTTTCAAAACTAGATGCTCAAACAAGCACAAAGAAGAAAGAATCATGCAAATATCTCCTACAGGTACAGAGATATAATGTTTTAAATATCCTAAAAAATGCCCAGTCCAGAATGTTTGTTAGGGATATTAAGGCCCAGACTGGAATGGGTTAATAACCTTGCCTGTGACTTGCTAATCACTTCATTAATTCTCTTAATTTTGTCCAACATTGAATTAAATAGTACTACAGTTGATGCCTTACTAAATACAGGAAGTTGAGCTAATTTCTTACTAATTTTTGAAGGGAAAGTTTCTACAATGGCATCGGATTATCAGATCTAGAGAAAACAGTCATATCATTCTTTGGGATTGGGAAGATAGATGTAAAACCCATAGGACGGATCAAGACAACAATGCTGTTAGACAATGAACAGTATGAACTTGCCATGTACATTATGTTAAAAGATAGCAATGACTATGAAGGCTATCCTAGGAGAAGAGTTTCTAACCCAAGTTGACGTACACGTTGACTGCAATGAAATTTAGACCATCAAGGTAGAGAATAGTTTCCCCCCTAGTGAACATAGATGTTTTCAACTGGTGAAGAAGAATTGGATACTGGGCATCAGTAACTGAAAAGTTGAAGGAAGAAATAGCAGAAATAGTTTCCAATTACAAACTGGAGAAAACCAAGTCAACTAATGTGGAGCTCATATATTATGAATTTCATTATAGTCTGTATTGACAGTTGATCACTATCAAATGTTCACCTATTCAATACCATTCAGCTCAGCTTTAAAAATGGATTTGTCATTATGTAAGAAAAATTACAGACATTTTTACAGAAGTGATTGGAAGAAAGACCCAAAATTTAGAAGAGCATACTGTCATTATTACAGAACTGAAATATACACAAAATTAATCTGTACAAAATAAAAAAAGTACAGTAACAATTTAAAACACAAAAAGAATTCAGAACCACATCATTCACCACCAGGAAAAAAAAAAAATCTACTTAGACCGGAGAACCTTGAAATTTCGTTGCCTAAAGCCAAGGGTATGCTTTTATTTTTTTAATGCACAATATTCCTCAATTCTAACATGTGACCCTTTAACAGAGACATAAAAGGTTTTTTTTTTTTGGATTCCATTGCAGCTTGGAATATGTTTTGACACTAAACAAAGTGCACTGAAGTTATAAGAAAAGTACTAGCTCCGCATTTTAAACAGAAGCTTGTCAGTGATCTCGGTGATAGAAAGTACAGTCTTATGAAGATGAATCCACTCATTTAACAAAACTCTTAGATATGACTACAATACTTCGGTGAAAGTCAAAGCAGGATTGTTTCTATGTTTCTGGGCTAACAACATTAAAATTAGCCACTCCTAAGAACCTAACTCTAGTGCTGGCAGAAGCCATTAAAAATATGGGCAGAAAGCTGAAAAGTCTTATAAGGTATTTGTACTAATAATGCCACTGTAATGACATGAAATAATAAAGAGAAACTCTGTACTGCCACATCTCATTCTAGTTTACTGTGTGTGTCACTCACTGCACCTTGCAGTATCCCATGCAATGGAAGCTACACTCTTAGAAATCTTTAATTCCTAGTGAGAGAAACATATACTGTAATTGGTTTTGGATTTCTTCTTGTTGTTTCAAAGAATATTGGGAAATTTATAGGATGATTAATTGGGGTGCAAATTCATTGAAAATTCTAAATATGAGCCCAGCATGTTGGCTGTCAATTAAGCCTGTTGTATCAAATTTTAAAAACAGCAGGAAAATACTCCTCACAACAGCGACCATTGACACTGTTCCAATTATACTCACGACACCTGTTCTATGTGCTGGCTCTTCTATCATCCTCAGTCCACAGAAGCATACCCTCACACAGTACTCCAATATGACGCTTGACACCATGACACAACTACTCCTCGTTCAGACTCTGGTGGGACAATGGCGATAGCCAACACTGCTATTCCAATAAATTCACTGCTATATTTGAAATCAGCCTTGACAAAGTTTTTTAATTGATTATATATTATCACATGATACACTGTACATGTTTCAAGGACATTTGCATACTCTTCTTCAGCGGTTTACTCAACTACCAAATGTCACTTGGACCTATTTACTTTTAGTTATTATTAAATACCAGTCACATTCTTAACAAGTCCTCTTATAATCTGTACAACATATTTAATATATAAACATCTCTTAATCTATATATATATATATATATATATATATATATGTAAAATAACATGTCCTGACTGACTGACTGACTGATGGACCGACCGACCGATTCATCATCACCGAGCCAAAACTACTGGACATAAAGAAATTAAATTTTGGGAATACATTTATAACAGAGCGTAGGTGCACACTAAGGGAGGATTTTTGGATATTCCATTGAAAAGGGGGTGAATTTTTAAAATGAGCATATCTATTTCTCAAAAACTTAAAATTTTACAGATGTAAAAATTGGTATTTGGAATCTCCTTTAAAAATAAAGAAACACTTTTTTTTTTTTTTTTTTTTTCGAAAAATCCCATTAACGGGGGTGAAAAAGGGGGAAAATGGGTTGAGCACCTTTTATGAGGAGACTTATATCTCAAAAACTGAAGATGTTACAGACATGAAAATTGGTATTTGGAATCTCCTTTGAAAATAAAGAAACACGTATTTTTGTGGTTTTGGATAATGCGTTGTATAGGGGGTGATCAGGAGTGACAAATGGGGTGAATTTTAAAAGACTATATCTGAAAATTATCTCAGATATGTAATATATTACAGATTTGAAAACTGCTATTTGGAATTTCATGTAAAAGTAAAGACACATAAATATTTTTTTTGGAAAATCCACTTAAGGGGGTCTGAAAAAGGGGGTGAATTTTAAAATTAGCATATCTACAGTATATCTCAAAAACTTAACATATTGCAGACGTGAGAACTGGTATTTGGAATCTCCAGAAAAAACCCTCGAGGGGGGGGGTGGGGTGAAAGATTTGAAAAATTAGTCGAATAATTTGTATAAAAATAGATAATACATATACGAAAAATCTAAAGATGTTACAAACATGAAAACTAGTATTTGGAATCCCTTTTAAAGTTTAACACTCATTTTGGGGGGGGAATCAATTTGGTAGGGGAGATGAAAATGGAGATGAATTCCTTTTACGAGGTTACATATATCTCAAAAACTGAAGAAGTTACAGTCGTGATAATTGGTATTTGGCAGCTCTTTTAAAGAAACGGGTACTGTTTGTTTTTGGAAAATTCACTTGAGTGGGGAATGTGAAAGGAAGTGAATAAAATTGAATTATTTTTCTGGAGAAACTTATATCTCTAAACTGAAGGTTACAGACATGGAAATCTGTATTTGGAATCTCCTTTAAAAATAAAGAAACATGCAAGAAAAACTGAAAATGTTTGAGGCATGAACATTTGTATTTGGAATTTTCTTTCAAAGTAAGGGAACACGTGCTCTTTTGTCTTTGGAAAATCCACTTAAGGGGGGTGAATGAATTAAAAAATTAGTTGCTTTATTTTTTTCTTTGATAACCGACACAGATAGGTCTTATGGCGACGATGAGATAGGAAAGGCCTAGGAGTTGGAAGGAAGCGGCCGTGGCCTTAATTAGGGTACAGCCCCAATATTTGCCTGGTGTGAAAATGGTAAAAGCACGTAAAACCATCTTCAAGACTGCTGACAGTGGGATTCAAACCCACTATCTCCTGGATGCAAGTTCACAGCCACGTGCCTCTAACCGCACGACCAACTCGCCCGGTAAAAATTAGTTGAATTCTTTGTATGAGGATACTTATATCTCAAAAACTAAAGATGTCAAAGACGTGAAAATTGGTATTAGGCATCTCCTTTAAAAATAAACACGCACTTTTGGGGATGGGGGAATAAACTTAATGGGTAGGAAGGGGGAGGGGGTGAAAAGGAGTTGAATTAATTACTTTTATGAGGATACTTATATCTCAAAACTGAAGATGTTACGGGCGTGAAAATTAGTATTTGGAATCTCCTTTAACAATAAAAATACATGCATTTGCTTTTTTTCTTCGGAAAATCGACATGAGTGTGGAGTTGAAAATAAGTAAATAAGGAGTTAAAATATGTTTATGAGGATAATATATCTTAAAAATTGAAGCTGTTATAGACGTGAAAGTTGGTATTTTGAATTTCCTTTCAAAATAAATAAACCCGTATTTTTCGCTTAACGCATATTTTTTGTTTGCGGATAATTTATCTTAAAATCTGAAGCTGTTACAGTTGTGAAAGTAGGTATTTTGAATTTCCTTTCAAAATAAAGAAAGGCATATTTTTTGTTTTTCTGAAAGTCCACTTAAGGCGGGAGAGGGATGAAAAGAAGTGAAGAAGAAGTTGAATTATTTTAATGAGTATACATTTATCTCAAAAACTGATGGTGTTACAGACGTACAGACATGAAACCTGGTATTTGGAATCTCCTTAAAAATAATAAAACTAGTATTTTTTTGCTTTTGGAAAATCCAGTTGAAAGAATTGGAAAAGAATTGGAAAAGCAGGTATATCTTTAAATGAATACTGGTATATCTACATTATATGTCAAAAACTTAACATGTAAGAGACAAGAAACTTGGTATTTGGAAATTCCTTTAAAAATACAGGAACATGTACCTTTTTGTGAAAAATAGTTGAATTATTTTTTGTGAGGATACTTATATGTTAACAACTGAAGATGTTACAGGCATGAAAATTGGTATTTGGAATCTCCTTTTAAAATAAATAAATATGTATTTTTGTTTTCGGAAAATACACTTAGGTTGGTGTGGGAGTGGGGGAAGGACTGATCAAGGAGTTGAATTCTTTTTATGGGGATACTTATGTATATCTCAAAAACTGAAGATGTTACAGATGTGGGAATAGGTATTTTGAATCTCCTTTAAAAATAAAGAAATATGTAATTATTTTTTCGACTTCAGAGAAGACAATTTCTCACATGTACAGTTCTACAGAATGTCGCATGGTCGTCTTAGCCCATAAAGGTAAAACTGTACCACAAACATGGTTTACAAAGAATTTCTGGGGTAAATGAAACTCAACTCTTGGGTGAGTTTTTATACTTTCGGAATTTTCAGAGGCTGGCTGGCTTCGAATATGGGTGTTTAGAATATCCTTTAAAAATAAAGAAACACATACTTTTTTGTTTTTGGAAAATAGAATGAATGGGGGTTAAATAGGAGTGACAAATGGGGTAAATTTTTAGAAAGATAATATCTATAGTATATCTCAGAAACGTAAAGTGTTATAGACGTGAAATTTGGCATTTGGAATCTCGTTTAAAAGTAAAGAAATATGTATTTTTTGTTTTTTGGAAATCCACTGGAATCTGCTTTAAAAGAAAACAAATTCATATTTTTTGATTTTGGAAAATCCAATGAAGTGGGGGTTGAAAGAATTGAAAATTAATTGAATTAATTGTATGAGGATACTTACATCTAATAGAAACTAAAGATGTTACAGATGTGAAAATTGTTATTTGGATCTCCTTTAAAAACAAAGAAAAATGCATTTTTGGGGGAAAATCATCTTGAGGGACGGAGGTGAAAAGGAGCTGAATTCCTTTTTTTTTTTTTCAAAATGGCGCCCGGTAATGACGACGTAGTGTTTTATTCTCCGAGTAAATTAACCGTAAAATGTGACGAAAAGTGCGGAAAATGTCGAAAATTAGTGAAAAATGGAATGTTGTGTGATTCATGTGATCGATGGTGGCATTATAAGTGCGGAAATTGCCCTAGAGACGTAAAAACTAATGAAAATGTTGACTGGATTTGTGAGCAGTGTGTTCGGAATGTTGTTGTTGGGGACGGCGTTGACGAAGCACCGAAAACAGTCGATGAGGAATATAAAAGTGCATTAGAAATTATAAACATTCTAAAAAAGGACAATGAGACTCTTAAAGTTGAAAATCAAGAATTAAAAGAAAGACTGCGATCGCTAGAATTTGGGACTGACCATTCTTCGAGTGATATACCGGTACAAGTAACAAACTCGAGCACGTGGTGTCAAGTAGTTCGTGGATGGCCGGCTAAGAAGAAATCTACAACTGAATTTCCGGAAATAAACATTAGAAATAGGTTTTCTGCCCTAAATAATTTAATCCTGGAAGAAAGTGATCGCGCGTGTGAAACCAAATCATCGCGATCCGTTGCCGTGCCGAGTTTAAAATTTAGGCCTAGAATTCAGATTCAAGACCCAGTTAGGCCTAAATCAGCGAAGGTAGCTGTGTTTGGTGATAGCCAAGGAAGGGGAATTGCGGGAGTGATTAACGACGAGAATATAGCAGCAACCGGAGAAATATATCCAGGAGCTTCTATCAGCAGTGTTGCGGAAAACGTAGAAGCAGCAACTAGGAACTTCGGGAGCGGCGATGCAGTGCTTATCATCGGTGGGACGAACGACGTAGCTCGCGACGACGCCAAGAATGTAAGATCACAACTTAAACATACACTAGGGAAGCTGACCCACACTAACGTTTTTGTAGTGAACGTGCCCCACAGGCATGATTTGAGTAGAGACTCGTGTGTGAACATTGAAGTGGACAAGGTCAATACAGATACCTATTGTTAAAATTTGTAAACATTTTCGGAATACTCAGGTTATTGAATGCAGCAGTTTTGAGAGATACTGTTATACAAAACATGGCCTCCATCTAAACAATTCAGGTAAACGAAAGATAGCAAATATTGTTCTAGATTTTATTAATCTTAAGATATGTACTGTAAAACAGGCAACTCCCTTGAGTTATAATACTGACCAGGAAAACTAGTAGAAAGAGCCAGCTGTACTTCAAGCTGGCTCAGTCAACTAGAAAAAGAAACCCAGGATAGTAAGGAATTTCAAGTTACCCAATTGCAACAGTCAAGTTTTAGGGAGGAAGGGGGTCTGAGATTGCTCTTGGTAAACTGTCAAAGTGTAGTAAATAAACAATTAAAATTCGGTACATTGATGGAATCTTATGAGACTGATGTGGTGATAGGAGTGGAATCGTGGTTGAAAGAAGGGGTGGGTAATAGAGAAGTATTTCCAGAAGGGTACACAGTCTATCGTAGAGACCGAGGAGATAAAAAGGGAGGGGGTGTGTTTATTCTGGTGAAGGAAACTTACTGTTCACATGAATGGTTTACCGATGAAAGGGATGAAATATTAGGGATAAAATTAGTTTGTGATAATATGAAGGAGGTGGGAATTATAGGAACATACAGGCCTGGAAGAGAGGAAAGAGACATGGAAATCTTTGAAAAAATAATAGATTATACTCATAAAAACAATAATAATGATATGGTAATAATTGGGGGAGATCTAAATTTGCCTGAAGTTGAATGGAAAGGAGCTGCAAGTGAAGCCTATGAACAGAAACTGGCAAATAAGTTAATTTGGGAGGGAGGATTTACACAAGTAGTACAAGAACCGACTCGTCTCAATAACTTACTAGATGTATTCTTGGTTAAACCATGGGAAATTGTTGATAAAACTGAGGTAATTGAAGGAATAGGAGACCATAAGGCTGTAATAATGGATGTAGGACTCGTACCAAAAAGGCTTAATAAGAGGGTTACACAAGACAAGAAATTGTACAGAAAAACTAAAGTTGATGAATTTGGGACTTACCTTAAATCACAATTCAGTTGTTGGATAAGTGAAGGGAGTAACGTGGATACACTTTGGGCTAAATTTAAAGGAATTATTTGGGAAGGAGAGAAGAGATTTGTACCTGTTAAGAAGGGTAAAAGGACCTCAGACCCTGTTTATTATACAAGGGAAATAAGAAAATTAAAAAGAAAATGTAGAATAGTAAACAGGAAAATCAAAGAGGGTAGGGAGAGTAGAGAAACTAGAAAACAGCTAATGAGGGAACTGAATAGAGTGAAAAAGGAAGCAAAAGAGAATTATATGAATGGCATACTTCAAGAGGGTAATGACCACAAAGGGAAATGGAAAAAGCTGTATTCATATATCAGGAATCAAAAAGGAAAAGGAGTCCAAATTCCTACAATGGTGGGAGAAGGGGGTGAACACTATTTAACAGATACTGAGAAAGCAAACCTATTTAGTAGGGAATTTAGAGATTCAGTCGATGATTGTCAAGAGTTGGAAACCGAAACAGAAGATAGAGAGGGAGAGAGACAGAGGGAAACAAGAAGCTTCTCATTCACAAACGAAGATATTTTCAGAGAAATCCAACTGCTTCAGCAAGGAAAAGCTGCAGGAAGTGATCAAATTACTGGGGAGGTATTAAAGACAGTGGGGTGGTACATAGTGCCTTATTTAAAATTTCTCTTTGACTATGTCATAAATAATAGTGTAATACCAAAGGAATGGAAGGAATCTATAATAATACCAATTTATAAAGGAAAGGGTGATAAAAGGAAACCAGAGAACTACAGACCAATCAGCCTGACCAGTATAGTTTGTAAAATTCTGGAGAGTTTAATATCAAAGTACATCAGAGGGATATGTGATGATAAAAATTGGTTCATGAGGAGCCAGTATGGATTTAGAAAGAAATTTTCTTGTGAGGCACAACTGGTGGGATTTCAGCAGGACATATCAGATCAGTTGGATTCAGGAGGTCAGTTAGATTGCATAGCCATAGATCTTTCCAAAGCCTTTGATAGAGTGGAACATGGAATATTATTAAAGAAATTGGAGGGAATAGGATTGGACGTAAGGGTTACACGTTGGATAAAAGCATTTCTAAATTCAAGGGTTCAGAAAGTCAAAGTAGGAAATAATGTATCGCAGGAAGAGAAAGTTTGGAAGGGAATTGCACAGGGTAGTATAATCGGTCCGTTACTTTTCTTAATATACGCAAATGATTTAGGGAACAATATAACATCAAAAATAAGATTGTATGCAGATGACATAATTGTTTATAGAGAAATAAACAACATTGAGGATTGTTCAGAATTACAAAGGGACCTTGAAAGTATCCAACAATGGGTTGAAGAAAATAATATGAAGGTTAATGGAGGCAAATCAACTGTTACAACTTTTACAAACAGGAGCTCTAAAACTGAATTTGAATATACTTTGGATGAGGTAGTTATCCCAAAAGATGGCAAGTGCAAATACTTAGGTGTGAGATTTGAAAGTAATTTGCACTGGAAGGGTCATATTGATGACATTGTTGGGAAAGCATACAGATCATTACATGTCATAATGAGGCTACTTAAAGGATGCAACAAAGAATTAAAAGAAAAAAGTTACTTGAGTATGGTTCGTCCATTATTGGAATATGCAAACAGTGTTTGGGATCCTCACCAAGAATACCTAATAAAAGAAATAGATAGTGTGCAGAGGAAAGCAGCAAGATTTGTAACAGGGGATTTCAGGAGAAAGAGTAGTGTATCAGAAATGTTAAAGGAACTTGGGTGGGAAACTTTAAGTAAGAGAAGGGAGAAAACTAGACTTACAGGATTATATAGAGCCTATACAGGAGAAGCAGCATGGGGAGATATCCGTGAGAGGCTTCAGTTGGAAAATAATTATATCGGCAGGACTGACCACAAATATAAAATTAGAAGGAATTTTAGCAGAAGCGATTGGGGTAAATTTTCATTCATTGGGAAGGGTGTGAAGGAGTGGAACAGTTTACCAGGGGCAGTGTTTGATCCTTTTCCAAAATCAGTACAGATATTCAAGAAGAGAATAAACAGCAACAGAGAAAATAAATGAAGTGTTAGAGGGCATTCGACCGGTGCAGGTTATTGTAAATAAAAAAAATGTGTGTGAATAAATTAATTCCATCCCCTGGTCTAAGGAGTTTGGACAGCCAAAGTAGGGGACTGCCTGTAGGGGTGAAGTACAGTGGGGACTTCGAGGGCCCTGGGACCGCTACGGTAGCTGTGAAGGCCCTTCAGGAACTCTGAAAAGTGGTGGCAAAAGGGGCTCTGGTTAAGACGCAGCAGGTCGTTATGCTACTTAGGATCCAGAACGGGTAAAAAAAAAAAAGTAAATAAATAAATGCAATGTAAATATTAATGTTATACCAGTTTTATAGTATCATTTGAAGCAATTCCACATACTGTATATCAGTTGACTATATTTGTAAGTAGTACAGGAGATATTATAATTAGAATTTTGTAAACAATATAAATTTATTAAGGATGAGCTGTGTGTTTAATAGAAAACATTGTTAGCGTAAATTGTATAATATTGTATTATAGGAAAAATTTTCTTCTCTTGTTAATTTAATATTTAGTGCTTGACAATAATGTATTTTAGTGTACCATTTGCCACCGAGGTAGACACCTCATTTGCAAATAAAGAGATTTTGATTTTTGATTTGATTTGACACTTATCTCAAAAACTGAAGATGTTACAGTCATGATAATTGGTATTTAGAAAATCCTTTACTAATAAAGAAAGAAATATATTTTTCTGGAAAATTCACTTGGGGGGGGGGGGGGTAGGGGGGAGTTTGAAAGGAAGTGGAAAAAAGTGAATTCTTTTATGGGGATACTTATATCTCAAAATTGAAGGTAACAGACGTGAAAATTGGTATTTGGAATCTCCTTTAAACATAAAGAAACATGCCTTCTTTTTTGGTGGGAGGTTGGGGGGGAGAAATCAACTTAACAGCAGTGGGGTGAAAAAGGTGTTGAGACCAATTGATTTTACTGTTCATAGTGTACGTGATTCTGATCATAAACCGATCATTTTTTTATCTTTCCTGGGTTCGTTTTCAAGAGCCATTTTTTCCTTTGGAGAACTTAAAGTTAGATTACAGTAGATTCTCCTGGCATATAAATACAAATTTAAACACATTTGAAATAAACAATAGGAATGATATTGACCGTGCAATTGTTTACCTCTATAATGTCAATAATCCATGGAAGTATATCGTTCGTATTGCCAGAAATCCCGCATACTTGTCTACGCGCAACAATGGTGCTGGTCACATTGTTAGCCATGACAATGGCAGCAGATATAATTTACTGCCAAGTAGCGGTCTTACATCTTGCTGCGGGGTCCAGAACATCAATAATAATAACCTAAATTCAAATAATATCACTCACCCTAATAATAATAATAATGATAATAATATTAACAATAATGTTCTGGACCGTCATCAAAATGTGCGGACCGCACTTGAAACAGTTCCTAGCTGGGTAATGACTATGAATGCAGTCCGGCTGCGGGTTCAGTACCACCAAGGCACCCAAGACGACACCACGCCGGATCTCCTCAAGAATTTAATCCATATTAAAAATGCTTATAAGAAAAGATGGCAAAGATTTAGGGACCCAACTGACCAGGCAGAATACCTGGAGCTAACCCAGGAAGTACGAAATCGATTGCAGGAAGGAAAGATTGAAAAATGGGAGTAACTTTCCCGTCACATTGTGTATTTTGGTGGATTATATATAAAATGTTAAGCATTCAATTATAAATTACAGTATAATACCGTAGCGAAGCATGGGCGTCTTGTTAGTTGATATATACATAATGTGTATCATAAATAAACTGAAAACTACACTCTTCTATTTACAATCTTATTAAAATGTCATAGAGTCTTTTAAAAATGACTGAAATCTTCCAACCCAGTGTTTATATCTGCTAAATGTTGTGGCTACTTGCATATTATAACCACCTGTCCTCGAACACTGCCTAGGGTGTTAGCTTCTCACTTCACAATAAATGAATATTTTGTTGTTCACACATAAACATAGTTGGCCTTGACCTTAGTTTTTATCATTTGAGGCAACATGCTAGCCAGTTGAACATTGATATCAGAATCTATATTTTACTCCTCCATTTGCATATTGGAAAATGATTGTTTTGACTTCCAACCAACGGACCTACTGCTGGAAGTCAAGGGCAAGGTGGATGCAGAAACTTTCAAATAGAGTAAATGAAAGAGTTTCTTGTTTGGGAGTCAAAACAATCATTTTAAAATATGCAAATGGAGGTGCCTAGCATGTTGCCCCAAACAATAAGAAACTAAGGTCAGGGCCAACTATGTTCACATGTGTACAATAGAATATTAATTTATTGTGGAGTGAGAAGCTGCCACTCTAGGGTATGTTCAAGGACAGATGGTTATAATATGGAAGTAGCCGTAACATTTAGCAGGTGTAAACTCTGAGTTGGAAGATTTCAGTCATTTTTAAGAGATGCTGATTTTAAGGAATCAGTTATTTGTAAGTAATAGACAAGAAAGGCATTTTAATTAGATTATAAATAGAAGAGTGTAGTTTTGAGTTTCTTTATGACACATTATATATTAATTAAGAGCTGCTTAGATTAAATATGTTGTACAGATTGTAAGAGGACTTGTTAAGAATGTGACTGGTGTTTAATAATAACTAAAAGCAATAGGTCCAAGAGATATTTGGTAGTTTGAGTAAACAACTGAGGAACAGGACACTAAGGTCCTCGAAACATGTATGGTGTATTATTTGATAATAAATAATTAAGTAACTTTAAGTATTGACAAGGCTGATTTCAAATATTGAATTCATTGGAGTAGAGATTGTAGTCAATATGGACCCATACAAAATCAAACCATAATGGTTAAGTTAATTACCCAACACTACTGTCGCCCCAGCCCAACCCCAACACACTGACTCCAACTCTGACTCTGACAGGCTGTTTGCGGTTAGCCTCCGTTTTTTTAGAAATAACGTGATGAGTATTTGAATATTCACAATGTGGTTAGTGATGAAACACTCTTGTTGCACATTCCAGAAATGTATGGGGAAACCAGACGAAGAGAACAATACATGGAAGAGCCAGCCATGCCCTCCAGGCCAGCTGGGAGGTTTCCAGTTGTCTGACTAACCAGTCCCTTCCAGAAAGTACTGATAGGTGCCACCACAGGGCTGGCATGTAACAGTATGCTTTCTCGAAGTCTATGAACACACAGTCCAACTCTTTCTGTACTTCACGGTTGCACCACAGTAGGGCTACATAAGCAATACTTACCATAGCTGCAGTACTAGCAGTAGTGACTCGAAGTCCAGCCCAAGGAAATTGTAGCCACACTGAGTAACAAAACAGCAAATTTAAAGGAATTGGAAACTTTGAGAAACTGTGATTTCCGTTAAGAACAAAATATCATAACAAGCGGCAACTAAAGGCCAGGATATGGACAGTGGACGGGACCCTACGAGTTCATGGATTGTAGGACTTTCATGAACTGAAGTTCAAAAAATAACTTAACCTTTTTTTAAAATGAGCTCATTAAATATTTGTAACAGAAAAGGATTACTTAACCAGGTATACATTGGAGGGTCAAAAAGTGGTGTCATGATTAACTGCCTTGCCTTTGCTGATGACGTTGCGCTGCTATCTAGGAATACTGACACAGCAATAGAACAGCTGAATGTACTAAAACTACAAGCAGAAAAAGCAGGACTACAGATTTCTTTCGAAAAAACTAAATATATAACAGACATCAAAACAGCCCCTCGGTATCTGAAGACAGAACACAGTAAATAGAAAGAGTTGATAGCTTTAAGTACTTGGGTGAAATAGTGCAATTGAAAACTAATGAAAGAGATGCAAACAACACCAGACGGGAGAAAATGGCTGCGGCTTTTCGTAGGACGTATCCTGTATACAAGAAGAAAACCATCTCCAGACGAGCTAAACTAAGGCTCTACAATACAGTGATTAAAATGGAATGTCTGTATGCTGGTGAATGCCTCCAAATGACAGGAAAAGTGGGAGTGAGAGAAGCTGAGAAATTCGAAAGAAAGATCCTTCACAAAATAATGGGTCCAAAGATTGTGGATGGGCAGTATAGGCTGCGAGGAAGGGAAGAACTTTACCGAGACAATGAAAGGCTAACTGAGTCCATGAGAAAACGGAGACTTAAATTCTATGGGCATTTATTTAGAATGGATGAGAAGAGACTAACGAAAAGGATTTTCACAATACTAGACAGCAGACCTAAAGTGTCAGACAAATGGTTCAGGGAGGTGAGAAAAGATCTCAAACAGGTGGGACTAAATTCAGAAGGCATCTCAAACTGAACAAAGTTTAGGTCAGTGTTCAACAGATTTCAGGGATTCCATGACGAACCAAAACTTAACCATGGGTGGACGGAAGAAAGAAGACAGGCTGCCAGAGAAAGGATGCTAAAGTTCTGGGCTGTGAGGAAGGCTTCCAGAAACATGTAATTGTTATCTAACGTGGTCTCTAATGGCCGTAAATGAATATATATATTTGTAACAATAACAACAAGGTAAAATTTACATAAATGTAATCAAAAAGAAAGAGACAAATGTTTTAGTACAACATACTCAAACATTAAAACTAGAGCCGAGATGCACGAAAACTAGATCTGTTCATAGTAGAACACAAATGTGCCTTGGCACAAATGAACTGATTTTCCATTTTCTGCTAAGGGAGCAGTCCCAAAATTACCTTTTAAACCCCCCCCCCCCCTTCTTTTTTTTTTTTTTACAATTTTGCTTTACGTCACAGCGACAACACGAGATAGTTCTTACGGTGACAGGGGGATAGGAAAGGACTATGAGTGGGAAGGAAGTGACCGTGTCCTTAATTAAGGTAAAGGTACAGCTCCAGCATTTACATGATGTGAAAATGGGAAACCATGGAAAACTATCTTCAGGGTTGCCAACATCTCCAGCATGTACGCTCGTAGCTACGTGACCCAGACCACATAGCCACTTGCTCAGCCCAAAAGAATAGTCATCATCATCATCATCATCACCTGCAGTTTCCAGCTTGTGGCCAAGTTTGCTTGGAACATAAGCCTCCCCATCTCCTCTTGTCTTCTCACCACTTCTTCCACCACCTGTCTTTCACAAGTCTAACCCCTCATCCACGTCGTGGGAGATAGGCAACATCATAAAGTAGGGAATAGCCTGTGTGAATGAAGTACAGTGGAGACTAAATATTCCCCAAGACCGTTATGGTAGCCGTGAAGAATCCTGAAAAAGATGGCGGATAACGGGGCTCCAGTGAAGTCACGACAGGCCTAGCAAGTTGGTGGTGAATATTAACTCGCTTTCAAGAATGCAAGGAACAATCCAAAAGTATAATAATTTACCTTAATTATAGTTATAGTTTACAGCAACATTCCACCAGCAATTTAGCGTTTTTTGCATTTTATGTTCTCTGTTAATTTTCTTGTTTGATTATTGTATCTATCTGATGTTAATTTTCTTTCTTATTTGGTGGTGACTTTGTAAATATTTTTCCAGGATTATTTCCCAACTAGAGCTGATATTCATTTAGCAGTTGAAAGGGAAATGGCACACAGAGTCGTAGAAGATAACCCGAGCATTGTGTTACGTCATGCTGCTATGACTAAATGCAAACCAATTGTACAATTCATCGCACCTCCGTACGATATAGGTGAGAAAACAAACTAATGTTGAAATTTAGTTGTTAGATTTCAGAACTACATACACTGACATGCCAAACGTCATTGGATAGATGTGTAGTATCATGTAGGCGCTCCTCTGCCTTGGCCTAGTACAGCAACTATTCAAGGCATCGATCCCACAGTAGAAGAAACACTTTAGTTTCATTTTAATTTAATTGATTGCTTGCTACAGGATTTTCATCCCAATTACAGCAGCAATCTTTGTGATACACAGAGAACTTACAAATAATTATTACTTAATATTACCTAATGTTATCTCATTTTAATCTAATCCTTTTTGCTGAGAAACTGAATTACTTTCTAGACATTCTGCATTGCCATAAAAACAAAGTTGAACTACATAAATAGAAGTCTCACAATTAATAACAGTAACACAATATACAGTCTACAGCACTAACATTTGGAAACACACACACAAAAAAAGTGTCAAAGAACAATACATTGCTTATTATGACATTAATGGGAATATAAAGGCTGGCCGGTGTGATGCTCCATTCTGACTGTGGGATCAATTACATGGCCTTTCTTGCTGTCATGAATTCTTTTAAAAATATTGTTATGTTTGTACTGAAATCAAGAGCATTATTTTTCTGAGATGCACCATTATAAATACTGCATAGTCTGTAAAGTGGTGAATTTTTATGGGCAGATGTTCTAGCTTTCTTATTTGAAAATGATAAATGAAATCTTGAATTTGGGCATGGCACATGGAAATTCAGGAGGGAAAGAAACTCAGGATTATCAGTTTGTGAATTTATTATTTTATATATGAACTTTTCTGCATCTTTCTGCCTTCACTCTTCTAAACTTTCTATTTCTAAATTTAACAAAAGCTCGTTGTACGAAACCATAAAGAGGATATTGTGATGTTCTTTTAAAATGTAAATATTTCAAGTATTTCTTTTGCACCCTTTCAAGTTGATACACATGCATTTTGTACCTAGGGCTCCAAACCACACTTGCGTGTTCCACTTTTGACCTGACCAAGGTGTTGTACAACTTAATACACGTTTTTATGTTTTTAAATGGTTTCACATTTCTTATCACAAATCCTAAAGTTCTACATGCTTCAGTGACCACTTTCTGTACCTGAAAAGTGAAGGTCAGCTCCCAGTCTAATAATACTCTGAGGTCTTTCCATTCTGTTATGGCTCTCAGGTCATCGCACCCTTACTTGTAAGTGTAGAGAGAGGGTGCTTTATATCAGGCAAACAACATGGACACATTTTGGAATGTTTAGATATAATTTATTTTCTGCGGCCCAGTCTGTTATGTTATTCAGGTCTAACTGGAGATGTTCATTGTTGCTGATTGTTGGAATGGCTTTGAATACTTTGAAGCCATCGGCATTCAGTATGCAATCAGAATAAATCACTCGATCGGGTAGATCATTTATAAATGTGAGAAATATTAACGGGCCCAAATTAGACCTTTGAATTATTCCTGATTTTACCACGTATTCTCTAGAATTAAATCTTCTATATGACACACATCGTTTCCTTCCACTCAAGTAGGAAGAGAAGAAACATAACAATGAATGAGAGAACCCCAAATTATTTAAAAGTATATCATGATTAATTTTGTCGAAAGCTTTCTCAAAATCCATGAATATGACATCCATCTGATCGCCGCTTTCGAGAGCGGTAGATACCGCCTGTGTGAAATTAATCAAACTGGTAACTGTAGATTGTTTTGAAAGAAATCCATGCTGTTTTTCTGATATTAAAGGTCTTATGTGATTCTATATTCTAAGATATAGTACAAATTCAAAAAATGTTGTTACTGCTGACAGTATGGATACTGCCTGTAGTTATTAATCAGCGTGGGGTCTCCTGATTTAAATATTGGGCACACTCTCGACACTTTCCATAAGAATAGAAATTTAGACGTTTTGAAAATTAAATTGTAAATGAAGAGAAGGAGGTACTTAAGATGCTCCTTGCAACCTTTAAATACATACGGTGGTGGTGGTGGTGATTATTGTTTTAAGAGGAAGTACAACTAGGCAACCATCCTCTATATAACACTAATCAGAGGGAAAAGTGGAAGGGATCCGATACTTCGAAAAATGAAGATATCGGTCAAAGAATGACAAGGGCCACGAAGGGAGTGAAAATGAAAGACTCCCTAGCCCTCGCAAACCTAATAGCGTCGGGGTCGGAAAAGAACAAGAGTTGACCAAGTGAGGTCAGATAGGATAGATGATGGCATAAGTAAGTGGAAGCAATGCCAGGACTCAGCTGAGGACCCCGTGGTCGCCAACCCACGCTCCATAGTTCAGAGTCCCTGGGGCTAAATACATAAGGTGGAATTTGATCCGGTCCCACGGATGACTTTGGTTTTTCTTCATTACCATTTCAACCTCTTTTAGGTTTATAGCGCTGATATTTAAACAATTTGTATTAACACATGAATTCTTTGGACAAGTATATTGTGCCATGTCTGGAACATGTACAGAATAGAAGAAATTTGCAAATCCTTCGGCTATATTCTGATCGTTATCTAATATTTTATCTCTGTATTTGAATGCATTGCAATTACCATTATTATTTCTTTTATTTTTGGCATAAGCCCAAAAATATTTTGTATTACCTGATATATCTTGTTCTACTGGTGGTATATACCTTTTATAAGCTGATCTTATCGCCGACTTTACTTCCGATCTTATTTTTTTGAATTGTCTATTACAATATTCTGAAGTGTGCTTTCATTTTCTGCAGTATTCTTTTTCTTTTATTGTTTTTATTATGTCATCCGTAAACCAAACCAGATACTTCCTAGACTTTGCCTTGCATGTTTGAGGAACCAATACGTTTATTGCAGAGTATACGTTCATGTAAAAGCAGTCTACTGCATTATCGACAACATTGCATTCGTATAATGTTCCCCAATTTATACTTCCTAGCTCAATGTACAGACGTTCAAAGTCGGCTCTCCTGAAATTTTAAGCTGTTTGGAAGATTCCATAGCCTTTTTTATGATCTGGAGTGACCTAGAGTTCTATTTCTAGGGCGGGGTGGTGAGCATCCTCAAAAAGTATGAGATCATCACTCTTTATGCATGCAACGTTTGTTACTGACTGACTAATTAACATTAGATCCAAAGTTTTCTAAGCTCCTGTGTTTGTTTAAATGTAGGTCTGTTTTGTTATTACATATTGATGGCATGTTAAAATCTCCGGCAATTATTATATCATGTCGTGGATCTCATGAGGTTCCAACCAGCCAATTACCTCCCAATGTATCCCTGACTTTGAAAAAGGTGGCACGTAAATACCTTAAACATACCCGACTTTCCCTTGAATGAGTAATTTTAGAAGCAATCCTTCAAAACCCCTCATTGCTTGCTCAACTTTCAAGACAGATAATCCGCTCTTGACTGCTGTGAGGACGCCACCGCCCCTCCCTGCCCCACCCCTAGCTCTATCGGCTCTGTATACTCTGTACTGCCTACTGTTGACCTCCCTGTCATACACACTAGACTCAAGCCAGCTTCACTTAAAATACAAATGTCTATGTTACTACATAATAGGTTCTCATTGTGCCTTTGCTGGCAAGATGTAGTGTTTACAGTGCACTATGTCTTCTGGTATGGGCTAGAGCAATTTTGTTACTTTCATTGATCTGTCTCAGCTTTATCCTTGGCTTTGACAAAATGAAAGTGACTGAGGTATGAGTGATGCTAGTAATGCCATTCCTTCTGCAGCCAGTCCCTGCTATGAATGGTGTGAAAATATTGCTCATAGGGTCGGTTGGTGCATGCATTTCAGTGGGCTTGGCAGACTGATATGTAATAGCAACTTCTGGCTCGGTGAGGAAAGCAACGGGAAACTACCTCACTCCTCATTTCCCTAGTACGCCTCTTCAGTGATGCCCAGGCCATCTATGACAGCTGATGGCGGAGCTGTTGAGGATCCAATCAACCTTCGGGCTGAGGACTAAACATACATACAGGTTCTCATTGAATATATCTAATTTTGTTTTCAGTCCACATACATTTTGATAATAAATTATCAGGTTTTTATTATCGTTATCACAATGGATCACAATAAAAATGAAGAAATCCACTTACCACAATAGATTTCTTCATTTTGACAATTACTTATAAATTGTATAATTTTTAATTTTTAAATTGACCTTTTGTCATGAATTATTAAGAAAAGAATATTCATTAGGACATATAGTCTATGGAATATTGTACAAGTGTTTCCTTGATGACTTCTTTCAATTGTAGAATGATAACTGCTTTCAATTGTAGAAATAATTTATTTTTCTCTTGAGATTTTTGTTTGTTTTAATGTTGTCAATCTTATGTTAATTTTAAGGACACATCCTCCAAAGGATTACTTTGTCATTTTATGTATTTTTCATCTAAACAGTGTTATGTGGCTGAAGATGTAGATAATATACAAAACATGTACCACTTTT
The DNA here is from genome assembly GCF_040414725.1 of Anabrus simplex. NCBI lineage: Eukaryota > Metazoa > Arthropoda > Insecta > Orthoptera > Tettigoniidae > Anabrus > Anabrus simplex. The sequence goes on along the minus strand of NC_090271.1, from coordinate 41,412,737 downwards.
AACCATTAAATTGCCTTAGGCAATCATTGTATCGACTAGGTGGAAAATAAATAAATGCTTAGTTGTGAATCTATTGAAGTGGGATACGGACCATGAAGCTAATTTTATGTAATCCTAATGCCAACCAGGCAAACAAAGAAGCTAACACCTACCTCAACTTAAAGATGAAAATAGCTAAAGTGACAAAAGATATAGTGGTTTTGAAGGAATGCCTTAAAAATAATTTGATGCCCAGTTTTCTTAAAATTGCCCAAAGAAAAACTATATATTCTAATCATCATAAGTTTACTCAAATGAAAGTCAATAAAATATGGTTAAAAATAGAAATTAAAAATATGTATAAAAGAAAGAAACTTCTTAATGAGAAAATGTACTTTGCACACCTCTCAGCACCACTGAACTTGCTTCCTCGGGAATGGGATTCTTTCCAGAAACATATCAATGAGAAAATGGAGAACACAGTTAAAATGAAACAAGAAATTTTGGATAATAAATTTTTTAAGTTGAAAAATTTAGCATCTAATAGAGAAGAAAGAAGGTTAGTTCCTAATCTTACATTTGATGATAGTGTTTATCCACCTCCAATTAAAAACTTGTCTAAGATAGAATTTAATGAAGAAGAAACCTCTATTTTAAGTCCAGGCCCTAATTTCAATTGGCCAAGTTCAAACAAAAGTTATGATTTAATCACCACATTAGCAGAAACAGAAACAGCAATACAGAATCTACTTGTAGATTTACTGAATGACGTAAGGTATGAAGCTAAGAAGAAAATTCCTATTTTAGTAAAAGTTTTACAATCACTTCGAGGCGCCAACAACTTAAAGAAAAAAATCAAGCAAAAAAACTTAATAATCACAAAAACAGTTAAAGAAGGAACAGTTGTAGCCCTAGATAGGAATGTTTATATTGAAAAAACAGGAACATTTTTTAATAACAATTCGTTTAGTACAGTTGATAAAGACCCGACATCACATATTCAGAGGGATCTTAAAAAACTATTAAAAAGTGCATCTTTCTTGTTTAATGAACATGATGTGCAAACATTAATAAATATGAACCCTAGACTCCCGACTGTGATAGCACTGCCAAATTACATAAACAGGGAGAACCGATTAGACCTATCATAAATTTCAAAAATTTATAAAACCTCTAGATTTATACATAATTTCTTATCAAGTAAATACGTATTTCATTGTAAAACACCTATCAAAAACTCAGTGGATTTTTGCAATCTAACTAAAGATTTTAAACTTGGATCATCTCACACGACATGTTCGTTTGACATAACCAACATGTATACAAACATTCCAATAGAAGACACTATCAGAATCATTAACTCCTCAGCGCCGACCTCTATACGTGGTATAGACCCTCTTTTCTTCCGTAGCCGCCGACCTCTATACGTTGTATAGACCCATACATGGTTTCACATTTACGACTATAGCGCGAAGAGTTTTGTAGTTATTGATATGCAAATTGTTTTGTTTCCAAGAAGACATTTTCAGGTTTGTCAGTGTTGTAAATAAGAATTTAAAATCGTTATAATGTAGTTGTTTTTGCAAGGTTAATTATTTGTCAAGTAAGTCTGAGCACTAATTTCTGCTTTTTTTTTAAAAGTCTGTTTGTTTCATTCTTTCCCACAGAAGAAAATAAAGAAATGATGATCTGAGAAGTTTGTCTTTTCGCGTGATATTCTTTGCTCTATTTGTACATTGGGAGTGCGGTAAATTTATTATATTCATCTTTATTTCTCAGCTCGTAATATTTTCGTAACTCTCCACGAGCGCTCTGTGTAGGCAACAGCAAGTGCTGCTTTCTGTCATACGATACGAGAGCCAGTTGTTCATGGTACATATCTCGCTTGAAAGACTATGTCTCGACCTTTCATCTGAAATATGTATCGAGTTGATTTGTTTCGCATACAGTAAGTGTTATTCCCCTCATTCAGTTTCGTCCTGCTGCTTTCAGTCTCGCTGCAGCTTTATCAGTCCGTGTGGCGCGACGCGCTCAGCCGTGGTTTGACTGACAGTAACGTGCTTGGAATATTGTATAATTCAGATGAACGTTTAGTCGGAAGTAGTAATGACAGTATTAGCAGCGTTGATAATGAAATAGATGATGTAGCAGTGGTAAATGATGAGAGTGACGATGAGGAGGAAACAGTACTTGGAAATTTCGTGTAGGAGACTACTGATAATTATACATGTCAAAGGGAAGTTTTCAACAGTGAATTATGATTCCTAACTTCTCTAATAATATTCACACATGTCACAGAGACAAATATTGAGCAATTAGGGGTACCTTATCGGAGCAGCTGGTGAAAGGTTTGTTTACAAAATACGCTTGCTCGGGCGGGGAAAGAAATATTCAGGGCCGGCGCGCATCAGATAATACAGTTCCAAGGTTGCAGAAAAGACATTTTATCAGGAAATTAGCAGCGAAGAGTGAGAAATCCAAACCTCAGAGACGTTGTATCGTGTGTTAAAAACACGACGAAAAGAAGACATCAGTGTACTGCTGCCAGGAGTGTGACTTGGGTCCCTGTCTCGAAGAGTGCTTCGAACTCTCTCACTCGGAACTAAATTACTAAGGAAATGTGAAACAATTATGTAATTATCTGCACGTACTTAGTTCTGTCATAAGGAATTCCAAGTTTCGTGAATATCGGGCTACTCTTATAATTGTAGTAACGTTGTAAGTGAATCAATGTATTTCAGTCGCGCGTAGTTGAAATCTCATCCGGCCGCGGGGTAGGAAGCTCTTTAAATGGCTGCGACGCTGAGGGGTTAAAAAGAATTTAATGAAGAACAAATTAATAAACATACCAGAAATTGAAGATTTTATTAATGTTTTAAAATTTATGTTAAATCAAAATTATTTTACGTTTAATAATAAAATTTACTGACAAAAAGGACTCTCGATGGGAGCCCCAGCTTCAGGAATATTGGCTAATATATACTTAGACTATTTGGAATACACGAAAATTATTAATCAAATAGAGGGTTAGGATTTTTGGACATGATATGTGGACGATGTTTACGCTATAACAGATAACAGACTCACCGACAGCAAAAACGTTTTAAATATATTGAATAATTTGGATTCCAATATAAAATCACTTTAGAGGAAGAAGTAGAAAGATCACTGAATTTTCTGGACATAGTAACAATGAGAGAAGAAAAAGGATTTTCTTTCAAAATACACAGAAAATCCACTTTCACACTGACCACTATCAAGAACAACTCGTTACACCCTGAGGCACAGAAAGATCAGCATATTATAGTTACGTTAACAGAGTGTTTAGTATTCCTTTATCCAAATCTGAAAGGAATAAAGAACTGTTGTTTATCCAACAACAAGCCCTCTTGAATGGTTTCAACAATAACATGAGTGATAAAATAATTAATAAATTTTCGTAGAAGCAACAATCTAAATTAGCAATCGAACCTAGTAAAACTGAGAAATACATCAAGTTCACATATAATAATCCAAACATACACGTAATAACAAATTTATTTAAGAGAAAAAATTTCAAAATTGTATTTTCCACCAATAACAACATGAAACATAGTATTTTCAACCATGATACAATAAATCTCTTGGAGAAAAGATGAATTGTTTGATTCAGGAATATATAAACTCACATGCTTTGAGTGCAAGAATACATACATAGGACAGTCTGGCCGCAATTATAAAGTAAGATATTTAGAACATGTGAATGATGAAAAACATAGAAGATTCTCGGCTATGGGATCACAGATGACTGCCGCAGGTCATAAATTTACCAACTTAGAACAAGACCCGACAATCATAAAAAAATTTAAAAAGGGCAGCTTAATGAACGCATATGAAGATATATACATTTAATCTAGACCAACTTGTAAAGAAAAATGATAACCTTAATGAGGCTGTAGAATATAAAAATCCATTATATTATCAAATTCTAGTATATTTGAAAATGCTTGAGAATGATCACTAAAAAAGAATTTGAATTTCTCCACCTACAGATAGCCCTACAACTTATTCCTCCTCAGTTGAAGCTATAGATGACAGCAAGGAGGTATTTGCTCAGGTGCAAGAGCAAGGAAGAACGCATCATCAATATTACACCAGACATAAGACTGTGAAAGAATGTCAGGAGTTACTGTTCCAAAGGAAAGCAGGCTTAATAAGAATTGACTACTAGGAATTAGTAATATTTTCATCTGCATTAATAATAAGACCTACATTGTGATAACTGGATTTCTTCATTTCGACAATTTCTTATAAATTGTAAATAAAAAAAAATTAAAATATAAAATGACCTTTTTCATGAATTATTAAGAAAAGAATATTCATTAGGACATATTCTCTATGGAATATTGTACAAATGTTTCCTTGACAACTGCTTTCAATTGTAGAAATAATTTATATTTTTTCTCTTTAGATTTTTGTTTATTTTAATGTTGTCAATCTTACGTTAATTTTAAGGACACATCCTCCAAAGCATTACTTTGTCAATTTATGTATTTTTCAGCAAAACAGTATTATGTAGCTGAAGATATTGATAATATATGAAACATGTACCACTTTTAACCATTAAATTGCCTTAGGCAATCATTGTATCAACTAGGTGGAAAATAAATAAATACTTAGTTGTGAAAAGAGTAGTGTTACAAAAATGTTGCAAAGTTTGGGCTGGGAAGAACTGAGGGAAAGACGAGCTGCTTGACTAAGTGGTATGTTACAAGTAATGAAAAACATTTTTTCCGTATTGAAAGAATCTCAATAATAAATGTAAGAAATTTATTTTAACTTCACCCTATTCAATACAGTACAAGATGTTAACGTGTTAGTTAAACATCATTAAAGTAGTTGAGACATGGTTCACCCCTATTGTGGGGCATCATCAGTCATATCAATACCTCAAAGTTCTACCAGACGTCTGGTTAGAAAATTGTAAAACATGTTGCATAAGTGAATACATTAAAAAACTTTACAGTGTCTTATTATTAACAAAATAAGAAAATTAAGAATATGTTGCACATGCTTGTGAATTTTCACTTAAACAAGGCTGTTGTATGTGTAATAAATGACAATAGTGATAGTGTAAAATCTTATGCGATGCTAAAATTCGAAGACAGTTTAAAATTTATTTACAAATATTGGAAATGGATACAGAATACATACAATTCAAACACTATACACGTATTTAGATATGAAATGATGTGGAAAACCATTCCAAATTCATGCTAATTTCACTTAAATTTGATCTTTATATTACACTAGCATGTGCCCGCGGCTTTGCCCGTGTTTATAAACTGAAGCGTTAAATGTTTCTAAACTATTTATTTAAAAGCAAATTAAAACATTATATTCATTAACTCGCATCGTTTTAATGTAAATTGCATGAAATACATTATTTTATTTTTATTATATTGTTACTTTCAATGCTTAACATACTGGGTTGAAGGATTGTACAAATAATATTATATAATGTTATATAATACGAAATATATTTCCTTATAGAGCTTTGGAATAAACTATATTAATGTCCTTCCATTTGGAGGTAAGATGTATACTGTATCGTGTTTGCCTTTCGAACTCTTGAACAATCCACGTACAGCTGACAATGGCAAAAGCACCGTTTTCGAAGATGGAGTCCTACAGCTTTAAACGATTGTCCTATGTCAACATTTCAGATCTCGCTGTACAGTAGATTTGACTGGGCTTCACACACATACACCCAAACACTTCCGAATATTACGGACTGAGGGCTTCTTGTGTCACGGACCGAAAATGGCTTCCTACTCAATGGACTTACAGTCCGAGGAATACTACTTCACCCGCAGCATGCTCAGTAATTATGGTGGCTTCAATAATATCGTCATCAGTTTCAGAGCCGTATTCATTGCAGAGTATCAACAGCGTCATATGCCCTCACACCATATAAGACCAAAAACGGTTTCCTACGCCCTGGAAGTAAAATGGCTCCTTGAATACTGTCTTCTCTATCTTATGTACATTGCCTAGCGACAGCATCTCGATGCATTTAATCTTGGTGACAACACGTTGGATTGTCATATCCCAGTACACTTTTTCCGATGGTTTTTCATTCATAACTCACCAATGAAAGTGAAAATAAAAATTCCAGCTTCGAGGTGCATTCGGACCCGCTTCCATCTACCTACATTCAAAATTTCAGATCTCTGCGTGCTGTAGATTTTGCTGGGCATCGCGCACAGACACACAGACAGACACACACTTCCTTTTATAATTATATAGCGTGTACCTGCGGCTTTGCCCGCGTTTATTAACTGTTTTATATTTTATTTACATATTTTACGCCCACATTGGAGCACTGAAATCAATACATTTGAGTTAATTTCTTCTTCTTCTTCTCCCAGAACTTTTTCATCCTCTCCGACCTGGAAGCCCTTTGTGTGTCCGATATAGTATATTGTTTCCGTTCAACTGCTTTTAGTTTGAGACTTATGCTTTTGTTCTTCAAAATCCTCTTCTCTTTTCTGTCTTTGATTTGTTGCCGAGTTATACCCAATTCTTCCAAATCGTCCTGAACTTCTTTGAACCAATTATTATTGATTTTATTCTTCAAAAAGTAATCGAATAGTTGTTTCAATATCCTGGTGTCTGCTAATCTTGATATGTGACAGAAAAAGGAAATTCTTCTTTTACGCATTGTAGATATTATTGATTCACATTCACGATAGACAATGTTGTTAGGCAACAATCTCCACTGTCCATCAACTTGGTGTTTTTTATTAATAATTGTTCTAAGAATTCTTCTCTCAGTTTTCTGTAATTTGTCTGTTGTAGATTTTACATTTAATTTGAATAAAGTTTCACTAGCATAGGTTGCCTCTGGTTTAACTATGGAATTATAGTGTTTCAGCTTAGCGTTTATCGAAAGAGATTTTTTTTTATAGGTTGGCCAGGTAAGTCTTTGTGCTTGTTTAAATTTAGTTGTTCTGTGTTCTATTGCTTCTTTTTCATTTGTGTTCCATGTTATTATTTCCCCAAGATATTTGAATTTCTGAACAATTTTAATCTCTTTATTACTGTTCAGCTGAATAACTGGTAAATCAACTTTAAAAGTTGGCATCATTTCTGTTTTTTCAAATGAAATTTGTAATCCCATTTTTTTAGCTATAATTTCTAGTTGTTCAATTTGAAATTTAGCCTCTTCTATTGTATTTGCAAGTAATGCTAAATCGTCCGCAAAAGCAAGGCAGTTGAGTTTAATATTTCTACCGATCTTGATAGTTGGTTGGCATTTCTTGTTCCTGTTTTATATAATAAAAACTATGTTTTCCTTATAGAGCTTCCAGTTGAACTATATATTAGTGTCTTTCCAAATGGAGCTAAGATATATAGTGCGTTTACCTTTCCATCAATCAATCAGTCAATACTGATCTGCATTTTGGGCAGTCGCCCAGGTGGCAGATTCCCTATCTGTTGCTTTCCTAGCCTTTTCCTAAATGATTTCAAAGAAATTGGAAAACTCTTGCACAAACCACGTACAGTTGGCAATGGAAGAAGCAGCCTTTTCGAAGATGGAGTCCTACAACTTTAAGAGAGTGTTCTTGTGCCTTGTTGATGTTCGTAGCGAAACTGAAACAAACGGGGAACTGCAGACATCTAAACTTAAACTGTATATCCGAAGAAATTTTTTGAATCCTAGGAATAGATATTACTTCGCTCGCGGAATGCCCAATCATGAGAATGGCTTCAATAATATTAGTCATCAGTTTCTGAGTCATTTTCATTGCAGAGGGCAGGATTCTTATTCTTAAGAAGGATAATCGGTGCCACAATCGTCTGCTCTAAGATGTTGGAGGGTACTCCAGGTGACTCCAAGTCTTTCAAAAGCTCTGCCATGTAGTCAATAAACTTGTAACTTTGTAGAACATCGGGTAATTCTTGTAAAAGTTGATGACGTTGACAGCTTCACTTCTTGGAGCAAGAATCGCTCTTTGACATAGCCATGCGTAATTGGTGAAATGCTGTGGCCACGAATGTTAAACATTTCAGATCTGTGCGTGTTTATTATAATCTAATCTTCTTTACTATAGGCTATGTTTTCTCTAAATGAAATAATAAAACATGAGATTGAGTTAGTTGAAATAAAACATGGTAAGCGGATAATTCTTGTGAGTGTTGCTTATTGATGACGTTGACAGCTTCACGTCTTGGCACAAGAATTGCTCTTAGACACAGCATTGCATCTTAGGTGAAAACGTGTGCCAACCTATGACAAACATTTCAGATCTTTGTTTGCCGTAGATTTGACTTGTCCTATATATTTCCTCTAAATGTATACATGTCCAACCCTTGCCCCCTTTCTCTACGCTGTTTGGGTATGAAGTGAGATGAATCTCCGTAGCGAGTTTTTACGATCGGATATCTTTCATGACGTCAACCTACTCAGATGAGTTAAATGAGTTAATGAGATGAAATGATTGACGTGATATATGAGAGTAAGAATGAAAAGGATGAATCCCGGCGCCGGCACATAGCCCACTCCTCTCGAATAGCTCAAGACTTTACGTCCCCATCCGACGGACGAATCACTATCAACAGCAACATATGCCCTCACACCATTAAGACCAAAAACAGCTTCCTACGCCATGGACGTAAAATGGCTGCTTGAACTGTGTTTTCTACCTGCCTTATGTACGTTGCCTAGCGACAGTGACTCTATGCATATAATCTTGGTGACAGCACGTTGGATTGTCATATCCCAGTACACATTTTACGATGGTTTTTCGTTCATGACTCACCAACGAAAGCGAAAATGAAAATTCCGGCTTCGAGGTGCATTCGGACCCCCTTCCTATATTTTAAATTTCAGATCTCTGCGTGCTGTAGATTTTGCTGGGCATCGCGCACAGACAGACAGAAAGACAGACAAACGCTTCCTCTTATTATTATAGATTTATGATGTGGTCTAATGGAATTAGCATCAAGATGTGAAAGTTGCTATGTGATTTATAACAAGCTCATGTGAAAGGGGCGAAATATGTCTCAACTACTTTAATGATGTTTAACTAACACGATAACATCTTGTACTTTATTGAATAGGTTGAAGTTAAAATAAATTTCTTACATTTATCATTCAGTGGTTTGTTCCGAGCTGTCAGCAGAGAGATGGCGTGGAATGACATTAGTAGATGAATAAGTTTGGGTGGCATCTTTAAAAGTAGGAAAGATCACAATATGAAGATAAATTTGGAATTCAAGAGGACAAATTAGGGCAAATATTCATTTATAGGAAGGGGAGTTAGGGATTGGAATACCTTACCAAGGGAGATGTTCAATAAATTTCTAATTTCTTTGAAATCATTGACGAAGAGGCTAGGAAAACAACAGATAGGGAATCTGCCACCTGGGTGACTGCCCTAAATGCAGATCAAGATTGATTGATTGATTGCAGTGACACTTTATTTTCATAAGAGGTTGCTATCCTATTGTCAAATCTCTGCATAACATTGTTGTGTATGGTAGCATGCCTCTGAAATGGAGCAAACTTTTCAGTAATGTATGAAGAAAAGCTATTTATTTTATTTCATATAATCTAACCGTCTAATGAACTGTAGATTTCTGCCAAAATTCATGAAATTTTGCTACATCCAAGCTATGAATGAATGAATGAATGAATGAATGAATGAATATTTAGTACCCAATACAACCAGAGGTACCAAAACCGGCTGAATGTCACATGTTTGGTTGGGTTTTGAATTGATATTTTGTATCATGAGTGAAATGTGGCTATCAGTGTTTGTCTTGAGCAGACTTCTAGCAAGGTACCTCTATGGTTAGTTCCACGACTAGGTATATGGCTATATCTACTCCGTGGACCCAATGTGATCACGGATATCTCTTTTCATTGGAGGTACTTCCAGGACTTCGTTCACCAGTATACGCCCGTGAGACGTGTCTTCACGGATGGGTCTAAAATCGGCAGATATATGGGTTGCTCTTTCATCACTGATAATGTTGGCATGAAGATCTCGCCTCCCAGTGTCTGCGGTATGTAGACTGTGGAAATTTTCACCATCCCAGAAGCTCTGCAGTTTGCACTTGGTGATGAGAGAGACCACTTTCTCATGTGTACCGATTCATTAAGTTCTCTGCAGTCTATTGCAATTTGTTTCCCACAACACTCTCTGGCACAGCAGATTCATGACCTTCTAGCCAGGTTGTGTGATGCTGGCACCAAAATCACTTTCGTGTGGCTTCCAAGCCACATTGGGATTGCAGGAAATGCACATGCAGATGATGCTGCAAAGGAAGCAGTACTTTTACCTCCTAGACCTGTGATTGTACCTGATAAGGATATTTGTTCTCAGCAATCCAAACTCCCAACAAGCTGAATTAAGAAAACAGCTACTGTATGGCAGTCCTCTTTCTGGCTTTCACAGAGAGAGGCCGTAATTGTGTGTAGGCTGAGGAAGGTCATGGAAGATTTACGCACTCTTACCTCATAAAGAGGGAAGATTCGCCAGGGTGTTCTTGTGGTGTTGACTTTAGCGTGGTCCATATCCTCACAGAGTGCGCCAATCTCTCTGGCCTAAGATGGAACTTTTGCCTGCAGGAGATGCTTGAACTCATGCTAGCCGATGACGCGACTACTGCTGATGATCACATCATTCGCTTTATGTGTGAGAGTTGATTAATTAAGGGTATAAATTTCAATTTTTCTGTTACTCAAGGGACTTACATTCCATTTTGATCTGTTTGTAAACTTTTTGGCTTAATACAATATTTTTTGTTTTATTTTGTGATTTATTTTGAAATTCCCTTGTTGGTTAAATTATTTTATTTTTTCCCCACTTAATTTGTTCAGAGGGGATAATTATCTAGTTATTTCATTATTCATTTATTTATTGACTTTAGCAGTGGTGAAGTTAGGGCTCATGGCACTCTCTTACACTTAACCACATAATTAATTTACAGATAATACATATATAAAATAAATGTACTAATCTATCATAAAATCAAGGATAAGCTAAAAATGACAGATTTGGACAACATATAATGAAGAAAGAAGCCAGAGTTCAAGAAATAAAATAGAATAAAATTTGGAGCATAAAGATAATGAGAAAGAGACGAAGTCATACTGAAAAAGTAAGATACAAACTGGAAAAATAAGCAATGCTTAAAGAGAACACAATAAGTAATAAAGTAAATGGAGATATAAGTATGGCCATAAAAGTGATCTATGTACATGAGTAAGAAGCTAAATATTATGTACATTACACTATAATAATAATAATAATAATAATAATAATAATAATCACAATCACACAACCTATCATACGTCATCATACACATGAAACAATCACACAAAACAATCAGCGGTATTCAACAGGTAATCTCTACACGCAGTCTTAAATTTTGATATTGAGTTGGAGTTCCTGACAGCAGCTGGGAGTGAATTCCAAAGTCATGACCCAGCCACAATGAAGGATCTGTCATATATTGAAGAGTGGTTGACGGGAATAGCGAGGGAGTGCCAGATCTAGTGTTATAATTATGGAATGAGGATAATAAATGGAATTTTGAAGAGATGTATTTGGGTAGATTTTCCTTCTGAGTTCGATATATCAACGTAGGTACGTGGAATTTCCGTTGCCTCTCGGGTTTCAGCCAGGAAAGAAATGTGTAGCTAGGGGTTATGTGAGCATTGTAACTCAAGTTAAAAACAAATCGAAGACCAGAGTTCAATGCTCGTTGAAGTTTCATAGGTTGTTCACGGGTCGCATCAATCCTCTTAGAACAAAATATCACCTCCACCTCCACCTCCACCACCACCACCACTGTGTTGTTGAGTTGTTGAACTCCAGAAGAACTGGTCTGAAAGGGGGGTCAAAGTGGAAGGAACAGAGAACTGGAGAAATAAATATACACCAACCAATATAAAGACAGAGAAAAGTACAGGAATAGGATAGAGAAGCACCAATGATGGAGACAAGAGAAGAGGATAAGCCTACTGAAAATATCAGCTAAAAAGCAGGAGAGGAGGAGAGAGAGGATGAAGAGGTTCTGGGAGAAGAAAAAAACTGAAATTATGACAAAGTGGCCCATCCTGCAGAGGCCATAATGAAAGAAGAAGTAGAAGACAAATCTAGAAAAACCAGTCTAATACATGATACTGACAACAGAGTTGTCTGAACTAACTGAGTGCATATGCTTATGAAACATTGTCCCAAAAAAGTACCACCAATTGGTAACGTAGGATAATCACATTTATTGGTAGAGGAAGAAGCCAATGTCACTCTAAGGCAACATTCGAATCATTTACATGACTAGCTTTTGTACTACTGAATTTGAAAATTTATGGTAGTAGTATTACACACATATACACACACACTTATGAAGTGTGGTAGTAATAGTGTTAAAACCTCTATTTGTAAATGTTTAGCTGTATTTTATCATGGTTTGTATGTTTGTTTCTGCATACATATGGACGAATGTATTTAGTGTAATTCATTTAATGGAAATTAAAATATGATTGTTATTTATCTTCCTCCTTGCAGATCTTGGTATTGTGATTGTAGGGACAGCTGTATCGTTCTCTGCTATAATGTTTAACTATGGACCTGTACTTGTGAGTTCTTGCCTTAGCTGTCCTCAAGCGCATGCTCAGTTGAAGGAGGCAGGCATCTTCATTAAAGTTCGTGATATTAAAGACTTACCTATTGGTCAGACTGCAGCAATGCATATATTTTTCAATCCACTTTATGAACAGTATCCAGAGAAGATAAAGGAGATCGAATTTACCTTCTACTTAGATGTAAGTATTAAGGTTTCTTAATTAGTTTTGGTTTTAAATTGCAATATTTATTCCATATATAAAGACTCCTCCTAGTGATATATTAATTTTAAATTTCCTGTTTTAAAGGATGTATTGGTATAACTTTTATTGCTGTTGTTTATGCCATCATTATTCCCATCATCATCATCAACATCATCATTGTCTTTCTGACTATGTAGATAAGTTTTTACTAAAGATAGAATTATTTTTCTATAGGTCACATATCTTTACCTCAGTCTACCCCTCCATTAGTTTCACAGACTATCTGTGAGTACCCATTTGTATGACATGCCCTGCTGGCAATAGTATTCATACGGCTTATACTGTAATGTTTGGATATTTATAATTTTGACCCAGCTCACAGTTGTACCGTGTCCACCACCCCCCATTCGATATATTATTTATTGTTCTGAAAATCTTCCACAAAACTTAAATGGGGGAGCCTGTTGCATTCTGTGTATGTATGTATGTATTTATTTATTTATTTATTTATTTTTTATTTTATATTATTTATTTATTTATTTATTTATTTATTTATTTATTTATTTATTTATTTATTTATTTATTTATTTATTTATTTATTTATTTATCTATTAGCTGCACGCCATGGCTTTGTTTGGTCTTACAATTACAAAGGCTCCAATAAAGTCCCTCACCTTATAAAATAACATATCTTGTCAAATGAATTCAAAATGATACGTCACAGGGCTATATGAAAATAATTAAGGTAGGAATAATCTAACAGAGAAAAGAAGATCAAACAGACTGGGGGGGGGGGGAGGGGTTGGCAATGAGCTGCAACAACATAAAATAAAGCTATTTATACATTAATGTGTGTGATTTACGAAAGTTAGTTAACCCTTAACAAGAGTCGTGCAGTCCCACGGACCACACTACTTTTTACACCCCTAATTCTAGGAACACTATCAGGCTTGGAGATTTATGCATCTCAGTAACTTCCTCATTCTCAGTCTACTGCCTGTCACCATGGTAGTCAGTGTTAGAGGTGCTGTGTTGTCTCTCGTATTGTTAAAGCGACATCCGGACATGGGGGTGGGGGGTGGGACTGCATGACTGTGAGTGTGTAAGTCAGTGACAGACTGAGCAAATTTTTTTCCTTTGTTGTGTTTGTTTGTTTTTTGTATCTGTTGATGACAGTAACAGGCAAACTATTTCCTTGCATCTAATGAGATATATGTCACCTGATTTCATTGAGTTACATTTTTAACTGTTGGAAGGTCACATCAGAAAGTCAACATATTTGGAAATTATATGTACTGTATAGGCCTACTCTAATTGGTTACAATTATCACCACCAAGATTCTTTTGTAGACTTAGCAATAAGTGGGGGTCATTTTAGTGTAAATATAAAAATTCTGAAAAATAAAAAGTGACACCAATTTTTGTGTGTTTAATTTTTTTTTCAATTTTTTCCTTGTTCTTGTCATAGGTCTCAGTGTGAGCTATAGGCATCAGAAATGTGCTCTTGGATGCCATCTGCAGAGTGCAAATAAAACTATCAGAGCAGACAGGTCTGATGCTGATAGCTCACCCCAAGACCTTAAGCCATTCATGACAAAGACAAAGAAAAATCAACTATCTTGGCACTGCTTCAAAAAACATAAAACATGCACACACAAAAACCAAAATGGTGCGGCATATTTTCAGAATTTTTATATTTATACTAAAATGGTCCCAACCTATTGCTAAGTCTAGAAAAAATCTTGGTAGTGATACTTGAAACCAGTTAGAGTATACAGTACATTTTATTACCAATATTTTTTGAGTTTTTGTTGTTACCTTCCAAGACTTAAAAATTCTTAAGTTCAGCAGTACTTGGACTAACTCAAACAAATCAGGTGACATATATCCTATTAGATGTGAGAGCCCATAAAAAAAATTACAGAAGACTAGTGGCACAATTTTAGGTCCTAAATGACATTTCATGATTTCTTTATGTGGTCCTAAACTTTTAACCGTACTGTACTTACAAAATGAAGATAGAACACAACGAAGGTGCCTGTACATGTGTGGTGCATGCATGCAAGCCTGATACAGGTGAATTATATTGATATTCAGATTTCAGTACACTACAAAATCTTACAATAAAATATAGAACAAGAACAATATGATTAATGCCAACAGTTTTACAATGAATGGTGTATTCAGTTTGCAATATAAAATCCAACTTTTGAGGCTTCTTAGAAAATAGATTCCACATATCAGTTGTTCCCCAAGTTTTTTATTGTTTATCGTCAGTTTCTGTTTATTTTCTTTTGTAAAATTTCCATTGGAGGCAGGGTTCTAACCCCTGGTTACCTTCCTTTTGCTACGCCCCTGTGGCAGACATAGATTCAAGAATATTAGAATTCCAGCTCGCTGTACAATGAGGATCCCAGTGCTCTGCCCTGATCTAAGACATACTCAAGTCTGCTCACTCATTTTATGGGGCTATATTTTCAGTGATTTCATGCTGCATGAAATACCTATGTGGACAAATAAATAACTAGAAGACAGTCAGAGAGAATACTCAGGGAAGGTACTGATGGAGCAGGTGACTTCCCCAAAATGAGAGGAAGTATATTGTTCCTACTCAGGGTGTCCTGAAATTATGCAAGCAAATAGCAGATAGTAACAAAAAAGACAATTGGTATGTTTCAATCAAACTTGCGGATGTGCTGCTGAAGAATTGTTTGACCATTGTGGAGACTGTAGAAAAGAACCATAAGCAAATACCCACTTCTTTCTTGCTGTCATGGTAACAACATTGTATGCAATCAACAGATAAATTATGTTTCTTTACCACGTGCCTAAAAAGGGAAGAGTGGTGATTCTCATAACGACAATGCAACTCTTAAGAGAAGATGACATGGAAATGACAGTATCTTAAATTATAGCCCACTATAATAACACAAAAGGTTTTGATACCGTAGATGATGAGAGTACCAAATTATCTTCAAGCCGCCGTACACAGCGCTTGCCCATGGCTGTGTCCTTCACATGAGACATATCAGTGCATATATTAATCACCAGTCCTTCAATGAAAAAACTGTACTTTGCAGAAAAACTCTCGCAAAATAACCGATTGAACCTACACTGTGAGAAAGAATAATGAACAAACGCCCTCCACAAGAACTTTGATTTTCTGCTGGTTGAGTTGTTGAGTTGGGAATCAACATCTATGTCATGAGTTGTGGGAGCTGAAGTACATCTCCATGAAGACCTGGGCTAGGACAGACTGCCAAGGGATGCAAGGAAGATATGTTGAATTTGTCCATTAAAAAGGAAGAAGAAAACAAGCTAGTTTTATTGCAAGTGCAAAGTTCCAATTTGTTTGAAATACTCAGGTAATCAACAAATTAATCTAAAAAGCCACCTAATCGATACTTTATTTCTTTTGCCTTTGGCAAACTTAAAAATACATTAACAAACACAGTACATGTTTCGACCACTTAGTGGTCATCTTCAGCTGTATATAAAAAATCTTAGATGATAACATTTAAAAGCAAGCACATTGGATCTTAAAACTATTGTTCTAGATGCTTTAAATGAATTGGAAGATGGGGGGGGGGGGGGGGTTGGGAGTAAGGAGATTTATGTGAATGATACTTAAATTACAGTATCGTTTACAACTGTGTTTAAAAAACTTAAATGATGAAAAACATATTTAAAATATTTAAAAGCGTCTATGGTAAAATTCTTTTTGATAAATCTTCCAATTCATTTAAAGCATCTAGAACAATAGTTTTTGGATTCCCTTGGGATATAGTTTTAAGATCCAATGTGCTTGCTTTTAAATGTTATCATCTAAGATTTTTTTATATACAGCTGAAGATGACCACTAAGTGGTCGAAACATGTACTGTGTTTGTTAATGTATTTTTAAGTTTGCCAAAGGCAAAAGAAATAAAGTATTGATTAGGTGGCTTTTTAGATTAATTTGTTGATTAAACTCATCGTTACGGCCATGAAGTGGACAGCTTGCAATATGCAGGTAAGTTGTGTCCGCAGTGTGTGTAATGTGACGCTCAATATGGTCAATTTGAGTAGTGCAGATGTTTTCTGTGTAATTTATTATAGAGATCACATCAATTTTAACATCAGTATGTCCTGTATAATATTAAATTACAATATTCAAGTTTTCAGGAAGGAAATTAATGCTTTCAGTGATTTTGATTTGTATCCATATGTGCAAAATTAGATATGAATTTTGAGTGTAACATGAACAAATTACTTTCACAAAGGTTAAACTAAATGTTGTTAATCTTATGCTTTTGATGGTTTATTAAGGAATAAATATGTAGTACAAAATGCAAAAAATTGTGTTGGAAGAAGATTTTTACATACTTTACCACCTTCTAAATGTGATCCAGAAGACTGCACAACTGTACTTGTGTGTAAACTATTGACGACTGCTATTGAGGGAATGAGCAGTATGAAGTTGTGAGAGAACACAGAAACACATCTAATCATACTGCTGTAGATGAGACATCTGCATACAGAAGCATGTCTGATTGAATTTCTATAATATAATAAAGCTCCTATATACATGTAGGCAAGTCAATAAGTATCTGCAATTTTGCTCTAATTGTCTTTAGGTTGGCTCTATGGCCTTGTGTGCTCTCCAACCACTAGATGCTACCGTTGTCTACGTCTGTGGTAGGTTTCAGTATTATGAAATCAGTACAGCTTACGCTGTGCGACGTAAACATGGCCGTGCCATTCTCTGTTTGCACCCTGGAAGAACAAGTGTTCCGTAATCCATTTTTTGTGGTCTAAGGGTGTAACAGGAGTGGAAATTCACAGAAGACTTTCAGCACAATACGGCAACAATGTTTTGCCACAATCAAGTGTTTACCAGTGGATTGAACGGTTCAAAAGAGGTTGCACGAATGTGAAGGATGAGGAAAGATCCGGGCGTCCATCTGCAGCCCTAACTGATGCCAATGTTGAACAAGTGCGTGATATGATCCTGAATAACAGACGCGTGACTGTTGATGATGTTGCAAATCATATGCACATAAGCCATGGTTCTGCTGTTCTTCCTTGGTGCAAACAGGGAGTGGTGGGGCCAGGTTTACGTCGCAACAGCACAAGCTGTTCTGATCTGATAACGTTGAAACCTACCACAGACATAGACAATGGTGCCATCTAGCAGCTGGTGAGTACACAATGCCATAGAGCCAACCTAAAGACAATTAGAGCAAAATTGCAGATGCTTATTGACTTGCCCTCATTGTAACCGCTGTTTCGAGTGCGTACACAAATAAATAATATAATACTTAATAATATGACTAAGGAAATAGTTGTAAATAGCGCAGTGGCGGTGTATTGACATCAAAACATAGAAGCGTGACGAGTATCTTTTAAATACGCAAAATTAAAGCAAATATAGAAAACACTTACAGGCCAAAAATGACAACTAAGACAGGATGTGGAATGTGCTGGAAGTCCTACGAGGTCTATGGAACGTATAACGCTATGGGGGAGAAAAGACTTATATGAAACACCCTCTAGCTCAATTCTATTAAAAATAACAAATTTAAAAAATTACAAGAGACTAAGTTACATAACAGAGCAGCAGATACTTTACACATTTGACTAACGGAATGATTACGAAACCAAAACACAAATGAAAGGATAGTTGATTAAAAGACAGGAGAAAGACTTTAAATTACGAAAGCAAGAGTCTAGGGCAAACTGCAGACACGTTGAATATTAAAACTTTGAAAATTACATTGAGCAAGAAAATACCGAAATGCAAAGGAATTAAATTAAATCAAACGAAATCAGAAAACGTTTATAATAACAAGAAAATAGCACTGAAATAACACTTACCTCGGAAAGGCAGAAGTTACAAGTAACTATTCTTATTTTGGTTCCGTATTGAAGTTGACATATGTCTCAAATATTATTACAATATTATAAGTCCACCTGTTCAATACAATACAATATGATCCACTATTTCATCTGGTCAAAAAAAATTTATACATAATACCTCCTTACGGGCATCATCAGCCTATATCAATCTTAAAAATAATACAAATAGAGACATTATAATCTTATAAATTATAGGCTAAAATGTTGAAAAATGATTACGTAAAACATTATACAATAACATCTAAAACAACGATAATGCACCAAAGTATGTTAAAAAAGAGTGAATTAACAGCAAACGCTCGCTAGGGCAGTCAGATGGAAAATGACGTCGAGCACAAACATCATTTTTCCAAAGCCGGCAAGAAGACCGGATATGGCTCGATTACAATCAACCAATAAGAAACAGTTTCCACTAGATTCTCGTTTGCCAATACATACGCATGACCTTATATGGTCATTTCCTGTCTACAGACGCTAGATAAATTACATGTTATTTCAACATCCATAACCGCGTATGCGGTATAGGCTGTTCCAAATTAAAGCACCTTTACATTTTTTTAAATGTTACCAAATTACATCATGATATACAAATCACTTTATCACTCTTGCAATGTTAACAATCCAATCTTGAGGTTTTCTTCAATTACATTTTACTAGTTACATTATTTCAGAATCAAAATACTTCTTGCATTTCGCAATGTTCATACAGTTCAACATTTCTTGCCTATTGCCTAGAAGAAAAATTATTACACACATATTTCAGTTACATAAACAAATATTCCAGCAAAGTCCAGAGTTCTTATTTCATTTCTCAAAATATTACAAACAAAATAAAATCCTTCAGATATGTTAAATTAAAAAAAAAAACTTTTACATTTCCAAACTCTAACTTCTTGCAACACACAACATCCAGTTCCAGTTCTCTATCCCAGCACAGCTTACATACTCCTCCTTGAAAAGTCGAGCTCCGCTCGTCAAAATTAAAATAATAAAAAAATAACAAATTTAAATGAACTTAACAGGGAGGCTTAAACGGAGATCTAAAGATTTTCACAACGCCACAATTGCACCACACCACAATTTCTTATCATCGTTCTCTTCAGGAACGTCCATACAGGCAAAAACAAGTAGAGCGTTGGTATCGCTGTTAAACGAAGGCGTTCACCGTGCCCGTTGCCAATGTCTCCATCCATATTGGAGTCTAACCATAGCTCACTTATAGCCTCAGCACAGCCCACCAGCTTAGTGAACTGGCCCAAAACAGGCGAAAGTAATTGGCGCAGCACTGCAGACTGCCGCCATCAGAACCACCTTCCAATTCCACCTTCAGATATTAGTGGCCAATAGGTGCGTTGCAGGCTCCAAACAGACACCCCAGGTTGGACAGAGTCCTGGATATTGCAGTCACTGGAACATAAACAAACGCAGCAGAAACTTGGAACTGAAGAACTTAGGCCACTGGCCTGAACTATTGATGACTTTAAGATGAGCCTTGAGGGTGGGTTTTGTGTTTTTATTTTAGTAACAATAACAAGCCTCCTTAGGGAGGTTGCTCTTATAGTTCTGGGATACCCCAGCCCCATTTGGCAAGTGTTATTTCAGAATTTAGGATAAGTTACAAATTAAAAGAAAATCTGCCCGAGCTTACCCTAGTACCCAAAACGTTACAAAATCCCTAACTAAGCATATGAATAAAATTCTAATCTTAGCACAAAAGACATTACATTAAATCATACCTAACATGGTGACAGCAACCATGCTCATTACAATTAATATTCCTAAGTAACCTATAAAATTGCCAAAGTATCCGGCCGGATGTTTACCCCCAAAAGAAAATTTTATTCATAACTAAATCCCTTATAACTACTAAATTAAGTTACTGTGTGCATTCTTAATTACCCCACCTTAAGATAAAACAACCAAATAAAAGGAAGAATTGAAAATGTTTCAAGGGAACTCAAAACAAAGAAATAAATACTAAATTACGTTAGCTTGCAACCACCTTCATTGAATTGAGGTTAGTAGGTCACTATTCATTTATCATGACATGTACTCATAAAATTTTTGCATAGATAAACTCACATTACGTATTACGTGTCACACCAGTCAAATTAAGGCGCAATTAGGCCAGGAATACCAAATCGAAATCACATTATATTTACCAACAGGAACAAAAAAATAAAAAACGAAAGCGATGCAAGAGTGCACATGCAGACATCCAACTCACTGATATAATAATAAAAGGCACAAGTACAACCTTCATACCAGAGATTACCAGATAACCGCACGACACACAAGACTACCAAGCTTATCTGTCCTCCGACATACACACAGACAACATCAAACCACCAAAACAAGTGCGACGATCCCTGAATCAGCATAACCAACCAATGGTAAAAGGCACGGACGACCTCAATACTGACTCTCATCACATGACATACAAACACAGTACACATACACACACAAAAACACCCGTGCGATGACACATCAAGAAGTACCCACAATAGAAAAGGACAGAACATCAGAACATGACCTCAAGTACACTTGAACTTATCACACGACAATGAGACTCTTAGGGCCAATATCGTACTCCTAAAAGAGGAATGGCCTCTCAGCACCTAAAGCCCTAAGTCTCAGCACACACACACACACACACACGCACGCACGCACACGCGCGCGCGCGCGCACACACACACACACACACATATGCGCCTACCCAAGGCACCCAATACAAACACAATTATATGCAAAAATCGTAGGACAGATACAGCACAACTACAAATTTACAACCGTACTCAGTCTACAGAATCCCATACTTCTACAAATTGAGTACCTAAATTTAGAAGACACGAACCCATAATGCAAGAAATATTTAATATCGATAAAATTGAACAAGACAAAACAAGCAGAAAAAATTAACTGAGTGGCTTATCTAAATCACGATACCTTCAACATTTCGCTAGTGACAAATTTAAAATAACAGAAAGTTAAATCTTGACCATCTGCAGACCTACTATGAATTTAACAACAATTTATAGCTCAGCATAAGGACACCGAAATGTACGTTTGCAGAAAATCATCCTAGTAATCATTCTACAATAACAAGGGACATCATTTGCCATCAAGGCACCTAATACCAAGAAAAAGATTATGAGGAATCTCATACTAGATACACTAGATTTCGAACATGTCACGAGCACAAGTGCAGATCAGTAACCCGTCAATTTTGCTCAGAATGAGCCTCACCCTAGCTGGTCTAATAATATGGTGAGCACGTTTCACCCTACAAGACTATCAGTCAAATGTAGACCCTCTAAATATAGGAACACACGGGTTAATAAATATACGTGACAAGGAAACAGACACTTACACGATGGAAAAGCACAAGACAAACTAGGAAACTTTCGAAATTTTGCAGCTTGTTGGGAAACAGTCCCCAAAATAGTCCCATACCTACTTGGAAACAAACCCAGATCCAACAAAAGACCAAAAACAACACAACATGATCGGAAATTTAAGTTTATACTGAGCTACAGCATGACGTAAACATTACTTTAGAAGATCACACACATAGGATAGTACCAAATATAACATACCAGGTGACAAGAAACAAAATTTAGAAAATAATTTGCCGAAACACGAGATTTACGAACAGGAAAACACTCGAAGAAATAGATGAAACTTTACAACATAACCTCAAAATTGTTGCCGAAAATTTACCAAAACAGAAATTACTGAAAACTAAGGAAACTCCGTGCTAAAATTTAACCAGAACACAATGATCACTCTGACAATTCACACTACAATTTACGTGGTCTAGAAGGAAAACAAACAGAACGGACACTCGATAACTTAAGGATGTAGGGTATGCACTTCGCAGTGGGTCAAACGCTCAGCTGTTTTCAACACACTTCAGCTGTTCAAGAGATAAACATGAATTCAAACACGGAAGTACAGTATCGAGACAATACACAGCACGATATCACGACGTTGTTTAAAACAACCGGAAATTACACAAATGTTACAATCGAAACACAAATGGAAGAAAACTAGACATAATCAAACATATTTAAATCTATCAACGAAGACTTTCGGAAAGCGAACACAGCACACGAAATGTGAAGATATCACTTTACTACAAAACACGTGGTCAAGCAAAATCTTGCTACACAAGAAAATTTATTAAAATTAACAAAACCAAAAGGAATTTTGTTACAAATAGTGACGCACCATTTCCTCCAACCGTTAATTACAAGAGAAACACACTAACACAAGACTGCACATCACAGAACGAAAAACATGTGGTGAGATGAACTCGCGCAAGAATCATGAAAACAAGAACCGGGAATTACGAATACACACGGAACACTTACAACCTAATTTCTTTTTTTTTCTTTTTTTTTTTTGCTAGGGGCTTTACGTTGCACCGACACAGATAGGTCTTTTGGCGATGATGGGATAGGAAAGGGCTAGGAGTTGGAAGGAAGCGGCCGTGGCCTTAATTAAGGTACAGCCCCAGCATTTGCCTGGTGTGAAAATGGGAAACCACGGAAAACCCTCTTCAGGGCTGCCGATAGTGGGATTCGAACCTACTATCTCCCGGATGCAAGCTCACAGCCGCGCGCCTCTACGCGCACAGCCAACTCGCCCGGTCAACCTATATTCAAACTTAAAAGATTTAAAATTAATTTTAGAAAAGTTAGCCGAGGATGATCATTGTTAAGCCTTAGCTCCTTACATAACCATGCTCTGCTACCAAATGTAACCGCTGTTCTGAGCGCGTACACAAATAAATAATAATAATAATAATAATAATAATAATAATAATAATATACCAGTAGTAAATAATATAATACTTAATAATATGACTAAGGAAATAGTTGTAAATAACGCAGTGGCGGTGTATTGACATCAAAACATAGAAGCGTGACAAGTATCTTTTAAATACGCAAAATTAAAGCAAATATAGAAAACACTTACAGGCCAAAAATGACAACTAAGACAGGATGTGGAATGTGCTGCAAGCCCTACGAGGTCTATGGAACGTATAACGTTATGGGGGAGAAAAGACTTACATGAAACACCCTCTAGCTCAATTCTATTAAAAATAACAAATTTAAAAAATTACAAGAGACTAAGTTACATAACAGAGCAGCAGATACTTTACACATTTGACTAACGGAATGATATAGATGTTGATTCCCATAGGGAATCTGAAATATTTGTCCTGAATGAGTAAATTTATATCATCTGATGGCCAAGCAGGCATCAATTTTTGATAATGAGACAAAGTCTCTTAGTGCATTGGCACTGCCGGTGGCTCTAGTTAGCCTACGCAGTGGCCTCCACAGTATGCACTAGCTAGCGTATTGGTAGGTGTGCTAGGTACCAACTGATGAGCCCACCCTAGCACACGAGGGCGAAACGCTGGCAACCAAGAATGAGTTAGCTGGAAAATTTATAATGTCCAATAACGGACCATTTATATTGGTATTATTAACGGAATGATTACGAAACCAAAACACAAATGAAAGGATAGTTGATTAAAAGACAGGAGAAAGACTTTAAATTACGAAAGCGAGAATCTAGGGCAAACTCCAGACACGTTGAATATTAAAACTTTGAAAATTACATTGAGCAAGAAAATACCGAAACGCAAAGGAATTAAATTAAATCAAACGAAATCAGAAAACATTGATAATAACAAGTAAATAGCACTGAAATAACACTTACCTCGGAAAGGCAGAAGTTCCCGAGGGTAGCCCTCGAGCGCAAACGCTCGCTAGGGCAGTCGGATGGAAAATGACGCCGAGCACACGCATCATTTTTCCAAAGCCGGCAAGAAGACCGGATATGGCTCTATTACAATCAACCAATAAGAAACAATTTCCACTAGATTCTCGTTTGCCAATACATTCGCATGACCTTATATGGTCATTTCCTGTCTACAGACGCTAGATAAATTACATGTTATTTCAACATCCATAACCGCGCATGCAGTATAGGCTGTTCCAAATTAAAGCACCTTTACATTTTTTTAAATGTTACCAAATTATATCATGATATACAAATCACTTTATCGCTCTTGCAATGTTAACAATCCAATCTTGAGGTTTTCTTAAATTACATTTTACTAGTTACATCATTTCAGAATCAAAATACTTCTTGCATTTCGCAATGTTCATACAGTTCAACATTTCTTGCCTATTGCCTAGAAGAAAAATTATTACACACATATTTCAGCTACATAAACAAATATTCCAACAAAGTCCAGAGTTCTTATTTCATTTCTCAAAATATTACAAACAAAATAAAATCATTCAGGTATGTTAAATTTAAAAAAACTTTTACATTTCCAAACTCTAACTTCTTGCAACACACAACATCCAGTTCCAGTTCTCTATCCCAGCACAGTTTACACTCATATATATTAATGTGCATTACTTCCACAATAGGAATTTCTAAATTTTACTGAAGTTTCTTTGACTGTGATGATGATCAATATAGCATGCTCTTTGATATTACATGAAGAGTACTGTGGTCTAGGCTAAGACCAGTTTAAAAAAAAAGGATATTCCTTCTATTTCTTGGCCTTGGCCTTCTCCAAATACCTCTCTATCATCATGGGCACAACATAGATTGCAGCAGTTTATCGTATTCACAAAGACGCACACACAAGATGCTGTCAATTGTGTACACTGTTTTATTTACAAATTATGTACACATTCATAGTTGCACATCAAATGAATCACCATCTTGAACTGAATCGACTATGGAGCACTTGACAAAATCACATGTGGTACCAACACAACATAACCACTTCAATGGCAAAACCACAACACGAGTTCATATACTTAACTCAACAAACGACTCTCACAAACAAAAATGTCAAAAACATATCAGATGTAAGGCTTTTCAGGCGTTTGCTCTATTAACCAGCGTTTCGTCTTAGGTCTGACACTAGACTCATCAGAGTGGGATGTGTCAGACCCTACCCACTGACGCTGGGGTGTATGCAGGTGAACTTATCAGAAGCCATTCCATTGTGGAGATTTATACCGTATGCAGTTATCAGACTGTGCCTCTTATAAGGGCTTGTGATAAGTTCACCTGCATACATGCCAGCGTCAGTAGGTAGGGTCTGACACATCCCACTCTGATGAGTCTAGTGTCAGACCTAAGACGAAACGCTGGTTAATAGAGCAAACGCCTGAAAAGCCTTACATCTGATATGTTTTTGACATTTTTGACATGCTCTATTGGTGAAAAATATCAAATTCCCTCCATGGGAATTTAGAATTTTCCATTCTCACTAACAACTCAACCAAATAACGCAAGACCGTCCTTTATATAGCCTACCTTGCCTGGCCAGGCTTCCAGAAAAGTATGACACGACATGCTTTTTCATATCTTCTCGAGTCTCCAATAACCTATATATAAATGAATTGAACATTCTGTAAAACTTCAGTGACATCAGGATATAGGTGCGTTGATCTAGACTCTTACCCTGTGTTGCACAACATTACATCAGATTTATACATCATATTTACAGGTACTGGTAATAATACATTATATACTATTAATTACGTATTCTTACATTAAATAAAGTCATATTAATAAACATACAGCAGAAGTTTTGTGACATAACCTCACATGTTCTGTTACACAAGACAGATCATACATCACATCAATAATAAATTATACGACCACGATTTATACCAAATAAAGTCCATACTGACAAACTATAGTACATAACTATGTAGATAATTATAGTAATAATAATAATAATTGTACCGGGTGGTACACCTCCACGCCGCTAATTTAAAATGTGCGCCTTTTGAAACTCCTCTGCTGGAGGAACTCTGAACTTTATCTACTCTATTAATTCTCTACCTTATCAGAAGATGTCACCATGTGGAAAATTTTGAGTTTTAGAACTGTGTCACTTTTGATGTGTTTTTGTTTCGCTTGAAGTAAGAAGTGTGAACTTTCTCTTCTAGAGGACGCTACTGAAGATCTACAATAGTGCAACCTAGTGCGGAGTCAAAGAACTATTTTTTGGAGAAAATTTAATTTCAAGAGTTTGTTCCTTGTTAAATTTTTTTCTATCATTGTTTAAGTTGGCAATATTTACCCCTTTCTTCCCCTTGTTATGAATGTATCCAATCCCGAATTTCTTCAATTAATTTCTATCCAATCAGGGGTATCTTCCCCCAACTTGAATCTGTTGCGGGGTCCTATCCAATAAAAAACATTGTGGGCGGGTGTTTTCTTTCCCCTAACGCCTAGAACCTTCCACGAGAGGTTATAAACTGCTGATTTTTGGGTCTCCGGGCCACTTCTGTTCCATCTTTCAGTGTGTTAAGTACATAGCAGGGGGCGGGAAGCGCCTCTTTCTTCTCCAGCCGTTCAACACAAGGTAATGGCCGATTAATAACTTCTTTCTTTGCTAGCTCAGCAGTTTAACTTTCGGGGCGGGTTCTAAGCGTTCAACCATGTAACCTTTTCCTAAAATGTAACTTCTCTTTTCATCTATTCTCTTGTAAAACGACATATTGGGATAGAGAGTGCTAACCCTCTCGAGCTCCCACTCACATTGTCTTGAGGTGAACTTATTTTCTCAACCTATTCTTCGTTAATGTAAAACAAGTGTTCTCTTCTTAAGTCACCTCTTTAGTATGGGATTAGCCCTTGTGTTAACGGCCTAGTGCCAAGTAGGTCTTAATCAAAGTGTACTAGGAGTGCAAGTTTGCCTCCTCCCCAAATTGTTATTTTAGAGGTCATTTAATTAACCTTCTTTTTCATTTAATAGACCTCAGTAGGTTGGGTATTTTACCCCTGTGTATATGTCCTTAGAGGACAGCTTGAAGGTGAAGTTTGGTGTGGCCTGTGATTGGCTTACACTTTGAGAGCAGATTGCGCTTTTGGAATTCAATTTTTGTATGCCTCGAGGAGGCTTTACTGTGTAATTCGGAGCAAGTGCTCCAGGGTTTGATTGGGGTCTTCTGCCCCTTGGTTAAAATTTGTATATCGGAAAGTTGGGCTAGTTGCTCACGAATTGTGAACTCAGGGCTCGAAGCCCAAATTCTGTAATCTCTGTAATTGTACATTTCAAATTGTGTTTCGGCTACTAAGTACCTGTTCTTTGTTATTACTTAATTTTGAAAAGAAAATATAACCTTGTTAAATTTTATAGTAACTTTGATTCCGTAGTTTGAGACTCATTCACGCCCGCACCTTCTTTCACCTCTACCTACCACCAAAACACGGTAACAAGTGGTAGCAGAGCGTGGTTGAATGGGTCTCAATTTAGCCCCTTTTGACGGCTACACATTGTTTTGATCCGAACTCTAACCATTTTCTCAGTTGCTGGAATTTTTTGACTTTTTCTAAAATTGTTTTGTCATCATGCCAGGCCCTCGCGATGTTCCCCATCTTAATTATTTGCGCAAGGAGGAGTTGATATATGAATTGACTATTAGAAATGTACAATCTGGAGGCACGGTTGCAGTAGACACTAACAAGCTTAGAGAGTCCCTAGATTTGCCCATTTCCATCCCCAATTTGGGAGAGAAAGAAATTGATGACTCTCTTTCCACGATCGTCGAGAATATTACTGGGCTAGCTTCTGTAGTTAGTTTTTTTGATGAAAATGATCCGTCTCCTAATCAAATTAAGCGTGTGCAAGGCAGGCTATATCATTTTTCGAATAGGGTTAACGATCTGTTGTCTCTAAAACTGAATGACGTTCAGAGGAAGGAAGCTAGTACGCTCCTGGAAAATATTTCCGAATTATCTAGTAAGGTCACTTTATTGTTGACTGGGGAAGTTCCTCCCAAATCTGATCAACCCACCATAGTGAATGCAGGTAGTGAGGAAGCGCCTCCCAAGGGAGACGTTAATAGGACAACCGTTGCTGCTCAAACTATCTCTGCCCCATTGGACAACGAGCCTGAACGCCGTGCATCGTTGAGTAACATCCGTTCTGAATTAACTTCCTTGCCATTGAAACCTTTACCGACTATGTCACCCGGGTTTAGCAGCTTGCCTCATCCATTGGCAATGTTGCTCAGAGGGATCTCTAAGTTTTCCATTAATACCACCAGTGATGTAATTTCTTTTTTAAGATTTCTAGTTGAATTTCAGGATCATGCCCTTGTGTTTTCTCTTTCCCCATGTCAAATTTTGCAGATTATCTATCCGTATGCTATTGGTATTCTCTCTGATAAAATCGTAAGAGCCATTGCCGAGCAATCATCTATTGAGGATTTCCATGCCCATTTGCTAGCTAACTTCATCCCTGCTAGGGCTAGGTCCTCCCTTATTCAGAAGTACTATTATCGGGTACAGCGCTTGGATGAAAACTTGGCTGATTTCATACAAGACATTAAGTTTTATACCAGGGTGTTTGCTCTTCACTTCCCTGAGGATCAAATTGTACAAGCTATTGTGGAAGGGATTTCACCACCCTACAGGTCATATTTGTGTTTCGCGGAGTGCCCGCAAACTTTTTCTGAACTTGAAGCATTGGCCGTCTCAGCGGAAGGGGTTAGATACGCCGATTCTTTGCGTGTCGCGAAAGAACCCCCTCCTTCGTTTAGTAATACTCGGCCTCCACCTCGCCGACCAGTCAACCCCCGTAAATGTTATGCTTGCGGGTCGCCTGACCAT
The DNA here is from genome assembly GCF_040414725.1 of Anabrus simplex. Classification (NCBI taxonomy): domain Eukaryota; kingdom Metazoa; phylum Arthropoda; class Insecta; order Orthoptera; family Tettigoniidae; genus Anabrus; species Anabrus simplex. The sequence goes on along the minus strand of NC_090271.1, from coordinate 41,383,367 downwards.
CTGCGCAACAAGTGTCCACTGATCAAGTCAAGTGGAACAAGGAATGGAGCCGGGTCATCACAAGGCTGTTTTAAATGTGGGGCTTTCTCACATATCGCCAAGAATTGCCCAAACTCGAATAGCACCCCCTCCTGCTCAACTTCTGGTGCAAATTCCACCTATGCCAATAACAAAAAGTGACTAGTGGCTTCGGCTGAGTCGTCTAATCCATCTTCCCGAGACTCAGCCCCTGGTAAACAGGTTGTAAATGCAGAGAATGATCAGCCTTCAAATTCATCTTTTGAATGCCCTCAAGAATGTCTCAGGATTGCGGCGGATCCCCCCGCACCTGTTCCTTTTCTTAAGATTGAATTAAATAACGAGCCTATAACAGCTCTCTTAGATTCAGGAAGTGTTTGTTCGATTATTTCGGCTGAATGGTATTCTAAATTGAAAACGGTTTGTAAACTTCCTGACTATGTCTCTTCTCCTGTTCAATACGTTTCGGCTAATTCATCTCCATTAGAAATTCTAGGTTCCTTACTGGTCAAAATTCGTGTTTTTAAGTTTACATGGAAAGTTAAATTGTTTGTGGCCAAGCAATTGTCTAGCCCCATTATATTGGGAGCGGACTTTATTTCTCACACTGGTCTTGTGCTCGATCTCCAGTCTAGGTCGTGCACATTCAAATTTGCTTCTAATTGTAAAATACCACTATTAAAGTGTAATTCTGTGTCATGTTCTTCTATTTCGCCTACCCAGGATGAGATGTTGTTAGACCTTAGACATCTACCTGAGGAGCAGGCTAATAGTATTCGCAAACTGTGTCAGTCGTTTCCCGAGGTGTTCTCTGATACTCTTGGTGTTACTGACCTTATTGAATACAAAATTGAGGTCACGGATTCGATTCCTGTCCGTTTTCCACCTTATAGGCTATCTCCACCTAAAATGAAGGCTCTGAAAGAAATTATCGACCAGATGTTGAAGGATGGTATTATTAGGCCCTCTAAGTCGGCGTACTCATCGCCTATTTTTCTAGTCCCGAAACCCCAAGGAGGCTTCAGGCCTGTCATTGATTACAGGGCTCTCAATCGGAAGGTGGTGTTGCAATCTGTGCCCCTTCCTGACCTTCATTCTTGTTTTTCATGGTTTCGTAAGGCCAAGTTCTTCACCATCTTGGACTTGAATCAGGCCTATAATCAAATTCCCCTTGCCGAAGAGTCTAAACATCTTACAGCGTTTGCTACGGACTGGAATTTATACGAATACAACCGCGTGCCTTTCGGGCTCCCCACCGGAGCAGCTGTACTCACTAGGCTACTAGATAGGGTCTTCTCCGACATCAAATTCGAGTACTTATATCACTACTTAGATGATGTCGTCGTATTTTCAGAGACTTTTGAAGAACATCTAGATCATCTGCGAGAAGTTCTCGATCGCCTTCGTAAGGCTGGGTTAACTGTTAAGTTGTCCAAGGTTGCCTTTGCTAAGCCCTCTATGTCATTCCTAGGGCATATTGTGTCACCCGATGGGGTAGCAGTCGATCATTCTAGAACACAGGCCATCCGTGATTTTAAACCTCCCAAGGACATTAAAGGTATCGCCAGGTTCATTGGTATGGTGAATTTCTTCAGAAAGTTCATTCCTAACTTTGCTAATAGAGCGGCGCCCTTAAACCTTCTTCGTAGGAAAGGCATCAAATTTGAGTGGGGACCTTCTCAACAAGCCGCTTTTGAAGATCTGAAATTAGCTCTCTGTAATGCCCCTGTCCTTGCTATGCCTGATTTCTCAAAGAAATTCATCGTCCAAACGGACGCGTCATCGTCAGCTGTAGCTGCAGTCCTTCTTCAAGAGACTGAACTAGGGAGGCGACCCATCGCCTATGCATCTAGGACTCTATCGGCTCAAGAAGCCAAGTATTCCATCTATGAGCTCGAAGGGTTGGCAGTCTTATTTGCCTTAGAAAAGTTCCGTCTCTATCTGGAACATGTCAAATTCGACCTGGAAACAGATAATCAAGCCCTAAGCTGGGTCTTAGGTAGGCCGCGTCGTACTGGTCGTATAGCCCGTTGGGCCATCCGTATTTCTGCCTTCCAATTTGATGTCAGGCATATTAGAGGTACCGAAAATGTTGTTGCCGATGGACTCAGCCGTATGTTTTCAGACGACGTTGAGAACCATGAACAGGTCGACAGTTCATCACCCCCCGAGTCCATGCTATCTGGTGTTAATGCCATCTTAACAGATGCTCCCATGCTTTTTAGGGACATTGAGAAATACCAACGTGAAGATCCGACGCTGGCTCCGATAATGGAAACCCTTTCTTCTGGGGAACATGTTGTCCCTTATGTTCTGAGGAATGGTGTTTTATGTTGCCCTTCGAGGCATGATAAGATGATGAAAGTTGTCGTTCCAGCTGTTCTTGTGCCTATGATCTTCAAGTATTATCATGAAACCCCATTAGGAGGGCATCTGGGTATCTTTAAAACTCGTGAAAAGATTCGTGAAATGTTCATCTGGAAAGGTATGGACGGTGAAATCCGTGAACTTGTAAAAGCTTGTAAATCTTGTTTGCTCAGTAAACCCACCATGTCCACCAAGGTAGGCCTTTTGTCTTCGCATCAAGCATCGCGCCCCATGGAACGCCTGTATATTGATTATGTAGGACCATTCCCCCAGTCAAAGGGCAATGCCAACAAGTTCATCCTTGTGTGTGTAGATGGTTTTACCAGATTTTCCTGGTTATTTCCGACTAAGCTGGCTACCGCTCAGTCCACCATTACTTGCCTAAATTCTATTTTTGCTTCTTTTGGTCCGTGCCAATATATTGTATCTGATAATGCTAAGGCTTTTACATCTAATTTATTTCGTAAATTCTGTTTTGACTTATCCATCTCTCATGTAACTACTTCGGCGTATTACCCTCAACCATCTCTGGCTGAACGGGTTAATCGTAATCTCAGGTCCGCACTGATTGCTTATCATCATGATGATCATTCCAGGTGGGACACGTCCCTGCATTGGTTAGCTTTTGCTTTGAATTCGGCGGTTCATGAATCTCACAAGTTTACTCCAGCTTCTTTGATGTTCAAGTTTGTTCCCAACTCGCCGCTCTCTAACCTCTGGTCTCTGAGTGACATTCTACCCGAGACAATAGATCCGGATAACATTAAAGATCTTTGGAAGAAGGCTAAAGCCAATCTTAAAGTGTCTCATGAAAAGGTTAGGGAAAGGTATGATCGTGGACGGAGACCCACCCCCTTGAAGGTAGGTGACCAGGTGATGGTCAAGAATTTTGTTCCCGCGGGCAAGCTTGCCCCCAGATTTCATGGGCCTTGTATCATTCTTGATTTTCTTACGCCAGTTACGTTGTTAGTAAGCAATCCAGCCACCGAGAGGATATTTAGGGTTCACCTGTCACAGGTGAAACCAGTGTAAATTTTGTGTCAACTTGCTTCATATAATTTGAAAGGAATATGAAGGTTATATTTTTTTTTTTTTTTGAGTTCAACTTTTAAGGCTTTCTGCCCCTTCTATAATATTTTGGTCTTATATATAATCCTCTTGTAAAACCTTCCCCGATCCGTTAAACTGCCATTCTGTCCTTGCCTCGGCCATTACCACGCTCCCGTCTCCTGCTTCATACACACTGTGGCGTAATTTGAGTAAATGCCATGGATATCTGCACGCCGCTGACCCCTCAACCTCCTCACCTAGCCTGTGCCCTCAAAGAAACATGATGGTCCAACACAATTCTGCCGCCTAGCTTTAATGTTTCAGTGCCCCCGCAGCCGCGCAGCGCCGTGCAACAACTGGGGAGGGGGATGGGCCCCCTCCTCTCCAGCGAGGACGACATGTGCACGGCGGGCCGGAGCTCTCCTCCCGGCCAAGGCTGATGTGCGGCGCACAACCTGCTACTTGCCCGCAGCCTGTATATGTTCACCGCGGGCGCGGCGTACTTCAACACCTCTGCTCCCCTCATAGTGCGGGCGAGCGGTATCTCTGGGTACTTGAGGGGTCCGAGCGGCCTCCTTTGGACGCAAGCTGCAACGGCCGGTCTGGCCATTCAACTTAGCCTACATCAACTACATGGACAGTCACTATAAGAGATGACTACACTTGGGAATTCAACAACAAATTTGGTGGACATTGCAAAGTTTTTCATCACCTTTTAAAAGATTATCTTCAGAAATTCGCCTTCTACAAACATAAAAACCTTACGTTACCAATTACAACAAAAATTTTGGAACTGAATTAAGAATTTCTCAAATACTTCTGCAATTTATTTTAATATCAACATCAAAACTTGGACTTTGTTTTCAAACTATTTCATGTGTCACCCCTGGTGGAACTTTTGGGGGGGGAGGTCTGTACCGGGTGGTACACCTCCACGCCGCTAATTTAAAATGTGCGCCTTTTGAAACTCCTCTGCTGGAGGAACTCTGAACTTTATCTACTCTATTAATTCTCTACCTTATCAGAAGATGTCACCATGTGGAAAATTTTGAGTTTTAGAACTGTGTCACTTTTGATGTGTTTTTGTTTCGCTTGAAGTAAGAAGTGTGAACTTTCTCTTCTAGAGGACGCTACTGAAGATCTACAATAGTGCAACCTAGTGCGGAGTCAAAGAACTATTTTTTGGAGAAAATTTAATTTCAAGAGTTTGTTCCTTGTTAAATTTTTTTCTATCATTGTTTAAGTTGGCAATATTTACCCCTTTCTTCCCCTTGTTATGAATGTATCCAATCCCGAATTTCTTCAATTAATTTCTATCCAATCAGGGGTATCTTCCCCCAACTTGAATCTGTTGCGGGGTCCTATCCAATAAAAAACATTGTGGGCGGGTGTTTTCTTTCCCCTAACGCCTAGAACCTTCCACGAGAGGTTATAAACTGCTGATTTTTGGGTCTCCGGGCCACTTCTGTTCCATCTTTCAGTGTGTTAAGTACATAGCAGGGGGCGGGAAGCGCCTCTTTCTTCTCCAGCCGTTCAACACAAGGTAATGGCCGATTAATAACTTCTTTCTTTGCTAGCTCAGCAGTTTAACTTTCGGGGCGGGTTCTAAGCGTTCAACCATGTAACCTTTTCCTAAAATGTAACTTCTCTTTTCATCTATTCTCTTGTAAAACGACATATTGGGATAGAGAGTGCTAACCCTCTCGAGCTCCCACTCACATTGTCTTGAGGTGAACTTATTTTCTCAACCTATTCTTCGTTAATGTAAAACAAGTGTTCTCTTCTTAAGTCACCTCTTTAGTATGGGATTAGCCCTTGTGTTAACGGCCTAGTGCCAAGTAGGTCTTAATCAAAGTGTACTAGGAGTGCAAGTTTGCCTCCTCCCCAAATTGTTATTTTAGAGGTCATTTAATTAACCTTCTTTTTCATTTAATAGACCTCAGTAGGTTGGGTATTTTACCCCTGTGTATATGTCCTTAGAGGACAGCTTGAAGGTGAAGTTTGGTGTGGCCTGTGATTGGCTTACACTTTGAGAGCAGATTGCGCTTTTGGAATTCAATTTTTGTATGCCTCGAGGAGGCTTTACTGTGTAATTCGGAGCAAGTGCTCCAGGGTTTGATTGGGGTCTTCTGCCCCTTGGTTAAAATTTGTATATCGGAAAGTTGGGCTAGTTGCTCACGAATTGTGAACTCAGGGCTCGAAGCCCAAATTCTGTAATCTCTGTAATTGTACATTTCAAATTGTGTTTCGGCTACTAAGTACCTGTTCTTTGTTATTACTTAATTTTGAAAAGAAAATATAACCTTGTTAAATTTTATAGTAACTTTGATTCCGTAGTTTGAGACTCATTCACGCCCGCACCTTCTTTCACCTCTACCTACCACCAAAACACGGTAACAATAATAATTGTACCGGAGGTGCACCTGCCCTGTGCATTTAAATCAAGCGCCTTTTATAAGGCCATCTAGAACTGGGTCATCAGACTGTTTGATACACAAAGTTTGGATATTTCTCGACAGATGTCGCTACTATCAACTTACTGTATGTTGCGCCCTCTGAGGTGAAGATGAACTATTAATTTTCTAAGTAATTTTGTATGTCAAGGTTTCCTAAAGTGAATTGTTTATAGTTCGCTTTTGGTGTTCAAAGGTTATCTACATCTCTTCCTGCCAACTTAAACTTTCCACCAATGATAAAATGTGTACATTTCTTTAAGTAACCAATCATGGTTTTTGATATTTATTTGATTGTCCAATGAAAATTGTGGGGTGTGTCAGGATTTCGACCCAAAGAAATCTGGAACCTTCATCTCCGCTATAAAAGCTGGCACATTTCAGCCCATGTGGTCTTTGTGATTGCTTCAGTGTAGGCAGAGGAGAAAGGGCTCCCTCATCCATCTTCAGGAGGACCAGCAGCTCAAGGTAATGGCAGATTCTGCTTAACAACGTAATAGTCTTTGAATGCTAGCTCGAGGGGAATGTTTCAAATTTCTTCTGCAATGTAACTTTTATTTCTTAATGTAAATTCTCAAACAAGCCTAAAGAACTTACTTGAAGTTAGGGAATAAAGAGTGAGGAACCCTCTTGTATTCCCTCTCAACTTGATATTGAGGTGACTATGATTTTATAACCTTTCAATTTATCTCTTAATTTTGTAAATTTCTCTCCATCTAGCCACCTCTGTAGTATAGGCTTAGCCTCTGTAATGTCGGGCCATAAGCTCAAATAGGGTTTTAAGTACTTCACGTAAATTTCAAGGAGTGAAAGTGTTTGCCTCCTAACTTTTTTCCTTCTGGCCAGTAACTGTAACCTTTTGTCTTTACCAAAGGCCATGTAGAATGGGTACTTGTTACCCCTATTAAACTCAATTTCATTCATTTCATTTTAAGGCAATTAGACTGTTGAGCTGAAAGGACAGTGTATACTGTTTAATTTTGTTAAATGTAGGTTGTGTCCATGATAGGTCTGAGAAGTGTAAAATTGTAGAGTAAAGATGCTCTTTCTACTGATGTGAGATCCATCTCGTTGACTGTTGGTTAAAAGGAGCAGTTGTGCTCATGTGAAATTTGTAATTAGTGAGCTTCAAGCTCAGGTTGTTAATTGGTTATTAGTTGATTATTCCTTTTTTTTTTTTTTTTTTTAAGATTGTTACCCATGTTTACAGGCTAGATTTTGTACCTGATTTGTTATTTGCTTAGTAAAGTGTAAAGTTTAAAATATCAAAAGAAACAAAAGATATAAGGAAGAAATATAGCTCCAATTTTAAAGTTTTAAATTAATCTTCTGACTTTTCTATATCTACCCATTCATGCTCGCACCTTCTTTCACCTCTGTAGACCATGGTATCCGCCTAACATTAATAATAATAATAATAGACATAAACAACTTCATAAATCGAACTACCAGCGTATATAGCCACATCTCACAAGTCATCATAATAATAACACCACCTACTAATCAAGCTCGATATTTTCACTATTTACCCATGGGTTTAGAGAATTATTTCCAAGTTATACTAGTCCACTGCACACTTGCATCAAGTTGTCCCACATAATCTCACAATACCACTCTTGTATGGTTATATGGTGATAATGCTAGACATTAGTCACAGGCCCAAGTATTTTCAAAGTATGGGATAGGAGAGAGATTAGACAATAGTTGGAACAAATGGTGACCTTTCTGAATTGGTTTAGTGAAACTAGTTTGCCAGGAATATACATCCTTATTTTCCTCCAAGCACTCATTGAAACCTCTTACTGGAATTTCTACTCCAAACAAATTTTAGACATCAGCAGAGATGTCATTGGAACTGTTGCATTGTCATTTTCCCATGGAATAGATAACAATGACAACCTCCACAGCTGTAATCGGAGGCACTGTATTTTCTGAAGTTCAACTCTAGAAACTGACATACTGTATTCTCTATGTAGAAATTTCTTGCCATTGATACTTTCACGGCCCGTGCTTATAGACATGATATAGGCTTTTGGGCTTATGCCGTGTCAAGAAAATAAGGTGAAATTCTTTACGTTTCACAGAGAACTGTGCTCTGCGTCATCAGAAGAAAATCTTGATTGTCCACGAGAAAGGCTTCTTAAACAATGAGCTTTTGAGTTTAGACGTTATAATAGAAGTGGAAATGGTACGTTCATTCGTCACCAGATGGGTCCCTGGACGCGTTACAAGCGATAGCATATGAAGTGGAAGCTGACAGAACCATCAGAATCAGTCTAAGAGAGTCACATAATATGTGTACATAACATATGACATTGACAGATGTATGACATTGACACAAGCCGGAATGAAACATCTGGCGATGAGGAACGTGCGAATTTGAAAAACACCAAGACGAAATAACAATAGTGAAGGGAACCAGGTATTACTTAATTGATAGCCAGTGTCCCTGTTGTAATTGTTAGGATTTCTATGTATTTCCACAGCTTCCCGTATAATCCTGGACCTGTAGTGTCTAGTGTGGGTAAGAGCTCAAGCATCTTAGAACATGACATCATGACCCGCTGATAGAGTGTGCTCAGCTATTGCTGATTTGTCTGGCTGGTTGAGACGAATATTATGTTCATGTTCCTTGATACAGGTACCAATGGGCCGGCATGTTTGGCCAATGTATACCGTACCGCATGTACAGGGAATTTCATATACCCTAGGATGTAAAAGTGGGGATAATTTGTCCTTGGTTTTACCCAGACTGTGAGCAATTTTAGTGGCAGTGCCAGAGATGGTTTTTATATTACTTTTGCGGAGGACCTTGGCAATTTGATCTGTGATGTTGTGAATGTAAGGCAAGTAGGCAGTTCCCTTCACTTCTTCCTTCTGTGAGCTCTACTTGGTCATTTCTCTGGGAAGCAGGCCTCTATGAATCTGCAAATCGCTGTAACCATTACCCTTGAACATGACTTTGAGCGTGTCTATCTCCATCTGGATATTTGATGGCTCACAAATTCGTCTTGCCCTCTTGACGAGTGTCGTGAGAATGCCTTGTTTTTATGCTGTATGATGGTGAGAATCTGCATGAAGATAGCGATTTGTATGGGTAGGCTTATGATAGATGGTATGTCCTAAGGGACCGTCCGGTTTCTTTCTTACCAGAACATCCAAGAAAGGAAGGCATCTGTCCAACTCCATCTCCATAGTGAATTTAATTGGAGGATGTTGCTGATTTAGGTGGTTTAGAAATAAATGAAGTTTCTCAGGACCTTCTGTCCAGACCACAAATGCATCATCAACATACCTCCACCATATGATAGGTTTGATGGGCACTGAAGCAATAGCCTCTTCCTCAAAATGCTCCATAAAGAAATTAGCCACTATGGGCAAAAGTGGACTTCCCATATCCACTCCGTCCGCCTGTTCATAAAAATTCCCACCCCACAAGATATAGCTGGAAGTCATGCAGTGGTAAAATAGTTTAGTAATGTCCTCAGGGAACAGGTGTTCAATGAGAGACATGACCGAGTCAATCGGCACTTCAGTGAACAAGGACTCCACATCAAAACTCACCAAAAGTGCATTAGGTTGAAGGGTTATGGTTGACAGCTTATTGCCGAGAGTCCCTGGCGTATGATTCAGTATGTCCTATGTGAGGCTGAAACAATTTGCTTAGGTAGTTAGCCAGGGCATACGTTGGAGAACTTATTGCACTAACAATAGGTCTGAGGGGAACATCTTCTTTTTATGGATCTTAGGCAATGTAGTGTTACTTCGGCCACTGTGAATGTTTTTTAAAAACCTGCAGAATGCCCAGCATCAACAATCACAAACAAATTAAAATGATTTGTGGTGAAACAGAAGTATAGTGAGCAAATTCATATTTTTCACAAAGAAGGAACTATTTTATTTAGCCTAAGCATACAAGCATTGTATGATATTACAAATTACGTGATGCATTGCATAATTATTTGTAATGGTACAAAAGATAATAAATAAAAAGTACAAAAATTGTAAAGCCCAATAGTATGGAGAGAAAAGGAGATCGGAAAAGAAGCAATCTTGTAGACTGTTCTCATAATACACTGTCTTCTAAATTAGAAAATATCTGGACCGTCAATCAAGTTCTTAATGTGTATCGACCATGTCAACTGATATCTGTCTATTTATCATTGAAAATAGGAACCGTCTTTCCCCTCCCTGTTGGGATAAACTTCTCCGTTTATTGTTATTGTGGCTTTATTAATCTCCTCTAAAGCATTCTTGAAGTAAACAGGATTGTATTTACAATACCCGCGGCCACGTTATGTTTTCCTGTACGCTCTTGGCATGGCTAAAGTTACCCCGGAAGAGGACAACTTTTATTACAAAACTATTCCCTGAAAAACCTATATGAATAAAATGCATCAAATTAGGTTGATCAGTTACCAGACGTACTTATATTTTGACCCCATAAACCACTGGAATGAAGAATCGAATGCTGGGGCTAGAGAGCAGCTTGTTTTCTGCTGTTACCAGACAAGACAATAGTCGGGGCTGCGAAAAAAATTGACTGACTCAAAAATGAGCCCACCAATATTCTTTGGACTACCGAGTGTTGATAGAGCATTCTATTGTACGTGCATTTTAGTTGTTGCAAGTGGTTCATCTTTTTCAGTATAGGAGGCAAGAGAAAATAAGTGTTGCTATTCATCAGTGGCCGAAGTTACCCCATTTTGCGGTACTTCAAATTAGTTTACATTCTTCTACTGCGTAATTGTCTTACCTTGAACTTGTTTATGTTTATCCTGTTGGGCTGAATGCATCTGTGTTACATCCAATGTTTTCGGGAACTTGGTATTGAAATAGCACACTGCTTTCTAGTTAGGTCAGTTCTTATAGTCATCATCATCATCATCATCAATGTCCTTCCATATCCGATCCATCCTCCTTCTTCTTGGTCTTCGAATTGGTCTCTTTCCCTTAACATCTCTTTCCAATTCCCTTCTTGTTATTCGTTCCTTTCCCATTCTTTTTACATGTCTTATAGTATGCCCAGAAATTGTAATTTAAAAATGCTCATCTTTAATTAATTCTCCTATTTAATTGTTTTTCCTATCTTCCTTAATCTCTCTTATTTGTCTTCGTACAGTTGGTTGGGAAACACCTTTTCTGTTTAAAGAATGTAATTGTAAATGTTATTCGCATGAAATCCAAATTGTCCCTATCACCAAGCTTTGCAATATTTCCTTTTTGGTTTGTTATGGAGAGTGTTCGAATCTTTCGATATTTTGGTGCTGCACTGTTCTTAACATATTGTCTCTTGTGTTGCAATACATCTATTTTTGTTCATCTGAACTTGCCAATTCTTGTTCATCCCCTAGTGTCCTTATATGTTGCTGACTACTTGTACATCACTATTTAAATCTTCCCCGTTTGTACCCTCTGTGGTTTACATCTCGTTGCCCAGCACTTGAATACGTCGCTTCCATGATCCTTTTTTTAAATCTTTCATAAATAATAATAATAATAAACAACCTACCTGCCACATAACATTACTGCAAACTCTCTTCACGGTTTTGTAGGAGCTGTCTTATGTTCATTCTTGATCTACACGGCATGGGCGATATCCTGTGTGGCATGATTCAGAGATTTTGCTACCCTATACAGATCATTGGGATCATCTGGCCTGTCTAATTGCTCATAAAGTTCATGGAAATGTTCAGATTTTGCAGCTGGCTTGGCACATTTGGCACCAGACTTACATTGGTGATAATGATTTAGATCGCAGGGGCGGCTTTTCAGGTGAAGTAGGTGAAGTGCCCCTCCCGCAGGTACTGCCACCTTGACAAAGGCAATATGGCATTGCAGGGTGTTTTTGGAGGCTTGCGTGCTCAAATGACCCTTAGAGCCATGCCAGCGGGAGCTACGACTCTTGGTAGGGCCACCCAAGCTGGACAGGTCTAAGGCGATGGGCCAGACTAAGATCAGTACCCTGGTCCTCTAGGTTGGGGGTTGAGCATGGGGTCAACAACCCTACCCCGGAAAAAAACTCTCGTTACGGAACCAATGGACAAAGGAAACCGGATGGATGTAATGGATAAACGACCCTGGCAACGGAAACGGCATACGAATTGGTATTGCGTGACATGGAATGAGAGAACACTGAATAAACCTGGAGGATTATTGAACCTGAAAAACGAAATGAAGAAATATAATGTGATGGTGGTAGCATTATTGTAGCCTTTATTGACATTTACCGGTCGGTTACCAAAAAGATGTATAAAATGTGAACGTAAAACCCAACAGAAGCAAGGATAAGGTTGGCTACATACATCAAAAATAAAATCGTAAATAAAATAAAAGATACGGATAGGATACTTAAAGCTTAAAGGTCTAAATGACAACTACAGATAGGAATAGTGTGGAAAGCGGACTAGGACCCTATGAGGCTGTAAGATCTTAGGATGTTGTACGGAAAAGAACGTACTCGCCCATACCCTTCGTATAAAATATAATTAGAAAAACAAGAACGGAAACCTTTAGAACACAGTTCGTGAAAAGAAACAGAAATACAACTGCAACTTGAATCTTGAACAATAAACCAGATAGGATATAACAAACAATCTTCTGGATGGTCCATCCAAGCACAACTACAGACTTTTCTTGTAATTTCATTATACAGAGCTAACTTAAGGGATAATATAAATTTTAAAATAGGAAAACCTCCAAACAAGAGGTGGCCTCGTGTAACAGAGAGGCATAAATGAAATAGCCCAAACTAAGATTCGAGGTGATTTCCTGGCAGGATGATAACATTTACATTTCGGGAAATTTAATAAGAAAGGCCGAAACACATGAAAGTTAAATTTAGAAAGGAAAAAAAACAAAATCACATATTACAAAATTTTAAAATAATTAAACGTGCTTACCTTAGGGTAGGTTGGCCCCGTAGGCCCGGACCGCGCGCGCACCGCGCGTCCGACCTCTTCGAAGATCGAAAACGAAAGACAACAAGAAAACGGTAGCACACACGTACCTCACATCATACCGGAAATCGTTCGATATCAAACCGCCAATCGGAAAACACCTCCATGTTAAACCAATTACAAAACTTCTAATTACAACCAATTACAAAAACCCTAACCTTATATGGGCATCAAGCAAACGACAAGCCATGAAGAAATTGCTGACGCAACAATTGAACCATCAATTTCTTACACGTGTCAGTATAGGGAGTTCATTTTTAAACTGGACCAAAATTTTAAAATATAAAATCAGCAAGACCAAATTATACAATCTTCAAGTTCTCTAGTTATCACTGGAATAATTGAATAATCAAATGAATATCTTAAATATCTTGAGGCATTTTTAAAAGGTTCTTTAACAGTCTTATCCAATAATCTTTTGACCTTAAAAAAAATAACATAACTTTCTTGGGATACACAAAACATAATAACACATTTTTCGTTCAAATGTCCAAAGAGTTTGTTTCTAAATAATTTTCTTTCAAAATAATTTTCAGATAGTCTTTACCTAGAAAAAAAAAATTCTCAAGATGCACAAAACATTTTTACCGAGAAAACAAAATTAAATTACAATTTCTTGATGTATAGAAAACACTCTTGAGATCACCGTCCAATAGTTCGATTCATCCAGAATAAAAACTTAAACTTTTTCTTGCAGCTCATGTACCATGTCACCCACTACGGGTTACATACTCCCGCCCACAAACTCTAGCACAGCTCGAGAAAACACAGTTGGGGGGGGGGGGGGGGTCACCCTTTCTTGACAACGAATTCACCACATTTAATTTCTTCACTCTTCAATGTTCTTGAAGCCTGAGCTAGAGTGCTCAGTGATGTCCTCATTGCAATCTCATGGACAGTGGCCCAATGCCAAATCACCTCGATCACCAAAAGAAAGTGTGATTCCACTCCATATCTCATAGAACTTAACAAATAGCTGGTACAGGGTGCCCTCCATTGGCCATAACAGGTTACATTTGGACAGCTGGGGACCTCACTGCCCCTGAAACATGACCAAACGAAGCAGCAGAAACATATCCAGAAGAAAACAGAAGACCAATGAGGAAACCGAAGGGAGGTTTTTTTATTATATTTTTTTGTAACAACTTTGTCACCCAACTGGTGAACAACATAACTTGTGGTCTTTAAATGGGGCAATCAAGCCCTCCCCAAGGCTCGCACATTTAAAATAAATGAACAAAAAAGAAAATGAAAACAAATGAAAAATGAAAAGAACAAAACCACAATCCAGGAATTCACCTAGAACAACATTCTTACAGAAAAAAAAAAAAAAAAACACGAAGGCTAACGGAAATATAAATGCCTAAATTGCTTTCAACTTGCAGTACTTATAACATTACAAAGTCACGATTTAAAAGGATACCAAAGAACTAATTTTCAAGAAAACATGTTGTGCAGGTTACAACCTTTAAGTTACGATTTGCCCAATACAAGCACACAATCTCCATCTTCCACACCAAGCACCACAAGGATGAGAGGTTCAGCAAAAAGAGAAAATTCTCCAGGTAATAACAATTACCAAAACTAAACCTTCATTGACTGAAGCACCACACGACCACACACAACTTACCTCATTGGGCACATCACAACATAACACTGCAATATCCAATGAACATTTCCTAGATTTTACTTGCTACGTGCATTCTTAATTACCCAGTCTTACATCAAATTTAATAGAAGGAATGAAAATTTGCAAGCTTCATAGGAGCACAGAAAAGGAAACAGTTAAATTCCAAGTTCAATGAAATGAGATAAATCACTATTCACTTACCAAATCATGTACTTAATACTTCACATTTTGAATAGATAAACCACACATTACGCACCACGTGTCATCAATAAAACCAAGCAAGGAAAGAAAAGGAGCTAAAAGAAATTACCATGACAACAGAATCTGAAGACACAATGTAGTCACTCTACCATGTGCATACTAAAATCCAACTCCCTGATATAGAAAAAAAAGGTACAAGAACGACCTTCATACCTGAGATTACCAGACATAGCATGACACATCAAAATGACCAAGACTGTCTGTCCTCCGACACACAATACCGAAGCACACACGAAAGAGAAGCGCGATGACCTAACTCTCAGTAGCATAAACCCAAAGGGCGAAAAGGTACGACAAGACCTCAATACTGCTGTTACAGTCACACGACAACTCACACATACAACGCACAAGACATTCATGAAACGGATGCGTGTGATGATCCCTATCAAGCAATACCCAGAATAAAAAGGACAATATATGACCTCAAGTACCCTTGAATCCATCACACCATGATGAGACGACTAGGCCTATTACTGTACTCCCAGAAGAGGAATGCCTCTCAGCACTTCAGGTCCTAAGTCTCAGTACACACTTACATGCCTCTACCAGGTAACAAACACACACGACGATTATTTACAAATGAGGACAAACAGACATCAAGGTTCTCAATTTTGGAAAAATTACCCAATCCACAAGGTCCCATACCCGAGCAGACGGAGTAATAGAATTTAGAGCGTGCAATTCCACAACCAGATGAAAATTCAAAAGATGACATATATTTTCAAAAAGGAATTAGAACTAATCGAAAAACTTTACTAAATGATCACCGCTGCAAAATTTCTCCACAACCTACCTTAAAAAAAATTTAGAAGCATAGCTCAGGACAATAGAAACCAAAAGAACACTTGAAGAAAATTTTCCTGGTACATAATTTTTACTTACAACAGACAACCATTCACAACCCGTGTCACCCAATAGTTGAGCCAAAGATTACAGATAATCTCTATCAGATGCACATAAGGAATAAAACGTTGTCAAGAGCGAGGTGCAGACCCATAACCCGTCCAAATTGTCATAAATGACCTCAGGTTTCTCCTGGACTATAATATGGTGAGCAAGTATCACCCCACGAGACAACACGAGTCTTCATGGACCCTCCCTACCAAATATAGGGGCACACGGGTAAATAAAAATATACAAGACAAGGAAACAGAAGCAGCACGATGGAAACGCTCAATAAAACAACCAAGAAGACTTTCGCACAGATGCAGAAACCCCATAATTTCTAATTTGCTCAGGGAATTTAGTAACTGGCTGGGTATCGTTCTAATTTAGTCCCATACCTAATTAGACACGATCCCAAGCACAGTAGTCAATCAAAACAACACTTAAACCAGAAATTTAAATATCCACTGAGCCACAACAGAACAGCAAAACATTTTAACAGGTTACACACAAAGAAAAACACAGCAGGTGAAAAAACACGAAATTCTGACAAGAATATAGTAAAACACAAGAACTGGAAAATACCAAATCACATAAACTGACGAAATTTACCAAGATAACCTCAAAATTATGCCGAAAATAAACAAAATTTTCAGAGAACTTAATGCGACACCACACTGCAATTAACACGAACACGATGGACAGTTCGACACCAATACAAACACAGGAGGAGAAACAGATGACAACGACACGAGTACAATTCATAAGATGGACTTTAGCGCGCTTAAAACTCGAAGTTTGTCAAGCAATCAGCTGTCTCCCGCAAATATATAACCATACAATCGCACAAAATAGTGCCACACTCAGCATCAGGAAAGATGTTGTCTAAAAAAATTGGGAATCGCATTACAAATCGAAAACAGATCAAAACCAACTCTAAATAATTTAGAAATTAATCACGAAGAACTTAGGTTAGAACACGCGGCACACGTAATATGATACAGGAGTTTAAACGACCACGTGGTCAGCGGAAGGCTTTCCACGGACAAAATAAAACAGACACTGAAACCAAAGAAAATTGTAGGTAGTGACTTATCTACATTTTCTACGCAAGCCATTCAAATTACAACAGCAAAAGACATCTGCCAAACGGGCAGACATTCAAAGACTTCCCACAAAGATATCTCACACGAACAAAAATCAAAAACAAAACTTAAATAAACGGAAATTAAGAATGCACACGCACATTATTTAACCACAAGGTGGCTTGAACTTTACATTCGTGGTACCGGTAATCAATTTTAAAAATGCGTACATTATAACTGCCAATTCAAGCATGGTCACAAAAGGTTAAAAAAAATTACTTTAACTGATACAACTACAGAAAATGTAGAAAAGTAAGGGTAATAGTGAGTACTTCCCTTTCTTTTACAACCTCTGCTTTGCTACCAAATGTAGCCTTTATTGACATTTACCGGTCGGATACCAAAAAGATGTATAAAATGTGAACGTAAAACCCAACAGAAGCAAGGATAAGGTTGGCTACATACATCAAAAATAAAATCGTAAATAAAATAAAAGATACGGATAGGATACTTAAAGCTTAAAGGTCTAAATGACAACTACAGATAGGAATAGTGTGGAAAGCGGACTAGGACCCTATGAGGCTGTAAGATCGTAGGATGTTGTACGGAAAAGAACGTACTCGCCCATACCCTTCGTATAAAATATAATTAGAAAAACAAGAACGGAAACCTTTAGAACACAGTTCGTGAAAAGAAACAGAAATACAACTGCAACTTGAATCTTGAACAATAAACCAGATAGGATATAACAAACAATCTTCTGGATGGTCCATCCAAGCACAACTACAGACTTTTCTTGTAATTTCATTATACAGAGCTAACTTAAGGGATAATATAAATTTTAAAATAGGAAAACCTCCAAACAAGAGGTGGCCTCGTGTAACAGAGAGGCATAAATGAAATAGCCCAAACTAAGATTCGAGGTGATTTCCTGGCAGGATGATAACATTTACATTTCGGGAAATTTAATAAGAAAGGCCGAAACACATGAAAGTTAAATTTAGAAAGAAAAAAAACAAAATCACATATTACAAAATTTTAAAATAATTAAACGTGCTTACCTTAGGGTAGGTTGGCCCCGTAGGCCCGGACCGCGCGCACCGCGCGTCCGACCTCTTCGAAGATCGAAAACGGTAGCACACACGTACCTCACATCATACCGGAAATCGTTCGATATCAAACCGCCAATCGGAAAACACCTCCATGTTAAACCAATTACAAAACTTCTAATTACAACCAATTACAAAAACCCTAACCTTATATGGGCATCAAGCAAACGACAAGCCATGAAGAAATTGCTGACGCAACAATTGAACCATCAATTTCTTACACGTGTCAGTATAGGGAGTTCATTTTTAAACTGGACCAAAATTTTAAAATATAAAATCAGCAAGACCAAATTATACAATCTTCAAGTTCTCTAGTTATCACTGGAATAATTGAATAATCAAATGAATATCTTAAATATCTTGAGGCATTTTTAAAAGGTTCTTTAACAGTCTTATCCAATAATCTTTTGACCTTAAAAAAAATAACATAACTTTCTTGGGATACACAAAACATAATAACACATTTTTCGTTCAAATGTCCAAAGAGTTTGTTTCTAAATAATTTTCTTTCAAAATAATTTTCAGATAGTCTTTACCTAGAAAAAAAAAAATTCTCAAGATGCACAAAACATTTTTACCGAGAAAACAAAATTAAATTACAATTTCTTGATGTATAGAAAACACTCTTGAGATCACCGTCCAATAGTTCGATTCATCCAGAATAAAAACTTAAACTTTTTCTTGCAGCTCATGTACCATGTCACCCACTACGGGTTACATTATAAGAGGTAAAATGGAATGGAAGTGGAGTACTTGCAACTGGGACACACACCTTGTTCTATAGCTGTGGAAACAGAGGATACGGAGGTACAGGGTTCCTTGTTGATAATTCATATAAGAGTGTAATATTGAACTTTAAGCCCGTTAATGACAGAATTTGTCTTCTACGAGTAAAAGCCCGCTTCTTCAATATATCTTTCGTGTGTGTATATGCACCAACAGAAGATGCAGAGTCAGCAGAGAAGGATATCTTTTATGAACAATTGGAACAAGAATTATCACTAGTGGCAAAGCATGATGTTAAAGTGGTTATGGAGGACTTTAACGCCCAAGTGGGAAGAGAAATTGCTTACAGGAAAACAGCTGGTAAGGAGAGTTTGTATGAGGTTTCAAACGATAATGGTATAAGGTTGATTGACTTTGCTATGGGTAATAACATGCTTATTAAAAGCACATGGATGCAAAGGAAGAATATAAGGAAAGTAACATGGTGCTCTCCTGATGGGATCACAAACAGCCAAATTGATCATATGCTTATAGATAGAAGGCATGCTTCAGATATCTTGGAAGTGGATAGCTGTCGAGGTACAGATGGAGATAGTGATCATTATCTGGTAAGTGTCAAATATAGACAAAGGATAGCCAACTACAGAAAGATTAAGAGAGTTGTTGTACCCAGGTTTGATGATGCTAAGTTAAGAAAGGATGAAAATATAGTGCACCAATATTCAATGCTTTTGACAACTAGCCTTAATGAAATGGAAGATTGGACCGGAGAGAGTATTGAAGAAAGATGGCAAATGGTTAAAGGTATAATATACAAAACGGCCAAAACTGTTTTGGGCAGAAAGAAACAATCGAGGATTCTGCACTGGTTTGATGAAGATTGTAGGAAGAAGATTGAAGAAAGGAACGAGGCAAGAAGGAGAATGTTACAGAGAAGAACAAGAACTACTGTGGAAGAATACAGAGAGAAGAGAAAGGAATTAGATAAGGTATGTAGGAAGAAAAAGAGAGAATTTGAGAAACAGTGGATTGAAGAATTAGAAGATAGAAATACTACTCAGGAAACTAGACAGTTTTATTTAAGGGTAAAAGATATAAAGAAAGGATTTCAACCCAGAACAGTTTTCTGTAAAGATAAGGAGGGAAATCTGATTGGAGGTAAAGATCAGATATTAGACAGATGGGTGGAATATTTTAGTGAACTGCTGAATAAAGAGTCAGGATTTGAAGGTGAGGACGAAAAGGTGCAGACAGAAGAGAATGGGCAGGTACAAAGTAGAGAAGAGGTGGACCTGGAATAAATCAAGGAACCTACATTGCAAGAAGTTAAAGATGGAATCAATGCTCTTAAAAGCAATAAGGTGCCAAGAGAAGACAACATTACTGCAGAAATGATAAAATATGGAGGAGAGAAACTAACAAGGTGGTTGCATGAAATTACGGTAGAGATATGGCAAAAGGAGAAAATGCCAGAGCAATGGAATATAGCAATACTCCGCCCTATACATAAGAAACATGATAAAGCAGACTGTGGGAATTATAGAGGAATAGCATTGCTATGTATTGCTTATAAAATCTTAGCAAAAATCATAGCTGGAAGGCTGAGACCATACGTTAAAGAAAATCTAGGAGATTACCAGTGCGGCTTCAGAATTAACAGATCTACTATGGACCAGATTTTTACTATCAGACAGATACTTGAAAAATGTTATGAGTATAACATTGATGTTCATCAGCTGTTTATAGATTTTAAACAGGCATATGATAGTATCAGAAGGGATCAGTTATGGAAGGCAATGAAAGAGGCAGGAATACCTAACAAACTTATAAGATTGATCCAAATGTCTCTAGCGACAACAGTATGTAAAGTAAAGGTTGAGGGTACTTTATCTAAAGCTTTTGAAGTTAACCAAGGATTACGACAGGGTGATGTACTCTCCACCCTTCCGTTTAACATTGCTTTGGAGAGGGTAATGCGAATAATACAAGGGAGCAACCCTGGTGGAACATTGTTTAATCGAGTGACACAAGATCTTGCATATGCAGATGATCTTGATTTGCTATCCAGGAGGAAACTGGATCTGGAAGAGAAGTTGAGAAAACTAGAAAAATATGGAGCTGAGATGGGACTGATGATTAATCAGTCAAAAACTAAGTACATGCTAATGTCTAGGAAAAAATATAATGAAGCAGAAAAATATGTGAATTTAAATGGGAAAGAATATGAACGCTGCAAAAGCTTTAAATATCTAGGGTCAGTGGTAGGTGAAAACAATGATATGAAGGAAGAAATACATGCTAGGATAGCAGCTGGTAATAGGAGTTACTTTGCCTTAGGCAAGGTATTTAAAGCAAGGAGTCTTAGTAGGAATCTGGAGCTGACTGTTTATTGCACGGTAGTGAGACCTGTGGTGATGTATGGTGCGGAAACTTGGACTATGACACAAGGTGATGAGGAGTTGCTATGGAGGTGGGAAAGGAAGATACTTAGGAAAGTCTATGGACCAATAAAGGGGCTCTGGCAAATCAGAAATAATAAGGAAATCGGAGAGCTGTATAATAAACCAGATATAGTAGCGGAAATAAAGAGTAGTAGACCACGATGGTTGGGACATGTAGAAAGAATGACAGTGAACAGGACAGTACAGAAAGTCTTTGATGGGAAACCAGAAGGACGTCGTATGAGGGGAAGACCGAGGATCAGATGGTTGGACAGCGTGGAGGAAGATTTGAGATAAATAAATAATAATAATAATAATAATAATGTTAAAATCACAGGAATAGAACCAGCTTTTGGGTGGTTAGGCCGTGTGCATTATGCAGAGTTTCGTCCAGACGTGCCATTTGGACTCATCAGCTGGAATGGCACGCCCCTCCAGGACTCTGCTTAGCAGTGGCAGACCAAACTGTGTGGCCCCGCCGAGTTAGCAAATCAAGTTTGCTAACCTGCTAAAGGAGAAATGACTTCTCCGTTTAAAAAATGCTCCCCCATTGGAGATACAATTTCAAAAAAGGCTTTTTATCTCCAATGGGGGAGCATTTTTTAAACGGAGAAGTCATTTCTCCTTTAGCAGGTTAGCAAACTTGATTTGCTAACTCGGCGGGGCCACACAGTTTGGTCTGCCACTGCTAAGCAGAGTCCTGGAGGGGCGTGCCATTCCAGCTGATGAGTCCAAATGGCACGTCTGGACGAAACTCTGCATAATGCACACGGCCTAACCACCCAAAAGCTGGTTCTATTCCTGTGATTTTAAGATCTGCGGCTGTGAAAGCCTTTTTTGAAATAATAATGTTATTTGCTTTACGTCCCACTAACTACTTTAAGGTCTTTGGAGATGCCGAGGTGCCGGAATTTAGTCTCGCAGGAGTTCTTTTACGTGCCAGTAAATCTACTGACACGAGGCTGTCGTATTTGAGCACTTTCAAATACCACCGGACTGAGCCAGGATCGAACCTGCCAAGTTGGGGTTAGAAGGCCAGCGCCATAACCGTCTGAGACACTCAGCCCGGCGGAAGATTTGAGACGGATGGGAGTTAGAAGATGGAGAACCAGAGCAGTCAACAGAGAAGAGTGGGTGGAGATTGTCCAGGAGGCCAAGGCCCTACAGGGGCTGTAGCACCAAGGAGTAAGTAAGTAAGGTGAAGTGCCACTTCACCACTTATTTTTACCATAATGAATAAAATTTATTTTTCTTATGACATTTGTTGGTTTTACAGAAAGAAAATGTTTTATTGTACGGCTTTTGGAGCACCTCATCACCTGATGAGAACCAGGGGAACTCACGAAAGCGCAGGCTGTCGGCCACAGTACGGCGCGTGAGACTGAGTGAAGACGAGAGATTCCGCACCTGCCTCTACCTCCCAAGTGCTCCCTCCTAGCGCTTGGCCTTGGCGGTTGCCATGACAACCGTGACGTCACCCGCGTACTTTCCACATAGTGGAATGTGCTAGTGAAGTTACATGTTATAATTCTCATGTTAGGTCCGTATTGAAATGTACGTAAATACAAAGTATGTTAGAAGTGTTTATTTATATATCCACCTATTCAATACAAAGAGATCTTTTTAGAAATTAAATATTATTATAAAATGTTAAGGGACATGTTTCGCCTATATTAAGGGCATCATCAGCCTCAAATTCAAACCTGTATGGTGAAAAATCAGGATCGTGATTGCTCTTACAAGCCATAAAAAGAGGATATCATTATAGGTGTCAGTCTAAACATACAAAATATTAGAATGTCCTTGGCTAAAATTGCAGTATCAAGCTGCATGTCATAAGTTCACATGAATATACTTTCCGGAGCGTTGAAAAACTTGTTGGGAATGTTTCATCTTCCCTGCGTCATCCTGTGTGAAGTACGAGTACTTATGCATCGTGGTTCATTCGTAGTGTTGTGCTGTTTCATTTAAATATGTATCCTATTTATGACATCGTGTGCATTTTATTATAAACACCATTTTCACGTTGGAGAAACGAAGATCAGAATGAAGTTCTACGTTTTGATCGCCCTACTGAATCACTGCAAATTTGTGCTACAAAAGAAGTGAAACATTCCGGTAAATCTTACAATCTTAGTTTCAAACGATCGTGGTTTAAGGAATTTTCATGGTTGTGCTCCTCTCCAGCTCTACAGAAGTTGTTTTATTGGGCCTGCTTGCCTTTAATCAATAAAAATAACGTTTGGAATAAAGAAGGATTTTCAGCCCTTTTGAACATAACATGTTCTTTACATAAGCACTCAGACTCTGCAGAACATAAAATACGGCAGCTAGATTTCAAGACATTCGAAACAAACCAAAATACGATCTCTGATGTCCTGAAGGAAAATGCCAGACTGTATATTGTAATTGTACAGTTCAGTGAAAATGTACATTTAAATAGGCTTTACCTTCAGTTGGTAATTGATGTAGTGCTCTATTTAAGTAAGCAAGAACTAGCTCTCCATGGTCATGTCGAAACATTAAATTCAATAAACCGTGGTCACGTGCTGGATCCTCCGCCAGTCACAGGTACGAGTACAAAACAACCAAAAACAACACGTAGTTCCTAAATCTTGTCCTCCTCTGTGGTGTAGTGGTTAGTGTGATTAGCTGCCACCCCGGAGGCCCGGGTTTGATTCCCAGCTCTGCCACGAAATTTGAAAAGTGGTACGAGGGCTGGAACGGGGTCCACTCAGCCTCGGGAGATCAACTGAGTAGAGGTGGGCTCGATTCCCACCTCAGCCATCCTGCAAGTGGTTTTCCGTGGTTTCCCACTTCTCCTCCAGGCAAATGCCAGGATGGTACCTAACTTAAGGCCACGGCCGCTTCCTTCCCTCTTCCTTGTCTATCCCTTCTAATCATCCCATCACCCACCAAGGCCCCTGTTCAGCATAGCAGGTGAGGCCACCTGTGCGAGGTACTGGTTATCCTCCCCAGTTGTATCCCCTGACCCAGAGTCTGAAGCTCCAGGACACTGTCCTGGAGGCGGTAGAGGTGGAATCCCTCGCTGAGTCCGAGGGGAAAAACCAACCCTGGAGGGTAAGCAGGTTAAGAAAGAAAGAAAGAAAGAAAGAAAGAAAAAAGTTCCTAAATCTATCGCTCGAAACCGAACGGGTAATAGCTCTTCACCATACTTTACAGCCACGAGCCGCCACTGTTAGATCCATGTTAGTCTTTGTTCAGAGCCAGTTCTTAAAGTTCTTGGACTTTACAGTGCACTGAACATATCGTACTGTCAAACCTTTGTTTCTTAAAAATGCCTTTCCAATTTAATTGCTCAGTACCTAAAACTTCCTTTGGGGCTCCCTGGATTTGTGCAATGATCTCATTGCATGTTAAGTTGTCCATAGGGAGCTGGCTGAAGGCATTCGCAGGTTCTGTTGCTTGGTCAGGAAGGTTCCACCATTTGATGGTGCACTGTACGGTGGTGATAGGTTTGGTAGGTTGATGGAGGTAAAAGTGAAAATCCATAACCAGAAATATGATTGCCCTCTGTGAATTTAACATTTTACATTTAACTATGTTTCAGATTTTTCATGGACCAAGGATACCTATTGAAGTTCATGGTACAGTAACTGTGCCATTTGTGACCTTATCAGCTGACTGTGTGAATTTTGGATATGTTAAGTACGGGAGCTGCAAGGAAATGTCACTCATTATAAAGAATGAGTAAGTGTTAAAACTGTTACAAATTTATTCGGTGAAATATGCAAGAATAAAGTGAGTACGAGAAATTTTTAAATGCAAAAGAACTGTGCTGCTTCCTTAGCAAAATCTTCTTCACCATTCTATGTAGTATCTCTAACAATATTCTTCACTTGCTTTAATTTCTTCTCAAATTACCTTTTGTCTCCAGATTATTTTCTAAAGAAGTTTTATTTTGAACATTGTTTAAAATTTATTTATTCAAAAACCATAAATGGTACCATGATACCAATGATGTTGGATTTACAAATAAATGTTACAATACTTACAGTTCATATAACCACTACATACAGAAATACTGTGACAGTCGAGGACAAGTGCTGGGCAATTGGCAATAATACCAGCGAGATGTGATAATTGCAGCACAGTTGTGACAGTGTGGACTGGCCTAGCAGTGAATGAAAGAATTGATGAATTGTTAAGGTACACCATAAGGATGCTCCTAGAAAAAGCTGGAAGCTGATTAATAATGGACCAGGTGCTCAGAAAGATATAGAATACGTTTTGATAACTTTTCTTGGCTTGTCAGAGCACCTAGTAAGGTGCCTTCATGGACAGTGTATCAAATTTACATTGTACTGGAATTGCACACCAGCACAAAAGAAAATACAGACACCTCCATTCATCGCAGATTTTTCAAGTCCTTTGTAAATCAGGCTTTCCAATTGGTGAAAAGAACGGAAATCTAGTGGAATTTATATCCTATTGGTTGTTTGTGATCTGGCCATTTCTGGTCTTCTGCCGGCTTTGTGAGTATGATTGCAAAAAATCAACTTCATTTCCCGTATCAAATCCTATTTACAAAGAAACAATAACAGTAAATATTTCCACCTATTTGATACTTATTGTAGTGTTGATTTGGGACAATTACGCCCACACATACTAATGTTAATAATAATAAATTGAATAATAATAAATAATGAAAATAATAAATGTTGACATAAAATGTGAATAAAGAAATAGTAAAATGATGCAGTGGCGGTGAATTCACATCGGAGCATGGGAACGTGATGAATAACTTTCAATACGCAAAATCAGCTTATATTCTAGGGAACTTATAGGCCTAAAAATGACAACTAAGGAAGGATGTGGAAGCTGCAGGAACCCTATGAGGTCCATGGGAAGGTATGGCATTATGGGGGAGGAAAGATTTACAAGATACACACTCTAGCTCAACTCCATTAACACTTTCAACACTACCATATTTTAACATGGATCCTGGCTGTGAACTGGGTCTTTTTGCTTTAATTTTAACACGTTATTATGGAACAGCGAAACATACTTCATGCCTGATTTTTGTACCGTATGAAGGTGTCAACCATCCAAAATGAAGATGTTAATCAGCAAGTGAATATCTGAAGTAATTTAATTATACTAATCTTATGAAAAACATGAAAAAAATAGTACGGAAAATAGTTTTTACATTGAGGTTATACCAATAAGCTTGCTCAAACAATAAAAAATGATCATTTAATGCAGCTACTTAGGCCACAAATAAACACAAATGCAATGGAACAAAATATTTACCTATTTAAGAATAGTTTGTTTTCGTATGGTAGTCCTGAAAACATTGGACTATACGCAGTCCTACTTTGCACTCCTTGCACCACCATCTACTCCTTTTCTGATGCGCTTACCACATTCCTTCTTGCCCCCGTCTGAGTATACCTTGCAATAACAAGTAGCATTCACTTTATTGTTCGTTAGAGGAACCTTTTATGGAAAATGGTGAGCAAAAGTCCTGTCAACACTGGGGGAGGGAATAGGTTCCAGCCTTGAGATGTCTCCTCCTCCTTTAGCTGCTAACCACGAACTGATCACTCTCATGTAATCCACAATATTTAAATATTTAAAATAAAAATTTTACCGTTGGTCTTTAGAGCTATTGTTGAGAGTGAAGGAGAATTTCCTGTTGTGTATGTTTATCAGGAACTCAAGGGAGACTTCATTAGTTAGTCGGAACATAGAAAAAATGAGGAACTCTTCTCAGAAGAACTCTTAAGGTTTCACTTTACTTTGTCCTGCCTGCTGGCTCTTCAGAAATGTGTGCGCGTGTGTTTTTATATTCAGGAATCATTCAAGAAGAACACTTTCGCACTGCAAGATGTGTGGTTAAGGTTATTTTTAATATGTATAACTTTTGTTTTCTCAATGATTCATTTGTTTCTATATTCGTCCCTGTTTTTATCTCCTTGTAAGATGTGTATTGTTTAATGTAACGCCTTGTGTAATATAAATGCCTACATCTTGCCTATTTCCCACATTTTGGCTGATGATGACGCAAACACAGCGTCGAAACTAGTTCCAAGTGCAAATACATGTTATAAATAAATATAACATTTTTGTATTGAAAAGGTGGACCGTTTTAAGTTTTTCCTATCATCCTACCCGGATGTGTTTACTGAGAAATTGGGGATGACGAATATCTTAAAGTATAAGATGGAGGTTACAGATTCTGTTCCCGTCAGGTTTCCACCTTACCGCTTGTCTCCTAAAATGCAGGCGTTAAAGGAGATCATTAACAAAATGCTTGAGGAAGGATAATCCGGCCCTCTACCTTGGCTTACTCTTCCCCCATTTTCCTCATGCCCAAGCCCCAGGGAGGTTACAGGTCTGTGCTGGATTACAGGGCTCTCAATTATAAGGTGGTCTTGCAGTCAGTCCCGCTCCTGGATTTACATACTTGTTTCTCATTGTTTAAGAAGTCTAGGTACTTTACCGTCTTGGATCTCAATCAAGCTTATTACCACAATCCACTCACGGAAGAGTCATGTCATCTTACAGCATTCGCGACAGACTGGAACCTTTACGAATTTTGCCGCCTCCCTTTCATCATTTCTACGGGTGTTGCTGTCCTTACTAGGCTCCTGGATCAGTTGTTTTCTGATATTAAGTTTGACTATATCATTATCATTATCTTGGTGACATGGTTGTATATTCTGAGACATTCGAGGATCATCCCCAGCACCTCAGTGAAATATTGTCACATCTGAGGAAGTCTGGCTTGACAGTCAAATTATCCGAGGTGTCATTTGCCAAACCCCAGATGTCCTTTTTGGGGCATATTGTATCTTCAAGTTGTGTCTCGGTTGATCACTCCCGGACTCAGGCCATTCAGGATTTTCCTCCTCCGCAGGACGTGAAAGGCGTTGCCCGCTTTGTCGGAATGGTTAACTTCTTCCGAAAATTCATGCTAAATTTTGAAAGTCGCGCAGCGCCTCTTAACACTCTATGGCGTAAGGGAGTAAGCTTTCAGTGGCGGGCTTCTCAGCAGGCTGTTTTCGATGACCTCAAGCTAGCTATTTCCAATGCCCCGGTTTTGGCCATGCCGGATTTTAGTAAGGTCTTCATTGTTCACACCGACGCTTCTTCCTCAGCTGTCGCAGCTGTCTTGCTCCAGGATTCTGAGTTAGGGAGATGCCCTATTGCTTATGCTTTGCACGCTCTTACTCCTCTTGAGGCTAAATACTCTGTGTACAAGCTTGAGGGGTTGGCTGTCCTTGTTGCTCTAGAACGCTTTCGTATGTACCTATAGCACATTAAGTTCGAGCTTGAAACTGACAACCAGGCGTTAAGTTGGGTGCTTGGGAAACCACGGAAAATTGGTCATTTGGCCCGTTGGGCCATAAGGATTTTCACCATTCAGTTTAATGTCCGTCATATTTGAGGTTCCGAAAATGTTGTAGCGGATTCCCTCAACCGTATGTTTTCTGATCAATCTACTCTTGATGAGGAGCCCTGCCTCTCTGAGTCCTCACCCTCATTACCTTTGGTTGGAGCGATTTTATCTGATACCCCTCTCTTGTATCATGACATAGGTAAATTCCAATTGAAGGATCCGGTCTTGGCACCTATCATGCAAGACTTGAAGGATGGGAAAATTGTTGATCCTTATGTATTGAGGAACAGAGTTCTTTGTTGCCCCTTCTGTCATGATTGTAAGATGAAGGTTGTTTGGTACCTATGATCTTTAAGTATTTCCATTAAACTCCCCTTACAGGTCATCAGGGAATATTTAAAACCAGAAAAAAGATCAGAGAAACTTTTATTTGGAAGGGAATGGATGGAGAAGAACGTGAACTTATGAAGGCATGTAAGGTTTATAGGATTAGTAAGCCAGGTATTAATTTCCGAGTTGGGTTGTTGTCTTCCACGCAAGCTACCCGTCCCATGCAACGTCTGTATATCGATTTCGTAGGTCCTCTCCCGAGATTGAAGACTGAATCAAATAGGTTTATTTTGGTATGTGTTGAAGGCTTCACTCGTTTTTCTTGGTTATTTCCGACAAGGATGGCCAACGCTGAGACAACTATTAGGTGATTGAAGACTATATTTTTATAATTTGGTCCTAGTCAGTATTTGGTTTCAGACAATGCTAGAGTTTCCACCTCTAATCTATTCAAGAAGTTCTGTTTTAACCTTTCATTTTCTCACATCATGACTGCCCCTTATTTTCCTCAGCCTTCGTACGCTGAGAGAGTTAACAGGAATATGCACTCTGTCCTCATCGCCTTCCATCACCACGATGTTCAGAGGTGGGACACCTCCTTGCCGTGGCTCCCTTATGCATTCAACTCCGCTGTACATGAGGCGCACCAGTTTTCCCCCTTTTCGCTCATGTTTTTGTTTTATCTGAACTCCCCGCTTTCTAATTTGAGGCATATTAATGACTTGTTGCCCGAAAGGGTGGATCCCCTTAACATCCAGGCTAATTGGAAGAAAGCTAAGCCTTAAGGCTTCTTATCAAAGGAAAAGGAGCGCTACGATAAGGGACGTCAGCCTACCAGCCTGGCCGTCAGGGATAATATATTTATTAAGAATTTCATTCCCTCTGGGAAGCTGGCTCCTCGGTTCCGCGGTCCATTCCAGATTCTTGACTTTCTTACGCCGGTCACCCTGTTGGGAAGGGACCCCGCGACGGAGGGAGTTTTTCGCATTCACCTTTCGCAGGTTCAATCTGCTCAGTGAGTTTTCTCTGCCTTTGATTCTTTCACGAGAACCTGTGCTGTCTGTTATGTTAATATCTGCTGGGGTGTGTTTTCCCTATTGGTTTACTAATTCTTGTATTTAGGGGTGTTATATTTCTCTTAGTTTGTAAGTTTATTTAATTTGCTATGTGAGCCCTTGTGCAGCCCTACCTTGCCTTCCGTCTCTACACCTGTTGCACTGGCCTGGGTCGTTTCCTTCCATCCCGACCTTTCGACCTTATCGGCTTTTGTGAGACAAATATGCTGGCCTTAAATGCTTGTGTTCGAGCGTTTTGGAGTTTTCCACCTTCGCCTGTCGCTCTGTGGGAAGGGCCCCTCATGTCGGCGTCCTTCTGGGCCATTCTTCTGCATGCACTGTGCACGCGGGCATCCACCGCCAGTTGTTGCAATCATCTTCTATCTGGCTTTCTGCATGTTGGTGTGGCTATTTGCCGCACGCTCGGCATTTCCACCGACTTTGAGCCATGGCTTGTTTGTCTTAACTTGGACTTGGAAGCCGGTACTTCACCCGGTGATAGTATTGGAATGCCTTCTAATCTGGCAAATTGGGACATCATCTATCCCGGGATGTTGATTCTTATGGACTCTCGTTCATCGCTTATTCACCATGCAACATATATGTGCATCAACCTAGTTTATTGTTAAGCAAGTTGGTGTTTGTTTATTGCAAAGAATGACTCTTCAAGAGTTTTCAAGTGTGAAGCAAACAGTTATTTATCTATAGGGAGAATGAACTTTTTCATCAAGAGCTCTCATGTGTGAGAAATAAACCTTCCCAACCTAGTTGGGAACTTAGGAAGGGAGGCCTGTACCATGAATTACTCTCCCTCACCGTTGATTTCTTTTTTTCAGCTTTATCTGTTTGCCCAGATCGATCTGTGTGTATATTCTTGTATTATTTGTGTATGTGTTCTTTTCTGTGTTCTTCAATAAATTCAATGACCCCTGGGAAAAGGGAAATTATTTCCACCCTGGTGGATTTCCCCATCTTTATGTTGGCAAGCCTGCTTCCCGTCTTTACACCCGTTTCGTCGCTCTCTGCCTCGACCCGCTTCTCCCGAGGGGGGGTGGTCGTGGCACGTATGGACTGAGGTCAGTGCCTCTTGTGTAGAGTTCCTCAGATCGCTCCGTGCGAGCAAGCTGTCTGGCCGAAAAGCAGCGGCGTGTTTCACTCACTTCATCTACGGGTGTGGATGTAGGGAGAATGTTATTCAACTTTCTTTTGGGCTAAGGGAGGGAGTTACTTTAATTTTCAAAATGTAATATACTTTTTAATGCTTCTAGGAGAGGCTATGGGGCTTGTTGGTTGGAAAGAATAAGGTTTTTGAAGGATATGTTAATGTAGAAGTTCTGTTTTTATTCTAGTCTGTTGGTTATGAGGCTGAACATCTGTTGTTTTGTATAATCTAAATTGTTGGGCAGATTCGGCAGTCAGTACTACTTCGCCCTTATAGAAATGAATTTGTACATGGCCAAACGCCTCGTAAACATTTGAGAATTGTATTGTGATGCTCGAGTGAGAATGTATTCGAGAAACACCCCACTTATATTATGAAGGGAATAGTGGAGACTTTGTAGACTTTGTATAGTTTAGGGGCAGGACTCCATTTGAAGCAATGTTTACTCTTGATGGAATGCATTATAGTAATAGATATCTAGCATAGCAGATGGCCTCAGTTTGCGCTAACTTTTCTATCGCCCTTATTGCATGACTGGTAAATGGCTCTGATCTTAAAGCCCACACCTTCCTTATTTCCACTTCCGCTGCCAACTCTTGGTGCAATCATAATCACCATCACTGTATAAAACATTTCCTATTAACTCAGCAATATCATTGCTCTCAATGGCCTTTACTGTGCCTGGAGCCATGGCTAAGATACTGACTGACATCTGATGAAATGTTTGTGTTTTAGAGGATACAATTGAAAAATAAATTATGGTACAAGTTATTAGAAGGAGAGTTGTAAACAACCATATTCTTGTTCTATTCATAGAAGTTTGCAAAAGAAAAATTCTTGCACGGGTGATCAAAATATAAGCAAGAACATACGACTTGGAATGTCATTTGAGTTGAAGGCCTGGCCAATGCTTGCGTGAATGCCACGTCAAATGAGTCAAGTGGGTTAAGTGATATCACCTGAGAGATGTAGATATATCACATTCACATCACCGTAGGAAAAAAAGGCAATCTTTCAACTGTTCATGTGGCGGGGTAGAAGCATGGTGGAGCTCAGGAAGGTTATCAGCTGATAAGACCGGGAAAATAAATGTCTTCGAAACAGACTTTCAACCTATTAGGTTGTGTTACGTACATTTAGTACGTGTTGAAGAGATGTTAAGTACAGAACAAAAATGGCCAACCAGACACCAGTGGGATCTGAACCCACAACCTCTTTGCACAGCACCACTGAGTACCTGGGTCACACGACACATCATGTGAAGCAGACATGCTTACCAAGATGTCCGCCTCCATAGCGTAATAGTTAGCACTATTAGCTGCCATCCTCAAGGGCCCGGGATAAGTTCTTGGTACTGCCAGAAATTTAAGAATGGCAGGACGGCTGGTACATTGTTAAAATGATGCATGCAGTTCACCTTCATTGGGGGTGTGCCTGACAAGAGCAGCACCACCTCAAGATGAGGACACGAATTTACTTACTTACCAAGACAGCAGACCATGACCAAATAGCACACTTACATGCAAATTGAATTGCAGAAGTACAGTAATACATTCGGTGTGACTGAAAACACAAGGTCTGACTCCTGCCACCACCTTGCCTATTTAAAATTACTGTTTGTTGCAACCCTTGTATTAAAATAGAATGAATGTTGGAAATTAATGATACAACGTTAGAAGTTACTTGAAAGTGAAAGATGGAGTCATTTGAAAATATATTTTCTCCAGCAGCAAGGTGTGAAGTTTATTTTAGATAAAAGTGGACAAAATGCTTCATTGACTGAGAGAAGGTTTATATTGAAATTTGAATTTGCATTCCCATGTCTCTGTCAATCAAAATCTATTCTTTGCTTGATTTGATAAGACTCCTTGATAAATTTTTTTTTAAAGTCACAACTTGGAATTAAATAAGAAATGTTATTTAAATGATTCATTTGTACTTGGATTTAGGTCTGTAGCAATTCGACTACTAAAATTTGGTTATATTAATACATACATACATACATACATACATTATCATTATAGACTGTTATGCCTTTCAGCGTTCAGTCTGCAAGCCTCTGAGAATTTACTAAACGTCGCCACAATCCTCGATTTGCAACTAGTGTTGTGGCCTCATTTAGTTCTATGCCTCTTATCTTTAAATCGTTAGAAACCGAGTCTAACCATCGTCGTCTTGGTCTCCCTCTACTTCTCTTACCCTCCATAACAGAGTCCATTATTCTCCTAGGTAACCTATCCTCCTCCATTCGCCTCACATGACCCCACCACCGAAGCCGGTTTATGCGTACAGCTTCATCCATCGAGTTCATTCCTAAATTAGCCTTTATCTCCTCATTCCGAGTACCCTCCTGCCATTGTTCCCACCTGTTTGTACCAACAATCATTCTTGCTACTTTCATGTCTGTTACTTCTAACTTATGAATAAGATATCCTGAGTCCACCCAGCTTTCGCTCCCGTAAAGCAAAGTTGGTCTGAAAACAGACCGATGTAAAGATAGTTTCGTCTGGGAGCTGACTTCCTTCTTACAGAATACTGCTGATCGCAACTGCGAGCTCACTGCATTAGCTTTACTACATCTTGATTCAATCTCACTTACTATATTACCATCCTGGGAGAACACACAACCTAAATACTTGAAATTATTGACCTGTTCTAGCTTTGTATCACCAATCTGACATTCAATTCTGTTGAATTTCTTACCTACTGACATCAATTTAGTCTTCGAGAGGCTAATTTTTATACCATACTCATTGCACCTATTTTCAAGTTCCAAGATATTAGACTGCAGGCTTTCGGCACAGTCTGCCATTAAGACCAAGTCGTCAGCATAGGCCAAACTGCTTACTACATTTCCACCTAACTGAATTCCTCCCTGCCATTTTATACCTTTCAGCAAATGATCCATGTAAACTACGAACAGCAAAGGTGAAAGATTACAGCCTTGTCTAACTCCTGTAAGTACCCTGAACCAAGAACTCATTCTACCATAAATTCTCACTGAAGCCCAATTGTCAACATAAATGCCATTGATTGATTTTAATAATCTACCTTTAATTCCATAGTCCCCCAGTATGGCGAACATCTTTTCCCTCGGTACCCTGTCATATGCTTTCTCTAGATCTACGAAACATAAACACAACTGCCTATTCCTCTCGTAGCATTTTTCAATTACCTGGCGCATACTGAAAATCTGATCCTGACAACCTCTTTGTGGTCTGAAACCACACTGGTTTTCATCCAACTTCCTCTCAACCACTGATCGCACCCTCCCTTCCAAGATGCCAGTGAATACTTTGTCTGGTATACTAATCAATGAGATACCTCGATAGTTGTTGCAATCCTTCCTGTTCCCTTGCTTATAGATAGGTGCAATTACTGCTTTTGTCCAATCTGAAGGTACCTTACCAACACTCCACGCTAATTTGACTACTCTATGAAGCCATTTCATCCCTGCCTTCCCACTATACTTCACCATTTCAGGTCTAATTTCATCTATTCCTGCTGCCTTATGACAATGGAGTTTATTTACTATCCTTTCCACTTCCTCAAGTATAATTTCACCAACATAATTTTCCTCCTCCCCATGAGCTTTGCCGTTTGCAACACCACCATGATGATTTCCTTTTACATTGAGAAGATGTTCAAAATATTCCCTCCACCTCTCCAGTGATTCCCTGGGATCTATTATGAGTTCACCTGAATTACTCAAAACACTGTTCATTTCCTTTTTCCCTCCCTTCCGAAGATTCTTTATTACTGTCCAGAAAGGTTTCCCTGCTGCTTGACCTAGCCTTTCCAGGTTATTACCAAAATCTTCCCATGACTTCTTTTTGGATTCAACAACTATTTGTTTCGCTCTGTTTCTTTCATCTACGTACAAATCCCTGTCTGCCTCGGCCCTTGTTTGGAGCCATTTCTGATAAGCCTTCTTTTTACGTTTACAGGCTGCTCTCACTTCATCATTCCACCAAGATGTTCGCCTTTTCCCATCTTTACACACAGTTGTTCCTAGGCATTCCCTTGCTGTTTCTACTACAGCATCCCTGTATGCCACCCATTCACTTTCTATATCCTGAACCTGCTTACTGTCTACTCTTCGAAACTTCTCACTAATCATATCCATGTACTTCTGTCTAATTTCCTCGTCCTGGAGATTTTCTACCCTTATTCATTTGCAGATAGATGTCACTTTCTCTACCCTAGGCCTAGAGATACTTAGTTCACTACAGATCAGATAGTGGTCTGTATCATCGAAAAATCTGCGAAAAATTCGTACATTCCTAACAGATTTCCTGAATTCGAAGTCTGTTAAGATATAGTCTATTATGGATCTGGTGCCCCTAGCCTCCCATGTGTAGCGGTGAATAGCCTTATGCTTGAAGAATGTATTCGTAACAGCTAAACCCATACTAGCACAGAAGTCCAGCAAACGCTTCCCATTCCCATTAGCTTCCATATCTTCCCCACATTTACCAGTCACCCTTTCGCATCCTTCAGTTCTATTCCCAACTCTCACATTGAAATCGCCCATGAGCACTATTCTATCCTTGCTGTTGACCCTGACCACGATGTCACTCAATGCTTCATAAAACTTGTCAACTTCATCCTCATCTGCACCCTCACATGGTGAATACACGGACACAATTCTTGTCCTAAATCCTCCCACTGACAAATCTACCCACATCATTCGCTCATTTACGTGCCTAACAGAAACTATGTTGCGTGCAATGGTATTCCTGATAAAGAGCCCTACCCCAGACTCTGCCCTTCCCTTTCTAACACCTGTCAAGTACACTTTATAATCTCCTATCTCTTCCTCGTTATCTCCCCTTACCCGAATATCACTTACTCCTAGCACATCCAGATGCATCCTCCGTGCTGACTCAGCCAGTTCTACCTTCTTTCTTCCATAAGCCCCATTAATATTGATAGCTCCCATCAAATTCCATTTGGTTCGCCAAGTTGTTTCCAAGGAGTCCCTCGCCTGTCAAATGGGAGTGGGACTCCATTACTCCCATAGGTCCGAGGCTTGCTTAAAGTGTTCTGAGCTCGGTTAATTCATGAAGCAGGATGCTGCCCTACTTGCACATAGTCCAAGTGAGGATCTCTCCTCTAACGGGTTATGGACCACCGGTGAATTGTATAGTCCTAGCCGCCTGAGCACAAAGAGGGCCAGGACTCAGAATACGTCCGAGATGCCCACTCCCATTCCATAGCAACTGGTATCCCGACTCTCAGGACCACTTACTAGACCACTCAGCCGTTGCCCATGGTTCACGAACTAGGACGTGACTACAGTAACCCACAAACATGAACCACGGTTATATTATATTATATTATATTATATTATATTATATTATATTATATTATATTATATTATATTATATTATATTATATTATATTATATTATATTATATTATATTATATTATATTATATTATATTATATTATATATTCATAGTGATCTTGTGCTATTCTATTCCTTGTCATTGAACTGATACTGTTGTTTCCTTTCTTTCAGAGGCTTAGTCCCTTGTACTTGGCAAGCAAGCCTCCAATTTAAGCAAAAGAAGAAGAAAAATAATATCATAAAGACTATTACATATGATGACAAAGAGCCTGTCTTCAGGTTTCAATGCGAGAAGAATTCCTTGTCTCCTAATGAAGAAATATATATTGAGCTATTCTTTGAACCTGCTACTCATGTAAGATTTTAGTCAGTATTTATTCAGAAATTCATACTCATTTTAATGATTTTCAGGATATCCTCAACCTGAAAACTAGATGTACAGGTTGTTGCAAAACTGTCTGTACTCATCACCAAGCCAGCTGTCTTCGTTTTGCTGATTTTGAGACCTAAAGTTGTAAAAGCTTCATGCCAGAGATCTAGTCTAGTTTGTACTTCCGCTTCTGTCTCACCCCATACCATTACATCATCAGCAAAAACCATAGCATTAGTTGTTGGATCCTTTCTCTTAACCGCTTTGAAAACTTCATCCATTATGGTTATGAAGTGGTGAAAGACAACTTCCTTGCTGGACTCCACTCATCGTTTCAAACCAACCTTTCCATCCTGGACGTGGACGCAACACTTGGTTTCATCATATAATTGTTGTACTTGTGCTATGATGTCATTGGGCACATTTTTATGTCTCAAACACTTCCATATATACCTGCGATGTCCAGAAAAACAGTTATAAGTGTTTTACCTTTCTCCCAATACTTCTCATAGAGCATTCTGGTGGCAAAAATGAGGTCTATAGTTGATTTATGAGGTCTAGGGAGAGGGTGTAAATCTCATAATTAGATCTTTTCTGCCAGCTTTGAGGGACAGGATCAAACCATGAGCCAAATATTTTTCTATAAACTTTATTCTCAAAGACTGCTGCTGCTCTTTCTTGGTTATACTCCATGTCTTGGAACCATACAGAAGTACTGGTTTAATGATTGTATTGTAGATAGTCATTTTTGCATTCCTTGGTAAAAACTTGGAGCCTAATATAAGGCTCATAGAGTAAAATGCCTTATTTGCATTCCTAGTTCTAGCTTGGTGTTCCTGTTGCCTTTGGTTTTGCTCATCGATTAATATACCAAGGAATTTCAACTCCTCTACTCTTTTAAGTATATATTTCCCAGTCTTCAAAAGCAATCTGTCAACCTCCTCATGACCTGGTCTCTGTACAACCATGTAATGTGTCTTTTTATAATTTACCCATAAGCCAATTTTTACTGCCATTTCCTCTAGTTCCACAAATAACTGCCTAATTTGTAATTAATTGCAGCCATTAAGAACAATATCATCTGCATATGCAAGGACTTTATGTTGACTCCCCAGTACGATGCCAGCAGGTACAAGAGCTAATTTCCTGATAATCATCTCCAGTGCAATGTTGAACTGAAGAGGAGATAGTGCATCCCCCTTGTCTCAGACCAGTTTTATTCTGGAAGTAACCTTATTTTCTGCCCTTGAGCAAACAAAAGCTAACATTACCATCCATACAGAGTTTGTACATATTAATTAATTTCATGGGAAAGCCAAACTCCCTCATGATGTTCCACAACCCTTCTCTATGAATTGAATCATATGCCTTGAAAAATTCTATAATTATCATAAATTAATTTGACCTAAGCAGAAAATGATGTAACAAAAATTACCAGTATAATTTGCAGCCTATTAATGCCCATTAAGAACCCCTGCATAGTTTACAAAACAATTTTAATATGGTGATGATAATAATAATAATAATAATAATAATAATAATAATAATAATAATAATAATAATAATAATAATAATAATAATAATAATAGTTGTTGTTAATATGGCGGACGGTGCAGTGTGAGTGTTACGTGCTCTCTGTTATATCCTGCGAAAACAGCAAGAACAACCGCATCTAGGTACGAACTCTGTCACTGAAAACATTTGTACAGTGCTCTAGTGGTAAAAAATCACTAAAAAAAAAAAAAGTCACTAAAACATGACACTTAAAGAAGTAAATCAAAGAATAACTGTCTTTGAAAGTCAACTGAGTGAGTTCCAAGCTCGCCTAGCAGCAGCGACCACCAGTGCTGGCGACACTACTACCAACCTACGACAAGAAATACAGAGCCTGACTGCCGACTTTGAAACCTTCAGGGACCAAGTGACCATTGAAATTGCCGAACTAAGGACTAAGATATCTATGATGGACGAGACACTAACCCGTCATGAAGAAATGATTGACGATTTGGCTCAGTATAGCCGTCGTAACTGCCTCCTACTGCACGGTGTAGCCGAGGAACCTGATGAAGACGTGTATAAAAAAATTACGGACTTCATCAGGGATAAGCTACAATTGGACATCTCACTAGGAGACAATGACCGCTGCCACAGGCTTGGTGAGCGGAAACGTACAACAGCTGAAGCCGTAGTGACGGGAAGACGACCGATCATCATGAAGTTCCTTAGGTTTCAAGATCGTAACCGGGTTGGGAGAGTTAAAAAACTTCTCAAAGGATCTAAATTTCTAATAACTGAATCGCTTACGAGTATCCGGAAACAGATTCTAAACAGAGCTAGGAATATCCTAGGGCATAAGCGGGTATGGACAGTCGAAGGACGCATAGTAGTGTTACTAAATATGGAAAGAAAGAATATATTAGTACTGTAGGTGACTTGAACAGAACTCTAAACTCAGCAGGTGTAACACTGAATTAAGGTTTAAGTTTTAAAATGTTCAGTAGTTTTCATGTGTATATATTTGTGTGTGTGTCTGAGTGTGTGCGAATAGAGTCAGCGAATGTACCTGGGAAATTCTCGGTAAGTGTTTCTTTAGTTATGCATGATAATGGCTAAGACTAATGAGCCTGTGCTTGTAGCAGGTGAGGAATTCCTCCATGCCATTGACCCGGACGTACTCCAAGACAATGACAACCCTCTTTCACAATCACCAGTAGCTCCCCTACCCCAACCTGAGCCCACAGGAATCCTATTGAAACGTGCCTTGGCGCAGTTTCCTAGAACCCTCCAATGTTGCCACATTAACTGTTTATCACTTTTAAGTCACTTTGACGAAGTCCATTCTATAATTACTGATACAAATATGCATTTAATCGGCCTGAGTGAAAGTTGGTTGACTAACAGTATCAGTTCAGCGCTTGTAAAAATTGATGGGTATACTTTATTCAGGAATGACCGCGCAGGTAAACGAGGCGGTGGTGTTTCAGTGTACTGTAGAGACGACATTAAGAGCAAAATAATCTGTGAATCTTCCCCCAATGTCACTCCGCATACTGAATATATGTTCCTTGAGGCGATTGTCAACAACCAGAAATTGTTAATAGTCGTAGTATATAAGCCACCCGAGGTAAGTAATATAGACGCACTTGAAGCGGATCTGCTGAAACTTATACCAGGCTACGAACACATCATAATCCTCGGTGATTTTAACATAAATTTCCTGACCCAGACTAGTGACTCGGACCGAATTCGCAGGCTGTTCATGTCAATGGACATGACCATCTTACCGTTAGACGCAACTAACCACGTACATACATGTAACGGCTCAACCCACACCCTAATTGACTACTTAGTGACAAATAATCCCCATAAGGCTGTCAAGCACGGACAAATCTCTGTCCCCGGTATCTCTACACACGATCTTATCTATCTGTGCTACTCACTGCAGGTGCCGAAGTGTAAAGCTAAGTATGTAAACTACAGAGACATGAAAAATATAGACTTAACTCTACTACAATATGACGCATATAATTTACCTTGGGACGACATACGTCAATTGCACGACGTGAATTTGAAAGTACAACAATTTAACTCCTTATTGTTAGGACTCTATGACAAGCATGCTCCCGTTCTGCAGGCTAGGATTGCTCGCCCTCCTGCTCCATGGTTAAACACTGAGATAAAAGCAACAATGGCCAGCCGTGATGCTTTGTTTCGCCGGTACAGAGCAACAAAAGAGCAAATGGATTTCGAACAATACTGTCGTCTACGGAACAAAACGAAACAATTAATTAGAAACAGTAAATTAAAATATATTAGAAATCAAACAAAAAATCTCAATACTGTTAATGCGTGGAATCAGTTACGTTCAATAGGAATAGGAAAAATTAAAGAACCTCATATACTAACAATATTGTTGGACATACTTAACTCTCATTTCACTGGTAATCAAATCAAAGAAACTCGACCCCAATCTAGAATCCCGTTACACGAAGATGGCAATTACTTGAATATTGAATCAACATTCTCATTGCGAACTGTCAATATAAACGAAGTAAAACGAGTCTTAAATTCCATTAAATCTCAAGCGAAAGGAGCAGATCATATTCCAATAGGCTTCATAAAAAATGTCATCGGCGCAGTATTACCGATCATTACTCATATTTTCAATTACTGTATAAACTCAGGAACTTTTCCAGACATTTGGAAGGATGCTCTAGTGATTCTGGTATTAAAGAACACCACATCAAATTATCCATCAGACTACCGCCCTATATCAATACTCCCTCCGCTTGCGAAAGCCCTTGAACGACTTATTCACGAGCAACTAACTGAATATCTCACAAATCATTCACTACTAGACCCGTTGCAATCTGGCTTCAGGAAGGGCCACAGTACGACGACAGCACTCCTTCGGGTAACAGATGATATCAGGCTTGCTATGGATAAGCGACAGGTGACGGTACTCATGCTCCTTGACTTTAGCAGTGCATTTGATACAGTCAACATACAACTACTCCTTTCAAAATTGCGCTTCCTTGGCGTTGACCGGAATGCACTCAATTTCTTTATATCCTACCTCACAAATCGTCGTCAGTGTGTCTCAGTAAACGATGTTACGTCCAAATGGGCTATCAGATTATCTGGCGTGCCTCAAGGATCTGTACTTGGACCTTTATTATTCAGCCTGCATATCAATGATATTTCATCCCCACTTCTCCACTGTAAA
The DNA here is from genome assembly GCF_040414725.1 of Anabrus simplex. NCBI lineage: Eukaryota > Metazoa > Arthropoda > Insecta > Orthoptera > Tettigoniidae > Anabrus > Anabrus simplex. The sequence continues at coordinate 41,342,022 of NC_090271.1, read as the reverse complement.
TACCATCTGTATGCTGATGACCTACAGGTATATTACCATACCAGTGTAGATAGTATATGCGAAGCGATCCAGCATATGAATACAGACCTACAACGACTCACAACGTACGCCAGGAACAACGCCTTACTCATCAACCCACGAAAGACCCAAAGCATAATAATTGGACACAAAAACTTACTATGTGCTCTAAATATTAATCACAATCCTCCTCCAATTACCATTGATGGTACCGAAGTGCCATACTCCAAGATTGTTACAAACCTCGGGGTCACCTTAAATGAGACTCTGACCTGGAATGAGCATATAACCAATGTGTGCAGAAAAGTACACGCATTTATTTATCCTTTGAAGCGTCATAAAAATGTTCTCCCACTGGACCTTAAATTAAAACTCATACAAACACTTCTATTTCCAATCTTTGACTACTGTGACAGTTTATTGACTGATCTAACCTGTGAACAAGCAACAAAGCTACAACGTGTACAGAACTCTTGCATTCGATATGCCTTCCAGCTCCGACATGATGCTCATATAACACCATACTACAAAAAGTTGGGATGGCTACGTTTAAATGACCGTAGAAAAATGCACCAAATGACCCTTATCTATCAGTTGCTTTCCTCAAACAGCCCCTCCTACCTGTCGTCCAATTTTAGGCTTCTTTCTTCGTTCCACGAAATTAACACTCGTTCCGGATCACTACTTGAAATAGCACCGCATCGAACGAATACCTACAGCCATTCATTTCTGGTCTCCGCTACGAGGTTATGGAATACGATCCCGGATGATATTAAAAAGTCTTGCTCGTCTAGGACATTTAAAACAGCCTACCGTAAATTCCTCCAGAGTACATACAGTTGACTCGAATGAATGTAAGAGTGAATGACGTGTGAATGAAACCAAAAATGACGTACTATACTTAAGTTCTTAGGCTATCCCATTTATGTTCATACTACTCTCATTTAAGGCTATAGACTGTTCATAGAAATAGACTACATAGTAACATTGATTTTAGTTCACTCAGATCGTAACATACTAGTTAATTTATTTTAGCCTTATATTTGAATAAGTTTTTCTTTAAGCTAGTTGTAGGTATATTCTTTAGGTTATAAGTTGATATATATATATATATTTTTGTTATTATCCACTCTCTATTCTATAATTTTTCATCAGTAGTAACCTTAACCCATTTATGCCCAAGAAATTTTTTTCCGAATTTTATGGTTTTGGCTACTGGAATGAGTTTATTTTATGTCCAAAAGTGCCCCGAAAATTGTTTTAAAAATATTTGTTGTTGTTGTTTAAAAATTATAGCATGGGTCGTAAATGACCCACTGGGCATGAACCCCAGGGGCATATCTCCAACATGGGCTTTGGCTATTTTCATGTTTGGGTTCATCGTGGTAAATTTTTAATGATAAAAGAAGAACAACTGGTGCATTTTATGACTCATTATTAGTGAAAAATGAAAATGACATATCTACTACAGAGGCAAGTATTATAAAGCACCCCCTAGAAAATGCTAATAAGAAGTCGTTCTTCACTAAATGTCATAAGGAGGAATCTCTCCTACAAATGTAAAGAGTATCAAAATATAACATTAACATTAATAATATAAAATAGACTATCAGTCGAGTTTCCTAGTCAGTCTTACACATTCCTTTGAATACTCAGTACTGAAATGGCACAACAGGCTTTGGGATCATTATTATAAAACATTTTGTCTTGCATAAAAAAAACTGTATCAGTCAAAATTTTAAGCTACGAAGCTAAAAACACGTTCTCATTTACACAGTGCACTTTACTTCTTGTGGAATTCTCCAAAACAATAATGGTGTAAGGCAACAGTACATCTTTGGCATGCTCGGACAGTTTTACTTTTGCAGACGCGACAACATCGCCGGGGCTGATTGTCCACCAGAAGATGACTACCGTGGCTTTCCTGCATGGCTTCAGTCACTGGTGCACTCGTGTTAACATTGCGAGGAGGAGTTCCATACTTCTCTAACAAGCTGGTCACAATGAATCGTCGGAACGCTAAGGCGTCAAGCTTCATGCCGTGAGATTTCGACAAAATCCAAGCATTGTTCATCACAACGTCTAGAAGCCAGAGCAGAATTGGCATATACCATATTTTGCCTCTTATGCTGATGCGGAAAGTAGATACATTGTCCGTTTTTTCTACTCTTCCCATGTTCTTCTTGTAGTTAGAAACAAAATGTGGCTGAGGTATCTTCACAGGTTTTTTCTGTGCAAATGAGTACCGCCCAGCTTCTTCAACAGGTTCTACGCCATGCTCGTTTGACAGGATGTTCACAACGTTGTTGTCTTTCCATGTCACAGCCACTATTTGGTCTTCGTTGTCAACTGCACTTTCAAAGTATCCCCTTTCTTTCTTGTTCATCGTTTTCTTGTCTGGCAATGGGCAGCCTCCATCTGGTTAGCCCGAAGCGTGCCAGTGCATCTCATTCCTCTTTTTAACTCCGACAACAACTTTGGGCAAGTAAAAAATGTATCGCAGTAAAAAGAGAAGCATACACTGGGGTAAAACTTAAATAAAACATCGCAGAATAAACAACGCTTTCCCCTAAGTCAACATCTTTAGAGCATTTTTCGTTAGCTTTTGCACCTTGATAAATAGTCTTGTGCTTCAGTCCCTAGTTGTGACCCACTCATTTTATCTGGATTGTAGCAATCATCTTCGTCGCCCGAATAGGCTTATCATCCAGTGGAGTGATGAAAACATCCACTAATGTTCCAGTCAATACCTCGAGCTCTGACAGAATTTCACCAGTAGATAAATTGTTTCGCCTGAAAAAGACGAAATAAATATTCAAAAATTGTAATTTTCTAATTAGTTAATGAATGGACGACTTAAATGTGCTCCGAATAGTTGATATTGTTTCAAAAACACTAATTTAGAACACTTTCCGCCAATCCCTAGTGTTGTAACCATCTAAATGCAAAAATGCGCTAAACTACTATTGTTCTGTGGTTTGTGCCCAGCGGGTCGTTTGCGACCCACACTATGTTATTCGTCGTGTATTGTTAGAACGAATTGACATATTGAAATAGTAAAGGCATCTAAAGATGCGTCAGATATCCCCAAACAACATCAACACACTGAACACTACATTTTAAAGTTTTTAACCACTCTACTTACCAATAACGGCGAGAGCGCGATGCAGGTTCCACCATGACTCAACTAGCTGCCGCGCAGCATCTGCGTTGTGGCGGGAAAGCTGCTCGAACCAAGACACGGCAGTGCGGGCAATCTTACTACACACACTGAATGCGCTATCAACGCGAAATTACAAAAAATACGCTCGGCAGAATTTTTTTCGGGTGGGTCGCAAACGACCCGCTGGGCATAAATGGGTTAATTAATTGTATTATTGTAATTCCTTATCTGACATACATATCTCAATAACAGTAATTGATTACAATGATACTTCAGATTAATACTGTAAAAATAAAAAAAATGTATGTGGTTAAGTGTAAGAGAGGGCCAAGAGCCCTAACTTCGCCACTTAATAAAGACACAAATAAATAAATAAATAAATAAATAATGATGATGTTGGTTTGATTCTCCACAGTTCCTCCAACAGATGTCATAGATAACAACAACAACAACAACAACAACAATAATAATAATTAATAATAATAATAATAATAATAATAATAATACCGGTTACCTCCATCGGGCGCGTCCCATTGGAATTGGGGAAGCTTGCTGGCTCTGCCGCCAGCAGAGTCAGAGGGTAGTAGGGAAATAAAATACCACCGTGAAAAAAAACTGGTCCCTTGCCAGGGTTACGGCGAAGACTGGTAAAAAACCGGATGCCAGAAAACATCTTGAGGCAACCTCTAGGGCTAACAACCCTAGTTGTAAAAGGATGGGTACCCGTCCAAAGCAAAGTCAAGTCAAAAAGCATGATGGCACAACATTTCAAGAAACATAACCCATGGGGTAAATCTTTGGATAAATCCCTCGTTGTGAACACCACGGCGCACGAGTCTCGTTTGGATTCTGGGGGAGACTCAACATCATGCAAGAGACGAGTCGGAGTATCTCGGTGTACCCCGCAGAGTCAAACACTCAGGCCAAAATCTAAAACCTTTCTAGCAACTTTCAACATAAATTCACTTGCACAAACTGGCAAGCTGAAAACCCTCACCAAAGCTCTTCACAAAAATCAGATATCCATAATGGCCCTACAGGAAACAAGGTACCCAGATGAAGAGATTTTTGAATCCGGAGGCTACCGATTTTTCAAGAGCAAAGCGCAAAGAGGAGTCCTCAATGGAGCTGCGATGCTTGGAACCGCATTTGCTGTTAGAACCAAGATCCTTAAATCGGTTGCAAATTTCAAACCTGCGAATGACAGATTGTCTATACTCGCAATTAAATGCGCGAACAAAACCTACGCCCTAGTTAACGCACATACTCCTACAAACGATAAGAACAAGTCTGATCCAGACGAAGTTGATAATTTCTGGGACCTACTGGATGAAAAATTAAACAAAATCCACAAACACCATGTCAAGCTTCTTTTGGGTGACTTCAATGCCCAACTAGGTCGTGAACAGAAGTACAAGAAAGTTATAGGAAATTACCCTGCTCACAAAAGAACCAATCCCAACGGCAAAAGACTGGTGTCCATTTGCGAAAATCACAACCTGCAGATCATGTCGACCCACTTTCGCCATCTACCCAGAAAGCAAATGACTTGGCATTCTCCCATCCAAGCTCTCGGAGAGTTCCAAATTGATCATGTTGCAATCTCCAGGAGAAACAGCCCTGAGATTATGAATGTCAAGGTAAAGAAAGGCATCAATGTGGCCTCAGATCATTATATGTCTCTTATCAAATTCAAACCAATTCCCGCAAACACAAGGAAGACAACCAAACAGATCACACGCTTCGACAATTATAAACTTCGGCAAAGGGTCAAGGAGTTCCAGGAGAAGGCTAGACCAAATGGCTGTGACTTTAACAACACCAAAAATCTCCTTGTTGAGGCCGCCAAAGACGTTGCAGAAATCAAGCAAAAAGCGTGCCTGGTGTAATGGTACCTGCGAATCAGTCCTCCAAGAAAGACTCAATGCGTGGAAACAGTACTACTCTACGAAATCAGAAAATGATTGGGAAACCTACAAAACCCAACATGCCCAAGTAGCTAGGGTGTTCAGAACTGAGAAACGTAAATACGAAAAATCTCTCATTGAAAAGATAGAACAAAACTTTAGGAAGAATGAAAGCAGAGAGTAATCCAGAGCCTTCAAACGCAAACTCACTGGCTATAAATCACCATCTCTATGCTTTGAGCGAAAGGACGGCACACTGGCGACGTCAAATGAAGAAAATTGCAGCATTCTGGCAGATTACTTCAAGAATTTACTTAATTGCTCTAAACCACAAAGCGCCATTGAGACCAAGGAACCCTTACTCGGGTACCCAGATTCCAGACCACCCAACAGAGATGAAATCAAGCGCCACATTGCCCGTCTCAAAAATAACAAAGCGCCGGGGGAAGACTCAGTAGTAGCAGAACTATGGAAATATGCCCCAGAGGAATCCCTTGATATCTTGCAAAAGCAAATAGAAGAAATTTGGAACAAGGAGACCCTACCCGAAGATTGGAAAATAGCTTTGATCCATCCATTACACAAAAAAGGCAGCATGAAGAACATCAACAACTACAGAGGAATATCTTTGCTACCTGTGACTTACAAAATTCTATCACTTGCTATGCTGGAGCGTTTGGAAGCACAAGTCGAACATCAAATAGGTGAATACCAAGGAGGGTTCAGAAAAGGTCGCTCAACAGCTGAACAGATCCAAAATCTCAAAACGATCATCAGATATTGTACACTAAGGTCCAAGCAGTATGTGTCTGTCTTTGTGGATTTTAAGAAAGCGTACGACTCCATTGACCGGGAAGTCCTGCTAAACATCTTAAATGAATTTGGAGTTGATTTGAAACTACTGGCATTAGAGCCACCCTGACCGATACAAAATCCAAGGTGAAGTTCCACGGATGTCTCTCGCATTCCTTTGACATCAAAACAGGAGTCCGACAAGGTGATGGGCTATCCCCGATACTCTTCAACTGTGTTCTTGAAAAGATCATCAGAACCTGGCGGGTGAGATTACAGGAAACCAACTACAGTCCATTGAGAATAGGAACCAAATCCAAGGGGATCGTAACAGACTGCTTAGCATTTGCTGATGATATTGCTGTTCTCTCAAACGACATAGAAACCGCTAGAGCTCAAGTTGAAATTTTTAAGGAAATTGCCGAACAAACTGGTTTGCAGATATCGTTTGAGAAAACAGAAATAACGACTAACATCAAAGAGGCACCACCAAAATTCCATACAAAATACAGCAACATCACCCGAGTAGACAAATTCAAATACCTGGCTGAGATCATCATGAAAAATGGACTGGACAAAGAAGCACTTAGGGAGCGAGTACGCGAACTGGAAATAGCCTACCAAACATCCCGCACAATCTACAACAAAAAATGCCTTTTCCAAAACACCAAGATACGTCACTATGAAACAGTTCTGAAGCCAGTAGTTCTATATGCAGCCGAAACCCTGTCTCTAAATGCCAACAAAGGACGCCTTGAAGAACTGGAGAAAAGAGAACACAAAATTGTGAGAGGAATCTTGGGATCAAAGTACAGAAATGGAATCCATCAAAAGAGATCCAGCAAGGAAGTCTACAGCAAAATAGAGAAAATTACCGACACAATCAGAAAAAGAAGGACATGATTTTACAGTCACCTGAAAAGAATGGACGGAAGAAAGTTAACTAAAGAAATCTTTCACTTTTTTGATTCAGATCCCAAAACCACAATTCCCTGGTTTAGAAATACCAAAGAAGACCTGCAAATGGTACATATCTCAGCTGAAGACGCCCTTTAACGGAGATCTCTTCTGCAAGAAAATACTGATGAACGGGCTAAACCGAGACAAGCAACCGAAGAGAAGACACTGTGCGCCTTGGACAGAGGAGCGTAAGCAGGCCCACTCACAAAGAATGAGGGAAATTTGGGCTCTAAAGAAGGCCAAGTTCAGTGTCAAATGCAACAAGACTTAACGTGCTTGATGGCCCCAGCAAATTATATAATAATAATAATAATAATAATAATAACAGGAGCTCTAAAAATAAAACACCTAAAAGCAAACTACAGTGTGTCCTTGACCTAGCCAGGGCAGGGGGTATGGCATGGCAGAAGGTGAACACCCTGAGTAACCAGCTGGAATCACATCAATAGCAGAGTAGTGGTATTACACCATGTTGCATTCTATGCTGCTAGAGTGGAGACTAGTAAGGACTTCATTAAGATAAATACCAGAATTCAAGTTCTTAAGGATTTAAATAGAAATAAACATGAATATTTGTACATTTGTAAATATATTTGACAGTACGGTACCCAGTATTTAGGAGATAGCAGGTTTGAACCCCACTGTCAGCAGTCCTGAATATGGTTTTCTGTGGTTTACCATTTTCACACCAGGAAAATGCTGGGACTGTACCTAATTAAGGCCACAACTGCTTCCTTCCCACCCCTAGCACTTTCCCATCCCATAGTCGCTGTATGACCTATCTGTGTTGGTGCAATGTAAAGTCAATTGTAAAAGTATTTGAGTGTGATTTGATAGGATATGGTGGTGTTCCTTCAAGAATTAAACATGTCATTCATTTTTAATTACTTTAAATTGTTTCTTTTTCAGGTAGTTTATAAATTTATGTATTCAAGATTAGTTTCAGCAGACTGAAGAATCTAACAGTTATAAATTACCTATCCTGATGTACATCTATGAGCATGGGGCTGATAATAGGATAGTTGTATAATGAAATTAATTGACATCTTTCTTATTTGTGATCTTAGTCATAAGTCTAATAACCCCATTTTTATCAATAAAGGGGAGTGGATTGGGCAGCTTTGGATCGATAACTTCTGCAAAAGCATCTTCTTGTTTCAGAAAAACATTGTTCTCTGCTAATTTATATCATCAGCAGTTAAACTCTAATAAATTCACTCAGAGCCCGCCCTCTTGCAATTCTTTATGATACACAGGATACATCCTTCCAAATGGATTTTTTTTCTTGTAGTACAAAAAATACTTGTAATTCCAGCCTTTATCTCCAGACTCACGCACTATAGAAGATATGACCGTTTTCCCTCATGCTCTTTTGATCTCTTTATCATATGCAAGTTCTTCCACAGGTCATAGCCCTTGAGACTCCCTGAGTCAATTGGCTGCCAACAAGATTCCAATAATTTTCTAGCTGAGCAATCTCTTGACAGAAGATATGCTAGGTTCATGTGTCCAGCAACATGTTTCCATTTGCAGTTGGCTGTTAGTTTTCTAATCACTTTCACCCTGTTAAAAACAAAAACATCCCAAAGTTCTTGACATTTATCCCCTTGACGCCGACCTCCATACATCATATACACCTCCTTATCTTCACATGCTGCTGACCTCCATGTGTGGTATAGACACCTGTGGGCCTAATTTCATTTTGTTCAAGTTTGTAAAGTTTTAAATTTGTTGAGATAGAAAAGGTATATCTTTGAAGGTGAAGATCTCTGCCTTCCCTCTATGTATGAATCAGCCCAATTTTTCTTTCTAAAGAGTTTGAAATAATCCGAACTCTCTCCCCTTGAGAGCATATAGACTTACATTTCTGTTGAATTCCAATGGAGTACGAAGTTTCCATATGTAGATTGATAGTAAAAATCACCCTCCTTTCACTGATTTGCATCATCTAGTGAGGATTCCTATGGTTCTTTCAACACTTTGAAGCCTCTCGCAACTCTTAATTACTTAACTCGCTGTCACTTTGAAATATGATATTGCACAGCACAGAAACATAGCATGGTGCAGTTTGAATGAAAGGGAAGTAATCAGACAATAACAGCACTACACCAGACTGAACTAAACAAAGCAAAAGTGGACACACAACATACAGAATGAGAGTGGGCAATGAAAGTTCCCCAGGCAACGATTACACTAGTTTTCATTGTATTGTGAAACAACCCATGTAAATACAAGAATATCACTTTCCTTCCATATAAACTGTGGAAGGTCTCTTCTCATTTAGTAGACTATAAGGTAAATATAAAGTCAGTGAATGTAAACTATGTAGTAATTACTTGGATTTGATTATTTAGACTCGGAAGACGGCGATGAATTTTATATGTTATGTATTTATTCAGTTGGTCTTTTGGTATTTTGGGATTGTTTGATTATTGCTTTAAGATTGGTTCTTTATCATGTAAAGTAAGATGTGTTAGGAAACTCCACTTCTTGTTGTGTACACGTGCCAGTTCGGCATGGATATGTCCGGATATTGCATCAGTTTCGTAATTTCTCGAGGATTCCCAAATGTTCTTGGTCAGCACTAATTCTTGTGCTCCTATTGGAGAAAATAAAAGTAAATGTGATTGGTAGGTGAAGGAAAAAGATTGGACGCTCATTGGTCGTTCTAAGATTTCCTAATTTCCAGAGAGAAGCGCTGTCACTAGAGCCTTGCTCTGCGAAGGCGTCTTTTCTGTTTGACCCGCCATCAGGTAAGCACTATGTTTTTCATCTTTCAGGTATTTAGTTTCAAATGTCGTGTTTCATTTAATTTATTTTACCGGAGCTTGCCGTATTTTCCTTCAGCTTCCAAATTTAATTCAAATGACTTAGCATGTTCAGTAAGTCATGCCACATTTGTAAAGAGACAGTTCCCATTTGTTGTTTTCGTAAATTATGTTCAACGTCTTTCGATGTAATTATAAACTATTAATTTCCCCTTGGGGCTGTCTTTTAGTTCTGCACCATCCTAGATGTATACACCTTTAGAAAAGGCACCTACCTCAGAAGTGTTTTTGAGCAGGCTGACCGCTAAAAGTGCGCTGCACTAGGGTAATTATCTTAAATATATTTTCTGTATTTTCTATGAATATCCTTATAAGGACATGTTACCAAAGTTTTATTCCTTCTGACAGTTTTATGTAATTTAAACGTTACGCCATGTGTGAAATTTTCCGAAATCAAGTTATACTAAGTAAAATCAGTGAATTTGAAACTTCTGGATAACCATTGTAATTATTGTTTGATTTTTTTACCGATTTTAAAAGGTGTAATTTTGTGGATCATTTGAGCTTTCATTTCAATTTAATTTTAAGTAAAGATATATTAATTTTGAATCATCACTGACTTTGCTTCTTCAGTAATGCCAATACCTTCCACGCCTGGTATGGTTTCCAGCCACCTTCCATACTATCCTTTCTTAGTCGTCATGTTTGTTAACCTGTTTGTTATGATATTATTTTCGTGCAACTTATTATCATTCCTCCTTGCGTCAAAATGTATTCCTGTGTAATGCTGGGTTTGCAAAGTGGTAGCAAATATTATTGTTGTTGTTGTTATTATTATTATTATTATTATTATTATTATTATTATTATTATTATTATTATTATTATTATTATTATTATTATTATTATTATCTTTACTATAAAATATTACTTGTAACCTTATTTAAGGGGTTACAGAATGGTAGCAGAGCGTGGTTTGCTGAAGAAGGAAAGTGGATGGTGATTTTGTGATTATAAACTAAAATTTAATTCAAGTATTATCTCATAGTGTTTCTTTTTTTATCAACATGTCTTGTGCTATCCCATGTCTGTTCCATTTGAGGAAGGAGGAATTAGCTTACGAACTTTGTATTCGTAAGTTGAATTTGACAGGAAGGGTTAAAGATGACACGAGCTTGTTAAAGTAATCACTAAATGAACCTGTTTTCATCCCAGGGTTATCAACAGATGAAGTGTGCGCATCTTTGTCGATTGTTAGGGATAAAATCATAGAATATAAAGCCATTATTGTGTCATTTTGTTCTTCTAAACCGTCTGATGCACAGTTAACACGTGTGAAAGGCCAAGTGCAGCATTACGTGGACAGGATTCGCGACCGGTTGGCTCATAATTTATCTGAAAGCGAGCAATGCGAGTGCGAATCGTTGTTATTGCAGTTTTGTGATATTCTTGATAAAATTGTTGGATTGTTGGAAGGTAATTCATTACCTAGCTCAAGTTCAATAGTTAGTGTGCCTGTTCAATCTGAGACATGTGACAGTGATACTATTTCTGTATCTACGGCTTCACAAATTAGTACAGTGGTAACTTGTAATGGTATTCCCCTGCAGTATTCTCCTGCTGTATTTACTAGTGCTCCTCTGCCCATCAATAATTATAGTGGTGCTTCTTGTACGCAGGTTGCTATGTCAACCGTTCCTATGGGAACTGTTAATTCTACTGTGTCTTTATCTCAACCTCTGGTTGCGACCCAAGTTGTTTCTCTTCCTATTGTACAAAGATATCCCCATGTCCAAGTGTCACCTGTAGTAAATTCTTCAGGGTTGTCACAAATGTGCGAAAATGTTTCACACATGCGAATATCTGTGCCGGTTTCGATGCAATGTAGCTGCAGTCCTAACCTTACTTTTAGTACACCTACCCTATCTCAGGGGCGTTCAAATCAAGATTTCTTTACTACTGTGATGCCTTCTTGTAACCAATCCAGTGCTGTTCAAGTACCTACTACTCCTGCTGCTTCTCAAATTTTTTCAAACTTGCCTCACATTAACTGCTATATTTAAGGGTGTATCTAAGTTCACCACTAATTCGATTGACGAAATCATTGTTTCTACGTTTTTTGGTTGAATTTAAAGATCAGGGTATAGTGTATTCCTTAAGTAGTGACAGTATCTTCCAAGTCTTATATCCACATTTATCTGGAGCTCTTTCTGAGCATGTCATAAGAGCCATTTCAGAAAAGTGGACAGTTGACCAATTTCATGCACATGTGCTTGAGTTCTTTATTCTTCCTGTGCTTTGTCTTCTTTGGTGCAAAAGCATTATTTTCGTGTACAGCATTTGAATGAAACATTGTCTGAATACATCCAGGACATTAAGTTCAATGCTAGGATTTTTATGCTAAACTATTCTAAGTCTCAAATGGTTGCTAGCATTATTGAGGGTCTTGCACCAAATTACTGGTCGTATCTTGCTCTGTCACCACGACCCGCTACGTTTGCTCAGTTGGAAGCTATCACTGTTTCTGCTGAAGGCATTAGGTATGCCGACCAGGTACGCGTCGTGTTAGCTCCTTCTCCTGTGAGCATGTCTTCTCAGGTCACTAGTACCGTTTCTACTTCTTCCAAGCCACGTAATTCACGTGCATGCTATAGTTGTGGTTCTACAGATCATTTCCAGCGGAATTGTCCTAAGATTGGGCCGTTAGGCAATTCAAAACCTGTCATGTGTGGTCAACTTCAAAATTTCCAAAGGAATTGTCCTAAGATTGAGCCCTTAGGCAATTCAAATCCGAATGAGAATAGACTGTGGGTCAAATAGACACTTTTCTAGACAGTGTCCTCGCAATTCTTCCGGTTCTGGGTGTTCTGGTAATGGCAATTCCAGATGACTATCCGCCGATTCTTGTGCCAAACCTTATAGTGTATCTTCATGTTTCGTCTGTTATCGCTGTCAATTAGATGATGATTCACCCGACCATGTAGTCGATTAGAAGCCTCAGTCTGACCCTAGTGTCAATTTTCCAAAATATTGTGGTATTTCTGCTATTCCTCCGTGTAAATTACCTTACATATGCCTAGAAGTGAACAATGAACCTGTTTGTGCTCTAGTTGATTCTGGAAGTAGCCTCACCTTGATGAGTGAAAATTTGTATAACTCTGTAAAACCTGCTTGTAAATTCCCTGCCTTAAAGGCTGTGTCTTTAACCTGCCATACGGCTAATTCTAATTCCTTGAATTTGATTGGAAGTCTGAATCTCAAAATTAGAATATGTAATTTCACATGGAAAATGCCTGTGCTAGTGGCAAAAGATTTATCTTGTCCTTTTATTCTCAGTGCAAATTTTATTGCCAAAACTCGTATGGTTTTGGATCTTCAATACAATGAATTCCAGTTTAAGTTTTCCATGAGGATCTTTAAATTGTGTAACCGTTCTCCTATCCTTCCTTATCATGTCAGTGCTGTGTCTGAGGACACAAGTGAACCAAAAGCTTTTGACTATAATCATTTGCCTGATGACCAGACCAACCAGCTTAGGAATCTTTGTGATAAATTTCCTGATGTGTTCACTGACAAGTTAGGTGTGACCAATGTTTTGGAATATAAAATTGAAGTAACTGACAATGTACCTGTTTGTTCTCCCCCGTACCGGTTGTCGCCTCCTAAGATGAAAGCCCTTATGGCTATCATCGACTAAATGCTTGCTGATGGTGTAATACGTCCTTCTAAATCTGCGTACTCTTCTCCAATATTCCTAGTCCCTAAACCACAGGGTGGTTTTCGGCCTGTAATAGACTATCGGATGTTGAATAAGCGAGTTGTGCTTCAATCTGTTTCGCTTCCTGACTTACACTCTTGTTTCTCTTGGTTTGCTAATGCCAAAATTTTTACCACTTTTGGTTTGAATCAGGCGTACTATTACATACCTCTTGCTGAGGAATCCAAGCATCTCACGGCTTTTGCTACTGACTGGAACCTCTATGAATTTGAGCGCGTACCGTTTGTGCTGGCAACAGGAGCTGCTGTTTTGACTCGGCTGCTGGATAACGTGTTGTCAGACATTAAATTCAAATTCGTTTATAATTATCTCGATGATTTGGTAATTTTTAGCGAAACTTTTGAAGAACACCTTGCTCATATCAATGAATTCCTAGAAAGACTCCGTAAAGCAGGACTAACCCTTAAGGCTAGGAAAGTTAATTTCACTCAGCCTCAGACATTCTTCCTATGCCATATCGTGTCCGAGAAAGGTGTTTCTGTTGACCAATCTCGTTCTGCAGCTATCCAAAATTTTCCTACTCCTAAAGATGTCAAAGCTGTCACTAGGTTCATTGGCATGGTCAATTTTTTTTCGTAAATTCATCCCCAATTTTGCTGAAAGAGCAGCCCCATTAAATGCCTTGAGGAGAAAAGATGCTAAATTTGAGTGGGGTGATGCCCAACTTGAAGCTTTCTATGATCTAAAATCTGCTTTATGTAATGCTCCTGTGCTGGCGACGCCAGATTTTTCTAAACGTTTCATTCTCCAAACCGATGCGTCATCTACAGGTATATCTGGTGTTCACCTTCAGGAATTTGAAGATGGACATCGTCCTACCTCTTATGCTTCCCGTAGTCTAAATCCTGCTGAACGCAACTATTCTATATATGAATTGGAAGCCTTAGCTGTTGTTTTCTCCTTGGTGAAATTTAGAATGTATCTTGAACATCTACCTTTTGATCTTGAAACGGACAATCAGGCATTGAGTTGGGTACTGGCCAAGCCAAGAAGAACTGGTCATCTTGCGTGTTGGGCAGTACGCATCTCAGCTTTTCAGTTTGAAGCTCGTCACATTCGTAGAACTCAAAATGTTATTGCTGACACTCTTAGTAGGATGTTCTACCCTGGCAGTTCTGATCCTCAATCAGAGCCTGCTGATCCCTCTCCTGAACAAGTTTCGGCCTTTGTTAATGTGGTTTTGACCAATTCTCCTGTCCTTTTCAAAGATATTTCTAAACATCAGGAAGACGATTCTGAATTGAAGGGTATTATTGACAGGATTAAGTCTGGTGAACATGCCAAACCATATGTCATCAAAAATGGTGCTCTGTGTTGTCCTGCTCATGGTCACAGAGACCCCAAAATTGTTGTTCCAGCTAATTTAGTTCCTGCTCTTTTCAAATATTTTCATGAATCCCCTGTTGGTGGACACCTCGGTGTATTTAAAACCAGAGAGAAAATTCGTAAGCATTTCATTTGGAAATCTGTGGATGGTGAAATCCGCACCATGGTCAAATCTTGTAAAACCTGTAACGTCAGTAAACCTGCTCCCAATACCCGCCTTGGTCTGTTGTCATCTGAGCAAGCTTCTCGCCCAATGGAGAGACTATTTATCGACTACATTGGACCATTCCCGCGTTCACGGACCGGCCATCGTTTCATACTTGTGTGTGTTGATGCGTTCTCGCGTTTTACATGGCTGTTTCCTACTCGCATGGCTAATGCTAGTACTTTTATTTATTTATTTATTTATTTATTTATTTATTAGATACAACCTATGGAGGGCCATTTTACACTAATAATAATAATAATAATAATAATAATAATAATAAGTTTAAATAAGTATAAAAGATAACAAAGGTATAAACAACAATATTAAGTAACAACAATAATTAACAATTTTAACAGTAACAATGTGACAACAATGACAACGGTAACTGGCAAGTGTCGGTTTCAGAAATTAGGAAGAAGAAAGATCAAGGGTTGGTGGGACGGATGAAAGTGAAAACCTGGAGAGGACTTCGAAGGAATCTTTTAATTTTTTGTTTGAAGGATGAGAAAGGTGTGAATATGTCGATATCGGGTAGTGAATTACCAAGTGTAGGGAGACGGTGGAAGATAGAGCGTTGTTGTAAGGTTAGGCGCGGATGGGACACATAATGGGTGCGCCAGTTGCGTGTAGGGCGGGGAGGAATGTGTATAGGGAAGTACGCTGGAAGTTGGTGTAGCCATTGATTATTTTGTGAAGGTAACATAGATCAGAGAACTGTAAACGGCTTCTCAGTTCAAGTATACCCAGGTAGTTCATAATGTCAGATTTAGTTTTGTTCTTAAAAACAGGATTGCGAGTCTTAACAATGAAAGTGAAAAAGTTAAAAATACTATTTAGTTGAGATATGTTTGTGATAGCAGATGAGGACCAAATAGGGGAACAAAAGTCGATAATGGGGAGAACATACGAGACAAAGTATAATTTTAAGGCGTTAATATCATTAATTTCAGTAAAGCTGTAAAGAATGTCTAGAGTACGCATAGCACGGGATTTTATGGAGTGAATGTGAGCAGAGAAGGTTAGTTTACAGTCTATTATAACACCTAGGTCTCTTACCTGAGAAGCCGATTGCAATGTATTTCCGTGGATGGTATATGCAGTGTTCATTCCTTGCTTTAGCAATGAAAAGGAGATTGTATTGCACTTCTTAAAATTGGGAGAAAGATTCCATTTCTTAAACCAGTCACCATACGACTTGAGAATAGTCTGTAATTCGTCACAGTCATCAGGCGTAGACACTTCTCTTAGGATTTTCAGGTCATCGGCGTACAAGAGGAGGGAACACTGACTATTTCGGGTGCAAAAAATTATGTCATCGATATAGAGAACAAAGAGTAGGGGTCCCAGAATACTGCCCTGAGATACTCCTGATAACACAGATAACCATGATGAGGCAGATTCAGGGAGTACCACTCTTTGTTTTCTGCCGGAGAGGAAACTTGTTATCAATGACAAGACGGGGCCATGGATATTAAATCTGGTAGCGAGCTTATGAAGAAGAAGTGCATGATCCACTGAGTCGAATGCCTTGGCCAGATCTATATAGATTGCATCTAACTGAGATTTATTTTCCATTGCTGAAATGATGTGGTGATTGAGAACAGTGAGGTTAGTGAGGCATGATTTTCCGGGAGTGAATCCGTGTTGTTCTTCAGATATGTAAGGCTGTGTGAAAAAGAGGAGTCGGCGGTGGATTATTCTTTCGAGGACAGAGGATAGTATTGGAACGATAGATATAGGGCGGTATGATGAGATATCATATTTGTTGCCAGATTTGAAAATAGGTGTGATATCAGCTTGTTTCCAGCTGTCGGGGAATGTACCAGTAGCCATACACAGGTTTAAAATTGTAGATAACGGTGCACAGAGAGATGCAGAAGTATTTTTGAGGAATATAGGGCTAATATGATTGGGCCCGGTGGAGCAGTTTGTTGGGAGACTATTGAGAATATTTTGTACTTCGTTAGGGGTCGTTGATATTTGTGGCAGTGAGTAACTGCAAACACTATTGATCTGTGGTAGTTCTGTGATAGGTGCAGGAGGGCTAAAGGTAGAGTGAAAGTACTCATTGAATTTTTGAGACCTTAATTCAGTTGGGACATAATCACTATGTAGTTTAAGATTGAGTGGTATCTGGGATGACTTTCTGCGTGACGAAATTAGGGTCCAGAACTTTTTAGGGTTGTTTTTAAGGTTTCCAGTTATAGCAGTGATGTGCCGGTTGTAGTCATTTTTAAGATGCAATTTTGAGATTTTCCTGAGGTGTTTAGAAGTATTATACGTGTGTGAATTGGGGATAGACTTCCAGAGTGACCACGCACGGGTTTTGTTCTTTAGTAGCAATTTAGTTTCGGCACTCAGCCAGGGGGGATATTTGTGTGTTCTGGGTTTGGAGAAAGGTACATGCTGTTTAATGGTGGTAAATATTAAATCCTCAAACAGGGAAACCGCACTATTGACGTCACGCTCAGCTGATAACCAGCACCAAGGGAGGGATGACAAGTCCTGGTTGACGACTAGCCAGTCCACTTTACTCCAGAGCGGAAATGTTTGCCTCGCAGCGGGTGGGAAGTCTTTATGTTGACAAGCAGGTAGGCTGAGGGTAGCCTCGATTGAGTCATGGTCAGCGCTAAGGATGTTTCTGCCAACAGAACACTAACACTAGTTACTGTAGAGAAGAGGAGGTCCAATGTTGCCAGATTTCTGGTGGGTTTTAAGCAGAACTGATGTAGATGAAGACCGTTTATGAAATTAGACAAAATAAATGAGTCCACAGGGTTGGTTACTGTTCCAGTGGTTGTAGATTGCCAGGATATGTGCGAATTGAAATCACCGATTAGCACAATATCGTTCGATTTATTTAGAGCCAAAACCATTGAATTAAAGCAATTTCCTAACGCTGTGATATCACCAGAGGGTGGGCGGTAAAAGCAGCCAACTAATAAGTTTTTACTTCTGGGGATCGTAATTTCAACCCAGGTTATCTCACATTCAGGTTCTAGGTCGGGCCTGTGACGGGCTTTAAGTTTATTACTTACTGCGATCATTACACCACCCCCACGCTTACCGGTACCTCTGTTTTTACGGAACACTGAAAAGTTAGACGAGAATGGAAGTTCACTGTCCGAGACAAAATCAGGTAACCAAGTTTCAGTGAAACATAAGATATCAAACTCACTAAATTCAGGTTCACTGAGTACACAGTCAGTTAATTTGTTTTTCGGACTCTGGGTATTCTGATAATAAACATTAACCGGTCCTGGATTTAAATGAACGTCACCGGAAAGAAGTAGTAAGATAGCGAACACAGCACGTGAGGAAGCATGGCAACCTTTCGTCCTTTCGCTGGAAGAGACAGGGGCATGGCGAAGCACAGGGGATCAGAGACGGACAAAGCAGAGAAAATATAATGCCATTCAGCGAAGCACCATTGCAGTACTGAATCACACGACACTTCACTTGCTTCAGGGATGGTTGTAGATATGAAAGCACAGTATGACACACTTCTATACACAAGAAGGACTAAGAAAAGAAAGTAATATGTCAGAGGTACAAAAACACGCTCGTTCCCAGTTACCGCCATCTACTATTTCTTGCTTAAAACAGATCTTTGCTTCATTTGGACCCTGTCAATTTTTGGTGAGTGATAATGCTAGAGCTTTTACATCTGTGCAATTCCGTAATTTCTGTTTTGACCTATCTATATCTCATGTGACTACCACACCTTATAATCTCAGGCCTAATTATGCTGAAAGAGTTAATCGGAACCTAAGATATGCTCTTATTGCATACCATTCTTCTGATCACTCCAAGTGGGATTCTTCACTTAATTGGCTATCATTTGCTTTCAATACTGCTGTTCATGAAAGTCACAAGCAAACTCCTGCTTCATTGATGCTAGCGTTTACCCCTAATTCTCCACTTTCTAATCTGTGATCCATTAACGATCTTCTGCCTGATGTCGCTAATCCAGAAACGATCCGTGCTGCTTGGCACCGTGCGCGTAAAAATTTGAAAGTTTATTACGCTAAAGTTCAACGTAACTATAATCACGGGCGAAGACCGCACAATCTGTCTGTGGGTAACCAGGTCTATATAAAGACTCATCCCATTAGTAGTGCTGCGGACCATATAATTAGCAAGTTATCCCCCAGATTTCGAGGTCCCTACACAATTTTGAAATTTTTAACCCCTGTGTCATTGTTCGTCAGTGATCCTGAAAGAAAGAGGATCAGTCGTGTGCATTTATCTCAGATAAAGATTCCCTAGTTATGAGATAATACTTTAGAAACTATTTTTGTTTTGGGGTAGTTATAAGGAATTAGTTGTAAGTAAATTCTAGTTAATAGGCTGGCCAGCTGTTTTTCTGGATTCTATAATTGATAATTTAGTTAAGTCACCTTAGTTGTAATGGGAAGTGTCATTTATGATCATGTTAGATATAATTTAGTATGTATTTTGGGGTAGAATTAAGATCTTCATAACTAGGGATTGTTGTCAAAATTTTGAAATCAGGGTAAACTCCGGTAGAGTTTTTTGAGTTTCTTTTAACCCTTTCCTAAATTTTATCTTGAGGTATCCATTGTGCTTGCCTGAATGGGGGGCTAAGATAGTCCCAAACCTGTGGGGGAACCTCCCAAATGAAGGTCGGGAGATACCGGTTGGGTGCCTCCAAGCTCTTGTCCACCAGGGTGGCTGTAGCTTTTGAAATTCCCTGTCTGCTGGGGATAAATTTCTGTTGCAGTGGCCAGAGGGGGATACAATCCCCATTTCTGCTGTTGTGCCTTGAGGAGAGTTGCGTTATGTCTTGGGCCCTGCCGTTCTGCACTGCAACCCAGTGACCAGATGTCCGGGTGACAACTACTGTTCCTGTCTGACAACTTGACGTCCCTAGTCCAAAGAGGTACCATCTGCATGGTTGTGACCATCATCCCATGCCAAGATCCTGATTAAATAGTTACCAGACATACACTGATGTGGCAATTAGTGGCACGTTGCCTCATCTATACTTGGACGTGTCAATTAACAGCACTGTACCCGGATATTCTAATGATGCCAGTCGTGCTAGGCTGTGTGCAGTCACCCAGTTTGAACTGTAATGTGGAGGCTGAAGACAGCGGGCGTGTCGTCAGTCACATGAACAGCAAGAACTTGTGGTGCTATAATGTAAATAAATAAAAAAGAACTCAAGAACTCAATCCAAAAGATGTCTTTCTTTTTTTGTGTCCAGTTTTTTTTCAGGGAACGTTTCAGGTTTTTTTTAAAAGAAAATAATTTCAGTGTGGCGTTTTACAAACATGAGAAGAACAGTAAAAAGGAATTTTTTTTATCTCTTTAGTGTATATTTTATGTGCTTTCTCTTTCGACGAACATTTTGTTATATGTCCATTGATTTTCAGTGACATTTTTCCTTTGTTTTTCAGTGATTTTTTTAGTGATTAGTTATTTTCAAAACTATGCAGAAACTGGACTGCTAAAATAAAGTGAATGAAATTGTTTTATTTTTGGAGCTGTGCTCCAAATTAAAGGGGGGGGGAGGGTATGTAGTGATTACTTGGATTTGATTATTTGGACTCGGAAGACGGCGATGAATTGTATATGTAATGTATTTATTCAGTTGGTCTTTTGGCTTTAAGATTGGTTCTTTATCATGTAAAGTAAGATGAATTAGGGAACTCCACTTCCTGTTGTGTACACGTGCCAGTTCGGCATGGATATGTCCGGATATTGCATCAGTTTCGTAATTTCTCGAGGATTCCCAAATGTTCTTGGTCAGCACTAATTCTTGTGCTCCTATTGGAGAAAATAAAAGTAAATGTGATTGGTAGGTGAAGGAAAAAGATTGGACGCTCATTGGCCGTTGTAAGATTTCCTAATTTCCGGAGAGAAGCGCTGCCGCTAGAGCCTTGCTCTGCGAAGGCATCTTTCCTGTTTGACCAGTGAAGGGAACAGTTGCCTTCAAGGGTATGGGTCTTCTTGGCCCCACCATCGGGTAAGCACTTTGTTTTTCACCTTTCAGGTATTTAGTTTCAAATGTAGTGTTTCGTTTAATTTATTTTACCGGAGCTTGCCATATTTTCCTTCAGCTTCCAAATTTAATTAAAATGACTTAGCATGTTCAGTAAGTCGCGCCACATTTGTAAAGAGACAGTTCCTATTTGTTGTTTTCGTAAATTATGTTCAACGCCTTTCGATGTAATTATAAACTATTAATTTCCCCTTGGGGCTGTCTCTTAGTTCTGCACCATCCTAGATGTATACACCTTTAGAAAAGGCACCTACCTCAGAAGTGTTTTTGAGGAGGCTGGCCGCTAAAAGTGCGCTGCACTAGGGTAATTATCTTACATATATTTTCCATATTTTCTATGAATAACCTTCTAAGGACATGTTACCAAAGTTTTATTCCTTCTGACAGTTTTATGTAATTTAAACATTACGCCATGTGTGAAATTTTCCGAAATCAAGTTGTACTAAGTAAAATCAGTGAATTTGAACCTTCTGGGTAATCAATGTAATTATTGTTTGATTTTTTTACTGATTTTAAAAGGTGTAATTGTGTGGATCATTTGAGCTTTCATTTCAATTTACTTTTAAGTAAAGGTATATTAATTTTGAATCATCACCGACTTCACTTCTTCTTCAGTAATGCCAATACCTTCCACGCCTGGATATGGTTCCCAGCCACCTTCTACACTATCCTTTCTTAGTCGTCATGTTTGTTAACCTGTTTGTTATGATATTATTTCGTGCAACTTATTATCATTCCTCCTTGCGTCAAAATGTATTTCTGTGTAATGCTGTGTTTGCAAAGTGGTAGCAAATATTATTATTATTGTAACCCCCCCCCCCTTTAAACAGAAGGAAGCACATAATACAAGATACATATAAAACACGTAATTATTTGATAATGCAAAATAACAAACCTTACAGAACGACATCAGCCGATGATCAAACAGGAAAACATTTTACCTTTTACAAACACATGGCTTCGCAGGATAACCAACATGACAACTAGAGACAGGAAGTATGGGAAGCAGGCCGGGAAACCCTAGAGGACGAGACCTTACGCGACGTTGTAGGGAAAGAAACGTGAGAACATTAACCCTTTGTCCAGTTTATTTAACATACAGAATTGAATCAAGGTATGAAGAGCACTAGGTTAGATAACATCATTAATTTAAAAAAAAATCAAATCGAACCACGAGGTTCCTATCAGTGTTTCTCTCAGGAAAGTGAATATTTACACAAAGTTACAATGACATTTAAATAAGTGAGCATAATTTCGATGTTGAAACTTACAATGAAAATTTAAAGGGGACAATGACCTAATTACAAACATCATATAAGGCAAGTTGAAAAATGTTACAAGAGAAGGGAACAACAGAAATTAAATTTAGCGAAGAGGCCTATAGAGAAGCAGTCCTCTCCTAATACACATCAGTGAGGGACGCAAAGCTCAACAGGTGTGCACTAAATTGATACGGAATTACTGGAGGCAACTCGGAAGAAAAAAAATTAAAGTTTACATATTCACAAAAGATTAATAAAATGAATTGCCTCCAAAATAAAGGATATGCCTAGCTGATGAACTACGGCATTACAAATCAAAAGCGGTGAAAACCAAGGTCTAAGGAAAACTCCGAACGAATGAATTTACATTTTAAGTTAACACTTGAGAACAGAAAATATGCTTACCCCGGGATGGCTGGAGCCGGTGAGTGGACTTACCAGGTGCGTCCGATCGTTACAACGTACGAAAACCAAAGACGCTGAACAGAGCCTTGCTCTTGCTAAGGAGCCAAAAAGCCGGAAATCGGGAAATACTCAAACAGCCAATCAGGGAAGCTACCTATGTTTCGATCCGAAGTTTGACCAATACAAGTTAGTGTTATTTTCACCAATAGAATTATAGCACCAAATATGGTATTGTGGGAAATTCATTCTAGAGATTCCGATTGCGAAACTCAGCGATTTCGTGATCGAAGCTTCCACGTGGCACTACAGGGTGATACAAAAAAATGGGTTACAAAAAAAAAAAACATATTACTGGAGATCTCCAATATCAATATCAATGATTAAGTAAATAATTGTCTCTTCAGTGAGTCCTGAAAATACTTTAAAATACAACTTCATCAAAAATAAAACACACAAACTTTTACATAATTTTTACAACAACAAAAATTTAGTCGAATTCTTCAAAAAATGTTAGTTCCTTAGTTTCTTTTGTCAAGTCAAAAACGATTCCGCCGACTATCAACTCACCACCGGTGACAATTATTATCATTACTATAAACTATTACTTGTAACCTTATTTAAGGGGTTACAACTACATTCTTTTGAGTCTCTACTTTAAACGATTGAAAATAAACTGAGCTAAACTGTTGAAACAATGAATTTTTAATAAAGAGGTCACTGCCTTTTCTTATTGCTCATACCTGAATGACCTCTGTCTTCTGAGTAAATCAGCACTTCAAGAGTTGCTTACTGGAGGTTAACTCAGGCCAGCACTGTACTTGCATCCGTTCAAAAGACTGTCTCTCTCTTTAATAAGAACTTATTATATTAATAAAAACCACCTTTCCAATACACAATAGTCCTTTATATTTAGGATAAAACCATTAGTAGATATTACAATCAATCAATACTGATCTGCATTTAGGGCAGTCGCCCAGGTGGCAGATTCCCTATCTGTTGTTTTCCTAGCCTTTTCCTAAATGATTTCAAAGAAATTGGAAATTTATTGAACATCTCCCTTGGTAAGTTATTCCAATTCCTAACTCCCCTTCCTATAAATGAATATTTGCCCCAGTTTGTCCTCTTGAATTCCAACTTTATCTTCATATTGTGATCTTTCCTACTTTTATAAACGCCACTCAAACTTATTTGTCTACTAATGTCATTCCACGCCATCTCTCTGCTGACAGCTCGGAACATACCACTTAGGCATAGATATCAAGGATAATTTAATAAAAAACCACCTATTCAATACTTTCCACGTTTAATGTGGTTATTATCTACATGATTTTATGTAGACTTATTGTATTGTAACATATCACTTAGTCGAGCAGCTCTTCTCTTTCTCTCAGTTCTTCCCAACCCAAACTTTGCAACATTTTTGTAATGCTACTCTTTTGTCGGAAATCACCCAGAACAAATCAAGCTGCTTTTCTTTGGATTTTTGCCAATTCTTGAATCAGGTAATCCTGGTGAGGATCCCATACACTGGAACCATACTCTAGTTGGGGTCTTACCAGAGACTTATATGCCCTCTCCTTTACATCCTTACTACAACCCCTAAACACCCTCATAACCATGTGCAGAGATCTGTACCCCTTATTTACAATCCCATTTATGTGATTACCCCAATGAAGGTCTTTCCTTATATTAACACCTAGCTACTTACAATGATCCCCAACAGGAACTTTCACCCCATCAACGCAGTAATTAAAACTGAGAGGACTTTTTCTATTTGTGAAACTCACAACCTGACTTTTAACCCCGTTTATCAACGTACCATTGCCTGCTGTCCATCTCACAACATTATCAAGGTCACGTTGCAGTTGCTCAGAATCTTGTAAATTATTTATTACTCTATACAGAATAACATCATCTGCAAAAAGCCTTACCTCTGATTCCACTCCTTTACTCATATCATTTATATATATAAGAAAACATAAAGGTCCAATAATACTGCCTTGAGGAATTCCCCTCTTAATTATTACAGGGTCAGATAAAGCTTCACCTACTCTAATTCTCTGAGATCTATTTTCTAGAAATATAGCAACCCATTCAGTCACTCTTTTGTCTAGTCCAATTGCACTCATTTTTGCCAGTAGTCTCCCATGATCCACCCTATCAAATACTTTAGACAGGTCAATCGCGATACAATCCATTTGACCTCCAGAATCCATGATATCTGCTATATCTTGCTGGAAACCTACAAGCTGAGCTTCAGTGGAATAACCTTTCCTAAAACCGAACTGCCTTCTATCGAACCAGTTATTAATTTCACAAACATGTCTAATATAATCAGAAAGAATGCCTTCCCAAAGCTTACATACAATGCATGTCAAACTTACTGGCCTGTAATTTTCAGCTTTATGTCTGTCACCCTTTCCTTTATACACAGGGGCTACAATAGCAACTCTCCATTCATCTGGTATAGCTTCTCCGACCAAACAATAATCAAATAAGTACTTCAGATATGGTACTATATCCCAACCCATTATCTTTAGTATATCCCCAGAAATCTGATCAATTCTAGCCGCTTTTCTAGTTTTCAACTTTTGTATCTTACTGTAAATGTCATTGTTATCATATGTAAATTTTAATACTTCATTGGCCTTAGTCTCCTTCTCTATCTCAACATTTTCTTTGTAACCAACAATCTTTACATACTGCTGACTGAATACTTCTGCCTTTTGAAGATCCTCACATACACACTCCCCTTGTTCATTAATTATTCCTGGAATGTCCTTTTTGGAACCTGTTTCTGCCTTAAAATACCTATACGTACCCTTCCATTTTTCACTAAAATTTGTATGACTGCCAATTATGCTTGCCATCATGTTATCCTTAGCTGCCTTCTTTGCTAGATTCAATTTTCTAGTAAGTTCCTTCAATTTCTCCTTACTTCCACAGCCATTTCTAACTCTTATTTCTTTCCTGTCTGCACCTCCTTCTTGGTCTCTTTATTTCTCTATTATAATAAGTTGGGTCTTTACTATTCCTTACCTCCCTTAAAGGTACAAACCTGTTTTTGCATTTCTCAACAATTTCTTTAAACCCATCCCAGAGTCTGTTTACATTTTTATTTACATTTTCCATCGATCATAGTTACTTTTTAGAAACTGCCTCATGCCTGCTTTATCAGCCATGTGGTACTGCCTAATAGTCCTACTTTTAAGACCTTCCTTTCTATCACATTTATTTTTGACTACGACAAAAACAGCTTCATGATCACTAATACCATCTATTACTTCAGTTTCCCTATAGAGCTCATCTGGTTTTATCAGCACCACATCCAGGATATTTTTCCCTCTAGAGTTGGTTCCATCACTTTCTGAATCAGCTGTCTTTCCCATATTAACTTATTTGCCATTTGTTGGTCATGCTTCCTGTTGTTCGCATTTCCTTCCCAATTGACATCTGGCAAATTCAGATCTCCCGCTACAATCACATTTCTTTCCATGTCGTTTCCCACATAGCTGACTATCCTATCAAATAATTCCGAATCCACGTCAGTGCTACCCTTTCCCGGTCTGCACACTCCAAATATATCAAGTTGCCTATTATCTTTAGAAATGAGCCTTACACCTAGAATTTCATGTGTTTCATCTTTAACTTTTACGTAGCTTACAAATTCTTCTTTCACCAGAATAAATACTCCCCCTCCCACCATTCCTATCCTATCTGTACGATACACACTCCAGTGCTGTGAGAAAATTTCTGCATCCATTATATCATTTCTCAGCCATGATTCAACTCCTATTACAATATCTGGTAAATATATATATCTATTAAATTACTTAATTCTATTCCTTTCTTTACAATACTTCTACAGTTCAACACTAACAATTTTATGTCATCCCCACTTGATTTCCAGTTCCTTGTTCCCTTATCACCGCTCCCTAGGCCACCCTGTTTCAATGAATGTACCTCCCTATTACCCTTCCAAACAAATTTCCTAACTTATACGTACCACTGCGGTTTAAGTGAAGGCCATCAGAGCGCAGATCCCTATCTCCTACCCACCCATTAGGATCTAGAAATTTCACTCCCAGTTTCCCACATACCCACTCCATAGTCTCATTTAAATCCCCAATCACCCTCCAGTCAGTATCCCTCCTACACAGTATTCCACTAATAACAATCTCCGCTTTCTTAAACTTCACCTGTGCTGCATTTACCAGATCCCACACATCTCCAACTATGTTGGTACTTACATCAGCTTGCCTTACATTGTTGGTACCAACGTGAAACACTACCACCTGCTCCTTCCCCTCCTCCCTCTCTTCTACTTTCCTCGACATCTGCCTCAACCTAATTCCTGGATAACATTCTACCCTGGTTCCCTTTCCTCCACACACTTTCCCCACGTGTCTAACGATGGAATCCCCCATGACCAGAGCCGCAACCCTACCCACCTCATTTGATCCCATCCTCTCCTGGTCAGCCGTATCTTTCCTGATAGCTGCAGAAGCTACTTCCTCCTCCCTTTTCTCCTTCCCATGACCCTGTTCCACCTGTCTTTTCCTATCCTCTACTCTACATTTCCCTTTCCTACCTTTTCCCTTCCTCCTACTCCCACACATCTCAGCAACAGTTCCCTGTCCCTCATCTTCCCTCTGTTTTTCTACCTGGAGTGACTCGTACCGATTTCGCACAGACACCCGTCCTGAATTCTGATCCTGAATAGAGCCCTTAGCCTGCAATGTCCTTCCCCTTATAACATTAGACCACCTGTCTTTTACAACTCCCCCCCCCCCTTTACTTCCCCTCCCTCTTGTACATCTACTGTAACCTGTACATTGTTTGAGGGAGTCCTATCTAGGACATATTTCACTCATTCTTAGTGAGCATCATCAGCTAGAGATAACTTAATCCATGGTGGGTCAGGGCCCTGATCCTGGTATATATAACAAAAAAACATCTAATATTACATTGAAAAAATACAAATTTTAACAATTTAAAAATAATCAATAAGATTATATTATGTCTATTAAAACAAATATTGATCATTAAAATTGCTTAAAATGTAAGTCGAATGAATGACATAAAAATGTTACTATAATATGTAGTGATTAATTGTTTGTATAAATCAATGACCATAATAATCTTCACTCAATGGCATTAGACTGTTTGTGATTAAACACAGTTATTCATATAAGGGTAAGCTCTTGTAATGAACTATGATGTTGTTTCATAAAATAAACATGATACTTCCTCGCGTTGTGATTCAAACATTATTATTATTTTGTATAGTAGTGTATTAATATTGGTCTTCAAATGGAGAACTACTGATCTTGTAGGTGAAAAAACATAAATCAGGTGTATCCTGTAAAAAAAGAAGAGAAAAGAAGAACAGTATGTGTGTCAGTTGCTGGAATTTAAAGGCTGTACTACTGTAAGGAAATAATAATAGAAGGCGCTTACCCGTGTGTTAATTGAGAGGAGATTAGTCCCTTGGTTGTTTACGGAGGTTCGATGGTCACTGACTTGCTGCTACGTGTGTTATACGAATGCGATCGTAGAGGCGGGGAAGATAGCGGGAAGGGGAAGGAAGGTGGGATGTTACGCGAGTTGTCGGCCATTGGATGGGATGCAGTGCTGGGAGGCGTTGTAGGTGTGGCTACTGTTGCTGTTGTTACTACAGGAAGATTGAAAGCATGTTTATAATGGAAAATCTTCATGAAATTTTTAGCATTGATTCCAAAGTTAGCAATTAGATTGGGGATTTGCTAAATTATGGGGCTATTAATGTCCGAGATGTCATTTAAATTACTATTTTTATTAAAGTACTTGTTCAAGGAAATGTAAGCATTTTCATACCTAGTCATTAGACTGCTTTTATTTACGTATTTAAGTATTTGCATATCTTGATCGATAGTACTGAAATTATGCCCCGTGTCCCTCATATGAATACTCATGGCGGAATGCTTTTTGTGTTTCAAGGCATTATAATGTTCTAAATACCTTATTCTAAAGCTACGGCCAGTTTGCCCCATATAAGAAAAATTGCACTGTGTGCATCTGAGTCTATATATTCCCGAGTTTGAGAATCTGTCATAAATTGTATTAACGGAGTTGGAATTGAAAAAAATATTATGGTTGGTGTTGTAGGTCCGGTATATAATGTTAATATTGTGCTTTTTTAATGGTTTAGTGATATTTTGAATAGCTGGGTTGGTGAAAGTAAAAATGGCAAAATTTGTTTTCTTTGGTTTTTCGGGAACTAATGTAGTTGTACTCTTTGATCTAATTTGATCTAATGAGATTCATAACTTGCTAGTCTCGCTCTTTGCCGTACCAAAGTCCTTAATGATGCTGGCATACATTCTTGCTGCATTTGTTCTTTGCATGGCCATCCTCTTGTTGGGTTTGCTGACTGGAGACACCTTTGCCTTCGTTGTAAGAAGTTGGACCTTAACACACCCTTCCAGTTCCCCAAGTAGAAATGGTACTGATGTGTAAAATGTTTTGCATATATCAAAGAAAATGAGCAGCATCTATGTGTCTCATGCATTGCATCCCAGAAAGCACTGGGGGATCCTAGTTTCGTTGAGATCAGGTACACGCTTCAACCAATTTAAGAACTGGGACTTATCTCTGCACCAACTTCTTGATCATACCTAATTTTCCTAGTCTGTTGTTATAAAAGTTTGGGTGCCAATGGGACAGCACATACAATACCCATGGGTTCAAAAATCCTATGTGATGCAGTCAGTATCTCTCTTGTAACCAACTTCTTATCTAAAGAAGAAAGACTCTCCATATTTATCTCTAATGTATATGTTGATGGATCTCAGAGGAGCCCTAAAACATTAACCCTGGAACCGGCAAGCGGTTTACCTTCAAGCGGCAAGCATTTAGGCGAGTTTTGCAAGCAACTTTTTAAAAATTCATAAAAATGTTGTTTTTCAATTTATTTTCATGTATAACATGTCATTTTATTCAGAAAGGGACGAAGATTACTATAGTAGGAAATTAAACTTACTAATTTAGTACCCTGAAGCAGTATGGGCGAAGTATTCAAAACATGCTAAGTATTCCAAAATAATCCGAAAGTTCTGGGCAACGTGTACGTAAAAAGTAACATTATATGAAGATTTTACTATATACAAAATTTGCACAATTTTATGCTGATTAAAAATATGTAGAAAGGTTTCACTACATTGAAGTATTGTAAAGTCAAATAGAACTGAAATAACACAAGCACATCGCACCGAAACGTGAGTCTACTTAATCAGATTCATCCTCGCTACCTTCGGGGTGGCTCCTCTTTCTTCCTGCTTCCATAGGCCTCCAAAATGTTTTAATTTATGGTAGTACTGTTTATGGACACCACAATTACATCCTAGGCACCAGAAGTGGGTACGTGACTTTTCTCTGCAGTCGAACAGACAGAGTACAACCGCAGTTTCTTCCCTGGGAGGCGTACCAGCTGATGTCCCATTTCTCCTGAAGGTCCAGGCGGAATGTTTTGAAGAGTTTCTTCATCTAAAAGACCTTCGACAATACTAACCATAAATTCCTCATGTTCAAGGGGTTTGTCGGTGTTCAAACTATAGAGTATGTAGGCATCAAAAATTACCATTACCAACAGGTTATAGAATATTTCTTTCCACTCGAAAAGTTTTAGTGACATGACTTAAGAAAAATATGGAAATATTTGCGATTTTGAAGTGCACCACTATTTTTCAATATTGTTATTAGGGTTCAGACCCATATTTATAACTAGAGAAATGATTTATTTTTTGATAGTGTAACGTCAACCCATCTTTGCAGACGAGAATACGGACCCATATTTCCGGAATTCGTTTTATTTCGAATAATTTCCGGTGCTTATTCATTAGTTTCAGTCACTAAATGATTCCAAATAGCATTGGAGAAAAGCAAATAGAAATATGTTAGAGGAAGACTGTTTCCCGGAGGGCAATTTCGTACACCCGCGTTTCGAAATCTGAACTACTCTTCCAGTTTTATTTTGGCTCTGGAGGATAAACTCTTGTCCACTTCGGTTCTGTTTCGTCAACTGCATTACCGTCATTATTATCATCATCAGTGGCTGGTTCATGGTGTTCCACATCATCGTCAATATCAGTGTCGAAATCACTTAGCCTAGGCTCATATAACTCGCCACTACCTGACGAATTATTGTCAAAATCATCGTCAATTCCTTCTAAAAATACGTCACTATCACCTTCGCCGTCCAGATCAAACAAACATTTACGAATTTAACTAGCCTACTTCCTGACAATTCAATAATTTTGCGCCACGAAAGCTAATGCACATTGGACAACCACAGCAAGCACAACAGAATTACCGTCTGCAAAGCGTTCTCGTTTTTCCACGTGTATACCGCACATTCTGTCATACTAAACTACTTCAGAATTGTGCTGTATTATAGAGTAGACTTTCCTCTTCAACATGATGCAAGATATGTCATAAAGATGTTGAATGTCAAGGCGCTATCTCGAAATTAGTCAGCGCTGGCGTAATGCATCTCGATAGCGACTCTGCCGGTTGAGTAACAGCGAAATGAGTCGCGATCGCGACGATTGCCGGTTCCAGGGTTAACAACAGTGGAACCATCATGCACACACAAAATCATCTTCCACCTTTTAGTTCAAACTCTCATTCATGCTTAACTGAAGCAGCAGCAGCAGCTGCTGAGGGGGACTGGTGGAGGGGCAGCAATTTTTCACAAATTTACGTTGTTACTAAATACTTACAAGTCAACAAATGCATACCCGGATACACATCATACAGTGTTAAATACTTGATCATTACTGACCTACTTCCCTGTCTTCTTCATTTTAAGAGAAATCGTGGAATGATATGTTGGTGTCCATTCGAAGAAGGCAGCGATCCAGACTCTTACCTACTGGGCGAGTTGGCCATCCAGTCAGGGGTACGTGGCTGTGAGCTTGCATCCGGGAGATAGTGGGTTCGAATCTCACTGTCGGCAGCCCTGAAGATGGATTTCCGTGGTTTCCCATTTTCACATCAGGCAAATGCTGGGGCTGTACCTTAATTAAGGCCATGGCCACTTCCAACTCTTAGGCCTTTCCTATCCCATCGTCGCCATGAGAACTATCTGTGTCGGTGCGACGTAAAGCAACTAGCAAAAAAAAAAGTAGGACAGTCTACTCACCCTGGCCATACAAATGAAGAATACGGTAGGGCCTGTGCATTGTTTGATGATGGCAGCATTATTCCTTTATTTAAACATGAATTCCATTCTTCCATGCCATAAATCCACAAACTTAGAAATGACTTTATCGTCAAAGTCAGGCATATTGTAGTTGAGGTCTTTTGCAATAGAAATCATTGCCTGAACAGACAGTCATTCTTCAGTTATTGTATTGCATAGACATGTCTTAATATGAGCTAGTGTCGAGAAACAGTGCTCTGCTTCAGCTGTTGGCATGGGTGTTGTCACAATTATCCTCAGAAGCTTTAGCATTTCTTTGAACGTTGATTTGAGATTATTTTCTAAAATAAAAGTGAGGAGGGGTAGAGCTCCTTTGACTTGCCTGAAATTACTTCTAATTCCATCTTTTAGCCTTTCTTTCTGCAACATTGGATGATGTAACACAGTAAAATTTTAAAAACTTTCTGGAAAATCTGTGGAGAATTTGTCAAATGAATCAGAGTACAGTAGTGTTGTAGCTTCAGTATATCCATTAGATGCAAACCTATCATGCACCTGGTTCATTTCAACATCACAAACTTCTTTTGCTGCAATCGTCCTTGTGTCGCTTACTTTATACCTTTTATCAGAATTATTGTAGTCCATGAGATCACATGCAGTTGTATTTATTTCTTCAAGCTGTTGTGTTACACTCTTTGCAAAGTCAGAAATATCCTTTTTTATTTGGACTGAATCTGTTTTTGTACCTGATTGTACAGTACATCAATATGCATAATTAATTTATGAAAACCAGAACATAAATGTGGTACCCACAAGAGCACAGCGCAGTTCACTGGCTTCATTTATGCTAATAGACATTTTTACTTTCTTCTATTCTATGAAAGCACTCGATCAGTTTCTCTCTACTCTTGTAAACTACATTCACTGTATGAATGTTGTACTTCCAGTGAGTATTGATTGTCTGAGTCACTTCTGTGAGACGAGTTGGAAAAATATTTGGAATTGTGGACGTGTTACAGAAAAATAATTTGACTTGGGGATTATATGAATAAGCCTAATGCATTGTCAAATTTAGTTGGTGTCAATAAGAATGAATGAAATGTGCATTAGGATAGTGTATTTTCAATTTTGCCTGCATACCCCCTGTCCTTCTGCTCATTGCACTGGCTCCATCATAACTCTAACAAATAAGTTTATGTGGTTTGTCCCTTAATATGGGATTAATTTGCTCTAACAGATATTGACTCAATCCATCCGCTGTCCTGTCGGTTGGATTCATGATCCTCCAAAACCTTTCAATGGACATGACCCTCTAATGCATATCAGAACAAGTACCAATTGACATTTGTTTAAAACATCCATTGTTTCATCTGCTTCTATTACAACTAATTTTAATTACCCAATTCTGAAGAAATTTGTTCCCTACACACATTCAACATACAGTCGAGAAGCTTGTTCTGAATGGTCTTCAACGTACCTTTAAATTCACAAGCTTTGGCCAGGTGCTCTTTCATAGCAACATCTATTTCAGGTGTAAAATTAATGAGACCTTTGAAAATTCCAGGATTTAGAGAATTTTCTGTCTCATCATGGCCTCGGAGTACCACTTCAAATATGCCACAGAATTTTATGCACTGAATAATTCTGCATATTATGCGCCCATTTTTCCTAACCTGATCATTGTGTTTGTTAATGGATTGACGATAACCACAATTACAACCATACAACCACTCATATTCTGTATACATCCCTGCCTGGAATATACGTTGATATTTGCACCCTATTTATTTTCCGACTTGTTCTGGTTGTAAATGAGGTGTCGGTCAACCGAGTGTCTTTATCTCCATCTTTTCAGTTAGGGATAGTTGTGAAAAATGTTACTTAAAATATTACTCACAGAATTTATTGTACATAGCCTACAAGTTAATCATACCTATGTGATGTACCTTATGCGACTCTTCATAGGGATTATGTATATCCACACAACACACAACAGATTTACTTTTAATGACACCAGACTAAATACTGGGAAACAGGATACTGACTGATTTCATTAGCCAGTACAGCACATTTATCAGACCGCAGATGACCGACTTGGAACAGAAATTTGAAACGAATGTTCTGCTCAGCGTGATAAGCCTTCGCGTATTTTTGTAATTGTAGCGGGCTGGCTTTAGTAATGACCTGATCTACCATTCTGTGCATGTTAAAAAATAGCTAGTTCTATGCATGCACAAATGAAAATTATACCTAAGAAAGAGTCAATTGTGAAGGGCACAGGGCCAGCATGACTGGCCAGCCAAGAGATGGTCGGAGGAAGCAAAGTACATGTCTGATGAAAACATTGACACACTAGCTGCATGCAGCACCTAGTGTTAAAACTGAATGTATCATCATTCAGTTTGCCAGTATTTGTAAAACCATGCGTTAACAATGCATTAACAATTAGTTAGCTGGAGGGAGCGAGCTGCTACCGAACTGAAGTAGCAAGGTTGATGAAGTTCAGTGCCTACTCTTTGTCATATCAACTGGACATACAATTGTCTACAAAAAAACTAGGAGAGAGCTCCTCAACCAACAGAATGAAACACTTTGGAATTCGTTACTTACAGTGATGAAAGTGGTATGAAGGTGAAGTTTGAGACAGGCACCATGGTCAAACCATAGAGACTTGATGTCCTAGAGACACACAGGCTTGATTTATATTTTGAGATAAGTGCAAGTCATTCTCGGATAAGAAGTAGTGCTGAGCTTCAAAAACTCTAGGGTGACCTCCTCTCTGGAAGTCTAGCCTTTTAGTCATTGCCTCAATTTTGTTGGTTACTATGTATATACCGTAGTGAATGAAATGTTTTGAAGCCCCTGGTTGCATTCATTTATTTCTAGAAAAATATTGGGTAAACATACAAGTCTGAAATTCATGTTAAATTTCAAACAATCATTTGTTAATGTATAATTTGAAAAGTATGGTTGAAGAGTACCATGCTTGCCCTTATTGTTTTTAATACATGCCTTTCTTTGAAGTCCTCAAAAATTCTAATAATTTTGATGTTTGAAATATGTAGATTGTAGATTACAGTCCTCTTCCTGCATGCTATTATAACATTTTTCAGAGTTTCAAGAAACCAAACAGAGTTCACTCAACTTGCTTTGATGCCATTCCATTTATATCTGAATAACTCTTATCAATCATCATCATCATCCTAAACCATCTCCAGTTTCCCGGGTGTGGTATATGAGCCTCCTCCATCTCGTCCTGTCCTTGTACCATTCTTCCTCCACCAACTTGTCCCAATCATGACCTCTCAGCATTACATCGCTCTTAACTAAATCTATCCATTTCCTTCGTGGCCTTCCCACGGGTCGTCTTCCTTCTACCTTTCTGTCAAATTCCTTCCTTGCAGTTCTGTTTACTGGCATCCTCTTCATGTGACCAAACCACTTCAGTCTTGATATCTGAATCTTATTTAGGAGAGAATTGTCTATTCCTACTTCTTCTCTAATTTTCTCATTCCTAATCTTGTCTTTCCTGGTTTTCTGGATCATAGTGTGTAGGAATTTCATTTCAGCTGCCTGAAGTTTGGAATTATCTCTATTGGTCAGTGTTGTGGTTTCGAGACTGTATGTAAGAATTGGTGTATAATAGGACTTGTACAATGTCATTTTTGTTTTCATGGGTATTTGCTCATCCCACAGCAGGTGTCTTACCTGGTGGTAGAATTGTGTTGCCTTATTGATTCGATTGTTCACCTCATGTTTTGCTAGGTTGTCATTTGATATAGCGCTACCCAAGTATTTGAAAACTGGAACGCTGTCCAGTTGAGCTTCATTTAACATGACTATTGGTTCTGCTCCTTCCCCATACACTTTCATCACCACCGTCTTGGTCTTGCTGATGTTTAAACCATATTTCTTAAACTCCTCATTCCAGCTTTGTATTCTCTCTCCCAATTCATCTTCTGAGTCACTCCAGATCGCAACGTCATCTGCAAATGTGAAAGCTTTGATATCTTCATGTTCTTTCCTTTTAATAGATTTCATTACTACACCCATTACAATAATAAATAGAAGTGGTGACAATGAGCTGCCCTGCTGCACTCCTCTCTTTGTTTCAAACCAGTCCGACAAACCGCATCCTACTTGAATACAGCTTCTGTTCCCACTATACAACATTTTCACTTTGTCTATGAGGCTATCTCGCACTTGAAGTTCTTTCATGCATTGCCAAATGGTACACTATCGTATGCTTTCTCAATGTCCAAAAATATTAGGAATAAAGGCTTGTTCTTCTCCCAGTATTTTTCCATTAGCATCCTAATTGCAAATATAAGGTCTGTAGTTGACCTTCCTGGTCTGAAACCATACTGCTCTTCTTCCAAAATTGGTTCAACAATATCTCTGATTCTGGTCTCTATTATTTTTTCCAATATTTTCAGGACATGAGACAGTAGTGTGATACCACGGTAATTAGTACATTTTCGTCGGCTTCCTTTCTTGAACAGAGGTACAATGATGCCCATCTTCCAGTCCTCAGGAATAGTATTTTCCTCCCATATCTTGTTGAGCAGTCTATAGAGCCATTGGATTCCTGGAACTCCCACTGCTTTCAGCATATCTGCACTTAGTTCATCTACGCCCACTGCCTTTCCTTTCTTCACGCTCTTGAGCGCATTTTCAACCTCAAGCCATGTAATTGGTGGTTCAGTTGTGGTTCCTCGACTTGGCTCTCCTCTATCCGTTGTTATGTTTTCTGTATCTCCATTCAGCAGCTTTTCGAAATAGATCTTGAGTTCTTGTTTAATTTCTCCCTCTTCTTGTGCCAGAGTTCCATCATCACGTTCTATTGCTTTTATGGTCTCTTGATCCCTTCGCTTGTTTTTCACTACTCTGTATAGCAATTTCATATTTCCTCTACTGTCCTCTTCCAGTTTGTCTGCAAACTCATTCCATTTCTTCTCTTTTTCTTCCCTTACAATGTTCTTTACAGCAAGTTTCTTGTTCCTGTATACTCCTTGAAGTCTTTAATAACTCTTATCAATATGTTTTGGAATTATTTTTAAAATCCATAATTTGTGAGTAATTTTGATGTATTTCTGTTTCAGGGGGTGAGAGAAATGAACTTCATTATAACAATGACTGAAAATCCTCAAAGACTGTGTATTCCCTTGTTCGGTATAGGAATGTTACCTACCATAAATATAATAGATTCAGTGCTTGAGTTTGATACTCAACTGCCTCATTCACAAGGACAAGAGATAGAGTTTTACATTGAGAACCCACTCAATTATCCAATAGAGATATTCTTCAACAATTATGACACGTTTGTATCATTTTTAATAATGTTCTTACACTTGACTGTAGTTCATGTTTCAGGCAGATCCCAAATTATGGTATAAGGTGCTGACAGTAAATGCCTGTATATTTGTGGGATGAGAGAGATTTCTTGGGGAACTGTAAAGGCAGTATCATGCTTCCTTTTTTAAAATATGATTTTGAATATTAGTCCTATTTAGACACCCTTGCCGGATGACTTACTGGTACATTACAGGCTTATTATTAATTGTTACCAGCCCTGTGGTCTAGTGTTTGCGTACCTGTCTCTCACCTGGAGGACATGGGTTTGACTACCAGCCAGTTGGGAGCTTTTTTGGTTAATTCTAATGGCTTGGGGGCTGGGTGTGTGTGCCATCTTAAGCATTACAGTTTGTACCGAGTGGTAACATTATACACAATTAAAAGCAATTATAAGCAAACAAATGAAAAGTGAACAAAAAACCAAAATGCAAGGACAACTAAAGGTGATACAACCAGACAGGCAACATGATATGGAAGGTGCTGGACAACCCTGCCAGGAATGTGAACTGGTGACACTGCACTCTTGAGTTAGACAATCAGGTTCCTTAAAATACTGTAATGGTTATAGTGTCTGCCATGCCAACTTGTTAGGGCCTGCCTCGTCACTGTATTTGGCCCATCCCCTTACTTCAGCCGTGCCAATCACGTGCAGCACTTTAGTGCTAGGCCAACCACTCTCGCCTCCGCCCGCGGTCCCGCAGCAGAGGACTACAGAAACGACTGGAAGATTAATCTGGAGTTTTCTATTTCGCGAGGTTCCTGGATCCGTCGAACATCCGGACTATTCCAGAAGGGCTGGCGCAGGTATATAAGAGCAGTTACTTGCCTGCAGCGAGTCAGTGAGAGTTAGACGGAGTTAGTGAGTAAGAGTGGGTGAGAGGGAGATTGAGTTCGCTGGAGCGCAGTCAGTGATGGCCTGGGAGAGTGCAGCCTGATGGATTATCTGCCTGTTGGATCCGAGGACTCGTTCCTGTTTCCCTGATGTCGTAAGTATGTGTCCCTTGAGGCTGGTTGCTGGAGGAGAACCTGGAGTGTTCTGGAGCAGCACGAAAGGAACACTGGGTGCCGACGTGTGCGGACTGCAAACGGGGTTCGACGCATGGAGTGAACAGCGGATATATCCCGACCGGCGAGACTGACGTGTAGGCTATGGACCGTGACAGCGCTGACGAGTGGGACTAAGTGGCTGAGAGAGCGTACTGTAAATATTGATGACTCTGTGTGTGTGTGTGTGTGTGTGTGTGTGTGTAGTGCTAAGTTAATAAATCTTAGAAATAGGTTGCTACCAGGTTCTGTACGCATTTATTCAAATTACAATACTGTTTACCGGGCGAGTTGGCCATGCGCGTAGAGGCGCACGGCTGTGAGCTTGCATCCGGGAGATAGTAGGTTCGAATCCCAGTATCGGCAGCCCTGAAAATGGTTTTCTGTGGTTTCCCATTTTCACACCAGGCAAATGCTGGGGCTGTACCTCAATTAAGGCCACGGCCGCTTCCTTCCAACTCCTAAGCCTTTCCTATCCCATCATCGCCATAAGACCTATCTCTGTCGGTGCGACGTAAAGCCCCTAGCAAAAAACAAAAACAAAAAAAAACAATACTGTTTATTAAACATAAAACTCTTCAAACCCACTTAGTAATAAACTTAATTTTCACAGTTTGATGCAAAAGCATAGATAGCCCAAAGAAATTAAAGAAGGGGATATTTGAAGCTGAATGCACTCTGACACTCACAAAATAATTTGAAGGATTTACACACACACACACACACACACACACACACACACACGCACACACACACACACACCCTCGTGGACTGGTTGGAACAGGCTAAAAACAGCTCAGAGCTCATCAATCAATGATAGGAAGCAGAAAGGTGATAACCTGCACCCCCAAATAAAAGAATGGGATCAAAAACCTAAATTTATTAACACAAATATGATTTCAAATAAAAATGTAAAAGATTACTTACATATCACAGACGTAAGGGCTTTACAATGTGCAGTTGTGTTTTTCATAATAAGTGCCATTTGGTAGATATTAACTCTTATACACTCAGCGAGCCGATCTATTGGCTCAAGTGGTATTGCTTAAAACACTTAGCGTGCCAATCTGTTGGCTCTGTGTTCAGATGGCTGTATTAGTACCCTAATGGACTCCCAGATGTCAGGAAAAGACAGCAATAGTAGCATTTAGATTTAGTTTACAATTTTCTCAAGAGATAGGGACACTGAGCTTGTATGTTTGGAACAAATGAAGTTATCAAACCGCGTATGTTTAGCGCACGGCGAGTTGAAGTGTGCTGCTTGCAAGTACAATCTCCTTTAAGCTTTAAAATATGCATTTTCCTTTGTTTTATTGTTTCCATTTTAATAGCAGTTTATTGTTTATTATATTTTGTTTATATTCAATATTTATCGGTGTTCGTAAGTAAAGTTTAGTTTAACATTTCATGTTATTAGGTTTCCGTGCCACGAGTAGGGCTAATTTTTTTAAATGGCTGGTCCAAGTTCTAGGCTAAATAATTCCGATGTTTTGGATTATTTAGATGCTTTAGATGATGACAGTGACTTTATAGCCAATAGTGATTTGGATTTTAGTCCGACTCATTGGTTGAATGGTCAGTGCTAAGGCCTTCAATTTTGAGGGCCCGGGTTTGATTCGCGGCCAGGTCAGGGATATTAATCGCCTTTGATTAATTCTTCTGACCCGGGGACTGGGTGTTTGCATTTGTTCCAACACTCTCCTCTTCATATTCAGACAACGCACTACACTACAAACCACCACAGAAACACGTGATAGTGATTACATCCCTCCATATAGGGTTGGAGTCAGCAAGGACATCCAGCCATAAAACAGAGCCAAATCCACATGTGCGACACAGTTCGCACTC
Organism: Anabrus simplex; assembly: GCF_040414725.1. Taxonomy (NCBI): domain Eukaryota; kingdom Metazoa; phylum Arthropoda; class Insecta; order Orthoptera; family Tettigoniidae; genus Anabrus; species Anabrus simplex. The sequence goes on along the minus strand of NC_090271.1, from coordinate 41,301,981 downwards.
GCAACCCCACAAGTGTGTGAAAATCTGTAGATAAAGAAGAATAAGAGTAATTCGGATTTTACAGGTAGTGATGATAGGAGAATGTTTTCCAAAAAACAAATGCTGGCTCCAGAAGGTATGTGTACAGTTCTTTACGACAGGTGTTATAACTCATGACTAAATAAGAATACAAAAAACAAAATTATATCATGTTATACAGAATTAAACGCTCTTTGTTTCAGTATGACTAAACAACAATATCACTAAAGAACAGATTACTTTTTTTAGTATTTGAAAACAGATTTTTATTTTTTGTAATATATTTTCTAATTTTCAATTTTTTGTAGTAAAATATGCCATGAATAATTTTGGGATATTTTTTCCTAAAACTGTATTGAATAGTGTACTATTGTGATTTTTTTTCAATTTTGTATCTGGGGATTTCTTTACACAGCAATTTTTTTACATTTTAACTTGCATAATCATGAAAAATGGTCTGAGTGTTTTGGGCTTGACTGGTGAAAATAGCCTGTAAGGGAACATTGTGAATTGCAATTACAACTAGAATTAGAACATACCTCTTTATTGGCAAAGTAATTAATTATTTGGAACGAAGCGTCTCTTTCACCAAAGCGAGAAGTTGGATACGTACAACGAAAGCAAACATTTACTTTCTTAATTCACACAAACAAGCATTCGGTAATACCAGACACGAGTTCAAATTATATCTTATTTTAAAAGATGCAGTTCACAACAATCACCTCTAAGGTTCTGCATCCCCAGACAATAAACAAAAGAATACCAGGAAGATGGACCTGCAAGAAACAAAAAGAAAATATGAATGGTGAGAGGTTGCCATAGTTATGAGATCGTTAAATGTATCCAACAATGAAAAAGGTAAAATGGAGAGCAAATCTTTAAAGTAAACAATCAAACCAGCATGTAAGCCAAGAACACAAGCAAATAAAAAGAAAAATAAGGGTGGTGTTAAATAGACACTCGTGAGATTCAGAAAAATAAATATATTCAGACAAATAGATCCACGCTAACTCACTCATGCACGTTGTAGAGACCAAATGTGTGCAAGACAAAATGAATATTACTGTCAAGATACGTTATGACAAAAACTCGTACTGAATAATAAATAAGATCACTGGCCAATGAGCTTGATTAAAACTTCCCAGGTCATAACCCAAGGATCACCGCATAGTAGATAGGCTCGTCCAGTAACAATCATAACCTTTATCCAGTATCCATGCTAGATGACATATTCATATCGCCTCTTCTAGGGTGAACATGAATTACATAACATTAGCGTTTACGCAACATCATCACCACAGCCTGCCATAACCATGAAGAAAACATAGCATAGGGTCTCAATTCAGAACAACAGGCAAACACACATCATTCACACAGTTATTTTCCATTCCCACATATTGAATAATTTGTAGGAAAAACAAACACACACAAGAGAAGCAAATAAAATCTACAGCAAGTGAAAATTTAAAACCCTGTAGAACAGGATCTGTGACACAGGAGATCAGCATAACTATGGCAAAAAAAGAATCAAAATAAATACCTTACATCCCAAAGAATACAACCATTAGATTCTATATAATCAAAATCATTGACTCTGAGCAGAGAGTTGCGGGCGGTGGATGATAAATCCATTTGATAAACCACACAATATCTAGTGTAATCATTTTGTAGCTTAACATTTCCACAGGCAAAGAGTGTTACAAGAGAGAAATGCTTCATCATATATTAATGGCATGAGATGCCATCTGTTAAGGAGAAGCTAAAAATATGTCATGTTTGGAAATATTACAAATTGATACGTTCGAGACATTGTCGCGAGAGCGATGTCAGAATGGTGCAACACAAGGACAAACTTGGTGTAGCACACATTCCCACTAGCCCTCGGAAAATTAGTCCTTCGCATTGTGATCAGGCAAGAAGGGCTCATTTCACATAAGGGAAGGAACTTAAATCTATGTGAGTATACAACTATAACTAGGCTTACAACTAATATCAACCTAAACATATGGGAATCAAAACAAAATGCATAGAACTATATGAATTTTTTTTTTTTTTTGCTAGGGGCTTTATGTCGCACCGACACAGGTCTTATGGCGACGATGGGATAGGAAAGGCCTAGGAGTTGGAAGGAATCAGCCGTGGCCTTAATTAAGGTACAGCCCCAGCATTTGCCTGGTGTGAAAATGGGAAACCACGGAAAACCATCTTCAGGGCTGCTGATAGTGGGATTCGAACCTACTATCTCCCGGATGCAAGCTCACTGCCGCACGCCTCTACGCGCACGGCCAACTCGCCCGGTATATATATGAAATTTATAAGTATCTTGAAGGATTATGAGAAGGTAAATGTCTTTTCACAAAGGTCAACATAATGCCTAAAAGAACGATGACGTCTCTGGGTAAACACTTTTGGTCGCAGTCCATTTATTCATACGTATTGTGTTAGTCCAAACAGGTGTATTCTGTTTTTTTTTTCTCCTTATTTCCTCTTTCTCGGACACAGAACAGAGTTTGGTTCTTCTTTTTGTTTATTCTCACAGTAATTTCTTTGAAGAGGACTTCCACAGAAAGAGTCTAAGAATGTTGTTCTATATGGCAAACTTATTCTATTTCAACTTAATAAAATCAGAATGGTATTGCACCCGCCCCTACCTAACTGGCACCGGCATGAGATCTACAGGGTCGCTAACAGGTCAAGAAGTAAGAAATAAATAGGCGCTGAACTAAAGTAAGCTTAGAGGCGTACAAGGGAGGAGAAGCGGGGCATATAACTAAAAATGAGAACACCTTCGAATTAAAATATTTGACTCACAAACCGGTTTATTGAACCTTAATGATAATGGGAAATGATGCATTAAATTACCCTAATGAATTACATTAACATTTACAAATGCTTGTTGTAGGTTGTTTGTGGACCTCAGTCCGTTATACGTGATAGAAACGAGTACGTTATCGCGAAGCGATGTATCGTGACATATAGCGAATGGAAATTTTATCATAACACTGAGGCTATATTATCACTAACACATAAAACTAACATGCGTCCGACCACACGTCTGAGCAATCCCTATTATAATAAAGACCTAGATTTCCCAATGAAATGGCAAAAAAATGAAAATACACACATATGATACAACACCTGGGATCGAACCGACCCTCGCTATTCTAGGCATCGTCGAGCTGATGGACAGAACCACCACTGACCTTATGTACAACAACACATGACACAAAAAAAACACATACATGGTACATGATATGCAAGTAAAACACGTAAAAGGCACTGGATCTTCCTTCTGACACTGTAGGCCTCCAATGCCTACGTTGAGCATCGAACTGACAACCTCTTGTGATGAAGGCAGGGTCCTGTAATCCCTATCTAATTATACTCGTACAATTAACAACGATTCATTGGCAAACATTACCATCATCTGCCGGGTCGCGTGTTAATTATTTCACAGCTCTGCCGTGTTAGGTAGATCACATTATTTCGCCGTTCAAAGAAAACAACTTCCCTTTTAACAGCCCCGTCCTATCCTCCTCCGCTTACGGGACATTCAGACAAAAAATACACGCTGGGCCAAGGCCAGACGGTAGTTCTCCCTCCCCTAGGGGTCAACACTCACATTAACAGGCGTAACATTCCCTTTTAAAAGGAAACTGTAACACATCACTCGGACGCACTTCCACAATAAACTGCGGTCTTAAAATGACTCGCGCAAATCACCTTAAAATAAACACACATCTACCCAGCAGTATCATATCATTCTTGCAACGCGACTCCCGCCCCATAATGGTAATCTTTGCCCGATTGTTATTATCATTATTATTATTATTATTATTATTATTATTATTATTATTATTATTATTATTATTATTATTATTATTATTATTATTATTATTATCGTCGTTCTACATAGCTTACCCGCTACCTTACTTATACGTGGCCATTGCGCGGAATCTATACAGCAATTACAACACAATTAAGCACTCGCGCGGCAATTAACATCTCATTACTGACTGCTAATTAATCGATGGCCGGCACACGGCTACACTATCGTCACACGGCAATACATGCATTAATTAATTACTTTTCACACGAATCGATGTTTAATACACTTATTATGATCACTTCCTGGCATATTTAATCACAGAATCAATTTAAACCTATCACTCCTTATCTAAGTATTTCAAAGGGTGGAAATTTTGAGGTTGTCACGTTGGCCGCTGGGTCTCGTAGTGACGTGCCTTTGCATACCGCAGTACTTACCGTTTTATATACCATGCACTTATCAAATTAATGAATGCTCTAATAACTACTCTCATTGCACTCCCATAAACTAATTATTACTGGTCTTCTGACGCAAATAAACAACAGAATCTCCCAAGAAAGAAAATAATTGAATGAATCACTATCCTAAGCAAAGCTAAAGTATTATATTCCCTTAATTATTTACACTCGATTACTCAGACCTGTAGTCGGTTTCCTAAGCTAAGAATTAATTACTACGCGCCCATTCCGGCGCTCTATTTCCACAGGACTACATCTTTAAATCCCTTATAGCGTCAGTTTACAATAAATATTCCCATCCCTTCTATGCATGCCAGATATTAGAACTTTGTACTCATCTCTATCACATGGTGGTGATGCCTTTGTCAACTCGGGAAGTCCATCCTGAGTTTACTCCTCCTCCATGGGCACCACGGTGATGATTTCCATTAATATTCCATCTTGAAGTTGCTGAGCCATTGTTTGATGATGTTGGAGCCGCTAACACTTAATCCTGCACAGACACAACGACACTGTTTAAATCACACTCCGGTTAACAGCGTTCAATGTGAACGTCCGGTCACGATCTCCTATGCGACTATGTAAGATTCTTATATTATAGTAATCATAATAAGATGATTTTCCACGTCACGGTTTTCCAAAAAGTTAACACTGGCGTCACTGAGATCAAACTAAACACTGTTTATGCAAATTGGATTATTTCACCTTAAATAGGAATTAATTTCTATTGAACAAAGACTTAACGAAGGCTTAAAAGAGCGTAGCTGCGCCGTCAATGAACCGCAAACCCGGACTGACGCTTGTCCCGTTCTGCAGTAGTTTTTACTAGGGAGCGGTACCCCTTCCCCTAATTTGCGTAGCGCCTATTCCCGGCGTACTCGAGGTAAAATAGTGCGGGCGACCGGTGACCAATATCTAGTTGGTGCGATTTAGACATAACCACTCAATTATCCTTCGGTGAATCTCTTTAAATTAATTAAAATCTGTTCTGCTTCCCCCGCCACACGGGGTGAAGTCCCGATCTCGAGGAGCTGTCGTGAGACTAAACAGATGGCCCCAGTACTTTTCCACGCAGAAACAACACAGTATTCTTTCCTCGGCTGAAAGTTATCACGGAAGAGGACATTAAACACTCTAAATAAATGTCCCAATGACATTTATCCCTTTTAAATCGGGAGATGAGCCCCTAATTAGAGTTTCGTTAATTTTCTATCTCGTAGGTAATTAAGTTGGCCAGTCCGATTCCAAGATGGCTCCTATATTCCGTTTCGAAAAAGTTAGTTTCCCCTCATTCTGTGAGTCTTGAGGAGGGATGTCTTCTCTCGAGTGATGTCACAGGGAATCCCCATTCATAACCCCTCCCGGGTCTAAGTTGGCTTGGCTTCATCTACGGGGCCCCCGCTACACAAAGGATAATACTGCGCAATAAGTCGCAGACAAAGAAATCTCGTAGAATAATTTTAAAATACACAATTTATCTATCTCAATGGTATGAATATTAATTAGTTTCGGTATGACCTCTATTAATGATATGTATATTAATCATTCTCAGCGTTCTTTCATTTTAATAGCATTGCGTGTGTAATTATGGAGATCGATATCAACCAAAGGTCCTTGGATCATGCCCCTATCGGGTTCATATTCCCCTCTCCCCGAGAAGAAATGGGTACAGGCACTGGACACATTTCGTCGCTAAATATTCAATTGTCAATATCGATTCACAACTGTTTCCAAACCTTTGCTTTCTGGCGAAGTTCCTGGTTCTCTCTTTCTAAATAATATGCTATCTGACGCAATGCTTCTCTGTAGTTCTCCAGGTACTGACATTCTGGACATTCTTCATCCCCAAGATCTCTCTGTGAAAACAAATTCTCCAAATAATTGACTTCTTCGGCTTCCTCATTTGGTTCCGACTCTTCATCTGACACGTCACGTCGATCTTCTTCTCCGTCTTCCTCATCGTCTTCTTCTTCCGTTGCTCCAAGTTCTTCAGCGTTGTCCACGTCTTCTAAGTTGCCTCCGGACGTATGGTACACCTTGAGATTTGCTGTCACGTTCGGGTAATTAATGTAATTCATCAGTTGTGCCTGGGTGATAATATTTACAAATATTTACATACATAAGATGACCGTCGATAAGTTAGGTCTACCTTCGTTAAGCCACAGAACATCCTCCTGGATCCTCTGTAATCTCGCCGATTACCTTCAGGTTCTTCCGGCTTGAGTCCCCACGTGCTACGAACTCAAGACTTCCACTTCTTCTTGTTACTTGCAATATTGCCAAGGGCTGGCCCTTCTTGCTTCCTCGCTTACGTTTCAATTGCTCTACGTAGCGTTTGGGTTTCATAACTCGTTCATCTCTCACCCCGTCTCTCCAGTTCACATGCTGTAGCTTCGAACCTCTGGTATCCCGACGTCTTCTTCTTAAACATGTCCCTCTTTCACTGGTAAGCCATCCATACTTAATTCGGCGCTGCTTGTTGCGTTGTCGTCTCTTGTATCGACCTGATGATCTCTTCCTTTCTGCTCCGTCCTCGGCTTTCGTCTCGTCTTGCATATTCTCCATTTTCTTTATTCCAGCTGTTTCCATTTTGAAATGTGGTTCCTCCTGAATGTCTAATTTCTTCATTCCCTCTATCTCTTCACGAAGTGCGTTAATTTGTTCTTCGTGGATCTCCAATTTCACCATCATTTTCGAGCCTTTCTCTTCGCTCCATTCGTGGATCTGTTTAGCAGTCTCTCCTACTATTTGTCCTGACACTTCCTTCCGTAACCTGGCAAAAGTTAGTTTCGTATCGGACTGCGCTGCTTGCGATACCGACGTAATCTTCTCATCCAGGGCCTCGATTACCGCCAATGCTTTCTCCGTCCTTTCTTCGACGATCCTGATATTTGTCTGATTATCCTCGACCTGCTCCCTTATCTCTTCGATCTTCGTGTCGCGGTCATTCGCTTTGGACCTGACCTGTTCCATTTCACCATTCAGCTGATCGATTTTCCCTTTGACATCCACGATTTCGCCATTCACGCGAGTTATGTCTCTCTCGATACTGGTCTCAACCTGATCAAGCCGCTCAACTATTCCCTCGACCTTTATTTCAACAACGGCATTGAGCTGAGAAACCGCGTCTATTTTATCGCTTAGTTCCTTAGCCCCCTTTTCGCATTGTTGTTGAACCTCCTGAATTTTGTTCATTAAACTACTGCATTTCTCCTCAATCATCTTACTAGTCTCGGTTCGGTTTTCTTCCAATTTAACCTCAAAATGTGTTAATTTACCGTCAAAGTTCTCTAATTGGTCTCTGACCTCCGCACGCCCCTGCTTGCATTCATTCTCAAGCGTCTTAATATCGTCCTTCACGCTGTCCCTGATCTGCGCACTATTCTCCTCCATCTTATTTTCAAGCGTCTTAATATCGTCCTTCACGCTGTCCCTAATCTGCGCAATGTTCTCTTCCATCCTATTTTCAAGTGTCTTAATATCGTCCTTCATTTCCTCCCGATTCGCCTTTAAATCGTCCTTCATTTCCTCCCGATGTGCCTTTAAATCGTCCTTCACGCTACTCTTCATCTCCCTAATCTCCTCCATCAAAGCCCGCATGGCTTCACTATCCATGTCGCTATCCTTTGAGATGATAGGACCCCCCTCGCTAACGTCGGCATCAACAATCCACAACAATATAATTATTATTTATTTTAAAAGAAAAGATTCCTCTATCCAAACTTTACGTTCTTCCAGCTTCAAATAATTTTTACTTTAATCGTCATTGCAAATTAAGCCTCAAAAACGGCTATCATTGAAGCTGCCTAACTGCCTAACATCATTAAGGTTCATGAAATTTATATGAAAAGCAACGGGAAATTTCCGAAAATGATTGGAATATTAGCCCTCAAATTCAGTTAATACAGTTGCCGGTTGACCTGTAATTCTAAAACTGGGCTCGATTTTAAATACCAACACCTGTGGTATAGTGCCAGTAAATCAACCCATGCCTTCAGCATTGAGGTCCTTCAAACACACAAAGTCATCAGAATCTCAAACTGAACCCATGAAATCAACCTACTGCCACCTGAAAAAGAAAAGTAGGCGTGAGGTTACCTCTTCTCATCCACGGTTATACTAACGTAAAATATATTTCCTAATAGCAGGTTGCTTGGTGACGGAACACGCACCACTGGCTAATATCCGTGAATAGATATGCACTAAGAAAGAGCCACTATTCACTTCGAACCTCACTTATGGGAAATTCATTTTATTGTTTCCCGGGATTCGAACTAATCCCCTTGACTTTTGGATACGCCCCTGCTTACGCGAATGTCATGGCTCTGCCCATATCATTGGACCATGACTGTGTTCTCATTCATAAAACGATATAAGATGGACATCAAGGTGTCACTTATTCAACTATAATGAACTGGGCCTCGCGTGGAAAGGTCAGAAGCAGATATGGGTTACCAAATAATCGTGCCCACTCCTGGAAGCCGCACAAGTATGCCTTGCCTAATACACGACACGCCCCTATCTTCGCATTAATATTATGCGATATGTGGGATAATTATGCGCCTATTGAACATGAAAATTCGTCCATTAAACCGTAAAACATGTCCCACCTGGAGCATCATTTTATATAGCCACATATTAGATGTCATTTTATATGGCGCTACATTTCCTAAATCTGGGTAGCCCTTATTTACGGACATATCGAGCCCCCACGGTTCACTTACGCCCTTTTATCTCGCATCACGTTGGACGTGCCATTTTGTATATGTGCGCGTCACGTGGAAATGTCAGATAATATAAATATACGCGCCTATTTATATACGCACCACGATGGAAGCGCCATTTTGTATATGGCGCAACGTGTACAAGTCATGTAGAATAAATATACGCGCCTATTTAACAGTAAAACACGTCCCACATTGGGCCGCCATTTTGTATATGGCGCAACGTGTACAATTATCCTCCTCGCTATCGTGACTTAGGCCCCACGTTGGGCGCCATTTTGTATATGCACCCGCCCCTACCTAACTGGCACCGGCATGAGATCTACAGGGTCGCTAACAGGTCAAGAAGTAAGAAATAAATAGGCGCTGAACTAAAGTAAGCTTAGAGGCGTACAAGGGAGGAGAAGCGGGGCATATAACTAAAAATGAGAACACCTTCGAATTAAAATATTTGACTCACAAACCGGTTTATTGAACCTTAATGATAATGGGAAATGATGCATTAAATTACCCTAATGAATTACATTAACATTTACAAATGCTTGTTGTAGGTTGTTTGTGGACCTCAGTCCGTTATACGTGATAGAAACGAGTACGTTATCGCGAAGCGATGTATCGTGACATATAGCGAATGGAAATTTTATCATAACACTGAGGCTATATTATCACTAACACATAAAACTAACATGCGTCCGACCACACGTCTGAGCAATCCCTATTATAATAAAGACCTAGATTTCCCAATGAAATGGCAAAAAAATGAAAATACACACATATGATACAACACCTGGGATCGAACCGACCCTCGCTATTCTAGGCATCGTCGAGCTGATGGACAGAACCACCACTGACCTTATGTACAACAACACATGACACAAAAAAAACACATACATGGTACATGATATGCAAGTAAAACACGTAAAAGGCACTGGATCTTCCTTCTGACACTGTAGGCCTCCAATGCCTACGTTGAGCATCGAACTGACAACCTCTTGTGATGAAGGCAGGGTCCTGTAATCCCTATCTAATTATACTCGTACAATTAACAACGATTCATTGGCAAACATTACCATCATCTGCCGGGTCGCGTGTTAATTATTTCACAGCTCTGCCGTGTTAGGTAGATCACATTATTTCGCCGTTCAAAGAAAACAACTTCCCTTTTAACAGCCCCGTCCTATCCTCCTCCGCTTACGGGACATTCAGACAAAAAATACACGCTGGGCCAAGGCCAGACGGTAGTTCTCCCTCCCCTAGGGGTCAACACTCACATTAACAGGCGTAACATTCCCTTTTAAAAGGAAACTGTAACACATCACTCGGACGCACTTCCACAATAAACTGCGGTCTTAAAATGACTCGCGCAAATCACCTTAAAATAAACACACATCTACCCAGCAGTATCATATCATTCTTGCAACGCGACTCCCGCCCCATAATGGTAATCTTTGCCCGATTGTTATTATCATTATTATTATTATTATTATTATTATTATTATTATTATTATTATTATTATTATTATTATTATTATTATTATCGTCGTTCTACATAGCTTACCCGCTACCTTACTTATACGTGGCCATTGCGCGGAATCTATACAGCAATTACAACACAATTAAGCACTCGCGCGGCAATTAACATCTGATTACTGACTGCTAATTAATCGATGGCCGGCACACGGCTACACTATCGTCACACGGCAATACATGCATTAATTAATTACTTTTCACACGAATCGATGTTTAATACACTTATTATGATCACTTCCTGGCATATTTAATCACAGAATCAATTTAAACCTATCACTCCTTATCTAAGTATTTCAAAGGGTGGAAATTTTGAGGTTGTCACGTTGGCCGCTGGGTCTCGTAGTGACGTGCCTTTGCATACCGCAGTACTTACCGTTTTATATACCATGCACTTATCAAATTAATGAATGCTCTAATAACTACTCTCATTGCACTCCCATAAACTAATTATTACTGGTCTTCTGACGCAAATAAACAACAGAATCTCCCAAGAAAGAAAATAATTGAATGAATCACTATCCTAAGCAAAGCTAAAGTATTATATTCCCTTAATTATTTACACTCGATTACTCAGACCTGTAGTCGGTTTCCTAAGCTAAGAATTAATTACTACGCGCCCATTCCGGCGCTCTATTTCCACAGGACTACATCTTTAAATCCCTTATAGCGTCAGTTTACAATAAATATTCCCATCCCTTCTATGCATGCCAGATATTAGAACTTTGTACTCATCTCTATCACATGGTGGTGATGCCTTTGTCAACTCGGGAAGTCCATCCTGAGTTTACTCCTCCTCCATGGGCACCACGGTGATGATTTCCATTAATATTCCATCTTGAAGTTGCTGAGCCATTGTTTGATGATGTTGGAGCCGCTAACACTTAATCCTGCACAGACACAACGACACTGTTTAAATCACACTCCGGTTAACAGCGTTCAATGTGAACGTCCGGTCACGATCTCCTATGCGACTATGTAAGATTCTTATATTATAGTAATCATAATAAGATGATTTTCCACGTCACGGTTTTCCAAAAAGTTAACACTGGCGTCACTGAGATCAAACTAAACACTGTTTATGCAAATTGGATTATTTCACCTTAAATAGGAATTAATTTCTATTGAACAAAGACTTAACGAAGGCTTAAAAGAGCGTAGCTGCGCCGTCAATGAACCGCAAACCCGGACTGACGCTTGTCCCGTTCTGCAGTAGTTTTTACTAGGGAGCGGTACCCCTTCCCCTAATTTGCGTAGCGCCTATTCCCGGCGTACTCGAGGTAAAATAGTGCGGGCGACCGGTGACCAATATCTAGTTGGTGCGATTTAGACATAACCACTCAATTATCCTTCGGTGAATCTCTTTAAATTAATTAAAATCTGTTCTGCTTCCCCCGCCACACGGGGTGAAGTCCCGATCTCGAGGAGCTGTCGTGAGACTAAACAGATGGCCCCAGTACTTTTCCACGCAGAAACAACACAGTATTCTTTCCTCGGCTGAAAGTTATCACGGAAGAGGACATTAAACACTCTAAATAAATGTCCCAATGACATTTATCCCTTTTAAATCGGGAGATGAGCCCCTAATTAGAGTTTCGTTAATTTTCTATCTCGTAGGTAATTAAGTTGGCCAGTCCGATTCCAAGATGGCTCCTATATTCCGTTTCGAAAAAGTTAGTTTCCCCTCATTCTGTGAGTCTTGAGGAGGGATGTCTTCTCTCGAGTGATGTCACAGGGAATCCCCATTCATAACCCCTCCCGGGTCTAAGTTGGCTTGGCTTCATCTACGGGGCCCCCGCTACACAAAGGATAATACTGCGCAATAAGTCGCAGACAAAGAAATCTCGTAGAATAATTTTAAAATACACAATTTATCTATCTCAATGGTATGAATATTAATTAGTTTCGGTATGACCTCTATTAATGATATGTATATTAATCATTCTCAGCGTTCTTTCATTTTAATAGCATTGCGTGTGTAATTATGGAGATCGATATCAACCAAAGGTCCTTGGATCATGCCCCTATCGGGTTCAGTATAAAATTACAAAAGAGGTAAACCAAAGAAAGGTTATGAATTCCTTAAATGGTAAGGTTTTAATATATACACATATGCCTTGGAAAGAACGTGGCTAGAGACGTCTTCTAGTTGGACCATGACGGGTCCCAAAAATTCAATGATCCTTTTTGGTCCAGACCATTTCTGACACAGCTTCTCGCTGACGTGACCGCAGCAGAACTGATGGGAAAGCTTTTTGTTAAGACCAAATCTCCAACCTGGAAAGGCACAGGCTTTATTCCTTTGTTGTATCTCTGCGCCATTCTGTCCCTGGCTTTGATTAGGTGTTCGGAGGTGACTTTCCACTTTTTCTTGACATCCATGTGATGGGAAGGTCCAGAAAGATACTCGATGTTCCACTTCAAAGTGAGTGGGTCGTTCAGGACTCTGCCCAAGAACAGTTCAGCGGGGGTGAACCGGTTTGACTCGTGCATGGCTGTGTTGAAACCTAGCCTAAAGAAAGACAGATAACAATCCCATCGGGATTACGGTGGAATCTCTCGACGAGAGTCGGTTGGGGGTGATGAGGGCTGAGACGGATGTGTTTAATTCCCCAAGAAAAACACATATTTCGGAAATTTGTACTAGTAGAAACAGAAGAGTTGTCCGAGATTAACATTTTAGGTAGGCCAAAGATACTGAACCCATGCTTAGTAAGTGTGTTTATGGTGACATTGGAATTAATTTTGTGGACAGGAAACAACCAAATGAACTTGGAAAAGTCATCAATGACAGACAAAATACCTATTTTGAGATTTTGTTAACGGCCCAAAGAAATCAATGAACAATTTCTCTCCAGGAGAACTGACAACATCTGAGGAATGAAAGCCTACCTAACTATTTTGAATGGGCGTACACTTTTGATAAATGTCACAGGATTTGACGTTTTCGAAGACTTCCCTCTTTAAATTCGGCCAATAGGGAGCGTGCACGGTACTAGTAACAGAGCAGTCTGGCGGAGTTCCGAGAATGAATACGGTGAGAGTGCGTTCCGCTGAAGTGAAGACTTGCGCCATAGTTACGGCAAACAATATCGTTGCATCTTGTCGTCAAGATATAAAGTAGTGCTTTGGGAGTTGTAATACAATGTGGGTTTGAGTACATACACTTCCAAAATAGTTGCAAATCAACAGTGAATAAAGCATAGAAACTAGTTGACAGTAGCCATTTGTTACAAGTTGAAGAAAGACGAACTGTTTCCAGTTGTACACTTACTGGCTTCGGCATAAGACAGGCGAGTGTTAGCAAAAGCCTGTACAAGGTTACAATTTATTGAGGTAATTATGTTAGCTCATTATTGTTAAACATACAGTATTATATTTGACATTTTAATTTTATGTGATTCAGTGAAGTGTGTAATACTTCGTATTTCTATTACAGCTTGACAATCAATGAAACTGTGTTGAATGAAACTGTGACAGTGTGGCTGGTGCTGGAGGGTGCTGTAAACATGTATGTGCCATTATACAGTACTGCAATTCTGATTCAGGATTTAGTAAGAATGGGGGAAAATAAATTTGAAAACAGCTGGTATGTAATATTATCGCTGTTAATTATGTAATAAATTTAAGTGCTCACAATATGATTAATACAGTGTAGATTTTATATCTTTTAGGGTCCGTAAAATATGCAAAAGAGAAGAAGGCTGAAGATCTATTTCCCAAGAAGAGGGCGAGAACTGACAAGGGTGCTGTTATTACCATCGATGGACTAGGAAAAACAGATCTAGATAATTCACCTTGGACTGAAATGATTAGAGCGGAGCTGAAAACAGAGTTTGAATAGGTAGCTAAACGTTTGTGTGAAGAGTTGTGCAACAATAACGTCAGTATTGTCATAAGAACAAATTTTAATACATAAACTCATGAACGAGTTGCTTCAACTTCAAGACGAGTCCACAGTGTTCACTTCTGGAGAGTTGGTTTCAAGTGACGATTTTTATACTTCTCATGTTATGGTAACAACAGAAAAAATACTTGATATAGTATTTAAAACTCAGTTTCCAAGTGCAGGTGATGAATGGTTGAAGGTGCGGGCACTACGCATTTCCACTTCAAGTCAAGCTCATCGGGTCTGTAGGACGCGAAACCCTCATAAATGAGCAAAAAATTTCCTTCAGGAAACTCCCGTGTCTCATAGAAATCTTAATTATGGCAAGACTACTGGCAAGGTTTCTGATTTCATTTCTGTGCAATCTATTATAACTCGTGCATCAGGATAAAATGTTTTAAAAGCACGAGGCAAAGTATTTTGCACGGATAGTTTGCTAGGCCAGAAAATAAAATTAGAAGTGCGTTTCTTGACTAATCCGAGAGCAGTAAAGTATATTCCGATCTACACCAAATATGACTGCCAAGACGGCAAAGGTTATACCTAATTTCATTTTCATTAAAAAGAGTAAACAAACATCGTTATTACTTATATTTATAGACACTTAAGAAATAAAGAAAGAAAGTAAAAACTAAATGTTTTAAACGAAACACTTGTTAAATCCTTCAACTGTGCCTCACTTTTTATGCTCTGGTATCCATGAAATCCTCTGCATATGTCCAGGGGGGTGTTGGGACCACAACTTTTATCCACCTTCTCCAAAATACTTGGAGGTACTATACTTGAGTTGCACTGTGTGCCTACATCATTCCCACTAAAAACACAAGTGAATTCGAATGTCGTTGCTTCAATCTCAAATGCTGCTTGCACCAACTTATGCAGTTTTTCACACTCGTTTTTCAGAGTAAATTCATGAGTTTCCTGATTAGAAAACATACGTATGTTTGAGCATTTCATTTGTTTACTCGCTCTTTCAAACCAGGATGCATCACATTCTCTTTTCGGTTCCTTCTCATAGCTCTCATGAAACACAGATGGTATATATGATGGATGATTTTCAATATTACTTGGCTTTCCTCCAACAGAATGTTCACTGCAAATGACAGAGCATTTGCTGGGTTCCATGGAGTTCCATCTGCACTGAAATGCAGGAAAACATTTATTATTATTATTATTATTATTATTATTATTATTATTATTATTATTATTATTATTATTATTATTATTATTATTATTATTATTATTATTATTATTATTATTCGGCGTAGTCAAGACACATGCACATGGAAGGACATGAATGTAAACATACGAACATGCTGCAATGCGTAATTGAAATGAAATGTACTATTTCAAAGTGTACTGAAATGAACGTACTCTTGACTTGGCATACCTGGTATGTTTGAAATGTGTGATTTAGGCCACAAATTAAATAAGGTACTTACTTTACTCTTCCCACATCCTAAATCCACTTCCTGCGTCTGTCCGATTCCCATGGACGACCAGGAAACGTGTGAAATATAATTCCTTTTCCATGCGTGTTTCTTTGTGTGCTGTGGCAGTTCATTGCACAACAGTTTCTATTTGATTTAGGCATTTTGATATACTACTACCACCACAATTTCACACCCACAGTTACACAGCCTGGACTGACCGCTCAAGACAAGATCACCGAAACATTACCGATTTCTTCCGTTAGAGCCGCTAAGAGCGGCCGTGCACGCTCCCTATAGAAGACCCGAATGATCTTATGGAAGGTTTTGAGTTGCCCAAGATGAGCGCCCAAATGAGAATCATGAGAAAAGTTTTAAATTGTAGGCCTAAGATCACGGGGAACGAATATTTTGGAAGCTTTGTTGTGAGGACTCTTATGACAAAGGACCCCTTTCTACCTCTCAAAGGATTCCCAGCCCTGTTCTTTCCTGGAAAGCCTGTCTATTAAAGGTGTACCTTCATCATCCTTCCTTTGGAATTCAGACAGCTCTGTAAAGCAAAAAGGGTAATTTTGAAGAATGCAGATGGGCAGTTGGTTGTGGAACTACACCCAACAGCACAATCAGCTGTTTCTACTCCTTCAAACATGCACGATAAACAATTGGCAATAATGTTGTCTTTGCCTCTCACGTGCATAATAGTAAAGTTGTAGGATGATAAACAAAGAATCCAATGAGCTGTCCTCCCTAACTTTTCGACATTAGCGCTCATCCAGGATAGGGCTTGATTGTCGGTGAAAATGAAAAAATGATGCTCTGAATATGAGTAGAATTTTTCAATGTCAAGGACAACAGCTAAACATTCCTTTTCATACATGGAATACTTAGCTTCAGAATTGAGCAATCTCTTACTGAAATATGCAATTGGGTCTAGACTGCTATCTTCAAGTTTTTGATTTAACACAGCAGAGACAGCAATATCACTGGCATTGCACTGAAGAACAAAATTGCCGCCGAAGTCAGGGCTATGCAACACGGGAGGTTGGCAGAGCTTACAGAAAGCATGCTCTTGAGCATTACCCTAGAAGAAACAAATGTTTTTCTTTTTCAACAAATTCAAAGGGGCTGAAATGTCAGAAATATTGGGGACAAATCTACTGTAGAATCCTACCATACCAAGAACTCTGTGGACACCTTGGAGATTTTTAGGCTTGGGAAATTCGTGAATACATTTAATCCTCTCAGGATTAATGAAGATGCCAGAGCTGGAAATGATGTGCCCCAAAAATTTGATCCTCCTAGAGCATAAGGACACTTCCTCAGGATTGACGTGAACCCATGTCCCTTCAACCTGTTGAAAAACTCACGAAAATGAGTAATGTGCTCCTCGAAAGTATCAGAAAAAATTACGTCGTCATCCAAATATGCGAACAGACGAGAGAATTTCAGATCTCCACAAACGGAGTTGAGAATGCGACTTAGCGCCTGACCACCTACTGAAATGCCCACAGATACTTTATTTAATTGATATAGGCCAAAAGGAGTGGCAAAAGCCGTGAATTTGTGGCAGCTAGGGTCGAGGGGAACCTGAAAATAGGCGTAATTGAAAAAAAAAAACAGAGTAGAACTGGGCTTTTCCAAAAGACTGTAGAGCAGATTCGATGGTGGGAAGAGGAAAACTTTAAAATACAACATGATGATTCAAAGATCTATAATCGACCAGTAGACGCGGTTGACCATGTTTCTTGGGGATCAGGAAAGTGAGACTGCTAAAAGAGGATTTTGATGGGCTTATGACACACTTTTCTAACAGTTCATTGATACATTTTCTCATAACAGCAAGTTTGGGTGGACAACAACTGAAAGGAGAATGTCTGACAGGTGTACAGATTTAGATACAAAGCGCAGCGAGTGGTGTCAGGGAAAGAGCAATCGGTAGAGGGAGGAGGAGGTTGGTAGAGGTTGTTTAATTGAAGAGTCAACTCATATTCACGACCTAGATTGACTATATCATCTAAAAAATTTACCTCGGACCTTTTTATGAGGAGTTTATACCTAGAGGCTAAGTTACGTTAGAAGGTATCGAAAACTTCTGCTTCGTGAACACTAACATCTAGGTGATTGAACAGAGTAAGAATACCAGTTCCATATTCATCAATGGGGTCTTCTGGACCTTGCGTTCTCCTAAGTATTTCCTGTTTTAAGATAAAATCCATTCTGGATAGGCCGAACGTAAACTTAACACTAGAACTGCCGGAATATATTGTATACCTGGAACTGCCGGTGAGGTCATTTTGACCACTATTGAAATTATTTTTTCATTCTCGGTACGCACAGTTACTCATTATCAGGGAACGGATTTATATCTTAATTCATATCTCTTTAGGAAGCTAAAATTAATTATATTTTGCATTATCTTTACGAATCAAGACGTGTGGAGTTGAAAAATGGAGTATTCATTTTCCATATTTTTCTATATTTTGGAGTTTAGCACATATGTTCCATATTCTTCATCATCAAAATTAATATAGTCAATATTTCTGATAAAAAGTATTAAATTATACTAAATTAGTAGTCCTCTCAATAATGGAGAAATAAATTTAAAATCTATATTCAAAAAAATTAATATTTTAACATGTGTGCAGGTCATTATCATGCCTGTCCATGTCTGGGCTAATAAAATAAGCTGGTAAGCTGTGCGAAGAAAGAGAGAGGTTGAGCCCGGAAGTGGTGGAGATCAGGCAGTCAGTACTGTGACTATCTGAATCACACTTACAGCACTGATAAGCTGTATTACATATCTTCGACTGTGTCTGTGCCATAATTTCATAACTAGGGAAATCTCATTCATCGACGATGTGCTAGTGGTTTCCGGATTAGTTCGTAATTCGGACATTCCCTTTGATTGCTTCATAACTCCATCTAGTTCACTACCAGTCATTCACAGTTTGAACTAGCAGTGAGACAGATCATAGTGTTCTTGTATGTTCAGTGTGTGCAGTTGTATATTGATATTCATTGAAGACATTAACGTTGTTACAATATGCCTAAAGTAGCTCAGTCAATCAGTTTAAAATTGAAAAGTTACGTATCAGAATTTAAAGAAGATGGTTTATCAACTGATAGTAAGATATTATTTTGTAATTTGTGTCATTGTACAGTGAGATCTACTCAAAGGCTTCTTATGCAACAGCACGTTTCAACCAGTAAACATCAGGCTAACAAACAACGAGATTCCAAGCAGAGACAGTTGTTTCTGACACAACCAGCAACTTCCAGTGTAACCTCCGAGTTCAACACCGATCTCTGCTGTGCTCTCATCTCTGCTGAATACCTATCTTCAAACTGAATAATCAGTGCTTCAGGGAATTCCTCAAGAAATATACTAAACGATCCATCCTGGATGAGTCAATGTTCAGAAAAACATACTGTTCAGCCACATACGATGAAACTGTTCAGAAGATAAGGCAAGGGATTAAAGACTGTCCAATTTGGGTTTCCATTGATGAGACAACAGACAAAGAATGCAGGCTCATTGGCAACATAATCATTGGTTTGTTAAGTGAAGATTATTGTAAATGGATTCTCTTACACTGTGATGTTCTGGAAAAGTGCAATAACAAAACTATAGCAAAACTGTTCAATGAGGCTATGGGTATCCTCTGGCCACAGGGCATTAAGTATAATAAAGTGTTACTTTTTATTAGCGATGCCACACCTCATATGATAAAAGCCGGAGAAGCATTATATGTTGTATATCTTGACTCATTTAACATGTGTAGCACATGCCTTTCACTGTGTGACAGAAATGGGAAGAGGCAGTTACCCCAAAGTAGATTTATTGATTTCCTCTGTGAAGAAAGTTTTTCTCAAAGCCCACAGAAGAGTTCATCTTTTGAAAGAAATATACCCAGAGATTCCATTGCCGCCTAAGCTGTTTCTAACTAGGTGGGGTACGTGGCTGCAAGCGGTTGAATATTATGTTGAATATATATACTGTATCAAGAACGTTCTGCATGCCATGGACTCTGAAGAGGCAGCCTCAATTGAAGCCATGAAAACACTTGTCTGTGATGCAAGTGTGAGAAATGACTTATGTTACATTCAGCATAATTTTTCATGCATCACAAAAACACTGAAAAGACTTCAAAACTCATACCTCTCACTTTCTGAAAGTTGTGAAATTGTGAATAAAACTGTGGAACAACTAGATCATGGTACAGGTAAAGTTGCAGATGTAGCAAACATGAAGATGGCCATTGTACTTTCAAAGTACCCTGGATATAAAGAAATGACAAAGGTTGCTGCAATGCTGTGTGGAGATTTAAGTGTAAAATTAACATTGGATTTAACCCAGGCCTTTCCAACTCGAGCACTTAGTGCTGGGGTGCACCAGCGCTGCACTCAACAGCACAGTTCCCTTCCTTCCTCACCTCGTCCACTCAGTACATTGTGTTTTACATCAAGAACAGTTATGTGCAAAAAACTTTTGCAAATTTAAATCTGTTCTGGATACTGTGTCAAAATGTGTAAATTTCTGCAGAAAGCAAGAGTTGAACCATCGGCAATTCAAAGAATTTTTAAAAGATCTCAAGGCAGAATGTAGCGACATTCCCCTTTATTGTATTGTGCGCTGGTTAAGTTGTGCAAAAGTGCTAGCACCCCTTCTTTGCAATAATTGAAGAAATTGCTCTGCTCATGGAGATGAACGGTTCTCCACCACCAACTTTGTGGAATAAACAATGGGTAGCTGACCTTGCTTTCTTGGTGGAACTAACGTCTTATTTGAATACTTTAAATATTTCATTCCAAGGGAGAAACACATTGATTAGCACTAGGTGTGATAGAATTAAGGCTTTCAAAATGCAGAGTTTGTTATTGAAAAGTCAGCTTGAAGCCAGAAATTCTGACAATTTTACTTCATTAAAATAATTGCATTTGTCTACTTACGAACATCTTGGAGACTATGAGACGTCATTACAGACTTTGCACGATGAGTTCATGCCCGATACAAAGAAATGAATGAAATGACACCTCAACTTGAAATATGTATGACCCCATTTTCAGCGCGTCCTGAAAAACCATCATATTTCCAAACAGAGCTGATAAAACTACAGTGCAACGCAATCCTAAAGGACAGGTACTACCACTACAATGATGATTTAATTTCATTTTACAAAGGTGTTCATCCACAAGAATTTCCCAGACTTCATGCACTTGCCTCAATATTTGCATCAATATTCAGTACAACTTATGCATGCGAACAGATGTTTTCAATTCTGAATTTAAATAAATGTAGAACTAGGACTTCTCTCTCCAATGTCGTCTTGGAGGCTATACTTAGAATTTCTACTGCCAAATCAAATGTATCCAATATTGGTAAATTAGTTGCTGCAAAACGATGTCAACAATAGTCACACTGAATGTACATTAAGGCAAATGCAATGTATGTACAAAATAAATTATTTGTTTATGTGTTCCCCGAATTGTCATAAATAATATTGTTTTCGTAAGCTGTGCGCTGACTTGACGACCTGTGGTTCTGCCTCTGTCACTTCCTCTCCTCCCCCCACCACGTCGCCGGTGCTACAGCACAGCGCCGGGGCTGCTGCCGGAGCCGACTGGAGCCGTAGGAGCACCTCAGTTGGAATCATTTGATTTAACCCCAGCAGATATTGTGAAGTTGAATTGTGTCCCCATTACCTCTTCTGATGTTGAATGCAGTTTCAGTCAATATAAATCTGTCCTTAGAGATAATAGGAGAAGATTCACTTTCCAGCACTTAAAAGAACATTTTGTAATCCATTGTTTTGGTAACAGAGAATAAAAGATTGTGTATTCTTCAAATATATTAAAATGA
This sequence comes from Anabrus simplex, assembly GCF_040414725.1. Taxonomy (NCBI): domain Eukaryota; kingdom Metazoa; phylum Arthropoda; class Insecta; order Orthoptera; family Tettigoniidae; genus Anabrus; species Anabrus simplex. Next base: position 41,280,246 of record NC_090271.1, on the reverse strand, counting down.
GAAGTGCAACATTATGTTGCATGTAGATCTACTTTGTTTAGCTTCTTTGAACTGTGATATTAAATAGAAATTAATGTTATATGTGTAATTTTAATTCCATATATAATTCCATATTTCAATAAAAATAACTAAATATATATGTACATATTTCAATAATTATTAGTACATATAAATCCGCTCCCTGCTCGTTATTATAGTTTTACCTCTGTTTGCGTCCATTGCTTTGTGAGTTTCAAAGATGTCATGGACTCGTTACACTGTCGTCAGAAACATGCCGCTTTGAATACAGAGTATGTCCTGGATTTTCTTTCAAGGGGGTATGGTGAGCAGTATAACCAGGTGTCATCTTCCCAGTCTGCTACAATCCACTCCCTGATGCCATCAGTACCTAATTGCACATTATCTGGCCATGGGAGGATTATCTTTACCTTCGTTGTTGCGTCCCCTATAATACCATGCTTTATGGGTTACTGTTTCTACAGCTGGAATATAATAATTGAAAACTCATCAGTAATCAGCCTATGCGAGGCATCATTATAATTTGAATATGGTATAAATCAGGGAATTTTACCAAATTTGTTATGCTGGTAGTTATTTTGACTGTTCGTGGATGTGGGTGGTTCAAAATGATATAATTTTCTTCAATTAAACCTCAGCTAGTATCAACGGTTCGCAAGAAACTCCACTCACGGGCATGGTCATTTCGGCGAGTACCGGTCAAATCTCTTCCAATATCAGCTCAAACAGAGTAATTTCCACGTCTTACCTAACTATGTAAAGGCTCTTAAATTGTAATTTTAAAATGAAAGATCGCAATAAAATTTTGGAAGGATATTCCATTTAATTAAGTGATCATGAAAGAAAATATAATAATAATAATAATAATAATAATAATAATAATAATAATAATAATAATAATAATAATACCGGGCGAGTTAGCCGTGCTCGTAGAGGCGCGCGGCTGTGAGCTTGCATCCGGGAGATAGTAGGTTCGAATCCCACTATCGGCAGCCCTGAAGATGGTTTTCCGTGGTTTCCCATTTTCACACCAGGCAAATGCTGGGGCTGTACCTTAATTAAGGCCACGGCCGCTTCCTTCCAACTCCTAGGCCTTTCCTATCCCATCGTCGCCATAAGACCTATCTGTGTCGGTGTGACGTAAAGCCCCTAGCAAAAAAAAAATAAATAAAATAATAATAATCATCTGACTAGACAACGTGACAGAGAATTATAAGTAACACACATCTTACCAATCTTTGTTGTTTAACTCTTAAATAGTTCATCACAATATCTGAAACATTTTCCACAAATAATGAAATTATTAACAGTTCCGAAAATCTGCCAGTCATGAAGTCATTCACTTTGTTCATTCCTCTGAGTCAATATTTGCCCATAGTATGCCTTCCCCAGTTCTGTCTGTCTGATCACTTAACTGTCTACCTATCTAATATACAACTTGAATATCCTGACGGTTAGTCTCCCTAACATTGCATAAGAAAAATATAATTATCTGTCAATCATCCAAAAGACATAAATAAATTCAATAAATGAACAATCATGGTGCTGTCACACTCATCGGAAACATTCAGCTTCACCGTACCTGAAAAATCAACAACTTCTAACTACTGGCATGTTCAACGAAACGTTAATATCAGAAGGTCTGTACTGCATCTGCTCTCCTCCAGTGTTTTCTGAAAATAATACTACTGCCCAAATAACTACAGCAAGCAATTACCTTCAATGCCAACGCACTTCATCAGGTGACATTAACCTCTTAAAACAACTTATTTTACTGTTTAGATATGTCATTTACTGAAGATCCTAACAATTCATCCACCGGGCGAGTTGGCCGTGCGTGTAGAGGCGCGCAGCTGTGAGCTTGCATCCGGGAGATAGTAGGTTCGAATCCCACTATCAGCAGCCCTGAAGATGGTTTTCCGTGGTTTCCCATTTTCACACCAGGCAAATGCTGGGGCTGTACCTTAATTAAGGCCACGGCCGCTTCCTTCCAACTCCTAGGCCTTTCCTATCCCATCGTCGCAATAAGACCTATCTGTGTCGGTACGACGTAAAGCCCCTAGCAACAATTCATCCGTTAATATATCCGTTTTACCTCTATGCTGTGCTGTAAATTCGTATTTTGATCATTTCTACCCACTTAACATTTAAATATTAGCATTACATTATTCCGCTTGCCTATTCAAAATCTTTAGAATCACATGATGAACATCTTACTTAACATTACTACCCTAGGTTCATTGACATTCTCGAAGATTTACCACGTTTTTTCAGACGTTTGCTCTATTAACCAGCGCCTCATCTTTGGTCCGACACTAGACTCATCAGAGTGGGATGTGTCAGACCCTACCCACATCCCACTCTGATGAGTCTAGTGTCGGACCTAAGACGAGGCACTGGTTAATAGAGCAAACGCCTGAAAAGCCTTACATCTGATCTGTTTTGACATTTTTGACTGCTCTGTTGGTGAAAAATATCTAATTCCCTCCATGGGAATTTAGAATTTTCCATTCGGAATTGCTAGGCGGGCAATGGTTCCATTGTGGAGATTTGTCTCCCATATGCAGTTATCAGACTGTGCCTCTTATAAGGGCTTCTGATAAGTTCACCTGCATACACCCCAGCGTCAGTGGGTAGGGTCTGACACATCCCACTCTGATGAGTCTAGTGTCGGACGTAAGACGAGGCGCTGGTTAATAGAGCAAACACCTGAAAAGCCTTACATCTGATCTGTTTTGACATTTTTGACATTCTCTATTGGTGAAAAATATCTAATTCCCTCCATGGGAATTTAGAATTTTCCATTCGATTTACCACGTTACCGTAGTTTCAAAATCTCAACAAACCACATTCTTATAATAATCACACTATCTTATCATAACATATTCGACGACCCTAATATTTACCATATCTCATCAAAAATGTGCACCATGTCTATATCATTATTCAAATATACGAGCGCAGGTATTGAAGACCTCAACTATACACATATAAAATCATCATATCATTTACAGCATATACGCACTTCATTAAATTATTCTGCGGCATAAGTTATTGTAAGAGGATCTCGACATTGACATAAATTATGTACAATCACTCACTGAACTTACCTACACAGCACTCAATAGTATCTCATCGCAAATAGATTCTCACGATTATTCAGACAGTATCAGAACATTAGATGAAATATTATTACTACTTGACACTGACGATAGACCGAATTTCACTCCTACCAATGATTAGATCAACACTTCACACAGATACATAATGACAGACACGTTAGGTTACTCAAGCCGTATTCTTAAAAAGTCACCTGCATTATGATGACAAATCTAACACTACTATAAGCTTCTACAAATAGAATAAGGGAAGACAATGCTTGGGTACTTAACATCCGAAGACTCTGTTGTTCATCCCATCCTTTAGGTTGTGGTAGCTATGGACATCTGTTTTCATGTTATTGTGGCCACTCCAGCAGAACTCGGACCCATCAGGATCCCAGTCTCGACTTAGACACACATCTCCGTCTTAGTCGGATCCTTCATCATAATAATAACCAGTTTCGTTGTTCTTCCACCCTGAAACTTGTACAGATCAGATTAGAATAGTGCTAAACAGAGTTTAAAATTTTCAATTTTGTTTACTAAACTCACCTTTGTATATTGATGCCCTATAATTGGTTATTGAACTCTTTTTAGACCTTGCAATATCTTTAAAAAAAATTAAAATCTCTTCAATTCCTTTCAGTATGTATCAGAGCTATTCTCGAATCAACCTTCTACGCTGGTTTTTTTTCTTTATACATTGTCATAAAACAATATCCCATTTTAATAACATCACAATAATACTTTGGTTCGCATTTTATGATTCACACTAAAAGTACTATGTTGTAATCTCCGTTACATATGTTTTTGACATTTGAGGAACTTTTCCTAACACAGTCACTCTCTTCATTCACGGAACTGCACATAGGAACACATTCTGCTATTCATTTATTTCCTCAATGCATACGATCCGTCACTCTGTATACGCCTTCTGGATGGTTGAACTTGCATTGAATGTTACATATGAAATTTCTCCTTCACAGCTGTTAATACGATCTTTCATCTACTGGTCTCTATTTGTATCCCAACTCATGTTCTTAATTCAATTATCCAAATACCACGGGGTTCTGAGCTTGTGAATTTCCTGATTTCACTCCATTAAATTCCCTTTTAATGAACGAGTTGTCTCAGTTTACGTACGTAGTTGGACGTATAGACTGGACGCATCCGGCTGGTTGTGTACTTATGCACCGCTTCTGTTGATCTATTTACTTATAACTTTCAATGGCTCCTTTGCTCTTGACCTCGAGACCATTGAAAGGATATATTATAATAATACTAATATCAACTTACCTTCAGCCTGAATAATCCTGTTTTCAGCATGATCTGAATCACTGCTTTCCGTATTATCACTTGACTGGTAGTAATTTTCGTATGCATTTTCTCTTTTTAGGTCCTTTATAACTGGACCACTTTCTACATCAGTCATATCTTCAGGAATGTCATGCAATAGACTCAGCAACTGATGGTTTATGACACAATTTTACTGTACTGTGACAAGCTGACGAATGATAACAGTATCGGAGATGCAGCGGACATAGTGCGCGTACAATTCATAATATATCCGAGTTCCATTGTTGTGTTTCTTAACATTAACATTGTTGATAAGATAATTATAAGTAGATAATAATATCTCTACAAGAGATCTGCGTTATAATACATTTCATTATGATAATTAATATAGCGGTCAAAATGACCGCTCCGGCGGTGGTAGATATACCCGTTACTAATGCCCCATCCATTCAGAAAAATTAATTATTTTTAATATAGATTTTCCTGATTCAATAGATTCAATATCCTACAGTAAAAACTGTAGTCAAAATTGAGTTTGGAAAATTTGTAGCGGTTATTTTGACCGCCCCAGCGGTTATAGTGTTAAGCTCTCTCACGAAGTCAGACCAACATTGATTTTATATTTATTCAAGCAAAACCATTTACTAGCACATCCTTCTAACATACCAGGAATGACGGGAATAAATAAATCTAGGGGCATAGAGATACATGCCGCAATATCTTGAACTTTCTCCAAGAATTCTATGACAGATAGACCCTTTTCTTTGCCTGAAAATTTTAGGTGCCACTTGTGAATGGTGTCTAAAGCAGAGCTGAACTGAGATGGCCCACTTGTAACCAGGAGGGAGGTTTGATTAGCAAACTTCATGTTTGCCTCAGGCACAAGTTCATTACAATGGTCGCTTACTACAGTATCAACATTGCTACGGTTTGCACTAGATGAGCGGAAGCACAATCATTTGACACATCCGTATTTTTATATGGATCAACACAGGGAGGATTATCAGGCACATAATCACTTTCACTCTCCATTGTTTACAGATATAATGAGTGGACAATACAAGGTATCTCATAAAATAACAAAATCAAAATGAATACACAGAGATTATGAGCAAGATGTAACAAGATACATATTGTGAGGTGATGTTGACTAAAATTATAACTGAGGCAAAGTGTAGACACCAAGTAAAAAACGGGGGGTTTGAGTTACAGAAGAAAACAAATTTAGCTCTGCTTCTCCGAAAGTCAACGTTTCGATGAAACATTCTGACTGTGAACCACGCCTCTTCATACCAATAATTGTGGCCCTCGCTGCACACACACCTACTAACACAAATACTTACCTCGTGGACTGGTCGGAACAGGCTAAAAACAGCCCGGAGCTCATCAATCAATGATAGGATGCAGAAAGGTGATTACCCACACCCCCAAATAAAAGAATGGGATAAAAAACATAAATTTATTAACACAAGTAGGAATTCAAATAAAAACATAAAGTGAAGAAAAATTAAGAGCGGATACAGAAAAGAGATTACTTACGTATCACAGACGTAACGGCTTTAAAACTCGCAGTTGTGTTTCCCATAATAAGTGCTGTTTGGTAGATATTAACAAAATTGTAAGGAAACATTGTGAATTGCAATTACAACTAGAATTAGAACATACTTCTTTCTTGGTGAAGTAATTGATTATTTGGAACAAAGCATTTCTTTCACTGAAGTTAGAAGTTGGATACGTACAATGAAAGCAAACATTTACTTTCTTAAATCATGTAAACAAGCATTTGGTAATACCAGACACAAGTTCAAATCATATCTTATTTTAAAAGACATGGTTCACAATCACCTCTAAGGTTCCGCATCCCCAGGCAATAAACGAAAGTATACCAGGAAGATGGCCCGGCAAGAAACAAAAAAATATATGAAGGATGAGAGGTTGCCACAGTTACGAGATCGTTAAATGTATCCAACAATGAAAAAGGTAAAATGGAGAGCAAATCTTTCAAATACAAATCAAACTGGCATGTGAGCCGAGAACACAAGCAAATAAAAAGAAAAATAAGGGTGGTGTTAAATGGACACCTGTGAGATACGGGAAAATAACATATATTCAGAAAAATAGATCCACGCCAACTCACTCATGCATGGTGTAGAGACAAAATGTGTGCAGGACAAAATGAATATTACGATCAAGACACATTATGAGAAAACTCATACTGCATGATAAATAAGATCACTGGCCCACTAGCTTGATTCAAACTTACCAGGTCATAACCCAAGGATTGCCGCATAACAGATAGGCTCATCCAGTTACAAACAAGACCTTTACCCAGTATCCACGCTAGATGACATATTCATATTGCCTCTCCTAGGGCAAACATCAATTACACAACATTAGCTGTAACTGGCTTCCAGTGGTTACACAATACACAGTTAAGAAAAGAGGAAAACAAATCGAATTACACAGCACTTTAATACCTTAATACACCATAAACATCGGATGGGCTACGCCAATATGCACAAATAAATATCAGGTTGGCCAAAGTGACAGCTATAATAAAGGCATGTGGAGCAGGGCTGTGAAACCTACCAGGGGCATTGGGATATGAAGCTTGTGGTTTTCCAGAAAAATCAAGGGTGATCCCTTGATTTGAGATTTTATTTTCCCAAAATAAACATTACAAGGTAGATTTTGAACAAATTCATGTATCCAAACAAGCCAGTTACATCATTTCCAAAATACAAGTTAGATGTACTTTGCCAAGAGCTTTGCTATTTGGTCAAGAGGAACACTAGAGATATATTCACATAACGCAACTTCTACAATACAATTTTGAGGGTAAGAGGAAATACAAGATACAAATACAATATTAACTCTCTTGGAGCCAGATGGTACTGTGAGCACCCGCCCTTTAAATTGCCAGAGCCGATCAGATCGGCCTTTAAATATCCGGTCGGAAGTACTAGAGCTGATTACATCGGCCGGCTTAAAATTCTATGATATACATAATTTTGTGGCAGCCTATAGTGACACTTTTGTGACAACCTATAGTAAAGGGGCTATAAGTTATTGTGTGCCTGACCTAGCTTTGGAATTTCTAAGAGGGTGTTCTAGCTTTCACAAGAGTTGTTTCCTGTGTTTAGAAATACCGCTAACCGGTCAGTACGAGATTGCTCCTTGCAGTAAGTGGATTTGTGACAGCAAAATGGCAAGTGGTTCACGTGATATATTTTCAGCGGGTATTGATGACGATAAATTAATGGAATATTTGTAAGAATGTGAAGTGAACGCGGATGATTTATCGGATAGCGATAGTGAATTTATTTCAGAGAGTAGTGATGAAATTATACCAGACATGCCCCTGGGATCACCACAGATAAAGAAGAGGCATTTATTTGTTTCTAATGGCAGTAAAGCTACTGTGAATACTGTGGTTGATGAAACTAGTGATGACAAAGATGATGATGATGATGATGATGATGATAATGATGATGTCTCTGGAGAACATTTTGTGGAAATTTCTGAACTTTCTCCCAATAAACCTGACTATGTTTCTCAGCCTCCTATTTCATTCATGGAACTTCCTAGACCTGCCTGATTCTCCACCCATATCATACTTCAATTTATTTTCTCACTTTTTCTCTGCTAAACCTTATAGTCACAGTGACCAATCGCTACGCTGTCTAACTCCTTACTTGTAATGAACTGTCACCCAATTCCCGCTCTCGATGTTGGAGATGCACTACAATTGATGAAATAAGGCCGTTCATTGCTGTCATCATGAATATGGGACTGATAAGAAAACCTACCATTGTTTCGTACTGGAATACTGTAGACCATTTCATTACCCCTTGGTTTGGTGAAATGTTCTCAAGGAATAGGTTTCAGCTTCTTTTGAATTTTTTTCATTTAGTTGACAACAGTTAGCTTTCTCCTCCTGGCTCTCCAGACTATGATTCCTGTGCTCGATTCCAGCCTCTTGTAGACCATGCTAATAGGCTAATACTCCTCATCAGCAAGTTTCCATGGGCGAAAGTTTAGTTGGAACTAAATGCCATATACAACTACTCCAATATATGTTGAATAAGCACCATTACAAGTGGGGGATAAAATTTTGGATGTTGTGTGATGCAGTTAGTAAGTATTGTGTTGGTTTTTATATGTACCGAGGAGCAAGATCCACTGAAGACAGAAACAAAATCGGAATCAATGGACTGGCCTACACTGTAGTTACGAAACTTCTGTCTCTAGGGAATTATTTTATGAAAGATTTTCACGTTTTCGCAGATAATTATTTTATGTTAATCCCCCTTGCAAAACATTTATATTCAGTTGAAACATTTATTTCCGGCACTATATGAAGAAACAGGAAGGGACTACAAGATGCTGTGAAAAAGCCATTTAAATTAGTTTGTAATAAATATTTCAGACAGGGGCCAATTTTACTAGTGGGATCCAAACAGAAAAAATCTCAGAAAGATCAGGTGGTGCTTATAAGTACATGTGGAACTGCAATAGAAACAGAAGTGCTTGCAACTACTAAAAACAGTAATCAACCTAAGAGGAAACCTAATGTGATCTTAGACTATAATCGTTATATGGGGGGCATTGATACAAATGACATGATGGTGTATTTTTAGTTAGATGAACGTAGAACTTTGAAATACTGGAAAAAAATTGCATTCCATATAATTTTGAGAATGGTCTTAAATGCTTATTTGATGTATTTAGAAAACTGTAACAGAAAGAAAGTGACTAGGCTCCAGTTCTACTCCAGTATAATTGATACTCTGAATGCTGAACGGTTTGAGAATAGACAAAAGATTATCATGAATATTCCTGTGTGTGGCGTACAACTTTTGTCAGGTAAATTAGAAAGATGGTGCATTGTATGTAGCTCTCCGCAACAGAGAAAAAGGTCGCGAACTGTGTGCATCAAGTGCGATAAAGGACTGCATACTAAATGTGCAGCTCTTCATAAGTGCCCTAAAATAAACAAAATATATTTAAAGTTCTATTTGAACAAAACACACAGATTTTATATGACGCATTATGCATTTTATTGTTCCTATTAGTGATAAGTGATTAGTGTTAGTGATAAGTGATTAGTGTTAGTGTTAGTGCTTCAACAGTGGTCTCAAACTTTGAACAACATTATATAGCTGGTGACGAGTCTTCTTCTCAACAATTTTCGGTGAGTAAATTTATTTTGTCATTTTCCTTCTTTTTCTAGTGACATAATAAATTTGGATTTTGAATTTTTATTGTTTTTCTTTTTCTCGTTGAGAGCAATTATTATAATTCTGTTCAAAAATAAATTCTCTATCATTACGTAAATGCTGGTCCCCGCGGATCAAGTGTAGTGTGCCTGCCTCTCACCCGGAGGTCACAGGTTCGATTCTCAGACAGGTGAACGATTTTTCCCTGGCTCTGAGTGTTGGTTCGAGGTCCACCCAAACTAAGTGACCCTAAGTGATTACAATCGAGGATATATCTGAGGCTGAGAGAGCTACCTTGGTCAAGAAAACCAAGAATAATGAATGAGAGAATTTGTCTCACTGACCATGCGTCACCTCGTAGACTGCAGGTCTTCGGACTGAGCAGCGGTCGCTTGGTAGGCCAAGGCCCATTAGACCTTTAGTGCCATAGATGTTTTAATTATGCATATTGTGTTGTATTGTGAAGTGTTTTTTTTTAAATAGATACTGGAACAAAAACTGGAAAAATGGATTTCCGTAAAAATAAAAACTATAATCTCAACTATTATTTTTTACTTTTTTATAACTCAGAACAATTTTTATACAATCTAGTCCACACATATAAAATTTCTTTTCAGTATTTACCATCATCATCATTTCCCTTTATCCAGCTGTAGCCGGGTAGGGACAAATATGGTTCCTCTCCACTTTCCTTGGTCTTTCCACCACTCCTCCTCCAACACTGTGTCCCAGTCCAGGTTTCTTTCTATAATGCTGCATTGGATGGTATCCTTCCATCTCTATCGTAGTTGTCCACGGCCTCTCCTTCCTTGGATTTGCATTTCCATCACCTTTTTTGGCATTCTTTCGTCGCTCATTCGCTTTATGTGCCCAAACCATCTTAGTCGGCTCTTCTCTATTCTATCATTCATTTTTTCCACTCTAAATTCTTCCCGGATTTTCTCATTCCTTATTTTGTCTCTTCTATTCTTCTGTATCATACTCCTCAAGAACTTCATTTCGGCTGCCTGTATTCGACTTTCATCCTTCTTTGTCATTGTCCAAGTTTCTGCTCCGTAAGTTGTTATGGGTACGTAATACATCTTGTACATACTATCCTTTGCTTCCGTTGGCACATCTTTGTCCCATAACGTGTTTTTTACACTATGATAGAAACAACTTCCAGCTTGAATCCTTTTACTAATCTCAGCATCCAGTCGAGCATTCTCCATTAATTCACTCCCCAGGTATTTAAACGTTTCCACTACTTCCAGGGGCTTGTCTGCAAGTCTAATCTGACCTTTCCCTTCTTTCTCCCCTCTAGTCATAACAAGAGTTTTACTCTTTTCTACACTTATTTTCAATCCTCATTCTTCGATCTTCCCATTCACCACATTCAACTGTTCTTGAACCTTCCTGTCGTCTTCTCCCCAAATCACAATATTATCTGCAAATAACGTCATGTTCATTTCTCTTCCTCCATATGCTGCTTTTGCTGTTCTCATGATGTCATCCATTACTATTGTAAACAGGATTGGTGATAGAACACTTCCCTGTCTCAGCCCACTAGTTATTTTTAACCAACTTGTCCTGCCAACTTGTGTTTGCACGCAACTATAACATTCCTTATACAATGCCATGATCATTTTTATTAATCCCTGTCCAATTCCTTTTTGCACCAGACTGTCCCAAACTTTCATCCTGGGGACACTATCACATGCCTTTTCAGTGTCAATGAATGTCATCGCCATATCATTCCCGTACTCCCAATGCTTTTCCATTAGTTGTCTCACAATGAAAATGGGCTCTGTTGTTGACCTTCCACTTCTGAAACCAAACTGATTTTCCTGTATCTGATTCTCAACCCTCAACCTTATTCTACTTTCCAGTATCCTTTCCATTATCTTAGCAACATGGGATATTAGAGTAATTCCCCTGTAGTTCTTCAAAACTTTCTTATCACCTTTCTTGAAAATTGGGATGATTATTCCTTTTTGCCAATCCTCAGGGACCTCCTTATTCTCCCAGACATCCCTGAGAACCTGATGTGTCCAGTTGCCTTTATCATCTCCACTGAAATTTCATCTATTCCAGCAGTTTTTCCATTCATCATTCTTACAGCCATTTCAATTGCATTCATTGTAATTTCTTTATCCATTTCTTCATCAACTAATTGCTTTTCCTGGTCGTCCATTGAATGACTGTCATCTGTTCTTATGTTCAGTAGCTTCTGAAAATACTCTCTCCATCTATTTCTTATGGCTTTGTTAAAATTATGCCACCTTCATCCTTCACAAATCTGGTGTTTACTTGATCTCTCTTTTTGTTTCTTAAGATACCATACAGTAATTTCTTGCTGCCCTGCGTATCATCTCTCAATTTCTGTGTGAATAAGGCCTCTTTTCTCTTTTCTTCCTCCACTACTTTCTTGGCCAAATTCTTTGCCCCTGCATATTTTCTTCTACTTTCTTCAGTCTTAGAAGTTTTCCATCCTTTCCATGCCATTTTCTTTTCCTTCACTTTAATCTTTACCCTATCATTCCACCAGTGTGTTTCTTTGTCTTTCACATTTCCTGATGTTCTACCACACACCTTTTCTGCACATCCAACCAGTGCTTCCTTAAATTTTTTCCATTCCTCTTCAACATTCCCCACCTCTGTCCTGGGTACCAATGGTATTATTTCCCTTTGAAATTCTTCATGTATGCTTTACTCCTTCAACTTCTATACTTTAATTCTTTTCTCTCTTCTTAACTGGGGTTTTTCAATCTTTCCAACTTTCAATTTTCCTATCACAACTCTATGATCTCCACCAAAGGCTTCTTCAGGCATGGCTGTTACATCTACAAGGTTCTTCCGGTGTTCTTTCTCTATGATTATATAATCAATTATGGTCTTTGTTTGTCTGTCTCCCAAATCATACCTTGTAATCTTCTGACTGTTCTTCTTCCTAAACCATGTGTTTCCAACAATCATTTGATTGCTCATGCAAAAATCCACCAACAACTCGCCTTCTGGATTTACATTTCCATATCCAAAGGGCCCTACAACATCTTCCTTTCCTTATCTTTCCATTCCAACTTGTGCATTTAGAATCTCCCATCAATAGTACTTCCTTATCTTCTAACTGTCTGTCCACTTCCTCTAAGAAGTCCTCTAGATGTTCATCTATGCAACCAGTTTATGGGGCATACAACTGAAATAGATCTTTCACGCCATTTTCAAACTGGAGTCTCATCATCATCATCCTATCGCTGACGTACTTTGTATATTCCACATATTCTTGGATTTCTCTTCTAAGTATGATGGCCACTCCAATCTTTGCTTCAGGTCCTCCGCTGAAATACAGCCTGTATCCTTCTCTCAGAGGGATCTCCCCTGTACCCCTCTTCTTGGTCTCGCACAGTCCAAGTATGGCTATATCTTTTTCTATCATGAAGTCAACCAGTTCTTCTGTCTTTCCCGTCAGTGTCAGTATATTTACTGTTGCAATTTTGATGTAGTTTCGTGCTGGTTGCCCATTTTTCACAGTTCCCCCAGCACCTGAAGAGCTGTGCATCGCTTTTAGCAGGGGACGCCCTAACCTTTTCCGAGGCATTATATCTGCTTTGTCCGTATAGGCTATTGTTACGATGGACTCGCCACACCCAAAGGCATTTTATACCTACTGCCAGGTTCAAAATTAGGTCGCCCCTAACATGGAGACAGACACCTTTCGTAGCCGCTCCTCTGGAGCACAGACGCTACAGGTATGCCCCTTCCGCCATCTCCGCCGTAGATGCCATTGAGATATTCACTCGTAACCCTGAACTGGGACCCATACCAGATGTTACACACTGGGTCAGTGTGCTCTGGAACTCACATAGGCAGGGGCACCACTCCCTGGGTAGAGCTGCCTCCGAAGAGGTAAGTAAAATTGTCTTATTTTTATTAGTGACATATGTTTGAATTTTAATTTTTTATATTTTTAATTTTCCCATTCAATGTAATTATTTTATAGAATTATATTTAGAAATAAATTCTACTTTATCACGTATATTATTTTGCATCGTAGATGATATTTTCAAAGGAGATAGTGAGAGAGAAAGTGCAAAAATGTTTTTCTCTTCCTAAAAATAAATGTTATTGACAACCATAATATCAACAATAGTACTTTTTAAATCTTTATATCACTCTAAATCAGTTGTTTATTTTATGTAGTCAACATGTAGAAAATTTCTTGCCGGTATTTGACATACACCGGTAAATGTACGCAAATTAAATGTAAGTTAACTTGCTTTCTAAGACATCTGTGAAACTGAGTGGCAAGTCTGGGCAAGTAGGGAAAACTCCTATGTGAAAATACAAGCGAACATTAAATATAAATTAAAGTGGAACTGAGATCAACAGTGCTTACCCCGAGGTAGCCCATCCCAGGAGGGAGGATTCGCCAACGTGCGTCTAATTGCTGTACTGACGAGAGAATGAAAGACCACGAAATCTTGCCTCGCTCTCTCAAAAAGTCAAAGTTGGCCCCAGTGTGTTTACCGAGTGACCAATAAGAGCACAGGAGCCTCCCTATCGCCACCCAGATCCACCAATCAAAACTATTTATCAAGTCGTGATGTTTTCACAATATTCCAGAACATAGGCAGACATTAATCTCAAACTTTCCATCTTCCAGAATTCGTAAGGACATGCTTCTAGAATCGACAGGGGCCAACACACCCTGTTCCAAAAGTCTGCGTCACAACCTTTCTGGAATATTACAGATGTCACTGAACAATAATAATTTACAATCTAGTAGTTACTTAAGTGGATAAAGGGAATACAACAAAACATTCCAGAATAATATTCTACACCATACAGGCTAGGTAGTTAAAGGGAATACAACCAAAATATTCTACAACAACATTCCACATCATACAGTAAACATTCCTTAAAAGAGATTCTGCACAGGTATTTAGCGTTTACACAATATCAACACCAACACAAGCTCAGCCAGCTATAACCACAAAGAAAACATAGCATAGGGTCTCACTTCAGAACAACAGGCAAACACACATCATTCACACAGAGCTATTTTCCATTCCCTCATATTGAATAATTTGTACAAAAAACAAATGCACACAAGAGAAGCAAATAAAACCTACAGCAAATGAAAATTTAAAAACCTGTAGAACAGGATCTCAGTACATGAGATCAGCATAACTATGGCAAACCAAAAATTAAAATAAATACCTTACATCCCGAAGAATAGAACCAGCAGATTCTATATAATCAAAATCATTGACTTTGAGCAGAGAGTTATGTAGGTTGGATGACAAATCCATTTGATAAACACAAACAAAATCTAGTGCAATCATTTTGTAGCTTAACGTTTCCACCTTTCTCTTATCAGACATTGTAGTCTCTTACAGAGAGTGGAAGGCAAAGAGTGTTACAAGATATTGATGGCATGAGATGCCATCTGTCATAGAGAAGCTCAAGATATGTCATGTTTGGGAATACAGTGGACGCCATTTGTTGTAATCACGGATAATGTTATCAACCATATTATATAATCACTTTTATGAAGTACAGTACAGACAAATGCTAAAACATTGAAAATCTTCCGTTTATTGTGATTATGAATTCTGTTTATGTTATCATATTTGTTTTCAATTAGTTCATTCTGAAGTATGCAAGTATTATCGCGCCTTGCCTGAACACACTTACTTCTTAAAATATGAAAGTGCTAAAGGCTGTAAAACCTCCAAGGAATGAGTAAGAGTTTTATGTTGTGCGAGTATGTCTGGTGAAAAGAAAATACTGTTAGTGAGTGGAAAAAGTAAGAACCCACGTTGCTTTAATGGCATCAATAAGTTTCCAGTGGACTATTTATTCCAGCTGTAATGCATGGATGACTGCCCTGATGTTCAAGGAATGGTTACTGAAGTGGGATAATAGGCTGGGCTGTAAAATAGTTTTCCTGGTTGACAACTGTGCAGCACACATTCTGAATTGTGTGCTCAAGAACATCAATGTGGTTTCCTTACCAGCAAATACGACTTCATTAATTCAACCATGCGATCAAGGAATCATTCACACCATGAAAGCGTATTATGGCGATGAAATGCGCACAAGAATCTTAGAGAACGTAGAGGACCCACATAAAACTAGTGCCAATGCCCTTCCCAAAACAACCAGCCTTCTCGATGCCTTGCATATTCTAGCCATGTCATGCGATAATGCCTCAGCACATACAATAAGGAACTGTTTCCGGTATGGGGGATTTTTAAGAGAGTTAGCAGAAGTAGACGAGGACGTTGAATTTTGTCCAACAGGCTTAACGGAAGATGAATTTCAGGAATGGATGAACATTGATGAGGGCATCATTACTATTACTGATGCGAAACAGGCAAAGACGACATGTGAGGCAGTTACTTCCGCAGAATTAGATATGAGAGATGAAGAACACGGAGCAGAAGATACCGATGCTGATGATGACGATGTTGTTGAAACTTCCCAAACCCCTACGAATGCTGAAATGCGACAGGCACTAGATATTAATGGACTTTTGAGAGACAACCAGAAGCAAACAATGATTATAGACTATTTTACATAGCTGAAAACAGTTAACGGTATTGCAGTGCTGTGTACCGGTATCTGTTTCATTGTAGTGCATGTAGGTTATGAATAAATAGAGTAGGCTACCTACCAATTTTTATTTTTCGGCTACTGTTATCAGCCGGTTAATGTTATCAGATTATCTGAGTCTCAGAGTGATCATAATAAGCGGCATCCACTGCATTACAAATTGATACGGTCAAAAACTTGCTGTGAGAGCTACATCAAAATGGTGCAACACGAGGACAAACTTGGTTTGGCATACACATAATATTACTTTTAAAACATTGAAGGTTAATAAGGCAACTAATCAAATTGACAGCCATGCTCACAGGCACGCTGGGGTGATACTACCTTTAACCATCCCCTATGCTTGTGAACAACATATTACAAGGAAAGGAAAATAATTGGATAGGAATCAAATAATGGATATGCTGAAAATTGATGACAAGGCTGAAAATACAACAAAAGAAAATAAACATCTCAAGACATGGGGAAATTTAAAAGCTTTTCACAAAGTTCATACCTTCCATAAGTTAGTAGCATGTCCTTCCATCACATAAATTGGAACATTACATTCCTTTTTACATCGGGCTAATCCCATACTACAGAGTAAACAAAATTTAAATTATGGAGTCAAAATAAATACCGTATTTCTCCGATTCCAAGACAATGCTGATTGCAAGACGACTCCCACTTTTTGCTTCAAAAACTTAAATGAGGCTTAAAAAGTGCTTTGTGAAATCATAATTCTATTTACAACAAATTTCAAATTTAATTTGAGAAATGAAATAAACATACACAAATAAGATGTCATAAAATTTTTACCTACCTCTCTAATCATTTTCTTTAGAGGTATCTGACACTGGTTTTGAAAGTTGAGAGAATTCCTATTTTTGAGCCCGCATTCATATCACATCTTGTGTTATGGCCATTACGACCTTGAGTTTTTCGCACACATATCTCACAATTTCACATTGGACTTCTTTAAAGCATCCTCGTTGCGGGCCAGTACAGTACACATTTTTAGACTACCTTTGTCTTCACGCCAATGCCAAACATTAGCTTTAGTTTTGCTGTATTTTTAAGTGGTTGCACAATTATTCTTGATTTCTGCATGTTTAATAACCATTAATTTAAAGTAGGCATCATGATATCAAATAGAACCCATTGAAAATTTATCGGCAATATTTGTTCCACGGTCTCTACAATACAACGATCTATTACGAAAGTATTCCTGTTGTCTATAAAACTCTTATTAAGCATCAGGTACAACCAGCTGCCACTAGATGCACGTCTTGCTTCCTTGCTGGACTCAGCAGCTGGCGGTACATAATAATGAAGACGCGGGCGTTGAAGGTCAACAAGTTTTGTGAGCCGTGATATGGCCATTCCGCCCTTGTGATTTTTTTGTGCACATACTTCACAATTTCATCTTCAACTTGTATAAAGAGCCCTTGTTGCAGGCCACTGAATGCATTTTTTGTACAATGCAACTTTTAAGCTATCATTGGCTTCATGCTAACACCGAACATTGGCTTTAATTATGCCATATTTTCTTCCAGCTCCACAATTATTCTTAATTTTCTTGTGTATAATTACCATTAACTAAAATTGTCGTCACAGTATCGACGAGAATCTGTTGAACATTTGCTGGCAATACCTGCTCTACGTGTCTCTACAATACGACGATCCATCCCGAAAGTATTTCTGCTGTCTATAAAACAGTTACTTTTACTAAGCATCAGGTACAGTAGACACGTTATAACTCTGTCACTAAGTAACTATAGCCTTTCTAAGAATTCTAAGGGTCACGTCTTTGCTATTGTAATTCGAATGACATTTCCTGTGCACCTGATGCTTAAAATACATTAGAGTCGACCTTGTAATTAGCTCAAGAGAGTAGGCTTAATGTTTTGAGGCCATTCTGCAGATTTGAGAGACTTTTCTAGAGGCTAGTTGAATGTCATTCTGTCTTCACTATTTTCTGAGAACTAGTGACGTTGCACACAGAGGCACTGTATAATCTACTGCCGTGCCTAGCGATGTATAATAAAGACGTGGCCATTGAAGGTCAACTTTGTGTGCACAGGGGAGTGAAGCGAAGCTGCGTGGTTACCGTGGTAACCGCCAGTGGTGTTCATTACTGTTACGTTGCAAATGCAAGAGAACCCTTGATTTTTACATGAAATTCTGAGAATTCTTGGATTTGGAGAAATACGGTAAATAAGTATGATTAACTGGATTAAAGCCACTAATTGATTACTAAAACAAAGTCAAGCTTTCTGCCAAATTACATTGGCCTAACAGGCACAATAACCCTCACCTTGTCAAAGAGGAGTTGGTCTGTATTATATAAATATTTTGCTTTGGCAGACTGTCTTATAGCTTTTTCTATGGAGGGTGAAAGAGTAATATTCTTAACTGACCTGATGTGTTTTTACACCCTGGTGCTAACAAGCCTTTTTGTCATGCCAATTTTTGAGCGACATAGTAGGTAGCAAAACCCCTAAGTTGCAATTTAAGATTCTGTTATACAGTGGGCTAGTCCCATTCTACAGGAGACAGGTAAACAAAGAAAAATATAATGACATTATCTTTATATCACAAGTTACATAGTAAGGTTGCCTGCTCCAACAAAATGATATCATAGCACTGAAAAGCACTATTTCAACTAAAATAAATCATTGAAGATCTGAAACTGCCCTTTAGAATTTTGCAAGTGATACAAATTAATTTAAGACATATTAAAGAAAATACAGCTTACATTATCTCATTATCCTGCAACATCTGCACAAACTCCCCTGTGTAGCAAGAGCTCAGATGGTAAAACATCCGCCCTGACTGAGAACCAAGGTGAGAATAAGGGATGCTGACTTTCACACTAAGATACAAACTCCACAGTTTGCACGTGTCATGCTTCCAGAACAATGGAACCAATCGACCAGTTCCCACACTCCAGTCATCAGAACACCAGACACACGTGTTCTTTCTGGTACCAGCAGGTCATGATGAAAAGCCTGGACTCCTATAGAGTGCTCAAAGAGTTCTTTTCACAACACTACCACACAATTCTTGAAACAAAGACCCCCTTTTCGTACACGCAACCACAAATATAATTTCTTTTACTTCCTACAGTTTTTATTATTGGTACAGAATTCATCCTAGTTAGGGTCCCATTTTCACAGACGTGCAGGTTACCTGTAGACGTCAACTTGAAAGACCTGCACCAGGCCTTTCCGGAGGCCACAATCCTTAAACCCATTATTCAGTTGTTAATTAGAAATTGGCTATCTCCTTTTGTGAGAAGTGGAAGGGATTTTATTTTCACAGATAATGTTTGTCTCTGTATTATATAACAAATGTGTAAGTTAGTACTGAGTGATTTACAGTAGTTACATGGTATGGGTTATATTCCTAATACTGGGTCATTGATGACCATTGATCATCATCATCATCGGCTTAGATGGGTTGGTCACGCCCAGTGTATGAATGATAGCAGACTGCCTAAACAACTTCTCTACAGTGAGATTGGTCATGGCAAAAGGCCTCAAGGTGCTCCTTTGAAACGTTATAAAGACTAGCTTAAGAAGACTCTGAATAGCACCAACATAAATGCTAACACCTGGGTAACAAGTGCACAAAACCGTGTTCTTTGGCGCAAAGCTACTGCCGAAGGTGTCTCACTGTTTGAGCAGGCATGTCACAGACAAGAAATTGAAACCCATGAAAAGAGGAAACTACATCAGATCCAGTGTCCTCCACCCTCCTTTTGTTGAGACGTGTGGCCACACATTTCATGCAAAGATTGGCTTGATCAGTCATCAGCGACATCTCCACAGAGCCAACAGACTTAAGAAGAATTGCAGGAGAAAAACGTATTCGAGTAGCGGCCTATGACTGGGCCATTGAAATAGAATACCCATATTTTTCAAAACTGCTGCTTTAAGTTGGATCTTAGGCAGTCCATATAATCTAGGTGGCACTGCATCCCCCAGGGACAGATGTTTAGCCTCCTCTTTTGGAATTGAAGATTGCCTTTAGAGCTTCACGGTGGTGTTGGACACACAAGTGGTAGGATCACGTGTTTGGCACCGCGACTAAAATTTCTCACAGTCTGAGTAAAACCAAGGACAAATTGTCCCCACTTTTACATCCTTTACTTGATCAGTCATCAGTCATCATCCCTGTACTTGCAGTAAGGTATGGATTGGCCAAACATGCCAGTCCATTGGTACCCGTATCAAAGAACATGAACATAATATTCGTCTCAACCAACCAGACACATCGGCAATAGCTGAGCGCGCTCTAGCATCAGGTCATGATATCATGTTCCAAGATGCTCGAGATCTTACCCACCCTAGACACTACAGGTCCAGGATTATACGGGAAGCTGTGGAAATACGTAGAAATCCTAACAGTTTCAACAGGGACACCAGCTATCAATTAAGTAATACCTGGTTGCCAGCCATTAAGAATTTATGTAGGTAGTTCCCATTCCCTGTCCCTTCACTATTGTTATTTCATCTCGGTGTTTTCCAAATTTTGTACGTTCCTTGTCACCAGATGTTTCATTCTAGGCTTGTGTCTATGTCATTCACCTGTCAATGCCATATGTTATGTAAACACGTAATGTGAACCACTTAGACCTACTCTGATGGTTCGGTCAGCTTCCGCTTCGAATGCTAGCGTTCTTGTCATGTCCTGAGAGCCATCTGGTAGACAGTGAACATACCATTTCCACTTCTATTATCACATCTAAATGTTAAAGAGTCATTGTTTAGGTAGGTTTTCTCGTGGACAGTCAAGATTTCTTCTGAGGACACAGAGCACAGTTCTCTGCGAAACGTAAAGAATTTCACCTTATTTTTCTTGACACGGCATAAGCCCAAAAGCCTATACAGTATCATGTCTGTAAGTACGGGCCGTGAAAGCATCAATGGCAACATTAAAAACCTCTATGGGGAGGATAATTTCAAGAAGGCTTCAAAATTCAGCAAATTAAGGAGAAAGAAGTCTATTCCTCTTTCTTGTTTGTGCTTTCTACTGAGATGTAGGGACCATAATATCATTCCCAGCTGTGTGAAGCTGAAGAACACGTTAATTACACCGAAAGCCAGGAGAATATATCAATATGCTAGCAAGGCTCTTGTGATCAAGAGAGTGCATAACACTCGTAGGGAACTGGATTCAGTCTCTGGAGAGTTGTTTCGTTTACACTCTCTTGCAGGAATTGTGGTTGACTTTCGATCACATTACTGCTATACAGGCTGAATGAAAATTCAACCAGGTGTCATTCAGACAGAAATCAAAGTTCCTCTGTCTAGCTCAGAAACCGGTGGTCTCTTGCACGAACCCGGATGCTAGTAAAACTGTCATCAATCTTTCCAAGAAATCCTTGGACGAGAACCAAACGGCAGTTCTAGGTAGTGGTCTTAAGTTTGCTGTCACTCCCTCTAAAATTCCTACTGAGGAGTTAATTACCAGTACTTCCATTGAGGCAGCCATGCACAAACTACCTACGGATGAGGCTGAGGAGTTAAGACAGAAATGTGCGAGACTCATAAGGTCTGCTTTTGTACCCATGCCCAACTTAACAAGAGGCGAAAGGAGAGCTCTGAAGAAACTTTGAGATGATTCAGAACTGACCATTCTCTCAGCTGATAAGGGTAATGTGACATTGGTTATGGACACTGACGAGTATAAGAATAAGATCTTGGCTATATTGTCCGAGCTTGTTTGCAGACTGAGCTCACGTGACCCCACCACTCGTGTGTCCGACGCCACTGTGAAGCTCTTAAGGCAATCTTTAATTCCAGAAGAGGAGGCTAAACATCTGTCACTGGGGGATGCAATGCCAACTAGATTATATGGACTACCTAAGATCCATAAAAATGATGTTCCCCTCAGACCTATTGTTAGTGCAATAGGTTCTCCTATGTATGCTCTGGTTAAATACCAAAGCAAATTGCTTCAGCCACACATAGGACGTACTGAATCATACGTCAGGACTCTCGGTATTTTGTCAACAAGCTGTCAACCACAACCCTTCAACCTAATGCACTTTTGGTGAGTTTCGATGTGTAGTCCTTGTTCACTAAAGTGCCGATTGGCTCGGTCATGTCTCTCATTGAACACCTGTTCCCTGAGGACATTACTAAGCTATTTTATCACTGCATGACATCCAGCTATTTCTTGTGGAGTGAGAATTTTTACAAACAGACGGACGGAGTGGCTATGGGAAGTCCACTTTCACCTGTAGTGGCTAATTTCTTTATGGAACATTTTGAGGAGGAGGCTATTGCTTCGGTGCCCGTCAAACCTATGATATGGTGGAGGTATGTTGATGATGCATTTGTGGTCTGGACAGAAGGTCCTGAGAAACTTCATCTATTTCTAAACCACCTAAATCAGCAACATCCTTCAATATAATTCACTATGGAGATGGAGTCAGACAGATGCTTTCCTTTCTTGGATGTTCTAGTAAGAAAGAAACCGGACAGCTCCTTAGGACATACCATCTATCGTAAGCCTACCCACACAAATTGCTATCTTCATGCAGATTCTCATCACCATCCACCACAAAAACAAGGCATTCTCACGACACTCGCCAAGAGGGCAAGACGAATTTGTGAGCCATCACATATCCAGGTGGAGATGGACATGCTCAAAGTTGCGTTCAAGGGTAATGGTTACAGCGATTTGCAGATTCATAGAGCCCTGCATCCCAGAGAAATGACCAAGCAAATCTCACATAAGGAAGAAGTGAAGGGAACTGCCTAATTGCCTTACATTCACAACACCACACATCGAATTGGCAAGGTCCTCCACAAACACAATATAAAAACCGTGTTTGGCACTGCCACTAAAATTGCTCACAGTCTGAGTAAAACCAAGGACAAATTGTCCCCACTTTTACATCCTGGGGTATATGAAATTCCCTGTACTAGCAGTAAGGTATACATCGGCCAAATATACCGGTCCATTGGTACCCATATCAAAGAACATGAACGTAATATTCGTCTCAACCAACCAGACACATCGGCAATAGCTGAGCACACTCTATCATCAGGTCATGATGTCATGTTCCAAGATGCTCGAGCTCTTACCCACACTAGACACTGCAGGTCCAGGATTATACGGGAAGCTGTGGAAATACGTAGAAATCCTAACAATTTCAACAGCGACACCGGCTATCAATTAAGTAATACCTGGTTGCCAGCCATTAAGAATTTACGTAGGTAGTTCCCATTCCCTGTCCCTTCACTATTGTTATTTCATCTCGGTGTTTTCCAAATTCGTACATTCCTCGTCACCAGATGTTTCATTCCAGGCTTGTGTCTATGTCATTCACCTGGCAATGCCATATGTTACATAAACACGTTATGTGAACCGCTTAGACCTACTCTGATGGTTCAGTCAGCTTCCGCTTCTAAGGCTAGCATTGTGCCACGTCCTAGGAGCCATCTGATGGACAATGAACGTTCCATTTCCACTTCTATTATAATATCTAAATTTTTAAGTGTCATTGTTTAAGAAGCCTTTCTCGTGGACAGTCGAGATTTCTTCTAAGGACGCAGAGCACAGTTCTCTGCGAAGCAAAGAATTTCACCTTTTTTTCTTGACACGGCATAAGCCCAAAAGCCTATTTGGTATCATGTCTGTATGTACGGGTCGTGAAAGCAACAATGGCAACCATCAGATGATGTTCCCCATCCATCAAGAAAGCTGGTTCCCAAAGATGTATGCAGGTCTCGGACCGTCTGTAAATATGAGTTTATCAGTACTAAATCAACATTTTTTTATAAGCAGAAAGGCTTTTTATGCTGCTTTTTAACTGTTGGTTTTTGTACAAGTCATTTATTTATATCGATATCCTTCGAAATTGGGGTCTTACAAATTGAGATGCATGTTTACCTGATTTTTCTGTACAATTTCGTGAATTTCAAAGCTGATAGGACTTGGAGTAACGTGTTTCTACGTGGTTGGAGGACGGATGCACACAAGCTGAGTTGGCAGTTCCCATATGCAATATGAATTCAGATTTGTCTATTACAATGGACTGGGCATCACAGAGCAGAACCACCAACATAATACAGCATGAGCTGCCACTGCAAGCCATTGTCTTTAGTATATCCTTAGGTAAACATCTGCTTTCTTCTTGCTTTCAAATTTTGTATCTTTTTGTAAATATCTTTATTACCACAGGTAAATTTCAGTACTTCACTGGTATTAGTCACCTGCTCTCCTGCACATTATCCTCATGTCCAGTTATCTTTACATACTGCTGACAGAGACTTCTGCCTCCTACAAATCCTCACATACCCACTCCCCTTGCCCTTGCCCATTAATGATTCCTGGAATGTCATTTCTGGAATTTGTTTCTGCCATTAAGTACCGGTTCCTATATCTAATCTTCTCCATGTTTCACTAAAATCTATATGACTACTAATTGTGCTTACCATCATGTTATCCTTAGCTGATTTTTTTTGCTAATTCAATTTTCTGTTAAGTTCCTTCAGTAACTTCTCACAACCATTCTTAACACTGCTTCATTCTAATCTGCACTTCCTTCTTAATCTATTTATTTTTCTGTTATAATATAGTGGTTCTTTACCACCTTTAAAGGTACATGCTTCTCAATTGCTTAAACCCATCTCATGGGCCATTTTCTGTTTTCTTTTCACCATTTTCCACTGATCACAATTTCTTTTTAAACTTTCTCATACCTCTCTTATCAACTATAATGGTACTGTTTAATAGTGCTGCTTTCATGATTTTCCTTTCTATCACATTTATTGCTAACTATGACTAAAACAAACAACCTCATGATCACTTATACCATCTATCCCTTTGGTTTCTCTGTAGAGGTCATCTGATCATATCAGCATCCCATCTAGCCAGTGCTGCCATGCAGGTGGACTATGGAAATGCTTGCTTTGTTCCCCAGTGGCAGGGATAGAGAGCACATTCAGGCAGCGCGGCAAGCGTGGTTAGCGGTAAGAGTACAGAATGAACATTCTGTTTACGGGTGGAATTCTTGTTGCGTGCCTGTTATTAGCATTGCATTCCTTTTCATTTTGTTGAATGCATTATTTGTGTTGGCTATCAGTATGGTGACTTACAGTTTTGGGCAATGGATATTTCAAGTTGAGATATTCCTCTACACATTCATAAAGTTGGAGTTCTTGGTGGTATTACTGCATACATAATAATTGGCTCTATTTTTTATTTTTTTTATTTTCATGATACTCTTAACTCACAACATTATGTGCAAAAGATACTGCAGCCATGTTTTGATATGTTCACTGAGGAAGAAAAGCAGTCTGGCCGCTTCCAGCATGTATCTTATCAGTCATTGGATGCATTAGAACAGGTGTTCGATGAGCAAATCATTAGTTGTGGACTTTGGCCCATTGCTCCTCTGATATGTGTCAGTGGATTTTAAAACAGAAAGTGTACAAGAACAATCCACACACTCTTGAAAGTCTGGATAATGTAATCAGATGATTGGTACATGAAATTTCAGAGGCAGAAGCATGAGAAGTGTTATGGACTTTCTTATACCGATGCAGCATTTCTTTTGAGAATGATGGACATAATTTTCAATGGCTAGTTTAATGAAAGGAAAGATCTACCTACATTAGTTTTCAACTTCATTCATTATTAACTCTTAACTAATGATTTAGACCTATCATAATGAAACTGAATGCCTGGTCATGCTTATCGATGAGTCTAGCAATGGATTGCAGATGACCTGTTCTCCAGACGTCTCTTGCATAGTGTGGTAACTTTTTGCTGCCTCTCTCTGTGGAAGAAAAATATGGATGTGTGAGCGGAGAAGATTAAAATGGGTATGGAACCTCCAGCAGTCTTTTCATATCCCTGATAGGGAAAGTCTGATATGGGAAACACAAAATAGGGAAAATTACACCATGATGAGTGTCGGACTTCTATGATGAGATGACACAAGGAAAAGAAGTAGTAGTAGTTATGGTCCATAAAATGTTATGTAAACCTAATCATTCAAATTGATATTTCAAGAAGGTGATATAAAATGCCATAATGTGTACCTTAGAACATGTAAGGCAGGATAGAAGTGTTGTAAGTTAGGATAGTTTAAATTTGATTAAAGCTTATTACAGTAATTAGAGACTTTAGAAATGGGCCAACTCAGCTCATGGTAAATACAATTATTCCTATTTTTCTTTAGGAAGATTTTAACTTGGAGCTGCTTTTCTTAGATTTAAAAATAAATGAATCTGACAGCCTTGCCTTTTGTGTATAGAAATGGAACAGAATAATTGTTGAACTACCCTTGCTTTTGATATAAAGTTTTTAAACTGTACCTGGGCTGGGGCCAGGCTCTCTCAGTTGATGCTGTTGTGAACCATTATCTGTAAGGAACTAGGATTCAGAGAGTGCTGATTAGTGTCATGAGTACATTTTGTTAGCCATCCTGCAAGGAGAGACAAGGACAAACATGGAAACACAGAAGGACAAGGACAGACTCTACAATCTCACCCATTGCAGTCTTCATAGGTGGCTCTTCCTCATCAATCGTACTTCTCTCAAATATATTTCTACTGAGCTGCTGACAGGCTTCTTTCTGCTTCCCAGCGCCGTATATAAACAGATATCCTCACTTCTTGACAGGACTATTCATAAGAACTCTTCTTTCACGTGGAAAGTATACAAATGGTTCCTTCAAGGAGAGCAGGAAAGTAAAACTAAGCTTATCAGGGTGTCAAGAAGAATTCTGGAAGAAGTGGAGTTTTTCTTTAACCTTTGTGTTTTCATGTTTATCCTTGGTTATATTTTCTGTTACTATTTCTGTCCAAATTAGTCTGTCATTCTGTTTATCCTTGTGTGTGTTGCTTTATAGTTAGTACACTAGTTTGTTGTATTTTAATTTCTTATAATTAATGAATAATTTTATATACATTGCATCTTTTCTCCCTGTGGTGGTGGTGGTGGTGGTGGTAGTGGTGGGGGTAGTAGAATAACATCCACAGTATCCCCTGCATGTTGTAAGAGGTGACTACAAGGGGCACCAGGGCGCTCAGCTTGGAAATGTCATTTGGCATACACAGTTCCCCTAGCTGAGTCTGGCATTGCTTCCACTTACTTGTGTCAGGCTTCATCTTTCCTATCTGATCTCCCATGGTCAACTCTTGCTGGTCTTTTCTGACCCCAATGATATTATTTATAATATTTGAAGACATCTCTTTTCAGTTTCGACAGTTAATTTATAATAGTTAATTTCTTCAGTCTCACGAAACTAATTTTATGTAATACATTTATAAACTACCTGAAAAAGAAAATGGGACAAGAGGAATTCATTAAGATAAGTTCCAGATTTCAAGTTTATAAGTATTTAAACAGAAATAAACATAAATTTGTATACATTTCTAAATATCTGAGTGTGATTTGATAAAACCTGGTGATTCTTTCAAGAATGCAATACTTTAATTAAGTTGTTCCTTTTTCAAGTATAATACTGTTTCTATATGTTTTCTTTTTAGGTAGTTTATAAATTTATTAC